>NW_028242234.1:0-698874 GCF_964263255.1 Lissotriton vulgaris | reverse complement strand
GGTTTATTGTTTATTGTGAACTTTAGGCTTAGATTCAAGGTTCATGATGAGCGCTAATTTTATGTTATGGTTTAGGACTAGTGTTATGCATTAGGCTGAGGTTTACCACTGTTTTACTAAATGTATTTATTTTTTTTAATTCTTTTTTCATTTTTGGCATTTTATTCTCAGGTATTTAGTCACAACCATTTTGATCCTGGTTTTAGGATATAAGTTTCAGTATTTTTTTCAATAAGTTTCATTTTATGTGCTTCAGTTTAGGTTTTAGGTTCTAGTGGTAAAGGTTCTCAGATAAGGAAAAGTGGCATCTACCTGTGCTACTGCGGAGAAAGAGTTAGAACAAGGAGGAGCAGCAGATACATGGGTGCACCAAGACCCAGCTCCAGCCAGACCAGACCCCCACCCTGCACAGCCATGGGGACCTCCTTCACTCCCTGCACCGGTCCTCGCCTGAACTCTGAAATGATCAGGACCTATATTACAGTTATCTGCACAGTCCTGTAAATGTCTTGTTACTACTACACTCTACAGCAGGGTCACTCCATACCCATGGTCCGGTGCTACTGGCGGCTCCCCGCTGATATCTGTTGTATGTGCTATTTCACTGACTTGCTCTGATTAATTTCTTCTTTGATTTTGGATTACGTGCTGATTTTTGTGTGACCTGTAAAGCTCTCTGGCACCACAATCGGTCATCAATGTCCTATATAAAACCAAAACACCCATAAAGAGTTATTGGCGGTGAGATTATTGCTAGACCGAGGCAGTCGTGGACGGGCTGCCTCAAGCAGCGCCCATTGCATGCTCATAAGTTATCACATGCTTATCTGGAGCTCACCCCCTGGAGCTGCCCATGGCCAGAGGTCTGTTCACTGGACAGCTCCATTCCAGTATCAGGACTTTCCTTTACAATCCATGGTCATCGGGACCAGAATTACAAGTCAGATAGATGCACTGTCCCTGATGTCACTTGGTACCCCTTTATCTAGGTGAACCCAGCACAGTCTGGATAGAACCCCAAATTATACCAAAAAAATGGCTGGCCTTGCTACTGGTTCGATCACTGGCAATATGAGATTGCTGGCTGTTCGTGCCTGTGCCGGGGAGAGTACATTAGTGAAAGGCAGGGCCGTGGTTTGGAACCGTGGCACCAACTTTAATTGGTGATTTATTGTTCTCTGTTTAAATAGGGTAAAAGGCACCCCCTGCAGGTGAATGCAGTGCCATGGCTCATCTTTCACTAGAGATGGACCAGCCTCAGTTTAAGGAGGGGGAAAGGCACCCCCTGCATACTATCCAGGACAAATCCAGATTTGATCTGGGTGGTAAATTCCACCCTAACATTTTTCACAGAACTTGCATCTCAAAAGTTATAAAAACACCACACAAAACAATAGTAAACCCGGGCCTGCGTGTTAATGAGTAAAGTGAGTGAGAATGAGTGAGAACAAGAGTCAAAGCAAGTGAGTGATTGAGAATGAAAAAGAATGAGTGTAAGGGGATGTAAGAGAGTGTGAGTGAGAATGAGTGAGAACAAGAGTCAAAGCAAGTGAGTGATTGAGAATGAAAAAGAATGAGTGTAAGGGGATGTAAGAGAGTGTGAGTGAGAATGAGTGAGAACAAGAGTCAAAGCAAGTGAGTGATTGAGAATGAAAAAGAATGAGTGTAAGGGGATGTAAGAGAGTGTGAGTGAGAATGAGTGAGAACAAGAGTCAAAGCAAGTGAGTGATAGAGAATGGAAAAGAATGAGTGTAAGGGGATGTAAGAGAGTGTGAGTGAGAATGAGTGAGAACAAGAGTCAAAGCAAGTGAGTGATTGAGAATGAAAAAGAATGAGTGTAAGGGGATGTAAGAGAGTGTGAGTGAGAATGAGTGAGAACAAGAGTCAAAGCAAGTGAGTGATAGAGAATGGAAAAGAATGAGTGTAAGGGGATGTAAGAGAGTGTGAGTGAGAATGAGTGAGAACAAGAGTCAAAGCAAGTGAGTGATTGAGAATGAAAAAGAATGAGTGTAAGGGGATGTAAGAGAGTGTGAGTGAGAATGAGTGAGAACAAGAGTCAAAGCAAGTGAGTGATTGAGAATGAAAAAGAATGAGTGTAAGGGGATGTAAGAGAGTGTGAGTGAGAATGAGTGAGAACAAGAGTCAAAGCAAGTGAGTGATTGAGAATGAAAAATAATGAGTGTAAGGGGATGTAAGAGAGTGTGAGTGAGAATGAGTGAGAACAAGAGTCAAAGCAAGTGAGTGATAGAGAATGAAAAAGAATGAGTGTAAGGGGATGTAAGAGAGTGTGAGTGAGAATGAGTGAGAACAAGAGTCAAAGCAAGTGAGTGATTGAGAATGAAAAAGAATGAGTGTAAGGGGATGTAAGAGAGTGTGAGTGAGAATGAGTGAGAACAAGAGTCAAAGCAAGTGAGTGATTGAGAATGAAAAAGAATGAGTGTAAGGGGATGTAAGAGAGTGTGAGTGAGAATGAGTGAGAACAAGAGTCAAAGCAAGTGAGTGATTGAGAATGAAAAAGAATGAGTGTAAGGGGATGTAAGAGAGTGTGAGTGAGAATGAGTGAGAACAAGAGTCAAAGCAAGTGAGTGATTGAGAATGAAAAAGAATGAGTGTAAGGGGATGTAAGAGAGTGTGAGTAAGAATGAGTGAGTGAGAGTGAGTGGGTTTGAGTGAGAGAAGGTGTGCAAGTAAGCGAACGTGAGAATTTGATGTGATCCTTGCGAGTTTGTGGTGGACCCGGCATACAGATGGTGATTATTATCATAGAGATACTCATTGCATAGTACCGGTGCTAGCATGCTTGCAGCAATTCTTAGCCTGACAGACACATGTAACAAAACACTAGCAATGGCACACTGGGGATAATGCTTGGCATAAGAGGCACCCATAGTAAAATACTGGTAGTGGCACCCTAGAGGCAATTTATCGCATATAGGACACCTGTCGAAAGTGGAGAACTTGAGGAAATGATTGGCATGCGGACACCAGTGGCAGAATGCTGGTAATTGCACAATAATTGGCATAAAAGTGGACAACCTGGCATATCAGAGGATGGCAAAAATGACAAAATGCTGGCCTTGTCATACTGAGGCAATTTTTTACATAAGAGTCATCTATAGTATATGGAAGGCGTAAATTAAAAAATTCTGGCCCTGGCATATTTAATCTCATTTTGGTATAAGTGGCACCCATGACAAAATGCTGGCTGGCCCTTGCACAATTGAGATTGTTTTTGACATATTGGGATTGGGATATGAATACCACATTTTATAAAACAACTGAGTCAACCTCTGGGGAACTTCAGGTTTCATTGGTCTGGCACACCATGAAAGGATTTGAATATTTAATGAGGGGCCCTTTAGAGCCTTTGGCATTTTAGAAAATGTATGTGAAAATTGTGCTTCAAAATGCACCATTTCACCCAATTATTTTTACATTTTTCTCAGAGGTGGGAGAAACCCCTGAAACAGGACTACCTTACTCGCATTATTCTCTCACTACAATTCAAAGCACGTATTAAGCCCTAGAACTTTCAAAGGTCAAGCCAGTACCATGATATAAGTGGTATCTAAAAGAGCCATTTGTCTGTGTTATGCTGCTGTACTAGTCATGCCGTTATTATGGAACTTCAGCATGTCGGATCTGATGTCAGGGTCATGTGACATGCCTTCCTGGAAAAAATCAGGGTCACGGGTCATTTGATATCACTTCCTATGATGTCATTAAGGTCAAAGGGTTTGTCATGTCACTTCTGCTACTCCTGGTATTTGGTGAATCAATACAGATGAATCTAACAAAGCAAACACAAGGAGATGATGGACGGAGCGCTGAAACTTTTCAGACACTCTCCCCCAGTCACAGATCTGGGTTGAATCCATCATCATTCTTTAGCTCACTCAACCACCTCAGTTCAGACAGGCTATATGCAAATCAGTCTGACCCTGTGCCTCATGGGAACAATCCAGCCCGCACTTGCAAGCATTGTCTTCCGTGGACCAGAAACAAGCATCCTGGGACCGATTTGGGGTAACACCCCTCATCAGCCAGGCTAGCTTGAATCCAGTGGCAAAGTGAGCAAGGGCCCACATCTGGGCATACCCTGCCAACTTAGGGTGAACAAAGCAAACACAAGGAGATGATGGACGGAGCTCTAAAACTTTTTAGACACTCACCCCAGTCACAGATCTGGGTTTAATCCATCATTGTTCTTTAGCTCACTGCGCCACCCAGTCCATCATTCCGTCCATTAATTGTTTCTTTTGCATATGTCGCCCTAAGTGGGAAGGGTATGCCCAGACGTGTGTCCCGTGCTCAGTACACCACTGGATTCAAGCTAGCCTGGCTGATAAAGGGTGATGCCCTGAAACCGGTCCCAGGATGCTTGTTCCGGCCCAGGGAGGACCTGGCTTGGCAGTTCGGGCTGGACTGTTCCCACAAGGAACGGGGTCCAGACTGATTTGCATATGGCTGGGTCCAAACTGGGGTTGTGTGGGGAGCAATAAAGGATGGATTAAACCCAAATCCTTGTGACTGGGGGTGAATGTTTGCATTGTCCAGCATTCCGTCCATCAATTGTTTCTTTTGCACATGAATCTAACAATAGCAGCACTCATGGAAAAGGATAAAGGGCTGGAAAGCACAAGAGGGAATATTTGTGCGGGGAGGCAGAAAGGGGTGGGCGCACGTCCGAAAGGTGAACTTTGGGGGAACTGGGGGGGGGTGGGCAGGAGAAGTCTGTGAAGTCCTGATTGGAGAAAGAACTGGATCAAATGATGCTACCAGACAAAACTTTTCCAGAATTGCGGCATCTGCAGGATGAGCTGTGAGAGCGTGAAACCAATGATAGTCTAAATAAATGCAGAAATGTAGCCTCTACAGCCGAAACCTACATTTAGAGCAACCTTCTGACTTGTAGGACTCCGTAGAGAAGTCCTGGAGTACAACTCTGAATTCGCCACAGTCATAGCTTCCCAGGGGGTACAGACAAACATAACAACTTCCACACACAGAATCACCTAGAGGCACGCGTATACATTTTCGTATGCGGAAATGTGATGAAAAAGTGCATTTACACTTGAAAAATATTTTATTTTTGTCTCTCCACAGGAAAATGTTTCTCCCCATCTGGAAATTTCTTCCTTTACCCCTTCACCAATGGTGTGGGTGTTCCATTCTCATACCTAATGCATACCTAATATAGATCTAAAGTCCCTGGTGCTCTGACCACGTAATGATGAGGCAAACAACGGAAGAATCCTTTTTAAGAAAACCTTTCCTTTTGCACCCTTTCACCTACCTGACCAAGTGGGGTGAGGGGATGCTCCCCCTTATAGTGCCCACACCGCCAGCGCTCGCTCCACACTGCGCACGTTAACACTTACATACCAAGGAAACTCATGAGACATATTTGCGGGAAAGCAGTGGTGCAGGTTTATTTCGTACAACAAGTGGCTGATAAGGTGGGTCATCTTACAGGTGATCCAATGCGGCAGCCCCTCGCTGACCCGCATGCCTAAGGAGCCATCTTGCACGGCGAGTCGATGCTCTGACAGTGCAGTAAATTATCACTTTATTTCGTTCTACTCCCGCCCCCCCCTGTCAGGGCGGAGCGATGAGGCACACCCCCGGTCGGTTCAGGCCCCCCGACCACCCGAAGGACTAA
Organism: Lissotriton vulgaris; assembly: GCF_964263255.1. Lineage (NCBI taxonomy): Eukaryota > Metazoa > Chordata > Amphibia > Caudata > Salamandridae > Lissotriton > Lissotriton vulgaris. The sequence continues at coordinate 693,212 of NW_028242234.1, read as the reverse complement.
CGGGGCGCCGACGCTGTTTCCTGGAACCCCCTCGGCTCCAGGTTCTTGGCTCAGGCACCCTTACTGTGCCAGGCAGAGGTATTTAGACTGTATCCTTCTGCCGCAGAGGTACCCCTACTGTCCATCTGCTTCCAGATCGCCCTGTGACTCCGCCTGCAACACAAAACATGACCATTAAAAGTTCACAACTTTCGCCCTCCGCTCTGCCGCTGGGTCAGGGTTAGGGTGGGAACAGCGCAGAGCAGCCCAAGGCACCGACACGGCAGGAAAGACCGAGCAACGTGCTGGGCCTGCTATAGACCCCCCGGGAACGCCCCCCCCGCCTAGGAGCGCCTTCCCATTGGCCATTAGCGAGGAGGGGGGGTTGGCGCGCTGTAGGCTCCTCTCGCGCGACGTGTGGGACTAAGACGCTGTCTCGCCCATGCTCCCCTCTGTGTCGCGCGGCCAGCGGCATAGTGCCCACACCGCCAGCGCTCACTCCACACTGCGCACGTTAACACTTACATACCAAGGAAACTCATGAGACATATTTGTGGGAAAGCAGTGGTGCAGGTTTATTTCGTACAACAAGTAGCTGATAAGGTGGGTCATCTTACAGGCGATCCAATGCGGCAGCCCCTCGCTGACCCGCATGCCTAAGGAGCCATCTTGGACGACGAGTCGATGCTCTGACGGTGCAGTAAATTATCACTTTATTTTGTTCTACTACCGCCCCCCCTGTCAGGGCGGAGCGATGAGGCACACCCCCGGTCGGTTCAGGCCCCCCGACCGCCCGAAGGACTAACGGGGCGCAGACGCTGTTTCCTGGAACCCCCTCGGCTCCAGGTTCTTGGCTCAGGCACCCTTACTGTGCCAGGCAGAGGTATTTAGACTGTATCCTTCTGCCACAGAGGTACCCCTACTGTCCATCTGCTTCCAGATCGCCCTGTGACTCCGCCACAGCTCTGGAGGAGGCCCCCGTCGATGACAGAGCCCCCCACCCACTCGCTGTTTCGTACCACTTGTACATCCAGGAAGGGATATGTTCACCCCCAGTCCAGACAAGTGTACCCAACCTAAGAGCATTCTTACAAGGCAACAATTTTATAGCCCGCAGATGGTGCGGCACGTGTAATTAGGGCGCCATCAGGGAAGCCTCTCTTAAGTCCCTGTGGAACATTTGCCATTAATTGCCGCGTTGTCCCTGTACGGTATTTTGCCTCCAATTGTACTTTGTTTCTCTTGTAACATGCCCCTTGTCACTTTTCCCTTCTTTAATGCACTGTTAGCTACCTCATGAATTTGTTTACCTAGTGGCGTTACTTATCCCTGCACATCACATTCGGGATCTATTACAGAGGCACCATTCACCTTGAACCCACCATTGCCGTTGTAACCCCTTAATTTAAGCCCATTATTCAGATGCTTAAGCCTAATAGTGACCATTGCATTTTGGGTGAGTGATTTAGTCTCTCCTCCTTTACTAAGCCTTTAGGTGCGCTGCTAGTAGACCCGATACATTTTACCTAATACAGTTACATAACGTCTGCAGTCACTGTGCACTACCTTCAATCCACCGCACACAACGCCATGCATGTACCACCAGAGCCCTCACCTCCCAAGTGGTTGGTCTGGTGCTCAGAGTCAGGCTAACAAAACATTCTGTCTTTACCCCTTCACCAATGGTGTGGGTGTTCCATTCTCATACCTAATGCATACCTAATATAGATCTAAAGTCCCTGGCGCTTTGACCATGTAATGATGAGGCAAACAACGTAAGAATCCTTTTTAAGAAAACCTTTCCTTTTGCACCCTTTCACCTACCTGACCAAGTGGGGTGAGGGGATGCTCCCCCTTATTATGTCTACTTTCTTCTTTTTTTTTTTAAGGGAAGAGAAACAAGTTCCCCTGTCCTGTAATGGCAGCCTCAACATTTTTACTGAAGTCGTGGTCAACCAATCAGAGCATTTCGGACCTACACACCCAGCTTTACAACAAACTGTGGGCCCAAAATGGCCGACAGAAGCAAAAACTCCCTTTTCAAATGTGATTATTTTTCACATTTTGGGTTTGCGAAACTCCAAGGATTAATGGCCCAGGTTTCTCTATAATTGAACCCTTACAAGCCTACCTAAAAAAATGTAAACACTGGCTTTTCAAAAACGACTTAATGGATTTATATCAAAATCAGCAAAGGCCTTTTCTTGGGTAAAGTTCTTCTTCCATGTCAACTGAGTGTAATTCTGTTTAGCTTTTAATTCTGCATCTAAGAGTAAAGAATGCTATGGGTTAAAATATGTTAGCAGTGATGGTTGGCAGCCTGTGGGTAGGTGGACGCAGGGCCTGGCCATTCAGCTAACCCCTTTGGCCGGCCCCGCTGCGCATGACCAGAGACTGTGCATTACAGGGTTTTCCTATCCAGGTGGTCAACTCCCATTGAACACAGCCATTCGCTCAAGGCAAGTTGGCCAAAGGGCTTGGTGTCCGGCTAGGCCCTGTGCCTGGACTTTCAAGGCCCTGCAGCCAACCTTCATTGAGCACAGCCAAAGGCCTCGAGCTACAGGGGTAGGCCACAGGATGTGGGTTGTTCCGAATAACTAGTGACATACACAGATCCATTGATAAAATAGATACATTTAATGCAATAGGCATCCACGGATAAACTTTTCCAGATTCGCAGTCCTTTTGCTAAACTCTATAAGCCTAGGGAGTGCATCAACACAGTGTGACAACATGGAGCTTTACTGTGGTTTCACAGAGGACATAAAAATAAACAATTTAAAAAAACACCCAAGAACAAGATTTTAGACAATAAAAACATTTGATGACTCTGAGTTTTAACTTTGTGCTCATGACATGTTCTCTGATGACTTAAGGATAAAACAAGATGTGTTCTTTTAGGTTGTTTAGGAAGATCCTAGCACTTTCTGCTGTGTAATAAACTCCATAATTTCAGAATATCCAGGCATAAAAAAGCTGGTACTATTGATCACCTTTCATGGTTCCAAAGGCAAGCAGAAATCACTTTTTTGACATGTTCACAGGATTTTCAATTTGTCGACAAAACTGCACACACAAGGCTGTGCCAGGGAAGAGATGCATCAACTATGTAAAGTTGTCTTTAATTTAAAAAGAAAAGCAACTCCAGTAATGCTGCCTAAAGCCTTCCCTCTATAATGCGCAATCATCACGTGACGTTGCTCTCATGTCAAAAAGATGATGCCATTTCATTCCACAGATGCTAATGCATATAATGCCCAACTGAGCCAATGCTATATAAATATGAATTCCACAATATCTGGGACGGACACAAACTTAGAACACAAGTGGCCAATCAACCAGAAATGAGGCACACTGCTGGAGTCCTTCTCAGCCTCACAGTTTCTTCATTTCTGTCCTGAAATGTGTATAATTGTACATAAGAGGATCATCCCAAGTGATATGGACCATAAAGCAGTTGCTCTCCCTAAATAAGAGAGCATGAAGACAACCAGAGACTGGCCATCGGGACAGTAGGCAGGTCTACACATAAAGTGCATTTGGCACTGAAGTAGCTAAGGAGCCAATGTAGCTGATTCTCCAAAGAAAAGTTCTGGAGGTGCTAAAGGGAGAGCGTGTGGGCTAATGACGTGATCTACGTCCTGATGCTACAGCTCCACTGGCGCCCTCACGTTCTTCAGCCCTAGCAACGGGATCTGTATGAACAAAGGTGGGTGGATTAAGAATTTTTTAGATTTTGCACCACCAATGACAGATTGTCTTCCACTAGCACAAGGTTGATTCTGAAATTCATCTGATCTTTTGCGATGACTGTTATGTCTCTTCCCTGATTGGTGGAGAGTTTGACATAAATCCCTGGTGTCCTTTTGGAAGGCAACCAGTAAATCTAATACTTTCGAGAAAGACGGGTTCTGAGGCTCCATCTCACTTGGGTAGAATAATGAACATGGGCTCACTGTTCTGTCACAACTGAGCACTAACCCGAAACGTGCAAGTGCTACGTACAAACATATTGAGAAGATCTTTACTCCCTTAATATATATTTAACTTTTTTCTTTTAAAGCTAAAAATTTTAAAACACATCAGTTCGGATGGGGGGGAAAACAGACAATTTCGGGCCTCCTCTGCAGTAACAATATTATACTTTAGAAAACAATTCCTTAAATTGTTCTTTAAATATCTGCGTCGTATTGACTGTGATGCATGCGGGACAAACAAATAAAACATGATTCAAGTCTTGTATACAGGAGTTACATAAATGACAATACCTTTCATATCTAGGGATACCCTCCCAAATTCCTATTACGATTCGTAAGGGGAGTAAATTCAATCTTAGTAGCAAGATCACCCTACGCACTCCGGGGCAGATTTATGTTGCCTGACGCATCTCTGCAAATCGGCAGAGATGCGCCAGGAAAGATACGGCACGCACGTTTATCCTTGCGCCACCCATGGTGCGCCGCATTTACAATGCGGCGCACCATGGCGCAGGAATAAACAGATGCGTGTCGCATCTAGGGAGTGAAGTCGGCGCAGTGCTGACGTTGTGTTGCCTGCGGCACGCAACTCCAGCACTATTCCAACTTGCCCTATCTCTAACGTGATGCGTCAAGCCTTACGCCTGCTTCAAGGAGGCGCAGGGTTTTGATGCATCAGTGTTGGGAAAGTGACTCAGTCAAATCATGTAGATTTCGCTGAGTCACTTTTCAAGGGCGTTCCTGCGACGGAAAGCCCCTCCTGTGTGGAAACGCCCACATGAAACCTTACGCAGGTTTCATGTGCCGCAGGGCCTTACACTGTGACGCATCTCCATAGATGTGTCACGATGTAAGTATGTTGCAACGTGGCGCAGGGTTTACTCCGCCGCTGCGTCACAAAAGTGACACAACGGGGGCGCAAAAGTGCTGCAAGACCAACATAAATATGCCCCTCCATTCCATAAAACATAAGATTGGGGATTTTTGACAATACCACTCCCCACTATACAATCCATATTTCTATTCTTTGAACAGTTTAATATCTCTTTCATGAGAGATTGTTTTCTTTATTATAATTTTCAATGCCCTCTTAGGGAGAACCACTACCCCTTCCATATCTAAAATAAACATTGATAGTGCTTTTAAACTATTCCTAAAAATAGCACTTTTTTCCTTCGTATTTACAAATATTTCTCTGTACAATGCTACCCGGAGCAAGTTTTCGGAGCTGTTTACCAGTGCATTACTCCATCGTAATCACGTGGCCATTGAAAGCACATATGTAGAATGGAGACCAAATTCGAGCCTAAGCGCTGCGATCGGTGCCGCATGATTCAGATTACAGATTTGGCGCCAGATTTGTCCTTCCACTCTCTCGAATTTGGCCCACTGTTGTGCATCTATTGTTTCACTGGCGAAGCTCAGGGTTGGCGGAATCTTTATTTTATAAACCAAAATATTATGTGAGAAATGTCTTTTCCCACAGTGTGTATACAAACGATTGATTGCTAAGGCTTGTGAAATAGCTTTGCCTTTGCAATGGTCCATGTTTATTCGCTGAGCACCTATTTGTAAATATTTTTCCTAAAAATGGATAACATTTTACTACTTCCACTTTCTCTTTTCCCAGGAACCAATTCAGTAGGGGTGGTCAAATGAAAAAGAAACAATGGATGGATGAATTCCAGAATCCTATGATGCCCCACTTCTTGACCTTGTTGTATGGAACCCCAAGCAAGTGCCCTGGTTCCTGCTCAGGACAACTGCAGAGGTTTAGTAAATCCAAACAGCGCCTCGAGACCCTCAGGGGTGATTTGCTGCGCTCTATAAATGTAGATAGATTGAGTGAAACTCATTCTCCATTAAACACTGACATAGATTAACTTGATAACTAACCCAAAATATATATGAAAACAATTTGTTCTCTGGGCCAGGTAAGGGTTATCAAAAATAGTTCAGTGAGACTGTTCACAAGTTAAGACTTGAAATGATTCAGCAGGTTGTGAAAGGATTGGTAAGACTCTCTATCTGCTGACTTTTGCAGGTAATCCAAAAGTCCAAATGTAGACAAGTTCCCAGGACTCCTGTGACAGTCAGTAACAAGTCTTTAAATTATGGTGCATGCATGTATGACCGTGGCAGTAGACACAGGCATTTGCTAGTAAGATCCTTTCTTGCAATTTGATTTTCCTTGCTGGTCACTTTTATTGAAGCCAAGATATGACTGCAGGGTGAGCTCGAGATTTCCAAATGCTGTGCTGCAGGTAGGAGCAAGGTGAGAGCAAAGGATGTCAAACACACAGCCAACAGAGCATCAAGGATGGGCAGTACTCAGCAAGGCACAGCGGGCGATGAAACATGCGCTGGGAGCCTATGGGAGCAATTTGCAGGGGAGCAAATAATAACAATCATCCTCATAATGCCGGATGGGACTTTTCAAAGCGGTAGCATCCCAAAAGATGGGCGATGGTTTTTGCAAGAGCTGAACCTCTGGCAAGAATGAAGGCGTATATATACAAGGGCCAAAAAAAGTAGAGATAAAAATTTTGCCCTCTTTACAAGAGGGGCTGACGTGCATTAGCGCATGCTAGCACCATTTTTTCTGAAGCCTCTTTTTACATCTCTAATGAGATCCAAAGTGGGAATCACTGGGCAGAACCTTGTAAATATCACTGAGGTGCACATCGCGATATTTACAAGGCGGCCCGAGCATTTTAGCATACGTTAGTTTTGGGCAAAAACCTCTGTTTTTGCCAAAAACTAACGTCTGCTAAAATCATAAATAACCCAAACCTAACATGGGGGAGGATACTTGTGTTACGACCACATGGTCGTATCAACAAGCATATCGCCGTTTTGCAGGGAACAGTGCTGGAAAACTAGTGGCGTTCCCTGCAAAATGGCGGTTACCCCACTATCGCTGGAATTTATATCACCATTGCACTATGCGTTGTAAATACAGCGCAAGCATGGCGATAAATTCCAGCGCTAGACGGCAATAAATATAAAAGCGCTAAGCGCGCTTTGCGATTTTTATCGCCGTCTGTTGTACATATGCCCCGCAGTCTCTAGATCTGACGTCCTCAAACATCAGATGTAGCCCGGTCAGTGAACTGACATGGCCTCGGGGGTCATGGCGGGCTACACGTAGTCTGATGCATCCACACCAACAGTGTGCGGTGAAACAGCAGAGCAACTGTAACAACCTTGCACTTTCTCTCCCATACTCTCTCCATCACTTCCATTCACTCATTGTCACTCACTCTCTTACTTTCATACATGTCTTCTCACTGTCTCTGACTCACTCCCGCATTTTCACCCACTCATCCTACTCACTGACTTCTTACTATTTCTGTCTCTCTCACTGACATTTTGCATTCACTCTCTCTTATTCAGGCTTTCACTCACTTTCTCACTCATCCACTGTCTCATGTACTTTGTTTCTCTCACACTCTCCCTCACACCCTCTGTCACTTTCACTCACTGTCACTCACTCTCTCTAACTTTCACACTCACCCACTTACTGCATCTCACACTCGCCCTCATTTTTACTCGCTCTAGCTTTTCACTCACTGACTACCTTATATTTACTAACTCTCACTCACTGTCAAACACTTTACTTACCACCTCTCATCCATTCTTTCATTCGCATTCTCAGTCATCCTTTTTCTCATGCACTCACTCTCCCTCACATCCTCCCTCACACTCTCTTTCACTCACTCTTTGTGGCTCACTGTCTCTTACAGTCATATTTTCCATTCAGTCACTCTCACTCACGCTCTCCCTTTGACACACTCTCTCACTCACTGTTTCATTCCTTTCCTCATCTCCTGCTCTTCCACTCACTCACTTCTTTCACTCATGCACAAAACAAATTTGATATTTTTTTATACCATAAAGTTGGTTCTGAAAAGAATCATTTTATGTTTTTTAGAAACATATTTTATATAGAAATAGAGTTATATCTCTGGGGAGAAACAAAAACAGCCTCTGTTTCACATCACAGGTATTTCTGAAAAAAAGTACAAGAGGGAAATCAAAAACATGGGTAACGGAAGAAAATACATATTTTTAGCAAATCTTCATATGTTCTTTTTCTTGCTTCAGCTGAGCAACATGATGTTGCCCAACTCAAACTTAGAAAATGTATGGAAGTTGGCATGGATATCCTGACTTCTAATATGGACGGGAACCACACATCTACAAATCCTTGTACACTTTAAAAAATGAAACTCCAGATTGCAGTTTGTTATTTGTGTAGTGTGTTTTTTGCAGTACGATAGTGGATCCATCTCTTCCCTTTCTTCTCTCCTGCCTTTTTCTTTTCTTTCCCCCTTTATATTCTCTCTCTTTTTTCTCTTTTCTTCTTCTTGCTATCCTCCTTTCTACTTTTCTTTTTCTTTTTTCTTTTTTCTTTCTTTTTATCTCTTTCATTCTTAATAGTGATACCGTGTACGAATATTGTGCTTCACTGACATTCCCCTCATGGTTTTCTTCTATTTTTCACAATTATATTGCTTGCGGGAAATATTTGTTCTTCATTCAAATATGTCTAATGCACCAATGGATTTTGTTTGTATCACTTTATATTATATTTAATTATTTCTTTTCTTTCTTAAAATGTAATAAACTTATTGAACAAAAACAAAAACAAAATGAAACTCCATCACTATTTGGATGAAAAGTTTCACACACAGACAAAGAAGCCTAACTTCTATAAAAATACATTTTCACCCTCTGTAGAGAGCAGAACATTTGGAAAACATCCACATACATGTATCACAGCCACTTAGCAGCCAAAGTCAAGAGAAAACCAACTATAGCAGTCAATTATCACCTTCAGCTCAGGATGAAGGAGATGAGTTTCCACAAACTTCAAGAAGATCAGAAAAACCAGCAGATGAGTCATCTGCCAGGATATTCTTGGTCACCTGAGAGGGGAAAAGGAGGTTAATGCAAGGAAAGCCACTTTCATACTTTGTGGCCATGTGCTCCAGAGAGGACACAGTGGCAGATATTCATTGGGTGATACTAGCACGAATAAACATCTTTGTGCCACTCACCCAAATGGGTACTCTGAGGCAGAAATGGAGAAATAAACCACGGAAGGGAAGGAAAAGGAACACCTTGCCACAGACGTTCTTCGAGTAGAAGAGGAGGCGTTTAACCCAGAGTATCTGTTTGCCAACTACTGTACAAAATGCAACAAAAAAAACACCGGGGAACAAAATTGATAAGTGTTGCAACTATTATGAACAAGTACCTAAAAAAATCACAAAGGCTTTTTTTTTCCTAAAAAAAAAAAGTTCCATGAAAAGTTTTAAAATAAATAAAGTATTTACTTTAAGAAAGGGTTTACAGCAAAAACAAATGTGGGGCAAAAAAGAAAGTTAAAAAATAAAAAGGTCTAGTTAAAATACTCACAAAAGATAAAAAAAGGTTCAGCTAAAGAACTGAAAAACGATATAAAACTGTTCAGTTAAGGGACATAAAAATCAAACATCATTTGGGCACCCACAAGAACTTGGGTGTAAGGTACAGTACTAGACCAGGCTGTCTAGTCAACGCCCTCTGTGCAGAGTCGAAGATCATGCATTGTAGAGGTCTGCTGTCGGCACCGGGTTGGGCTTGCCTGCGGCCAAGCTTTGCTGCCAACAGTGGCTTCGAACTGGCAAATGCCATGTCTTGTGCAGCGAGGGATGGGTGCAGGGTCTGTCCAGCGGTGTGCCTTGCAGCACGCCTCCGCTACACATGGCAGAAGGTCCTGCAACCAATCCATGCTGGTGGGTGTGGTCGAAATTAACAAGATAGGTGCAAGGAGCAGGTGGATGTGGTATATGATCAACAACTCCAGAATATCACCTCTATGACACAATATTGATGTTAAAAATATCACAATACAAAATTATTGCAGCAATAACGATTTTGCATACTTATTATGTCAAATGAAATAATATTGACTGCAACAATTTATTGGACAAACATATTGAAAATATGTTTAAAAGATTTTAACATTGAAATAATGTTTAAAAAGAAAACAATCAACTTTACAAAAAATACATTTTAAAATATAAAATCCAAAACACACTTAAAGAAAATAGATATGTAACCTCAAAAAAACCCATAAATAGTAAAAGTCAATAGATAGATAAATAATTCATATAAATAAAATAAAAATGTAATTATTTACATGTCCTATGACATTACTGATTACATCACTGATCATATCTCAAATGACATAACTGGTGAAAGACTGATGACAGCATCCAAGCCGCTTTTGCACATATTACTCTATAAAGGAGTATGGCATTAGAGATATGATAGTAAGTGGGAAATAGCTCACAATAAAATGAAGAATCATTAATGCCATACGCTCACCCCCTACCCAAATATTTTGTTAAAAAGGGCAGACTGGCCATTTTCTTTTCTTTTTTTTGCCACAATCCCGCAGAAGTCCATTGCTGCAAAAATGGGTAATTTATTTTGTATTTTGGCCAGGGGGCCCTCTGGGTCATCCCCCTCCCCTCCACAGAGCCTATGTGAGAAAAGTGTCCCTAACCTGTCCCCTTTCCCCGTGTTCTATAATTCTGTAATGGCTGCAAGCAACATTTTTTTTCATGTTGCTTGCAGCCAATCAGAGCTCTCACTCCTGCTAGCGAATTGGCTTAAGGTAAAAAAAAGAGCTCCCTGGGCCAATCAGCACCCTGTGGGCCCGATTCAGAGTACCAGTCTGAGACAAAATCTTAAACTTACTACTCATGGTATTCACAGAATGCACTTACGACTGTCCTAAGTTTACGCCCGCACTCGGGCCGGAAGCTCCACACCCGGAGCTTAAGCTCCACACCCGGAGTAGAAGCTCCAAACTCGGAGCGGAATTTCCACCATCGGGACGGAATCTCCGCTTCCAGGCTGCAATCTCCCCTTCCAAGCCTCAATCTCCGCTTCCAGGCTGCAAAACTCACAATGCATCAGATATAGTCAAGTAATACCAGATTGTGGGTATTCCGGCCCGGAAGCGAAGATTTCGGCCCAATGGTGGAAATTCCGCTCCAGGTGTGGAGCGTCCACTCCCGGTGTGGAGCCACTCCGGGTACGAAAATTCCGGCCTGAATGTGGACATAAACTTAGGACAGTCGTGAGTGCATTCTGTGAATATCATGAGAAGTAAGTTTAGGATTTTGTCTCAGGCTGGTTCTGTGAATCGGGCCCTGTATGTTTAAATCCCTTGAACCCAACCATCCAGACATACAAATATTTTTTAACCTAATTTTTTTTAACTACTGAACCTTCTGGAGCAATATTTAGCTTCCTGTCAAATTTGGTGTCATTCCAATGAGCGTTTTTTGTGGTAGTGCTTCTTAAGTAAGTCTATTGAAAATGCATGAGAATTTTGCAAATGGAGACCCCCCTTTTTTCAGCTCCCACATGTCGGATCATCCAGAATCTTTCCATGCACAAACTAGGCAAAAGATACTCCACTTTTTTAAAGACGTTTCATAACAATTCGTCTCAGATATAAACATATCCACTCACTCACCCACTCAAATACTCACACATCCACTCACAGACCCACCCAGACACTCACCCTCCCAGTTACAGACCCACACAGACACTCTTGCATGCACCCATTCACTCACCCACCCATTCACTCACCCACAGAGACGTATGCTCTCACTCACAGACCCATTGTGACACTCATATACTCACTCACAGATCCACTGAGAGGCTCATCTCGCTCACAGACGTACTCAGACACTCATGCACCCACTCACTCATGCACCCACTCACACAACACACCCACCTAGACAATCATGCATCCACTCACAAGTCATGTCATATAGTTACTTACAAATGCACAAAGGCCCTCATGCACCTACTCACAGATTGACTGAGAAACTCACACAATCAATCACAAACCTATTGCAACACTGATGCACCCACTCATATAAGCACAGTCATGCAGTTTGTTACAGAACCATTGATCATTATTATTATTATTACTTAACATTTCTAGAGCGCGTAGCTACCCAGAGGCAACCCAGCACTATTGGAATAGGAGTAGAATGGAGGAAGGGTCTACAGCCTAATATTTTGAGAATAACCATGTTTTCAGATGCTTCCGGAAAGTGAGGAGATGAGTCTCTGAGCGTATCTTCAAGGTAAGCTGTTCCACAGCTTGGCTATGCTGTAAGAGAAGGAACTGCCCCCGCTCTGAGTTCTCCGAATTTTCGGCACCAGGGCCAAGCTCATGCTGGCGGAGCAGAGTGATCTTCTGGGTTGGTAAAATGTAATAAGGGAGTTGAAGATGGTGGGGCCTTTTCCCATCAAGGTGTTGTGGGCTATGCAAAGTGCTTTAAATTTCACTCTTTCCAGATTCGGTAGCCAGTGAAGGTCTTTTAGGCAAGGCTTCGCAGATTGCGTTCTTGGCACTCCAAGCTGCATCCTTGCCGCACAATTCTGGGCCACTTGGAGTTTCCTAATAGTGGCTTTGGGCGCTCCCAGGTACAAGGAGTTTCCATAGTCCAGGTGCAATAGAACCAGGGCCTGGACTACCATTCTATTTGCCCCACTGGGGAGAAGGGGGAGAATTTTTCTCAGCATTCTTATAATGCCAAAACACGTACCTGCCACTTCCACCGCTTGTTGTTCAAATTTAAGTGATTTGTCAAGCCACACTTCCAAGCTTTTGATCTTGGGTTTTGGGGTGGGCGCTTGTCCTAGGCATGTAGTTTAAAATCCTTGTTGGGTAGATTGCCCAGATACATGATTTCCGATTTATCACCATTGAGCCTAAGGCATGAGTTTTGCATCCAATTTGCCACCTTCTCCAAGCATGATTCTAGGTTGGAGGGGGCGTTATGCGGGTGCTTTAGGGATACCACTAGCTGGGTGTCATCCTTGTAGGTGATGATTTTTATCCCAAAAGGGAGGACAATGCCTGCTAATGGCCTCATGTAAATGTTAAATAAGGTAGGACTCAGGGTTGAACCCTGAGGCACTCCATACCTAAGAGGTCGCCAGCTTGAGGTGGCTTCTCCTGAAAAGACTTTGAAGGTTCTTCCAGTGAGATATGATTGAATGCATGCTATGGTGACCCCTGTTACTCCTACCTTCCCTAGGCGGTTCAGAAGGATGTCTCAGTTGACGGTGTTGAACGCCGTGATTAGGTCGAGGAGGATAATAGCAACTGCCCCTCCCTGATCCATGCTCTTCTTGGCCTCCTCCACCACCAAGATCAGAGTTGGCTCAGTGCCCAACTGGGGTCTGAACCAGGTCTGAGAATAGTGTAAGAGATTATGGGCTTCTAGAAAAGTAGAGAGACTAGTATTGACATCTGTTTCCAGAATCTTGCAGATCATAGGTAAAAGAGATATGGGTCTGTAGTTACTCAGAACATCTGGATTAAGGGTCCGTTTCTTAAGGAGCGCTCTTACCATTGCGTGTTTCTATGGGGGGGAACCTGGCCATTAATAATGGCGAGATTTAACACTTCCATTATAGACTGATGCACCATCTCACATCCACTGAAATACTAATACAGTGAATGAGAGAATTGCTGATACAGTGATAAATGCAGTCACAGTTTCCACTGAAAGAGTTATTCACTGTGCTATAGAGATATTAAGGGAGTTCTACGTGCTATTATAGAGTCTTCTAGATAGCAATGTGTGTAGTGTGTTGGTTATAATCTATTTTGCAGTTATGCGTTTTGTATGTGGGGTGGCTATTGGATGTGTGCTTTTGTTTTGTCATTTCATGGTGATCGTGGCTACGGATATCATCGAGGCACCCGGCATCATGGCGAAAACAAAAAATCGGTTTTAAAGCTGGTCAATTTGGTAGTTATGTGCTATTTACAAATACCTTTGCGGAAAGGTATTTTTTTAAACTGTTGTTTTTTACAAATGCGTTGTTAAAAATAAAGTTAAACCAATATGTTACTAAACAGCTAGACTAAAACTTTATGTAAAATATGTGTTTTAGACTTTGTCATTTGTATTTGGGACTACTGACGTCATCACAACATCCGGTGTCGCAGAGAACAAGTAAATGCATTTTAGATGTCATTTTTTCGACAAATGAATATAAAGGAGAAAGTTAAATGAATATCTTACTAAACAGCTAGTCTCAAACTTTATGTAAAACATGTCTATATATGTGTTTAACACTTTGTAAAAAAACACACAGTATTCGCGGCCATCGACACGAAAACCAAAAATATCTTGAAAAAAGATGATTAATGAAGTTTTCAAATAAATAAATAGATGACAAATACAACAATAAGTGGTGCACCATGCATATGTAATGTTCAATATCTAATTATAGAAAACAAAGACGCTATAGTTATGAAATAAAATTTTAAAAAACTGAAATTCACTGAAAAAAACAAAGGTTACAGGGACGCTACAGTAAGTATTTAACATTTTTTTATAATTTAGAAATTCACTGAAAAAATCAAAGGTTACAGAAACATTTTAGTTAGAAAATATAAGTAAATAAACCTTAGAAATTTCCCTGAAAAAAACAAAGGTTACAGGGACATTATAGTTAGGCTGACATTTCGCTTGTACAAAACCAGAGAAATTCAGCAGTTATAGAAACCTGAGCTAACGATAACTCATGCCCCAGCAATGCACTGATATGACCTCACATATTACATCACTCTTGACATGATCAGTGACATCACTGATGACATCTCAAATGACATCACTGATGACATCACTGATGACATCTGAAATGATATCACTGATGACATCATCCAGAGATACACTGACACACACACTTACACCTCATACAACATGTCATACACCCACTTTCACACAATCACTAACTAACTCATTGACAGCACCCATACAAACATTCACACATCTTGTTACTCATCCATACAGCCAGTAACATTAACTCACCTGTAGAGCCACTAATCGAACCGCTAAATAACACATACAACCACTTATGCCCCTACTCACTTACCAATACAGCCGGTCACAGCTTCAGTTGTAGAGGCATAGACATACTTACACACCCACTCATACACCCATACAGATACTGACACAGCAAATCAGTTAACCATATACCAACTCATACACCTACTCAGTCACCCATAGTCACTCACACAGCCACTAACTCACCCATACAATTACTCACACAGCCACTCAGTTAATTACACATCTACCATTACATATACTCACTCACCTATACAGTGACTGATAGACCCACATACTTTCCCATGCAACCTCTCTCATACTTACTTACTCACCCATACAACCACTCAAATACCCATTTGCTCATACATACAGTCACTCATACACCCACCCACTCATCCATATATATCACTTACACACCCATTGATGTACTGAGCCAGCCACTCATGTACCCTGCCACTCGCCCATACCGACAGTTAGGCATCTGCTCAAACACCCATTTAACCTCTCATGCACCTTCTCATTCACAATTTACAACCACTGATGCAACAAATCAGTCAACTCTACAGATACTCACTGCTACTACTATTATTATTAACAAATTCAACATGGCGGTCACTAATGAGCAATAGGAAGCGAAAGGCACAGTCTAGCTGCTGTCAACAGGACATGGGAGTGATTCATATTTTTAATCACAGTGATGGTGGGAATGGGATTACCCAGTTGTAGGCAGAAGCTGAAATGCGTAGGCGTCCTGTGTCGGGTGTTGTGACACATTTGAAATTGGAATAAACCTTCAATGTGTCACGAGAACGGAAAATCCTGGCGACTTGTTTGCTGCTTGCTGGAGTTGGTGCAGCTGGACCATTGGAAACAAGAGGTAATTGTGGAGAAATATATTTTACCTACTGGCGGTCGCCAGCAGATAATTGTAGTTATTACCTAGTCTCCATAGGAAATGCATTTTTTGTGTTAATAACTTTGGTGCTGTTTGACAAATTTCCGTGACATTTTCAATACCAGTTTGCCACTCACTTCAGCTCCTGTCTGGAAAGTGTTGGGTGATTTGTCAAGCAGGGGCCAAGAAAAATGGGAGGGGCATCCCAAAACATGCTTTCCACATGCAATTTCCCATAAGGTTTTTAGACACGACCACAGCCCGAACCGCTCAATGGAATTACACCAAATTTAAAACAGGACATGGTGACGAAGGTGGGGGGGGGGGGGTGTACATAGGGTTTAAGGAGTCAGGCTAGCGGCATCCTGGCCCCATGGGTCTGACGGAGGCATCTGTGAGGGACACCTCAGGGGCAAGAAGATGTCTAAAATATTTCGGGGTGCGCAAGAGGATCCACAGATCCACCGCAGCGGCATGCAGCACATCTCTCTGTGTGAATCCGTGGCAGATGCGCAGATCCAGATCCCAATGTTAAAAAAATGCAGCCACTCACAGATCCACTCATACTCACTCATGCACCCACTTACACGTGTATACAGTCACTCACACGCACACTCAGAGACCCAGAACACCACTCACACACCTATACAGTCACTCAGGCAACTACTCAGAGACCCAGAGGACCACTCACACACTCACTCACAGACCCACAGAGGCACTCACACAGACACTCACACACCCATGTACACACCCACACACCCACACACCCATACAGCCACTCACACACCCACTCACAGGCCCACACAACCAATCACATGCACTGACACACCCATGACACACTCACAGACTCACTCACACACCCAGGTTACAGGGACATTATAGTTAGGAAATAGCAATGACGAAACATAGAATTTCCATGAAAAAAATTAAGGCTACGGGGATGTTATAGTTAGGAAATAGCATAAAAAACTGTAAAAATTCACTGAACAAAACAAAGGTTACAGGGACGTTATAGTTAGGAAATAGAATTGTTTTTAAACTTAGAAATTCACAAAAAAACTAAGGAAGTTATAGTTAGGTTTAGATTTTATGCCAACACAACCATAGAAATTGAGCACTTATAGTTATCTCTAGTAACTACAATTTATGCCCTAAGGTAACTGTAACTCTGGCCCCCGCCATGCACAGTTTTCTTATCAATACTTTCACTGTAAATGTTGCAGTGATATTACCAGTGATGTCATGGAAGATGTTGTGAGTGATGTAATATGTGGGGCAATTAGCAGTACATGGCGAGGGTGTGATTTAAAATTACCTTAGGGCATGAATGATGGTTACTTGCGATAACTATAACAGTGTAATAATGCTTGGCAGATGTGTGAATGCCATGGTCCAGGGGCCCCTCCGTGTAATTTGCAGGACTGTCCATTCAAGTTTTGTTACACTAGGGCCCAAAGTTCTGCTCATAAGCCCACACCAGTGCTACGAACATCAGGAGTGCTGACCATCAAGGCTGCGTTGTCTTGATTTCACCTCACACCTCTTTAATCCACCACCAGACACTCCCTGGCCCTTTATCACACTCCTTCAGGTTCATTTTCATTTTCATACTTTCTTCATTTCCCACTATTTTTCTATATTGTTGGCTTCCTTTCTCCCCCCCTTTTTTGTTTTTCTTTATTTTGGATTATATCATAGTCTGAGGAGGAAACATTAACTGCAAGACCCCATAAATGAGAGATGGTGGGCCCCACCTGTGACCATGGGCTCAAACTAAGCACTGGCCGTGAGTCCTAATGCAAGAAACGGAAACGTGCACCATCCTCCGGTGTGGTAGTAAAAAATGAGCTATCACTGGAGTACATTCGGCTCCAGAGACTCCTGGGACCTGGTGCCACTGCACCTGTTTTACGATTGATAGCCACACTGTGGATCAAAAGTGTGACTACAATGACAATGGAAAATGGCCAAAGAACGGTTGTTTCCAGGGAGGACAGGGCCTGGCAGTTGGGGCTGGACTGTTCCCATTGGGCGCAGGGTCAAGACTGATTTGCATATGGCTGGGTCCAAACTGTAATGGCATGGGTAGCAAAAAAACAATGGATTTAGGCCCAGATCTCTGTACTGGGGTGAATGTATGACAATGTTCTGCATTCTGTCCATCAACTGTTGTTTATGCATTTGTCACTCTGAGTAGGACGGGTACGCCCAGACGTGGGTCCTGTGCTCTCCATGCCTCTGGAGTCAAGCTATCCTGGCTGATGGGAGCTGAAACCCCAGAACCAGTCCTTCCCCACTGTACTCTTTAAAGTGGCGGCCCCATTTAAACCAACGCTATCTGCAAACATTTCTGAATCCCAAACTGATAGAATGTCAATTTTAAAATACATTGATTAAAAAGTTAAAGTGGACTGCTCTCCCTAAGGGTTGAGGTACCACTTCCATAAACTAAGTATCGCAACGTTTAAGCACTTAATAAAAGTTTTTGCCCCAAAACTAAAAAAACTAAAAAACAAAAAACCGTCCTAGGATGCTTGTTTCCGGTCCAGGGAGGACCTGGCCTGGCAGTTCGGGTGCGACTGTTCCTAAGAGGCACAGGGTCAAGACTGATTTGCATATGGCTGTGTTCAAACTGGAATGGCATGGGGAGCAAAAAAACGATGCATTTAGGCCCAGATCTGTGAGTGGGTGACTGGAGGACTAGGGGTAAATGTCTGATTTGCTTAGCGTTTCGTTCACCATCTGTGTTTTTTTTTACAGCGAGAATGGCTGCGTTTTGTTTTACTTTCATCCAGAGAAATGTTTGTTTACCTTTGCTACTGTATTGGACCCCCAGGCTGCAACTTCCTATCCTTCTCACTTCCTGTTTCAAAAAACGGATGGTAGATTAAAATAAAAGTGCTGTTAAAAAAGGTTAAAACAACATACGTGTAAATATATTTTACATGGAAATTCCTTACTAATCAGGCCATATTTTGCATTGTAAGAAGGTGCACCCCCTGAGAAGTGTCAGTAGTGAGTAAGCGGAGGCCCAGGGGCTGTAAGTGTCCGGTGGCAGGGCTCTGGTCACTGCTACCGGGGTCTGGCGCCTAGTCTGAGACTCTGCCCGTCGCAGCGCTCCTCTGCTTGCCCCGGTGACACCACTGCCTGGCGGTGTCCTGTTCCTGAAACCCAAGGCAGGCACCCCTTGGCGCGGGGCCACGGTGCGCAGGATCACAGCAGTCACTGGCCGCCTGCTGCCTCGGCCTTCCCAGGGCCCGCAGGCTGCTGCGCGGGGCCCAGCCACAAGCAGGAAACATTCAGGATGTCCTCGTCACGCCGGTCAACCGAGTGACAGAAACATCCTCTCCCGGCAGGATATTCACAACTATTTACAGCTTCCGGCCGACTATAAATACACTCGGTCCAGGCACCTGCTGCTGGGTCCACGGAGGCTGAGGCAGACAGCAGAGCCTGCTGCCCCTGGTGGCCGCCTCTGGTACTGCAGGGATAGCAGTCAGCAGTTGGATTCAGTCCACACTCTGCTGGTGAATGAGCTCTACTGCTGGTCCCCTTGAGGTGGACAGAAGGAAGTGCTCCCACTGGAGACCACCTCTGACCCTGCAGCAGCTGCTCATCAGCAGCAAGGCGTCCCACACACTGCTGGTGAATGAGCTCTGCTGCTGGGCCCTCTGAGCCGGAGGCAGATAACTGATAGTGCTGCCCCTGGCGGCCGCCTCTGGTACTGCAGGGATAGCAGTCAGCAGTTGGATTCAGTCCACACACTGCTGGTGAATGAGCTCTGCTGCCGGTCCTCTGGGAGCAAGAGCAGTACTCCCCCTGGAGACCACCTCTGGTGGTGCAGGAGCTGTTGTCAGTAGGGCTCATCCCACCCCCAACAATGCTGGGAGTGAATTCTGCTGCTGGTTCCCTGGAGGTAACTTCAGGTGCTGCACAGCTGGCCAACAGCAGCAAGGTTCACCCTACACACTGCTGGTAAGCAATGGCTGCTGCTAGTTCCCTGGGAGCCTGAGATGCACTGACACAGCACTCCCCCTGGAGGCCATCTCTGGTACTGTAGCAGCTGGCCATCAGCTCCAGGGATTACCCAACACACTGCTGGTAAACAATCCCACTGCTGGTAACGATCCCTGCTGCTAGTTCCCTGTGAGCCTGAGAGGCACAGACACAGCACTCCCCCTGGGGACCACCCCTGGCAATGCAGCAGCTGGCTGTCAGCAGCAGGGCTCACCCCACACACTGCTGGTGATTCAGCTCTGCTGCTGGTTCCATGGGAGCCTGTGGTAAAAATAAGTCATTGCTCCCCCTGGAGGTCTTCTCTGGTACTGCAGCAGCTGGTTATCAACAGGGCTCACCCCACCCCAAACACTTCTGATGAATGAGCTCTGCTGCTGGTCCCCTGACATGCACAGAAGCCAGCACTCCCCCTGGAGGCTATCTCGGGTACTGCAGCAGCTGGCCATCAGTAGCCGCGCGCTCACCCACACACACTGCTGGTAAACCAGCCCTGATGGTGGTTAACACTCACTAAAGTCATTTTTATGTGTTCTTTGGGGTGCCCTATACTGGTGCAGACATGAGTTTGTGTGTGAATCGCAATTCAAAGCAGTGTCCGCATAGACAGCAGTTTTCATCCACTCATATGTAACCAGACTAAAGTCTTTAACGTGTGTGGGTGAGGCGTGTAGGCATCAATCTAAAGAAGAACCCAGGGCCGACCCGGGCTTGTGGTTCATGTCCCACACATCGATACAGCAAGGGACCCGGATGTACAAGACTGGCAAACCTTTTAACTGGAGAGGCCTCTCTGAGGGCTGTTCTTTGGGTAACCCTTCCTGGCCTGAGAGCCACTTTTCATCAGGGCAGCGCACGGTGCACCTGCTTGATTGTCAACTTCACTGGGAAAAACTCAAAAAGCCTGCAGAAGCATTCAGTTACTTTGCCATCAGATCCCAAAAAACTATCTATTCTAGTGCCACTGCCTCTTACATATGGAAATATCAATGTCCTTTATTTCCTTAGAACTCGCCTTAATAATGGTTAGATAATTTTTGGGATCTGGAATCCTGGCAAAATATTCCAATAAAACATATTATAATCTGGAGCAAGGCCACTGACCTCCTGGCCCGGTAACTGCTCTCTCTCTACCGCAAGTTTCCCGCCTCCAGCGATGCCAGCCAGTGTTCAAGGCCCTGCGCCTTGGTCCTTCCTTTGACCTGCTTCTGCCTTCTTTTGTACCTCTTTTGCGCTTTATTTCTCCTTGCTTTTCCTGTTTTTCTGTACTACTCTGCCTTCTATTTTTCTTTCTCCTGACTGCTGCTGCTGCCCTGTGGCCCTTCCCCCTCCTGCGCGCTCCTGCGTTTCTCCCTTGCCCGCCTCCCAGTTGTCCCACCCTCCCCTGACCCTTAGGACGTGCCGCTGGCGTGCCAAAGGCAAGCCATTCTGCGACCTGACCGCGACTAGCACAAGGAACCCTGGTCCTCGGACCTACCAGCGCTACAGCTCCTTGGCTCTCTGCTCTCTCAACATCAGCCAGAACAACAACTGCAAGCTCGCTTCACCTGTCGACAAGAACAGACCTTTCACCTGCTGACACTGCCATCACTCCTTTGCCGAGACCCAGGACCCACCCCCTCTCTCCAGCAACAACCCCATCCCACCCAAAACCCTACAATACATCCTCCTCAAAGTCTGCTCCCTCCACAGACCTGCCGCGGAACTCTGGGACATCCTCAACAGCACCTCTCCTTACAATGCCTTCCTTACCAAAGCATGGACGAACCCCATCTCAGGACCTGACAACGCGATCACCATCCCCGAAGAATACAAGATCACCCGGATGGGCCGCCCCCAACCACCCCAGAGGAGGCATCGCCATATCTCACAAGTCCAACCTACGTCTGAGTACCCACACCGGCGGGGCCACAAACCTGATGGAACACTTCCACTTCAAGATACAGACCAACCCGACCATCACCCTCCGAGGCACCCTTATCTACAGAACCCCCCGGACCCGACACACCCTTCAATGACTCCATTATCAACATCATCACACTGCAAGCCATCACCTCTCCCGACTAAACCCCAACTTCCACCTCAACAACCTCCAAGATCACAACTCCACCTCCCTCCTGGACAACCTCCACAACATCGGACTCTAACAGATCATACCAGAACCAATACACTCAGCAGGCCACACCCTCAACCCCATCTTCACATCAGAAAACTCTGTCACTTCAGCCACTCCTCCGAACTCCCATGGACAGACCATTGTTACGTCCATTTCTCCTTCCAAACCAACCACACTGCAAACGTTCTCAACAGCTCCAGCGTAGGAATTGGAACAAGATCTCTGACGACCAGCTCACCACCTCCCTAAGCAGCTCTGCTCCCACCGGCACTAACGACAACCCTTCCATCACCGCCCGTACCCTTCACAACTTGATCACCAACTGTGTCAACACCATCACCCCCCCCAAGAAAATTTCCAACCCAAACACCAAGAAAGACACCTCGAAAATCTATGGAGGAACTCCAAAACCACAGCAGACCTCGACAACTTCAAAACTGCCACCATCACCCACCACAAACTCATCAGATACTCAAGAAAGAAAGCACTCCAGGACAGAATCTCTACCCACGCACACAACAGCAAGGCACTTTTTGGCATCATCAAAGATTTCGCCAAACCCAACAGCGAGGCTACCAACATCTCTCCCTCCCAGGATCTCTGCAATAGACTCAGGGCAGTCTTCCATCATATAATCAAGACCATCTATGACAACTTCAACAACAACATCCCTAAGGAGGAACCCACTCCCACCTCTGCCTACACAGCGCAGCCAACTCTTGACAACTAGACCACCGTCAGCATTGAAGACACCCTGAAGACCATGAAGTCTACCCACGCTAGGGCCCCCATGAACCCCTGCCCCACCACATCTACCACAGAGCTGCAGGTATCATTGCCCCGAGCTTTGTCATATCATTAACCGCTCCTTCGAGACCATCTCCTTTCCCAATGACTGGAAACATGCAGAGATCAGCCCTCTCCTGAAAAAACCCTTGGTGGACCCCAGCAAACTCAAGAACCTCAGACCAATCTGCATACAACCGTACCCAGCGAAAGTCTTGGAAAAAGCCGTCAACAGCGTACTCGCCTCCCTCATAGAAGAAAACAACATCCTTGACTCCTCCCAATCAGGCTATAGGAAAAACTACAGACTGGATTTGCCCTTCTCGCCGCGACAGATGGCATCCATCCCTCCTCGAGAGAGGAGAAGTTGACCCTCATCCTTCTGGACCTCTCCGCTGCCTTCAACACAGTCTCACACAGCACCCCAGACTGTCAACTCCATGAGGCAGGAATCCAGAATAAGACCCCCCGACTGGATATGCTCATTCCTCTTTGGCAGAACGCCGCAGGTCAGACTCCCTCCTTTCCTCTCGGTACCCTCAGCGACCACCTGTGGAGTCCCACAAGGATCCTCCATCAGCCCACCCTGTTCCACATCTAAATGGCCCGCTCGCATCCATCATCAGATCACACAGACTGAACATTGTATCATACGCAGACAACACCCAACTCATCCCCTCCCTATCCAATGAACCCAACATCGCCAAACACAATTTTCAAGAAGGAATGGAAGCAGTCGCCAGGGGGATGAATAACAGCTACCTACAACTCAAAACGGAAAAAACCGAAGTAGTCATCATGGGCCTACACCTCAATGCCTGGAATGACACCTGGTGGCCCCTGTCCTCGGGAACACTCCACCACCCCACGGACCACGCACGCACTCAACCTTGGTATCATCCTGCTACCACACCCTCTGCTTCGTCCTCAAAGACCCTCAACTGGATTCCCCTCGAGCACAGGAAAATTGTCACCCACGCAGTCATCAGCAGCAGGCTGGACTACGGCAACGCTCTCTATGCTGGAATTAACAAGAACCTCACCAGCAAAGTTCAGAACATCCAGAACGCAGCAGCCAAACTAGTCCTCAACCTACCATGCCTCTTCCACATCAGCCAACACCTAAGGACACTACACTGGCTCACCGTCGAGAAAAGAATCACCTTCAAGTTTCTCACCCTCGCACACAAAGCCCTCCACGACACCGGACCCGCCTACATGAACCGCCACCTCTCGTTCCACGCCCTCAAGGATCCCTCCCCTCAGCCCAGCTCTCCCTGGCGACTGTACCTCTCATCAAGAAGACCAGAACAGGAGGTCGCTCCTTCTCCATCCGCACGGCCAAGGCATGGAACACCCTCCCTCTCCAACTCTGTCAGACATCCACACTCTCCAAGTTCCTGAAGGACCTCAAGACCTGGCTCTTCGATAAATCACCGCGAACTTCCAGGAGCTGCGCGCCTCACACCCCTCAGCGCCTTGAGACCCTTTCGGGCGAGTAACTGTGCTTCACCAACCCACTGATTGATTGATTGATCTTCACCGCAGTGTGTGACCTTCATTCCATTGGTGTCAGGCCCAAGTGTCTGAACTGTCTCATTAAATGTTAGAAACATCCAGTGGGGTTTTGTAAACATTTAATGATAATTAATGATTTAACATTTAACACATCCCGGTACCACGCATGTCCTTTCTATGCAGCCTTTGCCACGCATGCCCTTTCCACGCAGCCTTTTCCACACATACCCTATCCAGGCAACCTTTACACCCATGCCCTTTCCATGCAACCTTTACTGCACACACCCTTTCCACACAGCCTCCTTTACCACGCATGCCCTTTCTAAGCAGCCTTTGCCACGCAAGCCCTTTCCATGCAGCATTTACCACGCATGCCCTTTCCATGCACCCTTTACAATGCATGCCCTTTCCACAGAGCCTGTACCACGCATGCCCTTTGCACGCAGCATTCGCCATGCAAGACCTTTCCACACAGCCATTACCACGCATGCCCTTTCCACGTAGCATTTACCACGCATGCTCTTTCCACGCATCCATTACCACACATGCCCTTCCTACGCAACCTTTACCACGCATGCCCTTTCCATGCAGACTTTGCCACGCATGCCCTTTCCACGCAGCATTTACCACGCATGCTCTTTCCACGCATCCATTACCACACATGCCCTTCCTACGCAACCTTTACCACGCATGCCCTTTCCACGCAGACTTTGCCACGCATGCCCTTTCCATGCACCTTTTACCATGCATGCCCTTTCCACGTGGCATTTACCACGCATGCTCTTTCCACGCATCCATTACTACACATGCCCTTTCTACGCAACGTTTACCACGCATGCCCTTTCCTAGTAGCCTTTTCCACGCATGCCCTTTCCACGCATGCCCTGTGGGAGAGGTGTCTCGCAGCGGCCAGGGTGCCTGACTCCGGACCACGGGGTTCATGGTTCTATCCCCAGTGCCGGTGGCAGGTCAGCCCAGCACCATGTGACTCTGGGCAATAGCTTGCTTAATCTTCCCGAGGGCCCCCAGCGCAGGCAAACCACTTTGGAGGTAGCTGTGCGCTTAACAATTTCAAGGTTATTATTATTATCATGCCCTTTCCAAGCAGTCTTTGCCATACAGGCCCTTTCCACGCAGTCTTTGCCATGCATGCCCTTTCCACGCAGTCTTTGCCATGCATGCCCATTCCAAGCAGCCTTTGGCAAGCATGCCCTTCTCACGCAGTCTTTGCCATGCATGCCCTTTCCACGCAGCATTTGCCATGCATGTCCTTTCTAAGCAGCCTTTACTTCGCATGCTCTTTCCACGCACCCTTTGCCACGCATGCCCTTTCCACGCAGCCTTTCCAGGCACACCCTTCTACGCAGCTTTTGCCACGCAAGCCCTTTCCACACAGTCTTTCCCACGCATGCCCTATCGAAACAGCCTTCGCCATGCATTCCTTTTCCACGCAGCCTTTGCCACGCATGCACTTTCCACGCAGCCTTTCCACGCTCGCCCTTCTATGCAGCCTTTGCCACGCAAGCCCTTTCCACACAGTCTTTCCCACGAATGCCCTATCCAAGCAGCCTTTGCCATGCATGCCTTTTCCATACAGCCTTTGCCACACATGCGCTTTCCATGCAGTCTTTGCCACGCATGTCCTTTTCACACAGCCTTTGCCATGCATGCTCTTTCAGTGCAGACTTTGCCATGCTTGCATTTTCCGAGCAGCCTTTGCTACGCATTCCCTTTCCAAGCAACTTTTGCCACACATGCTCTTTCCAAGTAGCCTTTGCCACACATGCTATTTCCAAACAGCATTTGCCACACAAGTTCTTTCCACACAGCCTTTACTATGAATGCCCTTTACACGCAGCCTTTGCCACTCATGCTCTTTCCAAGCAGCCTCTGCCACGCACGCCCTTTCCATGCAGCCTTTACCACGCATGCTCCTTCAATGCAACCTTTACCATGCATGCCCTTGCCACGCAGCCTTTGCCATGTCTGCCCTTTCCAAGCAGCCTTTACCATGCACACCCTTTCCACGCAGCCTTCGCCATGCACGCCCTTTCCATGCAGTCTTTGCCACGCACGCCCTTTCCATGTATCCGTTACCACGCATGCCCTTTCCACGCAGCTGTTACCACGCATGCCCTTTCCACCTAGCCTTCCCATGCATGTCCTTTCCACACCGCCTTTGCTACGCATGCCCTTTCCACAAAGCTTTTGCCACGCATGCCCTTTCCACGCAGCTTTTGCCACGTATGCCCTTTCCATGCAGCCTTTACCAAGCATGATCTTTCCATGCAGCCTGTACCACGCATGCCCTTTCCACACAGCTGTTACCACGCATGCCCTTTCCATCTAGCCTTTTCCACGCATGCGCTTTCCAGGCAGCCTTTGCCATGCATGCCCTTTCCACGTAGCCTTTGCCATGAATGCCCTTTCCACACAGCTTTTGCCACGCATGCACTATCCACGCAGATTTTACCATGTATGCCCTTTTCACGCAGCTTTTGCCACGCATGCTCTTTCTACTCAGTCTCTACCAATCATGCTCTTTCCACTAAGCTTTTGCCACGCATGCCCTTTCCATGAAGCTTTTGCCACACATGCCCTTTCCACACAGCCTTTACCACACACGCTCTTTCCACGCAGCTTTTACCCTGCATGCTCTTTCCACGCAGCCTTTACCACCCATGCCCTTTCCACGCAGCCCTTTCCATGCACCCTTTACCATGCATACCCTTTCCAAGCAGCCTTTACCATCCATGTCCTTTCCACGTAGCCTTACCACCCATGCCCTTTCCATGCAGCCCTTGCCACTCATGCCCTCTCCACGCACCCTTTACCATGCATGCCCTTTCCACACAGCCTTTACCACGCATGCCCTTTCCACACAGCCTTTACCACGCATGCCCTTTCCATGCACCTTTACCATCCATGCCCTTTCCATGCACCTTTACCATCCATGCCCTTTCCATGCACCTTTACCATCCATGCCCTTTCCATGCACCTTTACCATGCATGCCCTTTCCAAGCAGCCTGTACCATCCATGCCCTTTCCACGCAGCCTTTACCACCCATGCCCTTTCCACGCAACCTTTACCACCCATGCCCTTTCCACGCAGTCTTTACCACGCACGCTCTTTCCACTGAGCCTTTACCACGCACGCTCTTTCCACTGAGCCTTTACCACGCACGCTCTTTCCACTGAGCCTTTACCACGCAGATACCCTTTGGGTTTTTCTAAACATTCATTGAGGCCATTCACACACTTGGGCCTGACAACAAGGGAGTGCCAGGGTTCAATCAGTGAAGATTGCCACAGAATATAATTTAATCACACAAAGGGTGATGGAGGATGCTTTCAGATTAGGCCGAGCCATGTGCATCACCTTTCGCGTGTTTGACGGAACATAATTTGCCGTCACACCAATATAGGACAGGGAAGCAGCCCTCCATAGACATGTGGTTGGGGTTTCTGTCCCACAATCATTTGATACCAATGACATCTCAGGGTTCCCCGCTCATCCCAGTGTTAATGCCTCAGTACCAATGGCCTGGCGAGAGAAATAGTAATGTGTGAACTTTATAAAAAAGTAAATTGAGTCTTTCAGCCTCATCTACTTTCTGTTCCTGTGAATGCCTGTCTTGGCCCAAGAGATCAGGAGTCTCAAAGCCAGAGCCAGGAGCAAGCAGCTGCTACTCCTGGCTACTCCCATTAGACGATCATGGGATGAATGTGAAATGATGAGGCCTTCACCAAAGCTGGTGAGAGACTTCTAACTTTCAATTACCAAGAGTATCTTGGGGGGTCTTAGTGTCTTTCAGGCACCCTAAACTTGGCTCTGACTGGAACAAAATAAACTTCTGCTTCATAGAACTTCTCTTCTGTGAAAAGTTGGGCAAACATTGGCAGTTTCTGTGCAACGAAATCAGAAAAGAGCACCTTGAATCAAGGTTCTTTTGAATGTAAGCAGGTTAAGGTCTAGCTGAAAAAAAAAGTTTAACAGAGATCAACTTTCTGCCAATTATCAGAATGTGTGCATGTATCTGGAAAAGATCCAAAAGATGGAAAAATATCTCAAAGATAACTTTGACATTCTTGTTCCCAAGAAGGAAGAACAGACATTCAAGTGTGCCTGAATATTTATTTCCAGAGATCACACCAATTCTTCCTGATATGTCTAGCAAGTACATGGGTCCCACCTATTAGTTATTTTGAAGGATTGTATAAAAGAGGCTATATTGGCTACTTAAGGTGAGCCGAGGGATGTGCAGGGGGCACCCAGAGTATAAATGCCACAACTCCAAGGCTCACTCAAACTGGCTTTCAGCAACCAGAGGTATCCAAGGTGGAGAGCAATGCTCTGTTCCACCGTCGTGGTCAGACTCTTTCAGTTGACTCGCTGGAAGACACAGCCTCGCGGTTTGAGCCGATGGACTGTGGAGGAGGACGCCCTTGATTCCTTGATACCAGGTGCTGTCTCCGCTTAGTTGTGCAAGGATCTTCGTGCCTGTCCATCTAGTTCAGGCGGTACGGTCTCAGTACTGTTTCAAACCTCCTGAAGAAGATCTGGATGGTGCCCGTGTGGTCCCTGATCACTTGTCAACACTGCGTGTGGCTCTTCTGTCTGGTGAAGCCATTTGATGGGAGATAAAAATGCCCCGGCCCGATCTCCCTGGCACCTTCTAAGCCTTTGCCGTCCACCTGTTGTGATGCGCAAGGCCGTCTAAGGCTAAACTCTTCATGGTGCATGAGGAGACCCAAGCTCTTATCCCCACTTCCTTACTAAATCAGATGTTCAATCCTGGGTAGGTATGGTACCAGAATATCCCAGCCAAAATATTGTTTGACAGAAATATAATGTCCTAAATATTGTTAACAAAAATATTGCCCCATTGGAGTTAATAATGAAAAATCTACACATGGGACAAATATTTCTTTACATGGAAGTTACAGATGGTTTAAGATAGAAAATGCTGCTATGAAAAGTTACAAAGATTGAAAGTACAACACAGTAGATTGTTACATAAAACAGAGTGAACAAAAGCCATAAGTGTTGAGGTGGTATACAGAGTGTATAAAGGGATAATGAAATGAAATTTGATTTGTAGATATATGTCCGTAACAAAGTTTCAGTAGTATACAGCCGTAAGAAGGTTGAGGCAGTACACAGGTCTGTACCAAGAGTCGATTCATGTTGTACTCAAAATACCGTTAAAAGAAGAAGGCTTTCAGTTCCGCTTCGAAAGTCATCAGTGAGGTAGTTGTGCACAGATTTGGATCCAGTGAATTCCAGGTTCTGGTTGTGCCAACAGTTGTTCCCTTTTAAAAGACGAGGGTACCAGGTGCATGTATGTCTAGAGACATAGGGGCAGATTTATAAGCTCCTTGCTCTGCCGGTGCCTCACTTTTTGTGACACACTTGTGGCGCATTTCTCTGCCCCATATTTACAAGGACAGGATAAGCCACCCTGCATGGATTTTCCTATCCTTGCAAATATGGCCACTTTACACACAGCACTTTGCGTGAAAGGGGCGTTCCATGGGTGTTGCTGTGGGTGTTCCCAAGCAACACCCAGGGAACCAGACACATTTCTAGATTTATGAGGATTCGTAAACCTGGAAATGCATCAGTATGCTTCGCCTTCCCAGGGGAGGCGTGGGAGGCTCAACAAGGAGAAATGTTTTTATTTCTCCTCGTTTTTTCCTCTTTCAATGCGTGCTGCATTCTACAGCATGCATTGAAAGAGGAAAATGCCTGTAGGGATTGTTTTTGTGCCGGAAAGTGCTCCTTCCTGCCCAAAAACAATCTCCCCATGACACAGGCATCCTTGCACCATGGTGCAAGGGTGCCTGCACCAGCGCATGGCAGCTGTTTGTGCGCCAGCGCAGGCGAGAGCACAGGAATGCGACATATTGTAAATATGTCGCATTCCAGTGCTCTGAAAGTGCTGCAGCGTGGAGCAGCCACACTGCGGCACCTTCTAGTAAATCTGCCCCATAGACTAGAGAAAAATAGAATATGGACGGTAAACCGTATTTTCCAGTGGACCCGTGAAGAAACAGGGCTACAGCAAGTCTGACATGGGAAGATGCGGTGGCGATTGTAAAGTCCACATGTGAGGGGCGGGATCACCCCTAAAGACACATCAGAAGGAGGTGCAACGTTCAGATGCGTGAAGCGCAGAGGCCGATCGGTGAACTGAATAATCATATCATAATATCATAAACATAACATCTTCCTATGGATTTTAGATTAAAGAAAATCCATGCCAAGGTGGCTACTACTGCATATGCGTGCATTGTCAGGCATGCTCATGTGTATATTGTAGTAGGTATGCACTGAGGCACGTGCACAAACATGCACTCTAATGTATGTGCATGCACGTGCCGTGACACACAGCAAGCATTTTTATTCACTATTGTAACTTGGTGGAGGACTTTGTTAAATAACTTATTAGCAAAAAAAAGCACAAAAAAAAAGCAAAGCACACACTAGCATAAACAAGCATTTACAATGCAATGGTTTCGCCTTTTGAAAAGTTTGAGCTATTGGCATTGTAAGCGACAAAATTTGTATTTATGTGTTGGTTTTGAAAACAGATAAATAAATGGCATTGTCATTTACAATGCCAATAATTTAATCTCTACACTATTGTGCAACCACCCAACACATGCACTAAACAGCAAAATACGTATGCACAGCCCAGGGGGAACACTGTAGGGTGTGGAAGGAGAGCCAATCGCCCCTGGCGCCACACTGCACACTGAGCAGGGACAGAGAAAAATATGAAGTTATGCACACCTAGGGCAACAGTGCAGTTTCCAACTCCTGGCCTAAGAGTAAGTAGCATATACTTATATATATATTTTTTTTATAGCGCTAGTCATACCAGTGCAGGGAGTCGGAGCACTTTACATCAGATGTTATACAGAGACAATGAACCAAAAGTGTGTAAAACAGTCTATAGAAAATGCTACATAACACAATGGGGATTATAAGGTGTAGTAATCACGTCATTCATGCTTATTGGCAGTATATTTCAGGATTTAAAACGTACCACAGTGGTTGGCTAATGAGAATACATTATAACCAAAACTAACCATTTTAATCCACATTAGGATAATGTAAGACGGGGGGGGGGGCGGGGCTAACGTTCTACCCGGCAGTGATGAGAAAACGTCCAGGTCGCAGTCAAGCATCACAGTGGCCCGGGGATAACCACATAATGTCTTCAGACAGCAGCTTGCTGGTAAAGGGCAGAAACCAACGTGAGAACAGATGCAGTAACATCTGGCTGATTCTGGGGCCTGAGAAAAGGTCTCACAGAACCACGTCAGTCTAAGGAGTTCAAACTTTGCACCCAATGACAAGGGACAAGATGCATACACTGTCCGCAGATTGTAATGCTCTATTATCATTGTTGAGTGTGAGGAGAGGTCATATCTTGCGAATGTGAAGCCACAAGTGGGTCATGGTGCTACGCCCCGATCGCCAACAATGTAAATAAACATTATATTACACTAAGGTGCAGCTGCTGACATGTATTACGCCTCGGCGTTTATTCTTTTTTTTTCCACACACTGGTTTTTACCCATCACCAGGATTCCTGGGGTTAAACGTGTGCAGTAGCAGGGTGAACTCACACTGCCTATAGGGTGGCTCTTTGCATTAGTAAAGTAGTTTTTACATCTGATCGAGGCGAGGCAGTAACCGTGTTTTCCAACCCCCGAAGCAGCAGTGGGTATGTACTTGCTGGTACCTTGATTCTGTGGGTGACAGCCCTGACAAAAGGGTCCGGAGCAATGAGGCCCTCTTCACCAGCCGGCTAGACTACGGAAACACCCTCTACGCCGGAACCACAGCCAAGTTACAGAAAAGACTACAACGTATCCAGAACGCCTCCGCCGACTCATTCTGGACATCCCCCGACGTAGCCACATCTCCGGCCACCTGAGGGACCTGCACTGGCTCCCCGTTGACAAGAGGATCACGTTCAGGCTCCTCACCCATGCACACAAGTCTCTCCACAACCTGGGCCCCAAGTACCTCAACGACTGCCTGACCTTCCACACGCCCACCCGCCAGCTACGGTCTGCCAGCCTCGCCCTCGCCGCCGTACCACGCATCCGAAGAGCCACCGCCGGAGGCAGATCCTTCTCCTACCTGGCGGCCAAGACTTGGAACTTCCTCCCCATCCACCTTCGACTGACCCAGGACCACCTCACCTTCAGGAGACAACTCAAGACCTGGCTGTTCGAGCAGTAGCGGCCCCCCTCCCCCAAGCGCCTTGAGACCCTTCCGGGTGAGTAGCGAGCGATACAAGTGTCATGATTGATTGATTG
Source organism: Lissotriton vulgaris (assembly GCF_964263255.1). Lineage (NCBI taxonomy): Eukaryota > Metazoa > Chordata > Amphibia > Caudata > Salamandridae > Lissotriton > Lissotriton vulgaris. Next base: position 660,661 of record NW_028242234.1, on the reverse strand, counting down.
ATTGAGGGTGTCTGCATCCCTACAGTGCCCGTTTTACCGATGTTGGGGGGGAGCTATCACTGCCTTCCCAGTGTGTTCTTGTGTTTGAGTGTCGTCCATTTATTGCAGTATTATACCTCTACTTATACTTTGTACTGTGTGGGGTGAGGTGGCAGAGTGGGGGTGAGGTGGCAGAGTGGGTGTGAGGAGGCAGAGTGTGGGGTGATAAGGTGGGGTGGGGTGAGAAGGGGTGTGGGGTGAAAAGGTGGGGTGGGGGTTATATGTTTTCATGTGTTCAGGTCTGAAAGGCTCGTTTCCACAAGAATAAAGCTCTGAGGTAAATCAGAAAAAAAAGATTTTTGACTTCACTGGTGAAGTTCAACTCTGTAGAAAGCTTGTGGGTGCATGTAGACAGCCCATACGTCACCATGGATGTTTGTTTATGCTATAGAGTTTCAGGCTCTCTGTGCAGAAAATACGGAAATGTATACGGAAGAATCCACGCTGTACGTTGTAAAGCACTGACGAGAACACTTGCAGAGGGTTGAATGGATATGGCATTCGTAAGCTGGAGAAGCGACTCACATACATTAGACATAAAAGAAGTATCTAAGCAGCTTTATTAAGAATACAGTCTCATAAAAATGAGTTACAAAGACAACAGGTGCATAAAGAAATCTACAAGACGACTGAACTATGTTGAAAGAACTAAAGCTGTTTATAATGTTACATATTACATTGGGAAATAAGGGAGGAAAAAACGAGGAGTTGGGGAAAGGAGAGCATAAAACAAAACTTGAAGCCGAATAACAGTAGTAAATATGTAATGACAGTGACACGGACACCGCTGGAGAGAGTCACCAGTCACGTGCTTATCGCATGAGAAATCATATATGTAGTAAGCTGGGGCACGTCCGTCAGGGCCTCAGAACTGGCCACCTCATGTCCACTCCTCGCCCAGAGGCTGGTCCGCTCACATGGTTGGGTGAGGTGCAGTGGCCTCGTAGGGGAGGGGGGCGTGTGATGGGAGGGCGTGTGATGTGAGGGGGGCGTTTGATGTAAGCGGTTCGGGACGGTTCTGCTCTGCAGTTTAGGGGTGATGCAGTTAAGGAGATAGGGGTGCCGTGGAAAGGTATGTTTCGTACATATGAGCGGTAATTAGGCGACGGACAATGACTTTAATGTCATGTTTGCCACAAAGTATAGAATGTGGGGTCTGCGCAAGGTGTCGCCACAGGTGGCTTAGAGAGCCTGTGTCCATTTTCAAGCCAGCAAGATAGTCTGGTGGGTTGTGTCATTCATCAGGGACCTGTTTTTATGATCAAATCTCCAAATGCCGACAAGACTGACTCGACCTCCTATCTTCCTGAAGTCAATAACATGAGTGTCACTGTGCCTCAAGCGGCGTGAAACAGTTTAGTAGAGTTGAGGTCCATATATAAGAAGGGTGAATGCTACTGCTACTACATGTAATAAAGGTGAAAAGGCGGCGCCAGGGATGTGGGCAGCATCCGATGGTTATCCCAGTGCCCCCCGCGAGCCCAGGACGCAGCAAAAGCCCTTCATTGCAGGCTGCTCTGAGAACAAGAACATTAAAACGAATTGCATCAGCTCCAGGATTCCACCCAGGAATAGCCCGCGCCCGTGTCTCTATATCGGTCTTTCTTCTATGTCTTACAGAATCCAGCAGGCACTCGCATCTGGCTCCCACATGTTAGCCCACAACAAAAGGCTGGCTCTTACCTCGAATTGGAGCGGCGGCACAAGCCAGGCACAGCAGCAGCAGGGCTCTCCTAGCAGTCAGCAGGAAAGGCACGGACAGCGGGAGGGGGGCAGGAAAGGCACGGACAGCGGGACGGGGGACGGAGGAAGGCAGCACAGCAGCAAGCACTCACCAGAGGTCGGGGCAAATGACAAAATAAAAGGCGGCCAAAAAAAAAAAAAGAACACGCCCACCGCCGCAATGACGTTGTCAAAGGGGCAGGATGAGAAAAATTGCCGGGAACGCCCACCAATCGCCTCGCTGAAAGACGGACGCCTCTCTCTTCCAATGGCTAGCCTCCATTTATGGAGCTAGCCAATGGAACAGAGAGGCTGGACTTTTGTCCATACTAGTAAACAAAAGTTTTCGCCTTGCGCAAAAGTCTGCTTGCGTAGCTTTCTGCGAGGCGAAACCTAAAAAGGGAGCCCAGCAGCAATTTGCAGCTGTTGGCCCTCATAAAAATAAATAAATGGAATGGGGAGAAATGTGTCTGGCTGCTCTGTTTCCTTCTACCACTCTCCGATAGGACCAGGACCTTGACATTACACAGGTATGTCAGTGAGGAGGTCTTCAGAAAGATAAACACCTGGAACCCTTGCAACCAAACACTCAAAAAAGTCCTATTTCAAAACTAATGACAAACCAGCTGTGCCAGAGGTGCCTCCTGGGTTGGAATGGGTGCCATGGACCCCCATGCTGCTAGAACTCTGCAGCTGGTTGTCGAACCCCGATAAAGTCAGGCTCCACACCTGAGTATCTGTGGCCTTCTACTGCTGCGTTCCGGTGGCGATGACGCGTTGGCGCGAAGGGTCTCTGTTCTGTGGTTTCACTCAAATTGCTCTCTAATGAGCTTGGCCGGCCCCTGTCGGACACACATGGTTTCTGTTGTCCTGCTAATGCATGTGATGATTACTCCTTTCCCTTGACTGCGTATGAACATACTTTCACATCAGACTTAAAGGCCACGCGCTGGCTCAGAGCCCAGTCCAGACTGTTCCATTCAGAACTGCAAACTGGTTTCACAGCTCACAGCAGTTGTTGGAGCTCTACTGCTTGACCTCTGGGTGATAGCTGCTAGTACAGGAGGGTCCATGGACCCCCATCACATGTACCTTCAAGAGGCCTTCAAAGACCAGGCCCAACTCTAGGAGATCCTGACTCACCGGGGCAGTAGACACCATCACGGCAAAGAATGCAACGACATACTTAACCCAGTGGATCACCTTGGATCCGGTGTCTCAATCTATGTCTGAGTTGTTGCCAAAACTACATATGTCCTACATACCCAAGCATTTTAGAACTAACCACTCTACAACATTCCATTGCAAGAAGCCCTCCAAACAAATAAATGCAAATTATTTTATGGCACGACTGGAGGCTCATATTATTACAATCTCCTTTATTGCCACTACTCACAGCAGCCCCTTTAAAGAACAGAGCACCCAATTCACAGAACTAACTTAAGACAAAATCCTAAACTTACTACCATTTACTCATTTTGGTATTCACAGAAGGCACTTACTCATCAATGAGTAAATGCCTTCCGTGAATACCAAAAGGAGTAAGTGCCTTCTGTGAATACCAAAATAGTAGTAAGTTTAGGATTTTGTCTTAAGTTAGTTCTGTGACTCGGGCCCATAGGACCTAATCAACAATTCCAGCACAATATATGGCCAAAAACCCCAGCCATCTTACTTCCCTTTTTCTGTGCCTCACTGAGATAAGTCTATTTTTACTTTGTGGTCTAAACATGGTATATTCAAATTTGCAACGGCTAATATTTATGTATAGAAGTATGATAATCACAGTTCAATAAGCATGTCAATTACAAATCTTAGAAATTTCTATAAATCATCTGAATTAATAGTCACTCAAGCGAAGGAAGTCTTTTCTTAGGTCTCAGAAACTAACGAGGGATTTAAAAAAAAAGGTTTCTTGAAATCTAGCTGAAATCCAAAACCCAACTATGCTAATAAAAACAGAAATATACGCAGAAAAGGGTTCTATATGGTGGCGTTGGACTCCGGGAGGGTGGGGGGTGCACATGGAGGGTACCCCCCCTGCAGTTCCATGCACAACATGGCAGGCACAGCGCAGTGCCTGCCATGTTGTGCGTGGAAGTGCACAACATGCCTTCCTGGCATTGTAGCGGGCGGTGCTGAATGCACCGCCCGCCACAATGTTAGGAAAGCAGGATGCGCCTGCCACTGTGGCGGGTGCATCCTAATGGCACCCACGGGACCACCGCCCTTATGGTGGGCAGTCCCTTTGTACAACGGGATGGCGGGAGGACAAAGTCCGCCCGCCATCTTAATGTGCCCCCATATGTTTATGTTTTTTTCATATATTTGTTACATTTTTTGCAGTTAGTAAATTCAATCTAATAAATGTTTGAGATTTTTAGTGCCGAAGCGGTTTGTGGGTTTATATGGGTATAGGGTGCAAAGTATTTTAATTATAATACATTAATGGTTGTTTAATATTTATTATTATTTATTTAATTGATATTTAATTATGTTAGTAGTGCTATACATTTTCTTAATGTACATTTTATGTGTGGGTTGTGGGGTTTATAGGCATAAAGGGTAGGAAGTAATTTATATTAAATTAATTAGTAATAATTGGTTGTTACTTAGGGGCCGATTAAGGTGTCGCTCAGAAAGCCTCCAACTGCTAGCCGGTTTGCAGTCTCACTGCCGAATTACGATGACGAGCAACTTTGGGGGCCCCTAGCAGGACCTCCTTGCCTCTGCAGCCTATGGTTGGTGGGCGAGGAGGTACCTAGGGTGCCCCCCTGTAAATCCATGCACTGTGTGGCAGGCACCATGCGGTGCTTGCCACAGAGTGCAGGGTTTTACATCTCCCCATTTCTGTATAGTAGCCTGTATTACGGCTGGTTTACAGCCGTAATGCAAGCTTCCATAGAGAAATGTGAGTATCCGACGAACAGTGTTCGGTTGCATCGTACTCAGGCAGCCGGAACTGCTGAGCCGAGATGGGGCGGTCCTGATACCGAAATGGTACTGGACGGACGCAACCCCTTGTGGGGTTATAGGGGTAAAGGGAGGGAAGTAATTTATTTGTAATTAATTAATAATTCATTGTTAATTAATATGTATTAATTAATTGACAATTAATGATGTTATTGCGTAGTTTTTGTATTTTTTTAGGTTCGGGTTGTGGGGTTTTAGGGGTAAAAGGTGGGAAGAAATGTATGCTTAATTAATTAATAATTAGTTGTTAATTAATAGTAATTAATTTCGAATTCATTATGATAATTGTGTAATACATTATTATTATTTTTTTTAGATGCAGGTTGTGGGGTTTATAGAGGTAAACGTTGGGGGATAAATTAATCTAAATTAATTAATAAATAGGGCCCGATTACGGTCAGGGCCGTTCCTACTGCATCGTAATCTCCAGTTTGGATTAATTTCCAACCGACCCATTTTGATGCAGTGGGTCAGAAATTAATCCAAACAGGATTTCCGAATGGCCTGCGATGGGCTCGGAGAGCCCGTCTGCAATTCGGAAAGGGGTATGTAATCCCAAGGGTGGCTCTTTCCGCCCGAGGGATTACAATTGCAGATTCCCACAGCCCTTCTGTGCCGGCCTTTCTGACCCGGAAAGGCTGTGGGAATCCAACTTTGGTGACCCCCAGCACGGTCCCCATGGGCTCAAGGCCTTCGGATGGCGGCCTTGGGGGCACCTATGCTGCCTCCATGTTGATCCCTGCACCCGGTGGCAGGAACCTTGAGGTGCAGGGATGAGCTGCAACTCGGCTCTTTACAATGAAAGCATGCATTCCAATCAGAATGAATGCTCCCTTTGTAAAGAATAGGCAGCAGATTACCAAGCCCCTGCGCAGCCCGTGTGTTACTGTGCATGATGCACCAGCGGCGCAACCTGCTGAGTGATACATAGAAGCACAGGTGATACATAGAACCACCCTGCGTGGTTTTACCTGTGCTTGTAAATATCCCTCCTATTCACTCAACACTTTGCGTGTTAGGGGTGTGACATGGTTGTTGCTGTGGGTATTCCCACGCAGCACCCATTTCCACTGATGCATTTCCATATTTAAGAGAAATCGTAAATCTGGAAATGCTCAGAAATGCTCTGAATGCTACGCAACCCTAGGGGTGGCGTAGCGAGGTGCAACGAGGACAAATGCAATAATTTCTCCTAGTTTTTTTCCTCTTTCAATGCATGCTGCATTCTACAGCACACATTGGAAGAGGAAATCACCTCAAATGATTGTTTTTGTGTAGGAAGGTATCCCTTCCTGCACAAAAACAATCTCAACACGACTCAGGCATCCTTTCACCATGGTGCAAGGGTACCTGCGCCGGCGCATGGCAGCAGTTTGTGCTCCAGCGAAGTCCACCCTAAGCGTGGAAGGGTATTCTCAGATGTGAGACACTTGCTCATTGCACCATCAGGATTTAAGCAAACCGGGCCGAAGACGGCTGTAATGCCAGAAACCGGTCCCCGGGAGCTTGTTTCCTTCCGAGTGTAAGAATTGGCTTTTGTAGTTTGGTTTGCCCTGTTCCCATCATGCACTGGGACAGGAACAGACTAATTTGCATACAGCCAGGTTCTGAAACTGGAATTGGTGCAGTGAGCTAAAAAACGGTGTTGGATCTAGCCCTGATCTCTTGACTGGGTGAGAGCTTTCTGCTTAATTCAGAGACTCTGTCCCTCACCACCCCTTGTTGTAAATATTTTTGTCCACCCTAAGCGTGGAAGGGTATTCTTAGATGTGAGACCCTTGCTCATTGCACCATCAGGATTCAAGCAAACCGGGCCGAAGACGGCTGTAATGCCAGAAACCGGTCCCCGGGAGCTTGTTTCCTTCCCAGTGTAAGAATTGGCTTTTGTAGTTTGGTTTGCCCTGTTCCCATCATGCACTGGGACAGGAACAGACTAATTTGCATACAGCCAGGTTCTGAAACTGGGATGGTGCAGTGAGCTAAAAAACGGTGTTGGATCTAGCCCTGATCTCTTGACTGGGTGAGAGCTTTCTGCTTAATTCAGAGACTCTGTCCCTCACCACCCCTTGTTGTAAATATTTTTGTCCACCCTAAGCGTGGAAGGGTATTCTCAGATGTGAGACCCTTGCTCATTGCACCATCAGGATTCAAGCAAACCGGGCCGAAGACGGCTGTAATGCCAGAAACCGGTCCCCGGGAGCTTGTTTCCTTCCCAGTGTAAGAATTGGCTTTTGTAGTTTGGTTTGCCCTGTTCCCATCATGCACTGGGACAGGAACAGACTAATTTGCATACAGCCAGGTTCTGAAACTGGGATGGTGCAGTGAGCTAAAAAACGGTGTTGGATCTAGCCCTGATCTCTTGACTGGGTGAGAGCTTTCTGCTTAATTCAGAGACTCTGTCCCTCACCACCCCTTGTTGTAAATATTTTTGTCCACCCTAAGCGTGGAAGGGTATTCTCAGATGTGAGACCCTTGCTCATTGCACCATCAGGATTCAAGCAAACCGGGCCGAAGACGGCTGTAATGCCAGAAACCGGTCCCCGGGAGCTTGTTTCCTTCCCAGTGTAAGAATTGGCTTTTGTAGTTTGGTTTGCCCTGTTCCCATCATGCACTGGGACAGGAACAGACTAATTTGCATACAGCCAGGTTCTGAAACTGGGATGGTGCAGTGAGCTAAAAAACGGTGTTGGATCTAGCCCTGATCTCTTGACTGGGTGAGAGCTTTCTGCTTAATTCAGAGACTCTGTCCCTCACCACCCCTTGTTGTAAATACCAGCGAAGGGGGAAGCACAGAGATGTCACATTTTGTTGTAAATATGTTACGTCTCTGTGCCTCGAAACTAACGCAGTGTGGCTCAGCGGAATGACTTGCAGCACTGCGCTGCGTTCATGTCTTGTAAATCTGCCCCTAAGATCGCGACCTAACAGTGTTCGGTCACGTCCTACTTGCTGGGTTCAGACAGACATCAGGAGGTCATTCTGTCCCAGTTCCCAAACAATGTCGGACGGACTCAGGTCTGTCCGACATTGTAATCGGGCCCTTAGTTGTTACATACTATTAATTATATAATTGACAATACATTTTTTAAATTGTGTAATTCATTTTCTTAAAGTTTGATATTAGGTGTGGGATATGGGGCTTATAGGGCTAAAGGGTGGGAGGTTAATTGATTTTAATGAATACCTATTTCGATTTTAATTAATGATATTTCTTTACTTAAGTGATTAATTATGTTAATTGTGCAATTAAATAATATATCTTTTAGATGTACATTCATTTAAAGTAATTAAAAAATAATCTTTACATTCATATTAATTATTAAATTGATAATTAATTATGCAAAGTGTGTAAATAATTTTCGCTTACATTTTTTAAGTGTGTTGTGTGTTTTGTGGAGGTATTTTGTGGGGAATAACTGCATTATAATTAATTAATAATTAATATCTAAATAATGATTTTTAGTTTTCTGATAAATATTTACATTAATAGTGTAAATATTTTACTTTTTAAAGTCAAGTTTCAGGAGCAGGCTGGGGGTTTTGTGGGGTTATTGGCTGGGAAGTAACTAAATTAAATTTATGTAATACATTTTTTTTGTTAATAACTAATTTTTTTAAACAAATATTTATTTGTATGAAAATTACTTTTGTATTGTATTGATTATAATATTTGTAGTTATTTATGATATGTATTTAGAATTGTACTTTATTTTCTTTGTACATATTTCTATTTATTCAATTTCTTTTTTAAATTATTTTATTTTGTTGAAGATATATTTATTTATTTTTAATGTTGCTCTGACTGGAGTGGGAATAGTAAATTTTACACCTCCGCAATCACTTTTCATACTGTTGCATTCCTTGGAGTGGGAATAGTAAATTTTACCCCTCTGCAATCCAATACTTCTCCTACTGTTGTAATGACTAGAGTGGGAATAGTACATTTTACACCTCCGCTATCCAACACTTTCCGTACTGATACTGACTGGAGTGAGAATAATGTTACCTATCTGCAATCCAAAACTTTCACTACTGTTGCATTTACTGGAGGGAGATTCCTAATGTTTACACATTTTTATTATTTTTGTGTTATGTGAAGTAGGATAGTACATTTTTTAATGTATTTACTATAATAGCTTTGTGCAGTGTGGTATACATTTTTGTGGGAATAGTATATGCATATGCATTACATTTTATATTTTATAATGTATGTTATATTGTTATAATTTATATTATGTTTTGGTTTATTCAAAATTGTAATATTTATAATTATTGTTTTTAGTGTGTAAATTATTTTTACAAAATTTTAAATTGTTTACTTTTTAATTTAATTAGTATGGTTTGTTTTTTGAAGACATTTATTTGTTACATTTTTATATTAGATAAACATTTTGAAATTATAATATAAATTAATATTGTTAGTATACTAATTGTTATTGAGTAGATATATGTAAATATATGTTAATTATTATATGTATGTGTTTAACTTTTTTAAATTAGGTTTATTTATTATATTAGGCAAAGTAGATATTTATTCGATTTATTTTAATTAATGTTACTATTTAATATTTTAAATATTTATTATTTTAAATTTCATATATATAAAAACGGTATTCAGTACAACAATTACGATGTCGCGGTCGGGGCGTGAAATTGACGGTCATTCTGACGCGGTTCCGACCGGCTGTCAGAGTCTTCCGGCAAGTCGGAACTGAAACGCATCCCCTATGAAAGACGTTTCCACTGTCGGGATTACATTGCCGGTTTGCCACAGCCTTTCTTTGCCAGCCTTCCGACAGCTGTCGAAAAGCAACTTTAGGGGCCCCTAGCAGGGCCTCCTTGCCGCCGCAGTCTATGGTTGATGGCAAAGGGGGTACCTAGAGGTCTCCCCGGTAAATCCATGCACTGCGTGTCAGGCACCATGGGGTGCTTACCACAGGGTGCAGGGTTTTACACCACCCCCATTTCTTTATGGGAGCCTTTGTTGCGGCCAGATTACAGCTGCAACACAAGCTCCCATAGAGAAATGTGAGCACCCGACCGAACAATATTCGGTCACGTCCTACTCAGGTGGTCGGAACCGCCGACCAGAGGTGTGTCAGTCATCACAGCCCCTTAATATTAATTAATTAATTGATCATGAAATATGTTAATTCTGTAATTTATTTTTTTAGATTCGAGTTGTGGTGCATATAGGGGTAATGGGCGGGAAGTAATGTATTTGTAATTAATTAATAATTTGCTGTTAATTAATATTACCTATAGGACTATGTGCCAACAGACACTTTCATTGTGAATAAATGCTTTGTGGTTTCTGGAACTGGGCCTTTGCGTTTCTTTTGTTGGATAAATATATATATGTTTCTCTTTCCACAGAAATACGTTAGCCATCACTTGTTGGAGGGGAAGATACTGAGGGCACCAGAATAGTGCATGTGAAGCAAGTCAAAAGGAAAATCTGAAAAGAATTATGTTGTTTTGTCTTTTTTCTTACAGGAATCCAAAAGAGAGGAACCTGATCAAAAACAAAGGCACTATTGTCCTTAATGCATGCCAGATATATATGGCATGTTGTGTGTTGTCCTGACGAAATTTGTTACGTTCAACTAAAAAAGACAAACAACAGCATTCCGGGGCATAGTTTCTTAGTCCTGATGAAAGCCTTGGACCCGCTGGTCTCTTTGACGCAGGGATGAAACATGTTGACGCTTACAAACCATGAGACCATTACCTCCATAGACACCCCCCTATTTTTAATCATACCAGGAGCACCGCGAATAAAAGGGATACCTTGGTGTTCCAAGGTATTTTCAATCTAAGACCCAGGCAGAATAATTATCCCAAGTGCTCCCTGGAATATGGTTGAGCCCATCCTGGTTTTTAGGGAACTCGATGGGACCCGATAATGAAGCATGACACCATAGGACGTGTAAGGTTCAACTTAACAACACAATGTGATGTCCTGATCATGGGTACAGCTTCACTTTACATACATTGGGGATCTGCAGGAGGATCAGTTACACATGTAGGATACCTTCTGTGGAATGTGAATTAGTACGGATGGCTCATTCTATACTTCCTACTTCTCATCTCATCCCCTCCGATACTCTGTATTGGATTCCTGAGTGTTTCGGTGGTTTATGTATTACTAACTCCTCATCCAGCCTGCCCTGAAACAAGGCCAGCCCCTCGACTGTGACAGGTTGCATGGGGGAGTACCCGGTGGCATGTGATGTGGGCAAAGTGGAATACCATATCAGAGGGTGTTCCAAGGGTAAGAACCTGGATAGGTGAAAATGTGTGGAAGTGTAGTATCCAGTGCTGTTGTGGGTGACAATCTAAATTTTCACCTGAATTTTCTCTGGGATCAGTCATCATTGTGTACAAATGGGAAGATTTGGCAATTATGTGGTACAGGAGTCAAAGTGTGTTTATGATTGCTATGTGATGTGTTATTTTCAGTTTCCTATAATGGAGTTGGTCAGTCTTGTGTTTGAATCGTAGTGTTGTGTGTAGCTGTAGTGTGTTGGAGGTTAATATGTCTTTACCTGCTGATGTGGGCTAGTGACAATGGTTGAATTGCTGGACTGCTCTAGCATTCGATTTTTGTGTTGTGTCAATTGTTTTTCAGTATACATCTATAAGAGGCTGGCATCATTGTATTAGGAAGATGTCCCCACATGTTGTGGTGCAGTTTCCACACGGCAAAGAACTAGGTGCAAAATAAGTGCTTTCTTCAGCCTGTCACCTAGTCGGGTTGATTTGGCTAGCTAGTGTGACTGGGTGTGTGGTGTGTGGAGTGCTGGACTGCACTTTTGAGTGGTAGAGTGGGTTGCAGTGTGTTCTCCTTGTGGGGATATATGTGTTGCTTATGAAAGATGGCAAATGAGGGAAGTTTGTTGTGCTGTTTAATTTAGTTAATTGAGCTGGATGTCTGGGAACATTGTGTACTCATTTTGTTGTGATGATCGGTCTTGTGTTGGAGTTTAGTCAAGGGAATTTTTAATCTATGTGATGTATGCTGACTTTTTTTTTGCTTTGTTTTGTGCCTTGAATATGTAGCACTTTGTTGAAGGAAGCCTATGGGATCTGTGTCCTGCATGTCACATCTCTGAGCATCTGTGACTACATATCCTACATGCATAAATATTGTGTGGTGTCACTGTGAGCGTGAATGTTTGCATTGTCCAGCATTCTGTCCATCAATTGTTTCTTTTGCATATGTCGGCCTACGTGGGAAGGGTATGCCCAGACGTGGGTCCCGTGCTTACTACACCACTGGATTCAAGCTAGCCTGGCTGATGAAGGGTGATGCCCTGAAGCCGGTCCCAGGAGGCTTGTTTCCGGTCCAGGGAGGACCTGGCTTGGCAGTTTGGGCTGGACTGTTCCCACAAGGAACAGGGTTGAGACAGATTTGCATATGGCTGGGTCCAAACTGGGGTGGTGTAGTGAGCAAAAGAATGATGGATTTGACCCAGAACCTTGTGACTGGGGGTGAATATTTGCATTGTCCAGCATTCCGTCCATCAATTGTTTCTTTTGCAATGTGAGCGTGCAGACGTGGAGGTATTGTCTCAAGTCCAAAGAGATCTCCAGCCTTGCATGTCTTGGACTGTTGTGCAAGCAAAGTCACAACTTAGTTGTTGTCTCATTTCTTTGATGATGGATTCTACCCAGATCTGTGATTGTGGGTGAGTGTCTGAAAAGTTTCAGCGCTCCGTCCATCATCTCCTTGTGTTTGCTTTGTTCGCCCTAAGTTGGCAGGGTATGCCCAGACATGGGTCCCTTGCTCACTTTGCCATTGGATTCAAGCCAGCCTGGCTGATAATTGGTGTTACCCTGAAACCGATCCCACGATGCTTGTTTCCAGTCCATGGAAGACCTGGCAGTTCAGGCTGGACTGTTCCCATGAGGTACAGGGTCAAGACTGATTTGCATATGGCTGGGTCTGAACTGAGGTGGTGAAGTGAGCTAAATAACAATGACAAATTCAATCCAGATCTGTGACTGGGGGCGAGTGAAAAGTTTCAGAGCTCCGTCCATCATCTCCTTGTGTTTGCTTCATTTCTTTGTTTGACTTGAGGTCTGGGTAGTCTCATGTCTTGACCTGTTGTCGAGATGCTATGATTGCTGGTTGCTGTCTTGGTGTGTCAGTGTGGGTATTTAAGGGTTCAGCTGTTGTCTTGGGGTGAATGTGTAAGCTAGGCATGTTGCAGATTGAGTGAATGTGAATGCTCGTAGTTTATATGCCTGGGTAAGGATGGTCTGTTTTTGATTTGTAAGAACGTATGCCCTATAACCTCAACTATTAGAGAACACGATGGTGAGGGACAAAAAAAGACCCCATGCTCTGTGAAAAAAACTCCCAAGGTGTGCGAGCCAATAGTGATGCATGCTGGTTACAGAGCTTAGAAACCGCCAAAGCGTTGATGTAAAGCACTAGACAAAAGCAAGTAATGATTAGTGAACCGGAAGCAGCTTTGGGGGAGAGGTCAGCATCCTGCAATGTGCAGGAAGCTGAGGTGGGAAGGGGGGGGGCAAGGTCTGTGAGCTGCACCTTCAAACCTGCACAGAAGCGGCCTGCGCAGGAACCCTTGAGTGAGCAGCGCGTGCATGACTGAAGGGGGACAACATCTGGAAATGAAAGTTACTGCAGCAGGGCAGGGTAATAGGAAATAAACTTAAAAGACGCCGACGGATGAAACGATAATGCACGCCGGCACCCCAGGGGGAAGCCTGCAAGATGACGGGAAACATGGAATCTGGCGTCATTTTGCAATCCATGTCAATAACATCACTGCTGAACAAAGGTGCGCGCAGCACGCGTTGCACTGTGTAATAATGTCGTTTCTCCAAAAACGCAGAAAAAGAAACAGAAGAGAGACTCTTCCCCAGACTGGACGGTGGTTTACACAGTAGAGAACACAGGCAAAGGAAAAGATGAAACAACAATGCGTTTCAATCGAGATTTCGAGCTAATTACGCAGCGCCTGGAGTATTCCGGCGACCAGTTAGGCGATGGCCGAGCTCACTGTTAGGTGAATGGGTGTGGGTATCCGCTAGTGTGCACCAGGGCGTGAGAAGCTTATTGTTCGTGTAAAGTTCCCCGTTTTATCTTCGCCTTCCCTCAGCCAGGTGTTTTCCACATTACAAGAGGATTTTATTCACTGCAGAGCAAGAGAATGTTCACGTTCATCAACCCCAGGAGAGCTGCACAACGGTTGCATTCGTTTCCTATGCGAGGTGGAAAGTGTTTGAGGATTATTATTCTGGGGTTCACCTTCGCTTCACTGCATGCATGACGGCCTAGCAGAGAGAAAGACAAGATTCACAAAAAGATGTAAAGGTATGTGCGGAGATTTACACTTCTGTTTAAAAGCACTTTTACATACCTCTCCAAACCATGAACATATTCACATCAGGGTCACAAGAACCCCCCACCCCAACAAACCCAAACCCGCAAATAACACACAGACACCAGTGTTAAGTTTGGGAAAAGTTGCTGAAGGTTTTATTACATACAACATATGTAATGATGGTGGGTTATCTTACGGGCGATCCAAGGGCAAGCCGCATTCTCGCCACCTGCAGCCTGTCGAGCCAATCAGCACAGTGGCGAACCACCCAACTGCTGCACAATGATGATAATCACACTACTCACGCCCCTTGCGGCCGTGTCTAGGCAAACCCCCGGTTGCACAGGCCCACAACCGCCCGAAGGACTACTGGGGCGCCGACACGAGTTCCTGGACCTCCCATGAGGTTCGAGGTTAGGCTCTGGCACGCCTATGTGCCCGCTGAAGTACAGTGTTGCACCTCTCTGCTTCCGGATCGCCCCTTAACTCCGCCTGCAACGAAAAAGGAACACATTAAAGCTCCCCCAGGAGCCCCCCTCAATCAGACACTCTCGGTTAAAGGAAGAGAAAACCCAGCCAAACACAGTCAATGTTCCTGAAGCCCTGCGTCCAGTTCCTGATTGCTGCCCACCGGCCCAACCTGGCGACTGTGGAGTGCCCCAAGACCCACACTCTTGACCTTGTCAAAGAAAAGACGCAATACATTCTGAAATGTTTATTGATCAACAGTGCACAAATAAACTGCAAAGGAGCATAATCGCCTAAAAAAGGGAACACAGCAAACATATATACAATAATATGGACAGGCGGGATACCCTGTTCAAGGGCGAATGTAACGTTTATAACAGGGAGAATCCCAGCGTCCCACACTCTGAACCTTTTCTGGCTGCATGTCTGCTTTAAAAGCGGAAGTGGCAGCCCCGATACGAAATGAATGGCTGGAGAACCTTTTCCCCTGCTTCAACAAACCAGTTGGATCCAAGCATGCTAACATTATCTTATCCATCTGGACTTTGGTCAAGGGGCTGAGATCAGAGTGGATGAAAAGGTAGCCTGGTACCGTAGGACGGAGCGCAAGGTAAGACTGTAAGGCAGACACCAGGCAGAAGCGAGGGTTCCCCAGGGGGGCCAACCGGATAACTGACCCTTTGCCAGCCTGGTCGGTCTTGGACCGTCTGAGCGTGATGGTCAGACCCTCCTTAATACTTATGTCCGCCACCCCTAGAGTATCCCCGGACAAATCTGCCTTGGAGCGTGCCACTAACTCACTGCTCCGGAATGCCCCGAAAAAAGCCAAACTGAAAGCCGCAGAAAAGAGAGAAGCCTCGTAGTGCAAGTGCACCACCGACTGCAGGACCGACAACATGGCCTGCAGCGCTGGGAACTCGATGGGGGACCTGTTGTCAGGGATCTTTGGTTCTTCCCGAGCCCACCCTTTCATAGCTGCCCTGATTACAAAAGACTTGGTCGGATCACTTGCCCCACTCAACCTTGCATCGTGACTGATGGCCGCCAGGTGCCCGCAAACCCAGGAGTGGGATTTGCCCTGTTTCTTGGCCCAGACTACGAAGGCCTGTACTTTATCCTCCAGTGGTAGGGCTAACAAACCCAATTCAACAATAGCTTTGTGGAAGTTGGCCAAGTGACTACCATAGAGCCTCCTCGTACCTGGGGCTAAAGACCTCTACCCTAACTCTCTCAGCTCCTGCTCCACTCCAAGATGCGCCAAAGTCCTGGTGCGAAGGGGGTCATCTCCTTTCTCGCCTGTGGGCACGCCGCCCGGAAACGGTCGCACTGAAAACGAGAAAGAGCGTCAGCCGCGACATTTGTGACCCCCGCAATGTGCCTAGCCCTAAATTCCAAATTGCAGCGCAGGCTCCTACTGGCCAACTCTCGTAGTAAGCAAAGAACCTTCTCTTCCACACCCAACACATTAAACCTTACACCTTGATTAATCACCCTCGACCAAACGTAGGGGGTCAATATGATGGCGGAAGGACCGCCCCCGCTGGACCAGCGGTGGCGGTCCTTCCGCCATCACCAAGCTCATTACTCACTGCCAAATTAGGATGGCGGTGGGTATCGCGGATGACGCAAAGTCCATCCTCCGCTTGTCCACCAAAGTCAATCGCACCGATTGCCTGGCGGATGGTGCAGGGCCCCTGAAAGGGTGGCGGTGCCCAGCAGGTACCGTCCACCAAATCAGGATGTGGGTTTAGGAAGGCCTTTCCAAGGCGGCGATACCCCCATGGAAAGGCTGGCGGGGATTGGGTTTGGGGGCCCATTGCAAGCTCCCCTTGTGTTGGGTGTGTGTGTCGCTGCACTGGGGGTTACCCATGGCACCCCCCTCATTTCCATGCACCACGTGGCAGGCAACGCGTGGTGCCTGCCACGTAGTGCAGGGAAATGCTGTGCACGCACTTTTCACATTGTGTGCGGTGCTGCAGCCAGCAATGTGAAAAGCCCAGGATGCGCCCGTCAGTATGGCATCCTAATCGCAATGGTGGGACCACCGCATGTCTGGCGGGCGGTCCCAAACACAGCTACGATGTCCGCCCGCCATTGTAATCTGCCCCTTAAATACTCTGCACCAGGATCTGAACACCTTTTGTTATGTGACCCCCACTATCTAAATGGATGCTTTAACTGTTTACTGTATTTCGAGGGGCGGCTCCCCTGTTGGAGAGAGTGAGGGCCCCCACACAAATTATCCCCAAGGCCCCAGGGATGAAAAATAAAATGGCAATTCAGTACCATTTTATTTTTTATCCCCGTTCCAAACAGAGCGCCAGGACGGGCGGGGCCACTGCTGAGTGACAGCTGCTGGGAGGAGGGTGTGCTGGTATGACACTGTTTAAAGTGCGCATGTACTTTTAGCCGGGCATCTTTGATGGCCAGCCACACATGCATACTTTAAGTATCTCTAACCCAGGAATCTTTAGACAGCTGGGTTAGAGCAAGTGCAGGCCACCAGAGCGCTGTGAACAGTGGCGGCCAGCATGGCTCACGGTGGTGAGGCAGGCATGGGGTGCCACGCGGTGGCGCAATTGCGGGAGGGAGCTTTGCAAAAAATAAAAATAAAAAATAACATTCCATTCCGCCGGGTCCTGCATCTCTGGTCCAGCTCCTGCTCTCTTGCTTCCCACTTCAGGAACGGGAAGCAGGCAGCCAGGCTCCCTCCCCTAAGCCAATCACAATGCTGCAATGCAGCGTTTTAATTGGTTTGAGTGCCATGATATGGCTGTCCGCCAGGGGCTGTTGGGGTGTCCATGTTCTCCATGCAGGCTGTAATGCAGATTGCATGGAGAAGGGAAAGTGCGCATGACTGGTTTGGGCGGCCCTGAGAGCCGGCGCCAAACAGTCTTTGTGCACTTAGGAGTGGGCAAACCACTCCTGCCCTGCTCAGTGAGCAGAGCAGCCCCGCCCACCAGCCCGCAAAGGAAATATAAAATGAGAATAACTTAAAGTTATTATCAGATTATATTTCCTTTTGTTTCCAATGTTTGAAAGCAGTGGGGCAACGCTCCTCCTCCATAGCGGAAGAACAGCCACTAGCTGTGGAGCGCGAAGTGAGGCAGCTCCCTCCAATCAGGGCACAGCTCTGATGCTGCATGAGAGCAGTGCCAGCATTGGTCAAGGGGGTGTCCTGGTGGCCGGGCTGCAGTTGAAGAAAGAAGAGATCGAGTGCGAAGGACTCAGTAAGTGTTTAATTGCATTTATTTATTTTATTTTATTTGCACTACCTCACACGCGCATGTCTCCCCCATCGATGCCAGCCGCCACTGCCAACTTCTGTAATTATCTCTTGTAGTAACGCCTGCACACATCTACCAATGTAAGCGTCCGACTTTATTTACTGTAACTGGAACTCGCTGCAACTCATGTATCTGGCTACTGTTGTAAAGCGCTCTGATACCTTCAGGACCAGTCCACACTAAACAAAATTGCAAAAATAACTAAACAAGTTTGGAGTTTTCTCTTCAACTTTCGATCATGGGAAGGAATTTACTACTGCCAAGGGCAGGAGCCGTGTCCAGGGTGGAAGGGTTCCTAAAGGAGCTTGTAAGTTCTCACTGACTAATACGTCTTGTTGCATTGAACCACTCTCAGGATTGCCTTGCACCAGCACCACCCTCTACCCCATCCTTTTGTGAATACCTGGGAGGTGTCAATCAAGCCTCTTTCATCCGTAAATGAACCCTAGCTTTGAGACTGAGGCCCTCGCTCAGTGACCAGCGACTATTATTCAGTGTCAAGATGAGTGTTCTCCACTATTGCTACATTCATAGCGCCTGGATACCCCACCGGGTGATTAGCCACACTTTATAAATCCTGATTGATTGATTGAATGGTTGATATCTGCTTTTATTTTGGGATTTTTTGCAAACTACTTGTCAGACTTTGGGATGCCGTTGAGTGGCTATTGCGATAATTCAGCATTCACCCATTTGCCACCCTGGCAAGAGTCTCTCTCTTCGAGGACCATTTGGGCCCATTCCACAGACAAGCAGTAAATCTGCCATGAGAGTTACACTCCAATGAATGAGTGCAGATGTACTACTTTTTTGCACTTTGAAGACATTGGAACTGTGCCAGTGGCAGGTACAGGTGAGCTACCTGCAAAGCTAGGTGCCCTTTTTAAATGCTAATTCCATAATGCGGAATTGTACAGGCAGTACAAGTCGGCACCAAGGGACGCTGGCACAATTGCGAATATGCATATTTTTTCCCATGTAAAAGCTCCTTCTCCTACATCATTTTGAAGTTTGGGGTACTGTAAGAGTACATATTGTGCTGAAGCTGGACCCAGTCTGGAGGTGAGAGTACAGATTGTGCTGGAGCTGGACCCAGTCTGGAGGTGAGAGTATAGATTGTGGTGGAGCTGGACCCAGTCTGGAGGTGAGAGTACAGATTGTGCTGGAGCTGGACCCAGTCTGGATGTGAGAGTACAGATTGTGCTGGAGCTGGACCCTGTCTGAATGTGAGAGTACAGATTGTGCTGGAGCTGTACCCAGTCTGGATGTGAGAGTACAGATTGTGCTAGAGCTGGACCCAGTCCAGATGTGAGAGTAAAGACTGTGCAGGAGCTGGACCCAGTCTGGATCCGAGAGTACAGATTGTCCCAGAGCTGGACCCAGTCTGGATGTGAGAGTACAGATTGAGCTAGAGCTGGACCCAGTCTGGATGTGAGAGATCAGATTGTGCAAGAGCTGGACCCAGTCTGGATGTGAGAGTAAAGACTGTGCTGGAGCTGGACCCAGTCTGGATGTGAGAGTAAAGATTTTGCTCGAGCTGGTCCCAGTCTGGAGGTGAGAGTAAAGATTGTGCTGTAGCTGGACCCAGTCTGGATGTGAGAGATCAGATTGTGCTGGAGCTGGACCCAGTCTGGATGTGAGAGATCTTATTGTGCTAGAGCTGGACCCAGTCTGGATGTGAGAGTAAAGACTGTGCTGGAGCTGGACCCAGTCTGGATGTGAGAGTAAAGACTGTGCAGGAGCTAGACCCAGTCTGGATGTGAGGGATCAGATTGTGTTCGAGCTGATCCCAGTCTGGATGTGAGAGTAAAGACTGTGCAGGAGCTAGACCCAGTCTGGATGTGAGGGATCAGATTGTGTTCGAGCTGGACCCAGTCTGGATGTGAGAGTAAAGACTGTGCTGGAGCTGGACCCAGTCTGGATCCGAGAGTACAGATTGTCCCAGAGCTGGACCCAGCCTGTAAGTGAGAGATCAGATTGTGCTAGAGCTGGACCCAGTCTGGATGTGAGAGTAAAGACTGTGCTGAAGCTGGACCCAGTCTGGATGTGAGAGTAAAGATTGTGCTGGAGCTGGACCCAGTCTGGATGTGAGAGATCAGATTGTGCTAGAGCTGGACCCAGTCTGGATGTGAGAGTAAAGACTGTGCTGAAGCTGGACCCAGTCTGGATGTGAGAGTAAAGATTGTGCTGGAGCTGGACCCAGTCTGGATGTGAGAGTAAAGATTGTGCTGGAGCTGGACCCAGTCTGGATGCGAGAGTACAGATTGTGCTGGAGCTTGACCCAGTCTGGATGTGAGAGATCAGATTGTGCTAGAGCTGGACCAGTCTGGAAGTGAGAGATCAGATTGTTCAGGAGCTGGACCCAGTCTGGATGTGAGAGTAAAGACTGTGCAGGAGCTGGACCCAGTCTGGATGTGAGAGTAAAGACTGTGCTAGAGCTGGACCCAGTCTGGATGTGAGAGATTAGATTGTGCTAGAGCTGGACCCAGTCTGGATGTGAGAGATCAGATTGTGCTAGAGCTGGACCCAGTCTGGATGTGAGAGTAAAGACTGTGCAGGAGCTAGACCCAGTCTGGATGTGAGAGATCAGATTGTGTTCGAGCTGATCCCAGTCTGGATGTGAGAGTAAAGACTGTGCTGGAGCTGGACCCAGTCTGGATCCGAGAGTACAGATTGTCCCAGAGCTGGACCCAGTCTGGATGTGAGAGTACAAATTGAGCTAGAGCTGGACCCAGTCTGGATGTGAGAGTAAAGACTGTGCTGGAGCTGGACCCAGTCTGGATGTGAGAGTAAAGATTTTGCTCGAGCTGGTCCCAGTCTGGAGGTGAGAGTAAAGATTGTGCTGTAGCTGGACCCAGTCTGGATGTGAGAGATCAGATTGTGCTGGAGCTGGACCCAGTCTGGATGTGAGAGATCTTATTGTGCTAGAGCTGGACCCAGTCTGGATGTGAGAGTAAAGACTGTGCTGGAGCTGGACCCAGTCTGGATGTGAGAGTAAAGACTGTGCAGGAGCTAGACCCAGTCTGGATGTGAGGGATCAGATTGTGTTCGAGCTGATCCCAGTCTGGATGTGAGAGTAAAGACTGTGCAGGAGCTAGACCTAGTCTGGATGTGAGGGATCAGATTGTGTTCGAGCTGGACCCAGTCTGGATGTGAGAGTAAAGACTATGCTGGAGCTGGACCCAGTCTGGATCCGAGAGTACAGATTGTCCCAGAGCTGGACCCAGCCTGTATGTGAGAGATCAGATTGTGCTAGAGCTGGACCCAGTCTGGATGTGAGAGTAAAGACTGTGCTGAAGCTGGACCCAGTCTGGATGTGAGAGTAAAGATTGTGCTGGAGCTAGACCCAGTCTGGATGTGAGGGATCAGATTGTGTTCGAGCTGGACCCAGTCTGGATGTGAGAGTAAAGACTGTGCTGGAGCTGGACCCAGTCTGGATCCGAGAGTACAGATTGTCCCAGAGCTGGACCCAGCCTGTATGTGAGAGATCAGATTGTGCTAGAGCTGGACCCAGTCTGGATGTGAGAGTAAAGACTGTGCTGAAGCCGGACCCAGTCTGGACGTGAGAGTAAAGATTGTGCTGGAGCTGGACCCAGTCTGGATGTGAGAGATCAGATTGTGCTAGAGCTGGACCCAGTCTGGATGTGAGAGTAAAGACTGTGCTGAAGCTGGACCCAGTCTGGATGTGAGAGTAAAGATTGTGCTGGAGCTGGACCCAGTCTGGATGTGAGAGATCAGATTGTGCTGGAGCTGGACCCAGTCTGGATGCGAGAGTACAGATTGTGCTGGAGCTTGACCCAGTCTGGATGTGAGAGATCAGATTGTGCTAGAGCTGGACCAGTCTGGAAGTGAGAGATCAGATTGTGCAGGAGCTGGACCCAGTCTGGATGTGGGAGTAAAGACTGCGCAGGAGCTGGACCCAGTCTGGATGTGAGAGTAAAGACTGTGCTAGAGCTAGACCCAGTCTGGATGTGAGAGATCAGATTGTGCTAGAGCTGACCCAGTCTGGATGTGAGAGTAAAGACTGTGCAGGAGCTAGACCCAGTCTGGATGTGAGAGATCAGATTGTGTTCGAGCTGATCCCAGTCTGGATGTGAGAGTAAAGACTGTGCTGGAGCTGGACCCAGTCTGGATCCGAGAGTACAGATTGTCCCAGAGCTGGACCCAGTCTGGATGTGAGAGTACAAATTGAGCTAGAGCTGGACCCAGTCTGGATGTGAGAGATCCGATTGTGCTAGAGCTGGACCCAGTCTGGATGTGAGAGTAAAGACTGTGCTGAAGCTGGACCCAGTCTGGATGTGAGAGTAAAGATTGTGCTGGAGCTGGACCCAGTCTGGATGTGAGAGATCAGATTGTGCTGGAGCTGGACCCAGTCTGGATGCGAGAGTACAGATTGTGCAGGAGCTTGACCCAGTCTGGATGTGAGAGTAAAGACTGTGCTGGAGCTGGACCCAGTCTGGATCCGAGAGTACAGATTGTCCCAGAGCTGGACCCAGCCTGTATGTGAGAGATCAGATTGTGCTAGAGCTGGACCCAGTCTGGATGTGAGAGTAAAGACTGTGCTGAAGCTGGACCCAGTCTGGATGTGAGAGTAAAGATTGTGCTGGAGCTGGACCCAGTCTGGATGTGAGAGATCAGATTGTGCTAGAGCTGGACCCAGTCTGGATGTGAGAGTAAAGACTGTGCTGAAGCTGGACCCAGTCTGGATGTGAGAGTAAAGATTGTGCTGGAGCTGGACCCAGTCTGGATGTGAGAGATCAGATTGTGCTGGAGCTGGACCCAGTCTGGATGCGAGAGTACATATTGTGCTGGAGCTTGACCCAGTCTGGATGTGAGAGATCAGATTGTGCTAGAGCTGGACCAGTCTGGATGTGAGAGTAAAGACTGTGCAGGAGCTAGACCCAGTCTGGATGTGAGAGTAAAGACTGTGCTGAAGCTGGACCCAGTCTGGATGTGAGAGTAAAGATTGTGCTGGAGCTGGACCCAGTCTGGATGTGAGAGATCAGATTGTGCTAGAGCTGGACCCAGTCTGGATGTGAGAGTAAAGACTGTGCTGAAGCTGGACCCAGTCTGGATGTGAGAGTAAAGATTGTGCTGGAGCTGGACCCAGTCTGGATGTGAGAGATCAGATTGTGCTGGAGCTGGACCCAGTCTGGATGCGAGAGTACAGATTGTGCTGGAGCTTGACCCAGTCTGGATGTGAGAGATCAGATTGTGCTAGAGCTGGACCCAGTCTGGATGTGAGAGTAAAGACTGTGCTGGAGCTGGACCCAGTCTGGATCCGAGAGTACAGATTGTCCCAGAGCTGGACCCAGCCTGTATGTGAGAGATCAGATTGTGCTAGAGCTGGACCCAGTCTGGATGTGAGAGTAAAGACTGTGCTGAAGCTGGACCCAGTCTGGATGTGAGAGTAAAGATTGTGCTGGAGCTGGACCCAGTCTGGATGTGAGAGATCAGATTGTGCTAGAGCTGGACCCAGTCTGGATGTGAGAGTAAAGACTGTGCTGAAGCTGGACCCAGTCTGGATGTGAGAGTAAAGATTGTGCTGGAGCTGGACCCAGTCTGGATGTGAGAGATCAGATTGTGCTGGAGCTGGACCCAGTCTGGATGCGAGAGTACAGATTGTGCTGGAGCTTGACCCAGTCTGGATGTGAGAGATCAGATTGTGCTAGAGCTGGACCAGTCTGGATGTGAGAGTAAAGACTGTGCAGGAGCTAGACCCAGTCTGGATGTGAGAGTAAAGACTGTGCTGAAGCTGGACCCAGTCTGGATGTGAGAGTAAAGATTGTGCTGGAGCTGGACCCAGTCTGGATGTGAGAGATCAGATTGTGCTGGAGCTGGACCCAGTCTGGATGCGAGAGTACAGATTGTGCTGGAGCTTGACCCAGTCTGGATGTGAGAGATCAGATTGTGCTAGAGCTGGACCCAGTCTGGATGTGAGAGTAAAGACTGTGCAGGAGCTAGACCCAGTCTGGATGTGAGAGATCAGATTGTGTTCGAGCTGATCCCAGTCTGGATGTGAGAGTAAAGACTGTGCTGGAGATGGACCCAGTCTGGATCCGAGAGTACAGATTGTCCCAGAGCTGGACCCAGTCTGGATGTGAGAGTACAAATTGAGCTAGAGCTGGACCCAGTCTGGATGTGAGAGATCCGATTGTGCTAGAGCTGGACCCAGTCTGGATGTGAGAGTAAAGACTGTGCTGAAGCTGGACCCAGTCTGGATGTGAGAGTAAAGATTGTGCTGGAGCTGGACCCAGTCTGGATGTGAGAGATCAGATTGTGCTGGAGCTGGACCCAGTCTGGATGCGAGAGTACAGATTGTGCAGGAGCTTGACCCAGTCTGGATGTGAGAGATCAGATTGTGCTAGAGCTGGACCCAGTCTGGATGTGAGAGTAAAGACTGTGCTGGAGCTGGACCCAGTCTGGATCCAAGAGTACAGATTGTCCCAGAGCTGGACCCAGCCTGTATGTGAGAGATCAGATTGTGCTAGAGCTGGACCCAGTCTGGATGTGAGAGTAAAGACTGTGCTGAAGCTGGACCCAGTCTGGATGTGAGAGTAAAGATTGTGCTGGAGCTGGACCCAGTCTGGATGTGAGAGATCAGATTGTGCTAGAGCTGGACCCAGTCTGGATGTGAGAGTAAAGACTGTGCTGAAGCTGGACCCAGTCTGGATGTGAGAGTAAAGATTGTGCTGGAGCTGGACCCAGTCTGGATGTGAGAGATCAGATTGTGCTGGAGCTGGACCCAGTCTGGATGCGAGAGTACAGATTGTGCTGGAGCTTGACCCAGTCTGGATGTGAGAGATCAGATTGTGCTAGAGCTGGACCAGTCTGGAAGTGAGAGATCAGATTGTGCAGGAGCTGGACCCAGTCTGGATGTGAGAGTAAGGACTGTGCAGGAGCTGGACCCAGTCTGGATGTGAGAGTAAAGACTGTGCTAGAGCTGGACCCAGTCTGGATGTGAGAGATTAGATTGTGCTAGAGCTGGACCCAGTCTGGATGTGAGAGATCAGATTGTGCTAGAGCTGGACCCAGTCTGGATGTGAGAGTAAAGACTGTGCAGGAGCTAGACCCAGTCTGGATGTGAGAGATCAGATTGTGTTCAAGCTGATCCCAGTCTGGATGTGAGAGTAAAGACTGTGCTGGAGCTGGACCCAGTCTGGATCCGAGAGTACAGATTGTCCGAGAGCTGGACCCAGTCTGGATGTGAGAGTACAAATTGAGCTAGAGCTGGACCCAGTCTGGATGTGAGAGATCCGATTGTGCTAGAGCTGGACCCAGTCTGGATGTGAGAGTAAAGACTGTGCTGAAGCTGGACCCAGTCTGGATGTGAGAGTAAAGATTGTGCTGGAGCTGGACCCAGTCTGGATGTGAGAGATCAGATTGTGCTGGAGCTGGACCCAGTCTGGATGCGAGAGTACAGATTGTGCAGGAGCTTGACCCAGTCTGGATGTGAGAGATCAGATTGTGCTAAAGCTGGACCAGTCTGGAAGTGAGAGATCAGATTGTGCAGGAGCTGGACCCAGTCTGGATGTGAGAGTAAACACTGTGCAGGAGCTAGACCCAGTCTGGATGTGAGAGATCAGATTGTGTTCAAGCTGATCCCAGTCTGGATGTGAGAGTAAAGACTGTTCTGGAGCTGGACCCAGTCTGGATGCGAGAGTACAGATTGTGCTGGATTTGGACTCTCTCTGGATGCTAGACTAACGACTGTGCTGGAGCTGGACCCAGCCTGGAGGTGAGAGTACAGACTGTGCTGGAGCTGGACCCAGTCTGGAGGTGAGAGAACAGATTGTGCTGGAGCTGGACCCAGTCTGGATGCAAGAGTACAGATTGTGCTGGATTTGGATCCAGTCTGGATGCGAGAGTACAGATTGTGCTAGAGTTGGACCCAGTCTGGAGGTGAGAGTACAGATTGTGCTAGAGCTGGACCCAGTCTGGAGGTGAGAGTACTGATTGTGCAAGAGCTGGACCCAGTCTGGATGTGAGAGTACAGATTGTGCTAGAGCTGGACCTAGTCTGGATGTGAGAGTACAGATTGTGCTAGAGCTGGACTCCTCTGGATGTGAGAGTACAGATTGTGCTAGAGCTTGACCCAGTCTGGATGTGAGAGTATGGATTGCGCTGGAGCTGGATCCCGTCTGGATGCGAGAGTGCAGATTGTGCTAGAGCTGGACCCAGTCTGGATGTGAGAGTATGGATTGTGCTGGAGCTGGATCCCGTCTGGATGCGAGAGTGCAGACTGTGCTGGAGCTGGACCCAGTCTGGATGTGAGAGTACAGATTGTGCTAGAGCTGGACCCAGTCTGGATGCGAGAGATCAGATTGTGCTAGAGCTGGACCCAGTCTGGAGTTGAGAGTACAGATTGCGCTAGACTTGGACCCAGTCTGGAGTTGAGAGTAAAGATTGTGCTGGAGCTGGACCCAGTCTGGATGTGAGAGATCAGATTGTGCTGGAGCTGGACCCAGTCTGGATGCGAGAGTACAGATTGTGCAGGAGCTTGACCCAGTCTGGATGTGAGAGATCAGATTGTGCTAAAGCTGGACCAGTCTGGAAGTGAGAGATCAGATTGTGCAGGAGCTGGACCCAGTCTGGATGTGAGAGTAAACACTGTGCAGGAGCTAGACCCAGTCTGGATGTGAGAGATCAGTTTGTGTTCAAGCTGATCCCAGTCTGGATGTGAGAGTAAAGACTGTGCTGGAGCTGGACCCAGTCTGGATGCGAGAGTACAGATTGTGCTGGATTTGGACACAGTCTGGATGCTAGACTAACGACTGTGCTGGAGCTGGACCCAGCCTGGAGGTGAGAGTACAGACTGTGCTGGAGCTGGACCCAGTCTGGAGGTGAGAGAACAGATTGTGCTGGACCCAGTCTGGATGCAAGAGTACAGATTGTGCTGGATTTGGATCCAGTCTGGATGCGAGAGTACAGATTGTGCTAGAGCTGGACCCAGTCTGGAGGTGAGAGTACAGATTGTGCTAGAGCTGGACCCAGTCTGGAGGTGAGAGTACTGATTGTGCAAGAGCTGGACCCAGTCTGGATGTGAGAGTATGGATTGTGCTGGAGCTGGACCCAGTCTGGGTGCGAGAGTACAGATTGTGTTAGAGCTGGACCTAGTCTGGATGTGAGAGTACAGATTGTGCTAGAGCTGGACTCCTCTGGATGTGAGAGTACAGATTGTGCTAGAGCTTGACCCAGTCTGGATGTGAGAGTATGGATTGTGCTGGAGCTGGATCCCATCTGGATGCGAGAGTACAGATTGTGCTAGAGCTGGACTCAGTCTGGATGTGAAAGTATGGATTGTGCTGGAGCTGGATCCCGTCTGGATGCGAGAGTGCAGACTGTGCTGGAGCTGGACCCAGTCTGGATGTGAGAGTACAGATTGTGCTAGAGCTGGACCCAGTCTGGATGAGAGAGATCAGATTGTGCTAGAGCTGGACCCAGTCTGGAGTTGAGAGTACAGATTGCGCTAGACCTGGACCCAGTCTGGAGTTGAGAGTACAGATTGTGCTAGAGCTGGACCCAGTCTGGAGGTGAGAGTACAGATTGTGCTGGAGCTGGACCCAGTCTGGATGTGAGAGTATGGATTGTGCTGGAGCTGGATCCAGTCTGGATGCGAGAGTACAGATTGTGCTAGAGCTGGACCCAGTCTGGATGCGAGAGTACAGATTGTGCTGGAGCTGGACCCAGTCTGGATGCGAGAGTACAGATTGTGCTGGAGCTGGACTCCTCTGGATGTGAGAGTACAGATTGTGCTGGAGCTGGACCCAGTCTGGAGGTGAGAGTACAGATTGTGCTGGAGCTGGACCCAGTCTGGATGCAAGAGATCAGATTGTGCTGGAGCTGGATCCAGTCTGGATGCGAGAGTACAGATTGTGCTGGAGCTGGACTCCTCTGGATGCGAGAGTACAGATTGTGCTGGAGCTGGACTCCTCTGGATGCGAGAGTACAGATTGTGCTGGAGCTGGACTCCTCTGGATGCGAGAGTACAGATTGTGCTAGAGCTGGACCCAGTCTGGATGCGAGAGATCAGATTGTGCTGGAGCTGGACCCAGTCTGGAGGTGAGAGATCAGATTGTGCTGGAGCTCGTCCTTCGTGATATGGTCGCAGCTGCTCGGAAAGTCTCTCTGACTGAGTCTTAGGGCCAGGCCCGGACTGGCCGTTGAGGGCACCGGGCAATTCCCCGGCGGGCCGCATGGTTGGGGGCCAGTTTTGGGCCCCTGGGGCCGTTTTTGTTACAGGGCCGTTATGCTGCAAAAAAGGTCCTTTTATAAAAACGGCCGAAAACCGGCCCTGTCACAGAGCGCGGTCGCAACTCTCCCCCCTCCCCTCTCCTCCCGGAGGGGGGGAGGGGGGCCGGCCGAGCACTTTGCCAGGGCCGGTTCTGGTTCCCAGTCCGGCCCTGCTTAGGGCATCTGGGATCCCACACCTTGGTGGCCGACCCTTCACCCGGTAGACTCAGCAGCAGAAGCTCTTGCCAGGTTCTTTTTCCAGATGTTACAGCAGTACTAGAGGCAGCACCCTTGTCAACAGGGTCCTTCGATACCCTTCTCTCCCCAGCTATGACGTCTCCAGGTGGGTGTCAGTGCCTGCAATGTTAGACTTTACCACCCATGAAGCTTTGAGCACCACCCCTGACCTCCCTCCATCTTTCCCAAGGGGTTCAGTGAGGTCAGCAGACCACGTGACTCTGGAGTGGGGAGTGCTTCCAGGTCAAGACGCCAGCCCCCTAGCAGGTCATGGGTTCTTCAAATAGACCAGTGGCGTAGCATCGGGCCCGCAACCCGTGCAGGGCAGGGCCCGGCCTGCAGGGGGTCCCCTCAGCACAGTACCCCGGCCCGAGAGCTCCTGATTGAGCCCAGAGGGTGGCCCCCCCCAGGGATGAGGGGGGGGGGGGCTCGAGTTGTGTTACTCCGCTGACGACCCTAGGCTCTTGCCTGGAGCTGCAGCTCTCCTGAGGGTGGCCCCCCAGGGATGAGGGGGGCTCAAGTTGTGTTACTCCGCTGAAGACCCTAGGCTCTTGCCTGGAACTGCAGCTCTCCTGAGGGTGGCCCCCCAGGGATGAGGGGGGCTCAAGTTGTGTTACTCCGCTGAAGACCCTCGGCTCTTGCCTGGAGCTGCAGCTCTCCTGAGGGTGGCCCCCCCAGGGATGAGGGGGGCTCAAGTTGTGTTACTCCGCTGAAGACCCTAGGCTCTTGCCTGGAGCTGCAGCTCTCCTGAGGGTGGCCCCCCCAGGGATGAGGGGGGCTCAAGTTGTGTTACTCCGCTGAAGACCCTAGGCTCTTGCCTGGAGCTGCAGCTCTCCTGGGGGTGGCCTCCGGCCTCCATGGATGGGCGCAGAGGGGTCGTGGAGCGCATGGATTTCTTAACAGTGGTTGGGCATATCTTTCAGCCCCCTCAGGCTGGAGGAATGTAACGCAGGGTCCATGTTGGTGCAGCATCTTCAACAAGGAGGCAGGGCTGTAGGTGCACATGGACAGCTGCAGGGTTGAGACTCCAGAGGTAGAGAGGCCCCAGTGAGTCTCAAAGGACCCCTGCGAACAGGTCAGCCTTGCAAATGAACGAGCAAAGACAGCACCAGAGAGTAGGAAGAGACCATGACTCGGAAGCAGACAGGGGGGCAGGAAAACAAACGAGTCTATGTTCATTTCGGCATCCTTTGCAAAATGCAAAGCCTTTCTTGCAAAAGTTCTACTCTGAGCTGTTGCAAGAACCTCAAATAAGAAACAGCAGCTGCTGCCTTCATTCTGTTTATTTGTTCCTTTCTGTGCCAATGTCTGAGGGCCCTACAGTGCAGTCCACCCTTTGGAGACACTGCTGCCAACACCAACATGTGCCCCTCGCTGCTCCGCTGGTGGATGCATGGAGCCCATCCCCAGGCACACGTCACTGCCCTGAGATCTGGCGATAAGAGCTCCTTCTTTGCTGCTCACTAGCAGCAGGGCCGGACTGGCCATAGCGGGCACCGGGCAATACCCCGGTGCGCCGCATGGCTGGGGGCTGGGGGCTAGCTGCAAAATCGGCCCTGTACCAAAATCGCCGAAAACCGGCCCCGGCAGAGAGCTTGGCGGCACCTCCCGAGGAGGGGGCGGCCGAGCACTTTGCCGGGGCCGGTTGTGGTTCCCAGTCCGGCCCTGACTAGCAGACGTGGCTGCTTGTGCATTGTACACCAGCGGCCATCTTCATGAGGCTGTCATTTCCACAGCGCTTATGCCTTTAGGTAGCATATGTCTTAGGGCTTAATTTAGATCTTGACGGACACATTACACCCCCACAGCGGTGATGGTACAGCCCGTCGGCTGAAATATAAATTCCATTATATCCTATGGGATTTCTATCTTGACGTAACTCGTCCACCAAGATCTCAATCAGGGCCTTAGTGATGACATGGAAGAGCTAATAAACAAATCACCAAACTGTTAAAATCAACAAAACAATACGATTATAGTGTTTAAGTCTCTGATCACATGACAAGCATACTGTTGACAAAAGTACCGAGATGCTGAAGCATCAAGACACTCTGGGCTGTTCTGCTAGTCCAGTGTGTTTTACGAAAAAGAAACAATGTAAAAAATTATACATTTTGCATCAAATAATGGCGACACAGCCAGCAAAGCTTCACACTTCTGATCAAACTCAACAGACATTGACATTTAAATGTTACAGCCCATTGCTGAGGGCAACTACGTTTTTTAAAGGCAAAGAACTAAAGTGAAAGGCCAGAGCCATGGGTTAGGGCCTATACTGAGGATGAGGGCATTTAACAACCATTATAGCCCAAGGTAAAAGGCTATAGGGCAATTAGAACATTCCACCCACTAGAATTAGAATGTTCTAAAGTAAACATGGAGAATTAGAACATTGGAATGTTGAACGCTCCATTGAAAAACAATGGAGTGCTCTGGCCTTCTAATGGCCGATAGAAGCCCGGAGCCTCAACATTTCAATCTTTGTTCACAGCAACAGCTGTAAACAAAGGCCTCACGGAGCCTGAGGGGATTTCAACCCTCTCTGGCCCCGGGAGGCCTTTATTTTACTAATTAGAACCTTCTGTCCTCTAGGGGCGGATTGTTCTAATAGCCTTAGAGTCGCATAGTGGCTTCTACCTGCCAATAAAGGCCCACTCCCTTGTTAAAGGCCCTCGCCTTCTGCTCGGGCCTTTAACGCTGAAGCGGGCATTTAATGGGCGGTAGAGCCCGCTACAGCGGGCTCTAAGGCTATAATAGAAAGGCAAGCATTGGAATGCTGGCACAGATTTTCTGTACCAGCCATTATGGGCCCAGGGCCTCTTTATTTTCTCCAGTGGAGCTGTCCACATTCCAGTCTTCTAACTTTTAATAATAACAGACCCACAGGAGCCTCAGCCAACTGAAGGGCTGTGGCAGATGGGCCTGCCTTGGAAAGGGGCATTGGAAGCAAATTTAGAAATCACTGTGTAGTTCATAAACAACTCAGCACGAGGCCACTGAATGACTGCAGCGGCTTGTAGCAAGTTCAGCCCAAGTATGCAAGTCAGATGTCGGGGGAGCGCTTTATTGTCCTCCAGGGTGTGTTTGTTTGTGTTTTTTGTTTCCTGCATTTGCCATTATGTTGAAGCACATTTCGTACGTCTCGGAATTAAAGTCTGATTCTCTCGTTCAAACAAATATTGTTCCACTTATGGACTTGGAAAAGTCCCCCTGCTGCTGCCACGTTCGTTCAGAGTCAGGACAGATGGACAGAACTGAACTCTTTTCCGTCAAAGGGCGAAGCATCTCTTGTGGAGACAGCGTGGGGCTCCCCGAGGTGGGAACATGAGTTAAACTGGAAAAAACCTCTAACTTACCATCCTTTGAGGCGAAGGCAGCGCATAGAAGCCAAGCTTCAGAAGGCTTGTGGTCTCTACTTAATGAAAATCCTCACTCGCCAGAAACCCGCTGCTTTTTTGTGCCTTGTTCCCAGAAGGGAGCCAAAAGATTTTGCCTTAAATTTAGAGTTTGGACCTCAGACTTTCTTTGCATTCCAAACAGAGGAATTCTTTGCTCCTCCGTGTTTTTCCCGACAGGAGGACCAGGGACTGCAGATGAAAGGGTTGGCCTAGTTTCAAGGCTTTGAAGGCCGGATCTGGGGGCTTAGTGGACTAATGCATCCACTGTAGGGACCTGGTTATGACCTCATGGTCACAAGTTAGAATCCTGGTGGGTCCACTCAGCCTTTCATCCTTTTAAGGTCGATAAAATGAATATCATTGAGTTTGGTAACAATAAACATCTGTTATTCAGCGCCAAGAAACCCTTCTTGGTGAACATGTGCTTTATAAATACACGCTATGTTGGTGTTTATTCTTAGCTGAGCTGCCAAATGAAGGAGGCCATTTTGTGGGACCAGTGAGTTATTTTAGGGCCTCTGTTGCTCATGATCATAGTCTATTTTTGTGGAGACAATCATGTTTGTGAGGCCAGGTCCGAGATCTTTGAGGAAGCAGAAGAGCTGTTTGGGTTGATTGTTGGTGTGAACTCATGGATATATTAGAGTCAATCCAGAAATCCAGGGATGTCACTTCTTGCTTTAAATTTTGCCAGAAACCTTCACTTTTGACTTTAGTTGACCAGCTCATGTTCATTTCAGGTGTTAAGTCTCGGCTGAGTAAGGGGGGTTTGGCCAATACCCCACCATGGTGGACCCATAGCTGCAGAGCCCGTAATTGGCTACTTTTACCCGATCTGGCTGCCGCATCGAACGTTGATCCCTATGATTCCAGCAGGGGCAACTGACCTGGCTGTGGCAGTGCCCCCGCGGAGCCACTGGGCTAGAGCTGCCGACTCCTTGAACCAAGCTGCTTGAGGCCACACCGCGCTGCCAAGATGGCGGCAGCTGATGGTCAGTGGTAAGCCCAGAAACGACTGTGACCGGGCCCTCCTTTGAGCTCGAAAGGCTGGGGAGCCTTGTAGCCAACCATTGGTTGCGGTTGCTTCGCAGTGGCCGCATTGTAAGGACGCAGTGCGGGAGGTGTGCCCGCTCAACTGTGTTTCACCGGGAGAGGAGGCCCAATGGTGAACATTGCAGATGATCCTGTGATTCTAAGCAAATCGCTTAATCTCCCCGTGCCTGAATGTGTAATGTAAATACAGTGCTCGGGTCGAGTTTGCGCTATATAAATATGCAAAAAAAACACCCAAAAAACCTGGAAGTGAGAGGGGTCCTATACACGAGAGGCCCCACAGCCTTGGTGGACTCCACCCCCCGCCCTCTTTTTAATTACTGCAGCTGCTGGAGGTGGGGATGCATCGACTTAATCCGGAGGCCAGGTGTGCTGCGGCAAAATACACTACCTGAGTACCTGGGTACTACATGTAGAACTTCAAGGTGAAAGGTAAGTGATTTATTTCCTCGTAACAAGAGGAGTTCAAGAAATATTTCTAAATGTAAGGGTGCTCGTGGGTACCATGAAACCGGACTGTGAAGATTGTGATTAGGACCGCTAAGACTCCTTTCCCAGGTGTTCTACCCAATGACGCAGCCGTGCAACACTGCCCCTTGCAGCCATTAACCAAATCCCTACCACCCACTTAAGGTCCTGTTCATCTTGCCATGGTCCACTTTCCTCCAACTCCCTCCAACTTTGTGACTTGTCCTAATTCCACTCCCTCACTCACCCACCTCTCATTTAGACTCTGTGCCCATGTCATGTCCTTCATTCCCACAACCCTTTACACTCCATTGTGGCCATGTGCTCAATTACTATGGCCCTCTTTCCCCAACCCACTGTTGCTTATTATGAACTTAAGGCTAAACAATAGGGAGAGCAAGGGTTTTTAGGGGCGCGTCCTGTCACCGAATGTAATATGAAGAATCAATGTGGACTAGCCCACTGTGTGTTTAGAATATGTTCTGATATTCGATGCCACTTCTGACTGCGGCCTTGTGGCTGGACCGAATAGGTCTTGTTAATAAACCCCTCACACACCAACCTGGTTGGTGTCATGCTTCATCATCGGGGTCCAACCAGGCAGCCGAGTGCCGCCTGGTTGTGCTTCAACGCCTGACTACAGCGGAGCGGGTGTCGTTCAACAGTGTGATGTGGATGAAGGTGAATATTAAAATACACCTCTGGGAATCCTTACCTAATGTTTTATTCTTGGCGGCCCAGGGTGTTGGTTAAAATTATGTGGTGCAACTACAAATAGAAAGATTATTGCTACGAGTTGACTTTGTGTTTGCGGACTATATGTTTCAGTCCCTTTAAAAAATGGGCGGGACTTTTGTCAGGACCAAGAGAAAAGTAAAGTGAGTGGCAAAAGTAGTGCCACAGGTGATTATTATCTCCTACACACGCGCTAAGGTGTGTGGAAAAAGTGAAGGTTAAAAAGCTGTATCTATTTACTTACAGACACTTGCTGCTTACGAGAACAATCTTCGCTATAATTTTCTGTTCCAGTGATTCGGAGCGCGGGGGAGAGGCACTCCCATTATCAATTTGGTTCGTGAGTGTCCTCTGCGAGAAACCTAGTTCGGGTCCCTCGGCATCCCGGCTGGTGTAGTCAGGCGTGGAAGCACAACCAGGTTGCACTTGGCCGCCTAATTGGACCCTGATGATGAAGCATGACACCAACCAGGTTGGTGTGTGAGGGGTTTATTAACAAGACCTATTGGGTCCAGCCACAAGGCCGCAGTCACAAGTGACCTAGAATATCAGAACATATTCTAAACACACAGTGGGCATATTATGAACTCCCACGTGCCAAGTTTCTCTCTTCTGTGAACCCATTCCCCCTTATTGCGGCTGAGCACCCATGGGGCAGATCCCTCTTCCTCTGACCCTGATATCTCTGCCTCCCTTGCATGTCCCATTTCTCACATTCCATATAGTAGAAATTTGCCTTTTCTGCATCGTCACACCAGACTGCTCACCCCTTTTTGCAGGGCCCTAATTTTCTGCTGGCTTTAGAACTCTTTGCATTTTATCCAGGCTAACTAACTAGTAGTAAAGTGCCTAGGCTCCCCTTTAATAGGGCTGAATTTCCCTATTCCTAATGAACATAACTATTTTGCCTGTAAGTCCTTGTATATGGTACTAAGTGTACCCAGGGCATGAAAGGAAAATGCCACCAGTGCACTGCAGCATCTATTTTGCAATCCACTATAGTGGCAGTACAAACATGGTTTCAGGTACCCTATGTAGCCTGAGTGCAGCAGTGTACAAACTGAAATTTGACCTGTTAAAATAAACCCTTTTGACAGATCAAATTCTTATTTTTAAATATTAATAAGTCTCCCATATGTAGGCCTTGTAGCACACAAAGTAGGGGAGATGGTATTTTAAATTAATGCATGTAGAAATACAGTGGTAACATATCTTTCCAGTAACTAGCACCAAAAAGCTGTTATTCAAAGTGGCAGTCTTAGCTGTTCTACGTAAGAAAACCAGGGAACAAATTAAGATACCAATTCTGTATCTTGGTAATGGGAGAAGCTAGAAAATAATTAAACAACTATTTTTAAGATTTATTAAAAATCCAATTCAATGGTGATGCACGAGTTTTTAATACATTTTAAGGAAAAGTAATATTTAGAACATTGGCTTTTCTCTGTTTGAAGTTCCTAGATGCTAATTTCCATTTGTTCTCCAACCTCTCTCAGGTTGTGATTAGTTTTTGATTAGGTGTAAATAAAGTGTGAAATTCCTCCCAGAAGCTGGACAGTAGGTCACTGTGATTGACAGGTCGACCTGAATTGACAGAGATGACTGCTCTGAACCTCACAAAATATTCAGGGTGGGGAATTTTTACATCTATTTTGAGATTACAGTGTCAAATCCTACTGGAGTGTCAAATTCTGCTTGTACTTTTGATTGTAATAAGCAGAATCCATTACGACCAAAGCGCCGTCTTTGTCAGCTTTACAAAACATTAAGTCAGGCTTCATAGCTAGTCAATGAATCATCAATTTTTCTTTGTTTGTCAAATTAGTTTGGTATATTTTCTTGGACTTGAATAAACCCTGTATTTCTTTTTTAAGAATGGTTTCGAAGGAGTCCAATATCTTGAGGCTAACCAGAACCGTGTATGAGCTTTTGGGTTTTAGGCCTCTTAGTGTACCTTCTTCTTTGGGTGGTTGGTCACTGACCACATTTTCAAAGATGTATCTTAAGAGAAGGGTCACCATGAACTTAAAAAAGATGTCTTCAAGTTCCAAAATGTTCGAATTGTATGTGGGGACAAAGGATGTGCCCTTTTGCAAAGTGTTGATTTCTATTTGGCTAAGTGAGTAATAAGATATATTTACAACCAGATTTTTTTCATTATTTATGATTTGTAACTCCTGGTCACCCACTTGTATAAAAGCGGATCTTAGCTTACCGATCCCCTTTCCCCTCCTGGTTCATCTTTTCCTGAAGGACCTATATATAATAAAGGAGCTCCATATGTTGGCTGTTTTGCTGCGTTGCTGCAGGGGTGGTATGTTGGTTCATAAATGGATCCCTATGTTGGTCACTTTGCTGTTTCTTTTTGTTAAATTAACTGGAATAACTGTCAACTGAAGATGTGTCAGTTTCTTTTGATCTATTCATTGGTTTATTTTGTCATCTTTTGGCATAGATGTCTACCCAATTATATACTTCCCCTAATTTATAATCGATGGTATCACGTTTGAACTTTCTCAGTTTTCTCTCATTGATTTCTTGAGTGAGTCGGTCCAGTTGGCTGTTGATGTCCTCTAGAGTTTTGGACCAATTTTCAGTGCTCATTGTAGTCAGGCCCGGACTGGCCGTTGAGGGCACCGGGCAATCCCCCGGTGGGCCGTATGGTTGGGGGCCGGTTTTGGGCCCCTGGGGCCGTTTTTGTTACAGGGCCGTTATGCTGCAAAAACGGCCCTGTAACAAAAACGGCCGAAAACCGGCCCCGTCACAGAGCGTGGTCGCACCTCTCCCCCCTCCCCTCACGGAGGGGGGAGGGGGGCCGGCGAGCACTTTGCCAGGGCCGGTTCTGGTTCCCAGTCCGGCCCTGATTGTAGTTGAAAGTTCACTCTTAAGTTGATTGATTTCGTGGGTAAGGTCCTCTAGTAACTTGGAAAGTTCCTCAATGATCAAAAGGATGAGGTCCAAAGAGCATTTATTTAGGTTTTCATACCATTGATCTATACATTTAGAGTTATTCTTACATAAAGGTGGTTTTAGAGGTATTCTGTGTCCCCTAGGTATACGTTGCACCCTATGGTATTTGACAGGGCCAGATTGGGAATGAAAACCGGCCACGGCAGAGTGCTCGGCCGGCCCCCCTTCACCCAGGAGTTGGGGGTGCCGACGAGCTCTTTGCCGGGGCCGGTTTTCGGCCGATTTTGTTACAGGGCCTATTTTGCAGCTGGGGGGGATGCCCGGTGCCCGCTACGGCCAGTCCGGGCCTGGTATTTGATCAAGGTACTTGCATGCAAGTGTTGACCTATTTCTCTGTTTATAAGGTATATTAGTTGCTTTTTTAAAGAGTTTTATATAGCGCGACCTAGACCCGAGAAATCGGGTATCAGAGCACTTTACATGAGCACCAGTTTCATTACAAATTGACACATTCATTTTGTTAGGCACGGGGAGATGAAGTGATTTGCCCAGAATCACAGGATTTTGAGCGTCTCTGCCGAGACTCGAACCCTGTTCCTCAGCTTCAAGGTCAACCGCTTACGGCTACATCCGCTCCTTGCTTAATGTTACTTTGAATTGAGCCTGTATTTGAGGTAGCCGTTTCTGCTTCACCTATCAAAAGAGTAAATTCTTTGCGCTTCATTGTCCAAAAATGCAAATGTACTTGCTCTTCTATCCGTTAGATTGGAAATGTCCTCGTAAGACATGTTTAATAGTGGATGCCGTTTGTCTTGATCATGAGGAGAGTAAATTGTATTGAAGTTGTCCACGCTTGTAATCAAAGGTGAATAAGTTTATCAAGATTTGATAGCATACAATAAGGTAGCGCCTTCTGATCCAAAGCGTGTCTGAAATAAATGAAAAAAGCATACCCCAGGGGGTGCGTCCCTTAAGTGCACTGCTGGATGCCAGAAAATTTGCTCGTTTATCAAATTAATATCAATGATTCATGTAATCAGTTCCTTAGTTGAAACATTTATTATTAAACAATTTGTTCATGCAAGAATTTCATCATTCAAGATGTATTGAATTAATTAATCAGGTTGACTTGTCTACAAGCTGAGTGGTGAAGTATATCACATAATGTTCGTCATTCCATATTATTCGTCATCCCAATGCATTTCGGACAGACTTTGCCCTTCATCAGGGGATTTAGACCTAAGTTAAAATGTATAGAATAAAGTTATAAGACGTAGTTATCATGCATGCTGGTGTGGTTATACAGTGGAGAAGGGGCGTGCCTCTAGTCGGAAACAAACCTCTAGATACCGGTGAACGTGTGTAATAATTATAAAGTGATGCTTTAAATCTAACCCAGTTGTATCAAGGAGTGACTGTAATGTTATGATAATGGTGATAGAGTTGAGTGAAACACAAAAAGAATGTTAGTTTCATCAGACCCTTATCAGGAGGCCACTGCAGCTTACACCACCCATTGCCCCTGTCAGCGCTGCCAATGACAGCACCAACACAACTACTAACTATTACACTCATCAAGTGTGGCAATTCAAACTATTGCTACCACCCCTGCCCCCCACCCCACCTCCCCCAAAGTTATAAGACTTGCACGGGCAGGTGTTGGTCATTTTTCATGTAGATTGAATTGACAAACAACTGTTGTGCTTGCCTCTAAATCAAATAAACAGTGCAATCATGTGGCAGACCATCCTAAGTGCCGGTGTTGACAGTTAAGTGCCAGTGCTGAGAACCAGAAACCACAGGCTCAAATTAAACACTGGCCATACGTAATAATCCCCAAAGGATGTGCAACCCAACACAATGTGATTCCCCATGCACATTCTGGTCTTGTCCATGTGCAAGAATTCTTGCTATCTTGTGGAGCAGGATAGCAAGAATGAGATTCTCAGTAAAAAAAAAGCTCAAGTAAACCAGAGCTCAACACCAACCCATAAACCATCTTATCTTTTCTACACCCAAAATAAAACATTTTTCACAACATGATGCCTCACCACAATTACAGCATATGACATCATACAACATTTGACAACATCCTCACTACCATACCATGTGATACACCATGCTAGCTCATGCTACCTGCCAATCCACACCTAAACCAACAAGGGGAACAACACTGTTCACCATATCTGGTCATGCCGCGCTATAAGCCACATGCTATCATAAAACAACATACCCTGCCATATCAAATAGCACCAAACAATGCAACACCAGACAACACATCAACATCAAGCCATGTCACATCATACAGTACTGCACAATAAAACACGCCTGGAGCTTCTTCCAGACCGGTTGCTCCCCCACGCTCCAGCTGAACTGCAGCTGCCTCGCTCTATCTCCTGGCGGTATCGTTGTGTGAAGTAGCATTTTCAGCTGTATCTGCATATTTGTCTGACCCTCGCAGCCTAGAAGCGCTTTGCTCGCACAGCGCCGCATTTCTCTATTTAATTAATTAATTGCTAGCGCGACCTTGCTGAGGCTGGCTGAATTGATTGATTTTGCTACATTGAGGCTTGTGTATTTACTAGCAATTGTCCTGCACACTCGGCGCTGTAGTGTATTTGCTGCCCCTGGCTCCATTAGCCTTTGACCCTCCATTTTGTTGCTTGTTTTCCCCTGGTCCGCCCCTCCTCCCGCCACCGCCTCCCAGCTGCTGCCCCTCCCACGCTCCGCCCCCTCCAACATCCATTTATGGCCAATGTCCCCACGCGCAGCGTCCACGCGCTACGGCCTCGCCGAAGGTGCGCCAAAGGTAAGCCCGTCTACGCCCGTCCGCGCCTGGACCGCGCCCAGCGCCAGACCCCCTGCCCCTCGCGCCGCCCAGCCCTCCCGCATTACCTACGATGCCGCCACCCTCCTAGCCCTTAACCCCGGTCGCGCCCCCAACTACGTCCAAGCCGCTCCT
Organism: Lissotriton vulgaris; assembly: GCF_964263255.1. NCBI lineage: Eukaryota > Metazoa > Chordata > Amphibia > Caudata > Salamandridae > Lissotriton > Lissotriton vulgaris. The sequence goes on along the minus strand of NW_028242234.1, from coordinate 620,820 downwards.
GGACACACCCATGGACCTTTCTCCTGCTACTCCTGCAAATTCATCGGCACCGACAACATCTCCGCTACGACCACAACACAGATTCCCGACCCCAACCACCTACAGTGCATCCTTCTCAACACTCGATCGGTCCACAGACACGCCATTGACCTATGGAATCTACTAGACACCATCTCTCCAGAAGTCGCCTTCCTAACGGAAACATGGATGAACGCTTCCTCCGCCCCAGACATCACCATTGCCATCCCTGAAGAGTATAAGATCACTCGCAAGGACCGTACCAGCCACACAGGAGGAGGGATCGCTATCGTCCATAAGAAATCAATCCGCATCTCAACCAGCTCTGACGCCAACCTCGCTAACTCTGAACACCTTCACTTCCAGATCCACATCGACCCCAAGACCACACTCAGAGGCACCCTCCTCTACAGACCACCAGGACCCCGCGCAAAATTCAGTGAAGACATCACAGACTTCATCACCCCACACGCGCTCCCCTCCAAAGACTACATCCTTCTGGGAGACCTCAACTTTCACCTTGAAAAGAACAACGACCGCAACACCGCCACCCTCTTAGACAACCTCGCCAACCTCGGACTTAAACAACTGGTCACTTCCCCCACCCACATCGCAGGTCACACACTCGACCCCATCTTCACCTCCAGCAATCATGTCTCCTTCAGCCACACTACGGATCTCCTCTGGACTGACCACAGCTGCGTTCACTTCACCTACAACAAACCAAAACCCACCAACCACCCCCAACCTACTCTGCAAAGAAACTGGAACAAAATCACCACGGACCAGATCTCCGCATCGCTCCTTCTAAACACCCCAGCCCACTCTTCTAACGCAAACGAAGCCGCCACCAACCTCACCCTATGGTTATCCAACACCGCCGACACCTTAGCACCACTGAAAAAACGTCAAAGCAAACCTTGCAGCAAAAAGGCCTCATGGTTCAACGAGGATCTTAAGAAGTCCAAGAAACTCTGCCGCTCCCTTGAAAAGGCCTGGAAAAAAGACCCAACCACTAGCACCAAGGACGCCTTCAAAAACGCCACCCGCACTCACCACCAACTAATCCGTAAGGCCAAGAAAACAGCATTCAAGGATCGACTTGACAACAACGCCCACAACAGCAAGGAACTTTTCAACATCGTCAAGGAATTTTCCAATCCCTCGGCCAACTCCAACGACATCACCCCCTCTCAAGCCCTCTGCGACTCCCTAGCCTCATTCTTCCACAACAAGATTGCAGACATCCACAACAGCTTCGACAACCAACCCGGAAACCAACCCTCCCTACCATTTGCTGAACATTCTCCCCCCGTGAACACCCTTAACGACTGGAACCCAATCTCCACTGAGGACACAATCCGCCTGATGAATTCCATCCACTCAGGATCCCCCACAGACCCATGTCCTCACCACATCTTCAACAAAGCAGACTCCGTCATAGCACCGCACCTCCGAGACGTCATCAACTGCTCCTTCAACTCCGCCACCTTCCCGGAAAACTGGAAACACGCTGAACTCACCGCCCTCCTGAAAAAACCCACAGCGGACCCCACCGAACTCAAAAATTACCGCCCCATCTCGCTCCTTCCATTCCCGGCCAAAGTCATCGAGAAAGCTGTCAACAACCAGCTCGCCGCCTTCCTCGAAGCCAACAAATCCCTCGACTCCTCAAAATCTGGCTTCCGAGCAAAACACAGCACTGAGACCGCCCTCATCGCAGCAACAGACGACATTCGAACTCTACTGGACAATGGAGACACAGTCGCCCTCATCCTCCTCGACCTCTCTGCAGCCTTCGACACAGTCTGCCACTCCACCCTTTTACAACACCTCAGAAACATCGGAATACAAGGAAAAGCACTTGAATGGATCACCTCGTTCCTCACCGGAAGAACCCAGAGAGTCCGCCTCCCACCATTCAAGTCCGAGGCCACTGAAGTCATCTGTGGCGTACCACAAGGATCCTCACTCAGCCCCACCCTCTTCAACGTATACATGAGCCCCCTCGCGGCCATCGCCCGCCAACACAACCTCAACATCATCTCTTACGCGGATGACACTCAACTAATCCTTTCTCTCACCAATGACCCCAGCACCGCCAAAACTAACCTACACGAAGGAATGAAAGAAGTTGCCGAATGGATGAAACAAAGCCGTCTGAAACTGAACTCAGACAAAACAGAAGTCCTCATCTTAGGTACATCCCCCTCTGCATGGGACGACTCCTGGTGGCCGGAAGCCCTCGGAAAAGCACCCATCCCGACAGACCACGCACAGAACCTAGGCATCATCCTGGATTCTTCACTCTCAATGAACAGACAAGTCAGCGCCGTATCCTCTTCCTGCTTCAACATTCTTCGCATGCTCAGAAAAACATTTCGCTGGATCCCCACCGAAACAAGGAAAACAGTCACCCATGCTCTGGTCACGAGCCGACTGGACTACGGAAACACCCTCTACGCAGGCACTACCGCCAAACTCCAGAAGAAACTCCAACGAATCCAAAACGCCTCAGCCAGGATCATATTAGACATCCCACGCAAAGAACACATCTCTGGTCACCTTAAAGACCTCCACTGGTTACCCGTCAATAAGAGGATCACTTTCCGACTGCTAACCCACGCACACAAATCACTCTACGACATCGGACCAGAATGCCTCAACTCACGACTGTCCTTCTACACCCCCTCCCGCCAACTACGCTCTTCCAGCCAAGCCCTCGCCACTGTACCTCGCATCAACAAGACCACCATGGGAGGCAGATCCTTCTCATACCTGGCTGCTAAAACATGGAACTCACTCCCCACTTACCTCCGCCTTACCCAGAACCACCTAGCATTCAGAAAGCAACTTAAAACGTGGATATTTGACAAGTAATCCTCCTCCCCTTTCTAAGCACATTGAGACCCTCTGGGTATGTAGTGCGCTATATAAATTCTCTGACTTGACTTGACTTGACCATCCAACAGCACATCCAGCTTTGTGCCAATGAACAGTATTTGCCACAATTGCTTGATTCTGTGATGTTTTTGGTTTCACTTGTGTATGCCACCTTGGTACCATTGATAGTTTTTAGGTTACAAGAATTAATTATAACAGTTCATACTTTTGCATTTTTAATCCCAATTGCCAACATGGTCCCCGGGACAGTGTTGTGGCAATGGCATTCTCATTCCATGGATTCCTACCCTACAGTATGCCACAGGTATACCTTGGAAACTATTATACCAGAGATATCATTATGTCATTGATGGCAATCACATGCCTAGAATCACCACCATTATCCTGCGGCTGCTATTTGGTTGGTGGCAGGAACATCACACCATCACACAAATACACAATCAAGCAGTTGCACATTTAAATACAAACCAAATCTGGCCCAGACACACACACACATCCTGCTAAATCTGTGCACAAGTCAGTTATTTACTTTAATGAGGAGTGTATTTATTTTCGAAAACACAAGCTCTGAAACACATAGAAACACTATGGGCTTAATTCACAATGGTAAACGTACACTTTTGTGTATGCTCACGATTGTTTGCTATTCAGAAAGGCATTTTACGAGCAGTATCTTTACAAGAGCAGAATCTCCGCACATAAAAAGATAGGACTGCCCTATCTTTTTATGTGTCGAGACTCCGAAGTCGTAAAGATACTACTTGTAAAATGCCTTTGTGAATAGCAAACCATCATAAACATACACAAAAGTGTACATTTACCTTTGTGAAACAGGTCTCCAGCCTGTTATGTTATGCTATGTTATGTTATGTTATGTTATGTTATGTTATGTTATGTTATGTTATGTTATGTTATGTAGATCTGTAGGGTGCAGCTTATCACCCGTGAGGGTATCCAGGCACCAGAGCAGGAGCACAGGTCTGGAGGTGCTCTTGTTGAACATCCAGGTTTTCAGCTTCTTGCGGACGTCGAGGAGCTGAGTGGTGGTCTGGATATGTAGAGGGGATTTGCTCCAGCTCTTTCCCACGATGAAAGAGAAAGTGCAACCTCCTGTCTTGCTTCTGCAGATGAGGGGGATTTGTGCAACGCAGAGAGAGGTGGAGTGTAGTTGCTTGAAGGGTTTGTAGAGTCGTCGTTGAGGTAGGCTGGTCCTGTGTTGTGGACGGATTTGCAGGTGTAGGGGGGAGCTTGAATTTGCCGCATTCTAGATGGGTATCCAGTGCAGTTCTGCAAGATAGGTGAGATGTGTACTCTTCTGAGGATGAGTCTGGTGCCGGTATTCTGGATTGTTTGGAGTCTTTGTGTGAGGTGGCTGGAGATGTCAACATATAGTGCGTTGCTGTGGTCGAATATGCTGGTGATGAAGGTTTGGGTGATTGTGTGCCTGGTGTTCGTGGGGAGGCATTTGAAGATGTTGAGGGGCATTCTGAGGATGTGGCAGCAGGATGATATTATGAAGTTGACTTGTTTGTTCATCGAGAGATTGTCTTCAAGGATGATGTTGAGGTTTCTAGCATGGTCTGTGGGAATGGGTGTTAGATGCAAGTCGGGTGGCCACCAGGAGGAGTCCCAGGGGGAGTTGTTATTTCCAAAGATCAGGACCTCAATGTTATTTGTGTTGATTTTGAGGCAATTCTGTTGCATCCAGTTTGCTATGTCAGATATTCAGGCGGTGAAGTTGTTCCTGGTGGTGGTGTCCTTGTCGGCAAGGGAGAGGAGGAGCTGAGTGCCATCGGTGTAGGAGACGATGCTGATGACGTGGGTTCTTATGATGGTGGGTGAGAGGTGCTATGACCAATGTCATTTTGGGGAGGAGCCCTGGGGTACTCCACAGATGAGCTTGTTCCTCTGCTCTACACATTAAGCCCTTCCATGCTTATGACGAACTCAGCTCGTCATGAGGCACAGTGGAGCTGTGCTCATGACGAGCTGAGCTCGTCATAACTGCTGCGGCCCTCCCACGCGCGGCTAATTCCCCGCTCGTGCGGGCGTTCTGTTTGAGTGGGTGGAGGCATGACGAGTCCAGCTCGTCATGAGCACAGCTCCACTGTGCAGAATGACGAGCTGGACTCGTCATGAGTACCGCGGCGCTGCACGCGGCCCCTCCCCCTCCGCACCGCGGAGAAATTAGACCCACGTGGAAGGGGTTAAAAGTTAGTGTGCAGGGTATTTTATAACCCCCTTCTCGTATAAAATTTACATTTAACAGAACTCCATAAAACTTGATATCAAAAAAACACTTTGTAAATTGGCCATCTTTTCATACATCTCCATTCCTCTCAGTGGTGTAACGAAAGCGCCCGCAGCCCCTGTGTGGGGAGTGGCCCTCGAGCTCCAGGGGGCCCCCTCAACAAAAGTGGTAGATGGTGAGCCGGGGTGGGAGCGTTTCATTATGCAACTGACTTTGCTGCCCGGTTTAAGTTGTTGGTCTCACCCGCTGCAAGTACTTGTTTAACACAGTGACTCACTGCCTCAGGTGCATGTCCTTCCACACTACTATTGTCTCCTCCACAGCCTGCATTTATGTATGAAAACCCACTGCTCTCAAAGCAGGATACTCTATGAGAGATGAACAGTGTCTACGTTTCTGTATTGTATTGCATGGAATTATAGCCCAGCTCCCTAAACTGATTGCATGTACTTTAGGTACATCCAGATTGGATTCTGGGGTACCCTTATGAGTCCCTTGTATATGGTATACTATGTACCTAGGGCACAGGTACCCCAGAGGCCTCCCAGGGGCTGCAGCATGTATTATGCCACCCCTGAGAGGTCTGCTACTGCAACCTGTGTAAGGTGGTGCATGCACTCCTTACTTAGATATAGGTTCATTATTCCTACCTTATCACTACACATATAAACCTATCAGTCACCCCTATCGCAGCCTTAGCAATTCTGAAGGCAGAGTGCTGGGTTTTATGTGAGAGGATGCCCATGCCTGAGCAGAGCCCCTCTGCAGCCTTCGGAATCTATTCTCCAGGGTTGTTTTGTGATGCATTATGTGAACAAAATTTCCTAGGCCGTCTAACTAATAGGCAAACAATTGATCTGACCCAATAGCAAAAGGAACATTCAAGAAGTAAATTTATAAAACAAACATATTTTTAATTGACATGGTAAAAAACATATAGGGACCTGAGCAAAATTCAGACTATATGATGAGGTTTTACAAATATCATAGCATATACATACACTAATCAAAACATTTACATTTAATACATAAAAATTTAAAAGAACAGGAAATTTAAACAATTCAATAAAAAAGACACCCTAAATCATAAGTGGTGCCTAAAGTGCAATGGCAAATAAGAACTCGACGCGCGTTTCGGCAGAAAACGCCTTCCTCAGGAGTCACAGTTGATTATCTGGAAGTATATATAAAAGACAAATATAAGGTACATTCCTTTTATATTATAAACATACAGGTCAAAAAATACATCCTCCAGTAAAACGTGAGTCAAAACAAAGTTGATGTTGACTTCATTTATGTATTATAACATTTATTCTGGAATATCCAGTGTCCTGTTGCAATCAGAATCAAATTGTCTTCGTTGCAACTTCTCCTCATTTGCTACATGTTGTTCTGTATGTCAGTAATCTATAGAGTTGAGTACCACACAATCTAAGGAAAAGACTTGTCCATCTTGAGACATACAGGAAACAAATTAGCAAGTCTGAACCGAATAGCGTAAAGGATATTCTTGTTAGAGATGTACTATGTTATACTTTGTTTTGACTCACATTTTACTGGAGGATGTATTATTTGACGTTATAGGGGAATAGGGTGGGAAGTAATTTAAATATAATTAATTATATATGTTGATTTATTTATTGGTATTTATGTTTAATTAATTGGTAATTAATTATTAATTGGTAATTCATTAAAATATAATTGGTAATTAATTTTAAGTAATCGATTAATTGATAATTATGTTAATTAAATTAATGTATTTTCTGCAGTGGGTTGTGGGTTTATAGGGGAATAGGGTGGGAAGTAATTTAAATATAATTAATTAAATATGGTAATTTATTTATTGGTATTTATTTTGAATTAATTGTTTATTAATTGGTAATTAATTAAAATATAATTGGTCAATAGTTTAAATTAATTTATTAATTGATAATTATGTTAATTGTATTAATTTATTTTCAATAGTGGGTTGTGCGTTTATAGGAGTATAGCGTGGGAAGTAATTGAATTATAAATAATACAAATTTTACATTTATTTATTGCTTATTTTTGTTGTAATATTACATTTTTTATTAATTGTTAAATAACCTAGTGTTAATTGGTAAATAATTTGTATCAGTAGTTTTTAATAATTAAATTTCCTTTGTATTTTTAATTGATTAATTAATATATTATATAAAATTGTAAATTATTTTATAATATTTGTAATTGGTATTAATATTTAGTTTAAAATAATTCATAAATTAAGTACTTACTTTCCCTACTGTTGCACTCACTGGAGAGGGAATAGTAATTATTACCCCTACGCTATCCAACGCTTTCCCTCCTGTTGCACTCTCTGGTGTGGGAATAGTAATTTGTACCTCTATGCTATCCAACGATTTCCCTACTGTTGCACTCTCTGGAGTGGGAATAGTAATTTTTACCCTCCCGCTATCCAACGCTTTCCCTACTGTTGCCCTCTCTGGAGTGGGAATAGTCATCTTTACTCTCCCACTATCCAATGCTTTCCCTACTGTTGCACTCTCTGGAGAGGGAATAGTAATTTTTACCTCTACGCTATCCAATGCTTTCCCTACTGTTGCACTCTCTGGAGTGGGAATAGTAATTTTTACCCCTACGCTATCCAATGTTTTCTCTACTGTTGCACTCACTGGAGTGGTAATAGTAAATTTAACCCTCTCGCTATACTACATTGAAAATATTGTATATGTTTTGTTAATAATATGCATATATATATAAAGGTGTGAAATCTGATGCAGAGCAATTTGTGGAACAACTAAATATTAACTCATATAATTTACAATTTACCTCTCACATAGATGACACCTCTGTAAACTTTTTAGATGTCCAAATCTATATTAAAAATCATCAACTGGAAACCAGATTACACAGAAAAGCAACAGCAGGCAACACAGTACTTCATGCCGCGAGTCAGCATCCTCGCCACTTAATCAACAGCATCCCCTACGGGGAGATGCTAAGAATGAGAAGGATCTGTAGCACGGATGCTGACTTCAAAATGGCACAACAAGAATGCAGGAAACGCTTTTTGGAAAGGGGCTATAATGATAACATTCTTGAGGTGGCCATAAGAAAGACCAACTCCATTACAAGAGAGGCAGCACTAATACCTAAGAGCAAGGAATCCACAGACAATCCAAATAGCCTGCATGTTAACTCTAGAGTTATAGTCCCCTTTTGCCAGCAGCATTCCGACATTAAAAAGATTTTTCTTAAAAATTGGAATTTGATAAGGGGAGATCCCATAATTGGTAGTGATGTCTCACCAAGACCTGAGATCACCTTTCGCAAATTCCCAGCAATGGAGAATGCACTGGTGAGTAATACTCTAGAAGCTACGATATCAGGGACATGGGAAGCCTTGAGTACTGGCTTCAGAAAATGTGCTTTCTGTAAAGCTGACAAATATGGAGTGAACAAAACCCATTACACAAGCCCCTTTAGAGAACATCCGATCCCCATCACGGAAAGACTAACGTGTAAGATGGAGTTTGTCGTTTATGTCCTGCAATGCCCATGTGGCTTATGCTACGTGGGCAGTACTCGACCTGTGGCGAATAAACGCATTCTCTAACACATTAGAGCCATAGTCAGCAAGGACCAATCATACCCGGTGGCACGCCACTTTGAGGTGATGCATAACAGTGACCCCAGTGGTCTTCAGTATTACCTAGTGGATATGGTCTTGCCTCTCAAACGGGGGGGGGGGGGGGTGACAGAGAGGGCAAACTTCGTCTCCTTGAGACAAGATACATTCTAGAAATGAACAGCAATAGTCCAACTGGACTGAATGATCGAGAGGACTTATACACCTGTCTCAAGGACTTGTGAGCCCCAATGTCCATCATTAAGAATCAGTTTTTCTGTACACATGTCACCCCTTATTAGGCAGACTTCTTTCTTTGTTGGTAATTTCTGGGGCTATATGATCGTACCCAGTCACTCTCAGTTGGAAGATGTTCTTTATTTTATTCCAGCGGAAGTATGAGATTTGTCTCATTACAACTAACATAACAGCCATTAGGCGGAATTAACCTCTTTGGTTCCCAATAACTTCCTCCTCCATTTCTGTGAAACAATATTTCTCTTTCTTTTAAAATGTAACATTTTTTGTTAATTAGGCAACACGGGCACTTTATACTATGTTTTTAAATATTTTCAATTCACAGCTGCTTGCAAGGGTCTTATACATCAACAAGTCTTTAGTGCTTATCTTGATATTTTATTTAGAACACAACGGTACAAGGCTTTTTGTGTTTTCACTCTTATCCATCATCAATTATAACACCTGAAAGATCTATAAGTCTAAGTCGAAAATGAATGCACAAGCACTCATATATTCCTAAAACAGATGTATGCATGACTGGACTTAATGTGTACATATGTAAATACTGACTTAGTGTATATAGATAGATGGATTATAAAAATATATATTTTTGCAATGCATTTTTATGTGTATATAAATTTGTATATATATGATATAATATTTGTATATATATATTTTTGATAGCTTTTTGTAATGTGGTTATAATGAATATTCTTGGATATTGAGTGTCTCGATTGACGAATTCAATTACGAATGAATCCTTGATGAAATGTACCTTAAACCGTTGTAGGAATAATGAATTAGAATTGAATACGTTGGGCACTTGCCCTCAATTCTGTTTTGTTCCATTTAACCTTTACTATTTCCGCTTACTGCACCAGCTTTGCGTTATTTGAAATAGTATATGATGCACATGTCACTTTAAGTACAATGCCGCACCTACCTTTTTGAATATTTAAGACCCTTGTTTGTTTCAACCAACGTCATGTGATCAAGCCTCGTTTGGGAGGTGAAACGCATTATGGCGGATGGCTGGTGTGATTAAGAAATAAATCACCGAAAAATTTGGCACAAATTCTGGGCTCACTCTCGTTATTCTTGAGAATCTGTTGAAGAATGGCGTTTTCGTAATATATATATATGTATATATATATAAGCTCCAAAATCCCAGGAAAATCAATCCTAAAGGAAGGTAGCACACTCAGGGGAGGTTTCACAAAAGATTTAATGAGGAAACCAACAGCAACGACGCGTTTCGCCTTGGGGCTTCGTCAAGTTGTGCAGAGAGCCGAGGCGTGCGCCGGTTAGGCGTGGGCGGAAAATCCGTTCCGCTCGCGGATTTTGCGGATTTTCGGGAAATCCGCAATCCGCGAGATTTGCGAATTTCCCGCAAAATCCGCAAATCCGCGAGCAGCGGATTTTGCTCGCACTGCTCGCACTGTTCGCGTGAGTTCGCGCCCCGCGAATAAGTGCAAAATTGCAGAAATACGATCTTGGCAAAACTGAAAGTAACTACTTACCAGGTTCAAAAGTTCAGGCACATCATTAGTAGCCATTTCCTGTAGTGCTTCCTGAGGGGCCCCTCCAGAGTTCAGTTGCCAGTTGAAACTATTATGTGACCCTGCTCTGAACCTCAGAATAGTTACACATATGCCACAAAGGTCCTGAATTACAGCTAAGGGAGACAAGCAGGAGCCAGGCTGGAAGTTAAAATCCATTAATCAGCCCCTAATTCATTATTGTCAGTTGGGGCAGGGCAGGTGTTGTAACTAATTTTGCAACAATGAAAGCACTTAGCAAGTGCAAAAGATCACTAATCAGGGCGCACTAAGGAAGCAGGTGCCAGCTAAAAAAATATTCTGTGACACATTAATCAGCCCCAAATTAATTCAGGTCACTTGAGGCAGGGAAGGTGTGCTTTGCTTTGCCGAAAATAATGTACACTGGACAACCAGAGGGTGTAGTGATGAAACAGAGGGTGGCATGGGTGGGCCAGAGGGTGGCATGAGTAGTCAGAGAGTGGCAGTGGTGACAGAGAGTGGCAGTGATGAAGAAGAGTGTCCCAAACAGGCTGGACACGTAGAAACAACAAGTTCGCAAAACTTGCGACCCGACAGGTAAGTTCGTAAATTGCGAAATTGTAAAAACCCTCGCGAACTGGCAGAAACACGGGCGAACACAAAAAAAAAAAAATCCGCAAATTCGCGGGAATTCGCGGATTTTGCGGATTGCGAATCCGCAAATCCGCAAAATTCGCGGATTGCCAATCCGCAAAATCCGCTCATGCTTAGCGCCGGTTTAAAAAGAGGACAGCATGTAGATTCAATGAAATCAAAATAGGACTGTACACATAATTACATGGTCGCCATATTGGAACGGTGTTAAATACAAGCAATTGAAACATAACAATTCAAATGAATGCCAAACCGAAAAGTATTCAAATCACAGAATATCCAAATTGTGAATATGCGTGCTAGTACGGTCTCAACAATGGATCAAGTCACAATAATATAGCCCTGGATGGGCATGCGGTGGCAACTGAATGCATACACCTCTCATTGCAAATTGCAATGAATCAAGAGGCGAAAAAAGAGCAAAACGGCTAAATAGTGCCAGAATTCAATGCTCTACACAATAATAATGGTGCACATGTCATCAAGAGTATATACTAAATTCAGTTAAACCGCACAGCGATAACGCCCTGGATGGGCAATGCATTGAATTTAAACATGCGTCACAAAATTCATTTTAAATATTAAACACATTAAAAGAATATGTCACATGAACATAACCTGATCGGTAAAACACAGTCATAGAAAATGAGGAGAATACATTGTATTTGATTACTGTAAATCTATTATATATCTCGATTCCAGTCATCTGAGTCTAAGCAGACGATCACCCCCCCTAATGCTCAAAGGTACACTATCTATGCATGTGTAAGCTAACAGATCCCTGTTACTTTTATGCATTTTATGCATTTTGGCAAAACGCCTAGCCACTGGGTATGCCTCATCCTTTTTAGCAATCGCACGCATGTGCTCTAATATCCTAAGTTTTACTGCATTGGTGGTGCTACCGATATAGTTTAGGCCGAACGGGCATGTTAAACAGTAAATGGCATATGGCGTGGAACATGTTAAAAATTTGCTGATTCTTTTGGGGATGGTGACACCAGGTATCTTGTAAGTAAGCGTCCGCTTACTAAATTTACAAGCCTTGCAGCGGCCACAGGGATAGAAACCATTGAGGGTAGGCAACTAGGGGGTCTTTACAGGTGCAGAATAATGACTGGAAACCAAATGATCTTTGAGCGATCTCGCTTTTCTGAATGTACCTTTGAGCATTAGGGGGGGTGATCGTCTGCTTAGACTCAGACGACTGGAATCGAGATATATAATAGATTTACAGTGTAAGCATCCGCTTGGCCTTAATATGCATGAGGAATTATCAGTCCATTTAGGCTAACTGGTTGGGCATTTATTAATCTTGATATCAAATACAATGTATTCTCCTCATTTTCTATGACTGTGTTTTACCGATCAGGTTATGTTCATGTGACATATTGTTTTAATGTGTTTAATATTTAAAATGAATTTTGTGACGCATGTTTAAATTCAATGCATTGCCCATCCAGGGCGTAATCGCTGTGCGGTTTAACTGAATTTAGTATATACTCTTGATGACATGTGCACCATTATTATTGTGTAGAGCATTGAATTCTGGCACTATTTAGCCGTTTTGCTAGTTTTTCGCCTCTTGATTCATTGCAATTTGCAATGAGAGGTGTATGCATTCAGTTGCCACCGCATGCCCATCCAGGGCTATATTATTGTGACTTGATCCATTGTTGAGACCGTACTAGCACGCATATTCACAATTTGGATATTCTGTGATTTGAATACTTTTCGGTTTGGCATTCATTTGAATTGTTATGTTTCAATTGCTTGTATTTAACACCGTTCCAATATGGCGACCATGTAATTATGTGTACAGTCCTATTTTGATTTCATTGAATCTACATGCTGTCCTCTGTTTAAACCGGCGCACGCCTCGGCTCTCTGCACAACTTGACGAAGCCCCAAGGCGAAACGCGTCGTTGCTGTTGGTTTCCTCATTAAATCTTTTGTGAAACCTCCCCTGAGTGTGCTACCTTCCTTTAGGATTGATTTTCCTGGGATTTTGGAGCTTATTTGTTACTCGGGCACCCCCCCGATTCGGCGTGCACCCACTCGCGTGTGCAACTGGTTGGTGTTTTGGAGCCTTCTATATGTATATATATATGTATATGTATTAAAATTATTTAAAAAATCTTTTTTTAAGTTACATTAATTATTTATTAATTTTAAGTTTATTTCAGTATTTTAAGTATGTTTAAATTAATTATATTTATTATTATATACATTTTAAATTACTTTTAAGACATTTAAAAAATTCGATATTTTGACTGTCTATATTTTTTACAACGATATTTTGGAGTCCATATTTTTGTACTTACCTGTTTGAAGATAGGAATTCGATATTCTGGCATTCTATATTTTTTCCACGATATTTTGGCAGGTCGATATTTTGCTCCTCGATATTCTGTCAGTGATCCGGTAAAACAAGTTGCTTTACTTTCCTTCGAGACTTAGCCTGAAGGCTGCTCTACATAGCTACCACTAGGATAGCTTTCAATAAAGGTTGTCTTTAACCTAATCATCAATAATGGTTGTTTGGACTGGTAGAAGGTGCCCACTTGAATTAGTGGACAGCATATACCAGGCCAACTTCTCACATCCGTGGCTAAGCTTACCACACCCTCCTTCTCCCCTGACCCCTAAATACACCCTCCATGCTCCTAACAACTCCTGAACTCCTGCACTCCCTAAAAACTACTCCTAACCCCTATACTCCCTAAAAACTACTCCTAACCCCACCAACTAAAAACTACCCCGATCACCCTACCCCCTAAAATCTATCCCAAACTCCCCCCCAAAAAACAACCATATCCCTTCCTAACCCCCCAAAACGACCCCAAACCCCTCCTAAAAATAACTCCAAAACCCCAACCCCCTAAAAACTACCCTGAACCCCCACACCCTAAAAACAATCCTTTACTCCCACCCTCTTAAAACTACCCTGAAACACCCACCTCCTTAAAAGTACCCTGAACTCCGCACCAACTAAAAAGATTTCTGATCACCCTCTTAAAACTACTTCGAAACACCCACCCCATAAAAACTACCTCGAACACCCAACCCCCTAAAAACTACCCCGAACGCCCCACCCCCTTAAAACTACCCTGATCCCTTCCTACCCCCTAAAAAATACCCGAACCCACCACTCCTCCTAAAACATACTCCTAACCTCACCCACTAAAAACTAACCCAAACCCCATAAAATAAATCCAGAACCCCTACCTCCTAAAACCTTCCCCGAACCCCCTCCCACCCTCTAAAAACTACCCCAAACCCCCCACCCCCTAAAAACTATCCCGATTCCCGCAACCCCCTAAGAAATAGGCTTTTACCTGTCTGGTTCTTTCCAATGCTCCTCTCTTCCCACCCATCCCGAACACTAGACCGACTTACGTTGTTTGGGCAAGTCGTTGTTCGTCTTGCGGGGTTCTGGAACTCGTGGCTCCGGCCTTGTTGTTCTGGATGTTCCCCATCCTACAGTGCATTAATGCACACATCCTCCAGTGCTACTATGCATACGGCCTCTGTTGCTATCAGGAGCACTCCCTCTGCTGCTACTATGCTCACTCCGCCTGGTGCTACCTTTCACACTTCCTCTGCTGCTTCCATGATTAGGTGCTGCTTATAATTTGCGCCCAGTCATATATTATTAATGAACTTTGTAGGCTTCTGAGCACTCTTCCCACATCTCTATCCGCTTGACCACAGTGATCTTCTCCACCGCAGAGTTAGAATTGACCCTGGACACATTTAAATCCCTTTGTCACCCACCCCATGTCACCCGATGCTGAAGTCCTCAGTTCTTTGAGTCCCTACATTCTCCTGCGACGTTTCTCCATCCTAGAATAGTGCTTCTTCAGGACGTGCTGGTTTTAGGCCTGTAGTGTCAGTGTTTCTCAAAGCATGCGTACCCGAAATGCCCCCTCTCCTTCTGGCTGGACCCCAGCCCCACTGCCCAGAAATAGATCTATTCACCGATCCAGATTCATCTGTGTCTACTACACAGCTTAAATAGTGGAAAAAACAACATTGTTCTGTGGGTGCCTTCCAGGAACTCAGCAGGCATCCTTTTGTTCTCTGTGCTCTGGCACAGATGACAAGATCTTTTTCTCAAAGCCTCAAAGTCTATTTTTACTAGAGCAGAATAGCCTTTTGCGTCGGACAGAGTGTTGGTCCTTCTTCTCTAGCGGCAGCGCTACCCGGAAATGGCGGTTGACCCACATGTGAGTCCCTTGAAACTCGTTAAAAGGCAAGTGAAACTTTCAGCAAGTGTTTCCACATCACTTCAGTGTTCTTAATTGCACAAGCAGGAAAATAGCATCCCTGTTTCATTCTTTCATGGGTCGCTTGAGCAGAATTAGAAGCCACGAAAGAATTTAGGATGTGTGTGAGAAACATCTTATGCCTGTCACCCACCCTTCCAAGATGTCTTCCAACAGGCGAATAGCAGCTGATCACAGAGCTGTCCCGCGAAATATTCACAAATTATACCACAATGAAGCGTAAAACGACAGTTTTTGCAGCATTCTTATTAACTTTGGGAAAGTGAGATTTTTGGATCGATTATCAGATCCCCCTGATTCCTATCTCACTTAAGTCCTTTTTGATCGATTGTTGACTGTCATTGAGTAAAAGGCAAACCTTACATAGGTCAAACCAACCCAAAACTGACACAACTCTAAAGAACCACTTACCACGGATAAGTTTAAAGATTTATTATAAAGCCAAAATTAGTTGCTGGTACAGACACCTCAATATATGGTTCAAAAGATACACAGGCAGTAAGATGAACATGAACACTCTGAGAGATCTTAAGCGGCAGAAGAAAACTACCAAAACCAATTCAAAAATCAGTAAGTTAAATATCATCGACACAAGATGAATCATAAGCGTCATTTACAAAAAAGAAACAAATCAGGTTAGACTGACCCTACACTAGACTAGATGACATCCCTAAAACTGAAAAATAGAACAAGGAACGTAACCCCGCCTAATGATGTGGTGGTCCTAACAATAGGATCCCAATATATATGGGGTGATTAGCCTAGGAGTTTAGCAATGCACATAACAAAAATTAGTCAATCCAATTATACTCAAAAGCAAGTATTTAGCAAATATATATATATTTTTATTTTTTTGTATACTCTTCGAATTGATGTAAAAAAGATCGTACAAAAATAGATAGGAGATAGGAGAGTCCTGTCTCCCGTTGCGGTAGGTCGATGCGGCGGATCGACGGAACCCCATTTACAGACCGATCTTCTATTTCCTAAGGTAGCTCCGTCTACAGCTACGCACCGTCCCCATAGCAGAAAATACAGTGGCACCTTGCTTCATTTCCTTACGGAACTTTTTACTGATAGCCACCTGCTTACTCGAATAGCTGCTAATACGGCGGATCTACACCACTATCACTCGCGGACCTTGCTTCATTTCCTTACGGGACTTTTTACTGATAGCTACCTGCTTACTCGAATAGCTGAAAGCACGGCGGATCTACACCACCACAAATTGATCACTATTGGAACTAATTTCCCTGTATTTTGCACCGTGATAGCCATCATATTTAGGAACTATAGATTTCTAGCCCTTGGGGACAAACTAACTTCCTATTACCACTGAAGAACATTCTAAAGATCGTTTCAGGTCCTCTATCACAGTATCCGGTGTGAGCGGAAATAGAAACCACCACCTACTGCACATAGGACATCTGGTCTCGAGCATCTGTGTCATTATGACTAGAACTTTATAATAGATCTTTTTTTCCTTCCCCTCCCAGTCAACAACCCCCAGCCCTGACGAAGGTGTGGCCCATCTGGCCTGTCACCGAAACGCGCGTCGGCTTGTGTTTCCAGAAATACGGCACACTGCTTTATATTCATTAGGAGCCGTATTAATGTCATCTGTCTGGAATAACATTCTGATTTTTGCAACAGACCTACCATCTCTGTGTTGCATACGCCAGGACGATAGGAATGCATGGAAGAATGAATGTTGAATGATAGAATATTAGATAGATTAATTTGGAAATTTGTGAGTATGAGAGTATGATTGAAGTATGATTTGTTACTGGGTAGGCCCCAAAGTAGGATGAATTTCTCTTATTTTTATCCTTTCTTGCACCAATGTATGTCGTTTGATGTTCTAAAAAATATTTTGTGGATTTAAAATGTTATCTATTTTTGTACGATCTTTTTTACATCAATTCGAAGAGTATACAAAAAAATTAAAATATATATATATTTGCTAAATACTTGCTTTTGAGTATAATTGGATTGACTAATTTTTGTTATGTGCATTGCTAAACTCCTAGGCTAATCACCCCATATATATTGGGATCCTATTGTTAGGACCACCACATCATTAGGCGGGGTTACGTTCCTTGTTCTATTTTTCAGTTTTCTCCCCCTCACGGCCTGCCTACATCCTTAAAAGCCCACCGGGGAACCCCCTTCTTTCATTAGATGACATCCCTACTTAGCAAGTTCTTTACCTAAAAAGGTGTCAGCCGTTTTGTCTTCCAAAGAAGTTCAATCTCTCTCTCTTAGTCTCAGATGGAAAACCTATGCATGGTAGCAGTACCCTTTCTGCCTACCCATCCGCTCTCTAAGGGTCCTCAGGCCATCTGCCCTGCCTCCTCCCCAGGGCACTGTCCCTAATACAAATCACAGTATGGGTGGAACGCCCCTCTGAGACGCTCACCACGTACACAATTTATGTGGTCTCGATTCTGGTTTTTTCCATAGTTTCGCTTCTTTGGGCCGTCTGTTAAAGTTGACCTTGCTTCCCAGGCTCCGTCTCCAGCATGCTGGTACCCCCATGACATTCCAGTAGACTTCTCCGGACCCGAGCCTATCTCCTCAAACAGAGCTCTATTCATCAAGCTCTTGATTGGTACCCCCCTCGCACCTGCAAACAGACACTTCGAAGTAGGGCCCCAAATTCCAGGATCCCCTTATCAGGCTAGGCCATAAAACTTCGACCAGCAATGGCAATTTATTTTAACGAGGCTTGACTTTTAACTAACACGTGCAGATCAAAGAAGACCCTTTATCTCTCCGGGCCTACTAAATTACATGCAGTAGCCTGCACCCTGTGAACCATTATTTCTAAACTTAAAATAATATGCTAACACACCACAATCTGGTTATATGAAACACTTCTATAAAACATAGCCTTTAACATACAAGCAAAATCATTGAATAATATTGAATCCATGTTACGTGAAAGATGCAATGGTACATTTCGTACTTATACAGTGCCATGTGGTCTGCACGTTTCTTCATTTTGCATTTTACATCCTTCTTCATTTAGCAGCTACATAACATGGAACCTGATTAACACATCTAACATTTCTAAACATTTCCACACATTTCTATATTAGCCCACACTCTATATGTGCTCTCTATATCTAACAAAGCAATCGTGAGTAAATGCGGATACATATTCTCATATCTCTAGTTACCTTAGCTAACTTTACACAACTGGTTTGTAAATATGGCGTATTCATACATTTCATTCAAATTGCGCTCTCTCAGTTCCCCCCTTTGATGACCTCTAGGGGTCATCACCAGTACACCAATTTGAATGGATCAAACAGAACTTGTTGCAAGGCTCCCTCTTTTTATCGTCTCTAGAGCCCTCAGACTCCTATACTGATGATCTTGTATAGCAGCTAACCTCTGCTCCTGTTCTCTCATAGACCTTTACAATCTGTTCGACCTATACCATTTGTACAGTCTCACTAAACCCCACAATATGATTACGCAAATCACAATTATGATGATAGGCTTCAGAATATACCAGACAAAACTCTTCCCGAGATTGGCAAACCAACCTCCAACTTTACCCATCCCATGACCTACTTTTTCCCAGACATTTACTCTTGTTAGGTCCTCAATCTCTTGGTGTATCTTTGTAATATTCTGTATGCCCTTCTCAAGAGGTTTTGAGTTGTCTGGAATGTAAG
Source organism: Lissotriton vulgaris (assembly GCF_964263255.1). Classification (NCBI taxonomy): domain Eukaryota; kingdom Metazoa; phylum Chordata; class Amphibia; order Caudata; family Salamandridae; genus Lissotriton; species Lissotriton vulgaris. Next base: position 601,648 of record NW_028242234.1, on the reverse strand, counting down.
TGCAGCATTCCTGGACCTTCAGAGCCTTACAGACTCCGCCCTCTTTCACTAGCAGAACGTCTAAAGCAAGACGGTTCTGAAGAACCATTGCCCTTATCGATTGCATCTCCCCTTCTACCAGCATTAGTGATCTTGCAGTACTTGCAGACAATCTGTCTACAACTGTAGCCAGTCTCCTGATCTTGACATCATTGAGTATCAATCCTAAAAGAGGAAACATAGCGCCAAATACATCTCCAACTACCTCAGCATCACCTACATCTCTTCTCCCCCTTGCTGAGGCTTTTCCCTCTATGATCTCTAAATGTTTTGCATGATATATTTTGGGGAAAACAATTGCCAAATAACATGAACCGTACCAATTGTCAGGCAGTTTCACGTAAGCATTTCTTCCACATACAAAATATACGTTAGGAATCACTTGCATTCCCTTTAAGAAATCCTTGGTATAATATTCTAATCGAAAAGCATGTTCACAACTAACTTCACCTACAAACACACTCTCATAATAAGTTTTGTTCTGTGTAGGCATAATTTCCCTTTCTGTGTTCGATCTAAAGCTATTGGACCAATACTACCCTTCCTTTTGTGGGCCTTCTCCTCCTCGGTCCAATCTGTTTTCCACTGTCCTGACATCTTCAGAATCTTTTGCCTTCTGTAATGGTCATCAACTTGCCCTATAAACTTCTTCTCAATCTCTGATACCTTGCAAGTTAGATTGTTTCTGCGTGCATATGAAGTATCCAGTGTATCCCAAGGAAGGAAGAATTTCGCCAATCTGTCTTCCCTCTTGTAATAGTCCCACTTATTCATCTGTTTATAGTTCGGGACTTCTGGTAATACTGAATCATAATTCGAGAAAGAATACTCAAACCCATCTCGTCCATAAAATATACTAAGCAATAAACTACATGTAATACCATAAGTCAATGGAAGATGATGATACCGAATGCCTTCGTCTACCGAAGCCGGTAATTGCATGCAGACATAGCAATCTTTGGCTTCCATGACGTCAATATATTCATATAACAGTTTGGCATAAGCATTGGTTTTAAAATTGCCCTGTGACTCATCTACATGTAACCTACGGGCCTCTGCTGCCAGCAACGCTTTCTCCTGAATTGCATTGTCCTCCTCCTTTTTACCAGCAACAGCAGGTTTCGATGTCGCTACAGGCTGTACATCCGTTGCCTTTGTTATACTCGCATGTCCCACTATGTACGATACAGTAACTACTATGACTATAAGAGAAATCACTACTGCTATAAGTGTGCCTACTATGCATTTTGCCTTGCGGTTCGGACCACCGGCCTCCATGTTGTCAAACAGTGTAGTTTCTTTCTGACAAATCTCTTTTGATTTCTTCACTCTGCTTTCATTTCGCTTTCTCTGTCTGTTAACCACACTTGGAATCTGGTAAAGTCTCTTCGCAATTCAGTCTCTTTAATTTCAACAACAGACAACCCTAGCCCTTCTCCGTCCACTAAATGAAATGTCCCTAATTTTCTTCTTCTTCCACTAGGCGCTAGGTTATCTTCTCTCTCTGGCTTATTTACAAAGTCTTTTAGGTATCTACAATAATTCTTGTTCCAGCGGCTCTAATAGCATATTCCAACAATTCCAAACGAAGGATGGTTTCCTCGTGCTCTGGTACTGGGTGACCCAAAGTTGGAAATTCTAATCTGTTCAGCACCAGGTCTTTGATCCTGCTTAAATACAGAGGAACGGGGAGAGTGAACGTTAACAACCCTTCGGTCTCAATTCCAGGTGTCAACAGTCTTACTTCCACCGTTACGATTGGATCAAGGTTGGTCACCTGTACTTCCCTCACCCTCCCGGATCTCTGTCCCCAAGACATCTGCCGCCAAGTAGGTCCACTCAGGAGTGGCGTATCTTCTGCAGGGCACACGTACCCTCCTTGATCTTCTTGGACCCTCAGAGTCTGAGTCCACTGCACCTTCGTCCAGGTCTGAGTCTTCAGAAATTGGAACAAGAGTTCTCTCTGGATTTGCTCTCAGGCTTGGCCTTCTCCTTCTTTCCGGCCAGCTAGCCTCTCCACTCCTTGTCCTCCTGTTCCTTGTTCTTGCACTCGACTCTTGACCACTTGCAGCTTGATCAGTGTCTGATTCGTACTCCCAGCTACTTTCTCCTTCTGTGGCAACTTCAGTTTTTCTGGTGTATTGACCGTCCTCGGCCTGATCAGATACGCTCCCCGTCTCTTCTGGCACCTCTACAGCTCGACTGGTCTCCTCCTTTGATTTTCCATTCTCAGCTGGATTTTCATCCGAGGGAGGAGCTGTTTCTTCCAGAGGTGCTGGAACTCTTCGGGTGTGTGAGGCGTGGATCCAGTTGGGCAAGCCTCCACACTTCACTGCAGTGTTCGTTACCAGTATGATCTGGTAGGGCCCACGCCAGCGCACGTCTAAGCAATTCTTCCTGACGTGCTTCTTCACCACGACCCAGTCCCCAGGGCACAGGTCGTGGCACAAGTCTTGGGTCGATGGAACTTCAGCGGCCTGCACCTGAAGAGACACAGAATGAATGGCGTCAGAGAGTCCCTTACAATAGTCCAGGATCAAATCATCTGTGATGTTCAACAGTGCTGTAGTTGGAACTGATGGCAGTCTCATAGCCCTCCCCATTAACACCTCATGTGGAGAGAGACCTGTCCTTCTGTCTGGTGTGCTACGTATGCTCATAAGGACCAGTGGCAGGGCATCAGGCCAGCTCAAGGATGTTGATGAACAAACTTTGGCAATTCGGGACTTAATCGTGCTGTTGATCTGTTCCACAATTCCTGAAGCTTCTGGTCGATAACTACAGTGCAGCTTCTGGTCTATATTTAGGGCTGAGCAAAGCATCTTCACAATTTCGCTGTTGAAATGTGTTCCCCTATCTGATTCAAAAGAGGCCGGCACCCCGAAGTGCGGTATCAGTTCTCTAAGCAACAATTTTGCTACTGTGAGTGTGTCACACCTGCGTGTGGGGTAAGCCTCAACCCATCTGGAAAAAATGCAGACAACCACCAGGACGTATCTGAGGCGGTTACACCTTGGCATTTCAATGAAGTCTAGTTGCATTCTATTGAATGGCCCCCCAGACCTCCCTATGTGACTCAATGTGACTGGTGTTCTCTTTCCTACATTCAGTTGTTGGCAGATCACGCAACGTTGGCATACTGCTTCTGCCGCTACTCTAAACTTGGGGTTGTACCAGGTCTGTCTGAATACCCTCACCATAGCATCTCTACCTATGTGTGCTGGCCCATGTATTCTCCTTGCCATTGGACTAACTAGTTCGTTTGGTAATACTGCTCTCCCATCTGCGGAGACCCAAAAGTCCATTTCACTCTTTGTGCAACCTGCAGTTTCCCATGTCTTTTTCTCGAAGTCAGGTGCATTCTCTTGTATACATTTCAACTCATCCCAAGTGTCTACAGTTTCCAACAACATGGTTAACTCGGTCCTTTCCTGAATCCCACTCACTTCCACCTCTGTAAAGGAATATCCTTGTTCTGCACAGTAGCGTACAACCTCGTCTGCATACCTATTACCTTGCAACACAAAATCGGTGTTTCTAGTGTGAGCTGTGCAACAATAGTCGAACAAATTCCCCATTTCGAATAGGTGAACCTGAAGAGGTCATGTAACCTCTTTGAGACCATAACTGCCCATAGTCATGAACTACCCCAAAACCATACTGGCTATCGGTGTAAATGGTGACTCGAATTTTGTTACCTGCTAAACAGGCGCGAGCCAATGCAATGATTTCAGCTACCTGAGCGGAGTGTACTCCTTCCAGGCAAGCGGCTTCCACAACTCCGGTAATGGTGCAAACGGCATAAGCTGCTCTCAGCTGACCAATATCGTCTCTTACGCATGAGCCATCAACAAAGAAAATTTCATCAGGGTCAGTCAAGGGCTCATCTACGATATCTGGTCTTGGTTTGGTGCATAGTTCAGTCACATCAAGGCAGTCATGATCTGTACATACATCGTCATCAATGTCATTTGGAAGTGGCATCAAAGTGGCAGGATTCAAAACAGAGCATCGCTTGAGGGTCACGTTCTCGGCAGCCAGAATGACTTGCTCATAGCGCGTGAGCCTGCTATTGGTTAGATGCTGTGTCTTGGTCCTGGTCATTAACAGTTCTACAGAATGAGGCACATACACCACTAACTGGTGTCCCATTACAATGTTCTCGCAACGCTCAATGCTGACACCCGTCCAGCAACGGATTTGAGACATCCGGGCAACGCTCCGGCTACTGGATCTAGGGTAGCCGAAAAGTAAGCAACTGGTCTACGGGCATTTCCGTGGATTTGGACCAAAACTGACAAAGCACATCCTTCCCTCTCACAGCAGTAAAGTAAAAATGGCTTCTCGTAATCCGGCATTCCTAGAGCCGGGGCACGACACAAGTCCTCCCTCAGCTGCAAGAATGCCATCAAACAATCCTTGTCCCATGGTACCGGATCACTCACCTCCTTGTGCGTCAGCTTTTGTAACGGTTTTGCTTTCAGTGAAAAGTTAGCTATCCACTGCCGGCAATAACCAACCATTCCTAGAAACATCCTGACCTCTCTCTGTGTTGTGGGCGAATTCATTTTCATGATCGCCTCTATTCTGTCTGGTGACACCTTTCGTTTCCCTTTTTCAATTCTGTGACCCAAGTACTGCACTTCTGTCAAACAGTACTGTAATTTGCTCGGAGACACCTTGTGTCCGTTCTCAGCCAAGTGATTTAGTAAGGTGATGGTGTCTATTTTGCAAGCTTCCTCAGTTTCTGACGCCACAAGTAGGTCGTCTATGTACTGGACCAGAACCGAGCTCTGTGGCAGTACTAGACTTTCAAGATTTTTCTTCAACAGCTGGTTAAAAATCGATGGGCTCTCTGTATACCCCTGTGGGATACGACACCATGTTAAAACGCGATTTTCCAGCTTAAAAGCGAAAAGATATTGGCTCTCCTCATCTAAGGGGATTGAAAAGAAGGCCTGGCAAAGGTCTATCACTGTGAACCACTCAGCTTGGAATGGTATCTGAAACAATATCACTGATGGATTCGGTACCACTGGACAACACGAAACAACTATGTTATTAATCTTTCGAAGGTCCTGCACTATTCTGTATTTCCCACTAGGCTTCTGTAAACCCATAATCGGGGAGTTACATGGGCTTCCCACGATTTCCTTCAGTATTCCCTGCTTAATCATGGATTCGATCACAGGCTTTATTCCTGCAATCGTCTCCGGGGTCAATTTGTATTGAGGTGTTCTTGGATACTCAGCATTTGGTTTTACCATGATCTTCACTGGCTCTACCCCTTTGATCAGTCCTATTTCTTCCCCAGTTAAATCCCACACTTCAGATGACACCACATCTCTTAGGTCCCAAGGGAGCTCTTCCACCGTCAAGGTGGGATATAGCTCCATGCACACCCTTGAATTTGCAACTTTGAAATCAGCGTCATCATTGTTAGTTAATACCTCCACTCCCTGGGGGGTGCAATATATTGTAAAATTCAGTTTGCACAATAAATCTCTTCCCAACAAACACACAGGGCTGGAGTCACAGACCACAAACTGATGTTCATCACTGTATTTCCCTATTTTCACTGATACTGGTTCTGTCAAAGGATTAGTCATTCTCCTATTTGCGACTCCTACGACTTGAATTGTTTCTCCTGACATTGGCAGGCCTGGGACTACTGCTGATCTCAGAGTGGATCTAGTGGCCCCCGTGTCCACCAAAAAGGTTGTAGGACATCCTGCTACTTCGGCCTCCACGTATGGTCCCCTCTGGTCCACCTCTAAAACTGCCCTGAGGGTACAGTCCTCCTCTCTTTTCACTCGCTGTCCCGTAAGGGGATCAACGTAATAGCATTCTTCTTCTCCTACGAAAAGTGGCATTTGTCTATAGGTCTTTCCCCCTGTCGCAATTCTGGGTGGTTGAGGGAACTGGGCTCGAGGAGTCGAGGTCCCCCCTTTGATAATCTTTCCCTTGTGTATCGTTGTCCCCTTCGCCAGACTGCTCTGGACCTCGTCCTCCTCTGGTTCTAGTTCTCCAGTCTCAATATTATAGGGGCACATGCGTTTCCAATGCCCCACCTCGTTACACTGGTGACATCTGGTCGTCTTTTTCAATGTCGCAATATCTACCCTAGGTCTCTGCTTTTCCTCATCGTCTTTATTCTGATTATTTTGCTTCCTTCCTAATGTCCCTGTTCCCTGTTGCCGCTGTCCACCCTTTCCAGCCGACTGCATCTGCACCATCATCAGTTTCTCCTTAAGTTTCTTTGCTTTGGAGTCTATCTCATCACTGCAGTACCTTGCATATCTCAAAATTTCATCTAATGGTTTGTTTTGCCAACAAATTAAATGTTGCTGGATCATCAAACTAATATCAGGTCTCAAACCCAGAACGAACTTTGACACAAACTGTCCTATGTCTTTAGGATCCATCACATCCAACCCACTGTACTGTTTGAATGCTTTCAGCAATCTCTCATAATACTCATGGACAGTCTCTTTAGGTTCTTGGGTGGTCCGATCTATCTTAACCCAGTCTATGTCTTGCAACAGCACCTTATCCTTCAGCCATGCCATTACCCTTTCGTACTTTTCCATGACTTTCTCTGATGGTCCGTTTGTCTGAGCATCCCTATCCGGTTCGGATGTTGGCCATTCGACGCTAACCTTACATGCTGTCCACAAGTCCCCTGGCACTACAATGTCAAACAGGGTGTTCAGGTCAATCCACAGTACTTTGAATATCTTTACAAACCTCTCTACCTGCTTATACCACTCCACGGGGTTCTCTCTCAGCTTAGGAAAGGAATTGGTAAATGCCGCTAAGTCCCCCCCTACTCCAGGGCACATGCACATAGCTTCCATTCGCAATTTCTCGCAAAGGGTATGCTTCCATTCTCTGTGTCCCTCCCTCTGGGGACATCCCAATTGTGCTCCTTCTGACGGTCCCTCTCTTGGACCATCTTTCCTCCCATTTATCCAAATCTCTCCATGTTCTTATGCCCAAGATCAGTTCTTTTATGTGTGTCTTCAACCCAATCGTCCTCCTTTCGTCTAAATCCTGATCCGTGCAATGCAGCCTATGGTTACCCTGTAATGCTTTAGTCCTTGATAGGTCTACCATGTATCTGTCTGCCAATTCAGATAGTCTTTCGTGTACTGCCCTCGCTTTCCGAATAACATCCTTTGCCATAAACAGTACCTCGTCTTGTTCGTACAGATCGATCCTCTCCATTGGCAATGTGCTGTCTATTATTTCATCTAAGTCCGATTTTAAACTGGTTACATCGAGTCTCTTTGCCTTTACATCAGCTCTTAGTACCTCATTCTTAGATGGGCCGTTTACATTCCTCCCGTCCCAACTCCGAGTCCTACGCCTAGGTTCAGGTGAGTTATGAGGAGTCCTCCCTTGTTCCCATCTTTCTAAATCCCATGCTCTTCCATCTTCCCTCGGTGTGTGGTGAAACAATGCTCTATTTCCCACCATCCCATTCTGTCTCTTCGGTTCAGCCTATCTAGGCACACGATAAGATCCCCCACTATTCTCTAAGCCTTCGCCATTCCTTTGCTGTCTAGTGTCACTCAATACTCGATAAGGTCCCTCACAGCTCTCCGTGTTCCCGCGATCCCGTCCGTGATCACTGGATGCATGGTGAAACCCCTCGCGACTCTCCATACTCCCGTGACTCCAATGTTGTACATCTTCGCCCGGTGTGTGGTGAGTGCACCTGTAACTGTCCCTGTACTCCTGCGTTCTTCGATCTCCCTCACTGAGAATGGGGCGAGGCACCCCTCCACATCCTGCATTCCTATCCTCATGCTCCTGTCTACTTCCACTCCCAATATGGCGAGTGTCTCCTTTACCGTCCTGACTCTTTCCATCCCACTCTGGACCGCTTTCGCCAGCTCCGCAGTGAGACAGGGTTCCGTTCTCTCGGTTTCCCCATTCAGCTTCCGCTTCTAACCTGTTGTTTTGAGTTTCTACGGCCGCATCCCATTCTTTCAAGTACTCCCTTAACTTCCTAAAGGATTTCGGCCGTGGTCCTCTCAGATCCATCAGCCCTCTCTGACCCCCTTGATCTATTATGGGATCCACTACTGAATTCAGTGGGGTGCTCCGACCTCTTGGTCCTAGCAACTGCCTTTGTGAATTAATCGTATTGTTCCTGCTTTCCATCTCTGCTCTTTCCCTGTCCAATCGTGCCTGTTCCTCCTTTTGCGCTCTTTCTGGATCGTAAATCGATACTACAGGACCTATGGTAACAGGTACTTGAAGAGCGTCCGGCAGTTGGTACGACCTTGCACACTCTGTTTCCGGCACCTTTTGTACCACAAACCTTCAGACTACTCTCTGTACTGGACTAGGTTGAGGTATTTCCTCGCCTTTGTTGGGTTCCCAATCTGTTATGGGGAGCGGTCTATATTCCCCTTTTCCGGCCCCGCCCCCCTTTTGGAGCTTGGGACGTTCAGCCTCTCTATTGTACGGAGGTGGTCTGTCCAACAATAACCTGTTTATCAGGCTGTCATCTGTCTCGCTCTCATCATCCTCCACTAGAGGTTTCTTGTCTCCTGTAACTTCTATCACTGGGTACAGTTTATCTGCTTCAATTCTCTGCACTCTCCACTTTTTAGCTTCTTCATCCCATTTGGCATCCTGCACTGCTCTTACCGATCTTTTCACTCTTTCTTGGCGCCTGTTGAAACTCCGGTCGTACGCCGCCCTGAACCATGCATTAAGGGCTTCAAACTGTGTTGGTCTGGGTAGAGGTCTCGTTGCGAGCATTACTGCTTTCAGCTGGTTCAATGCTTCTAACCTAAACGTTCCGTATTTCGGGAACGTCAGTTCCTCATTTCCCTCCGTTATCTTGCTCCACTCAGAAATCCACAATATAGTATGTAACCCTACATTCACAGCCATATAATGAGCGGGTGTACCCTCCGGCGGGGCCTCTTCCCCGTCATAACAATTCCTTCTGTCTCTCTTAAAGATCGCCCTTAGACATTTAAAACACTTCATTTTCAAGAATCTACGATTTTCCTTAATTCGCTTCCTTGTTTACTTCCCGATGGTAATCCACCAATCCCTGCGCGGCTCTCGCTAACCGACCTATCCCAGCACGGCTCTACTCCAACCAGCCTATCCCAGCGTGGCTTGCGTCAACCGGCCTATCCCAGTGCGGCTTCACGCCAACCGGCCTATCACAGCGCGGCTCTCTCTGACGTCACTCGTCCCCTTTGCAGCAGTTCCCCTCCTTTCTCAGCTCGTCTCCCGGTCATGCATGCGTCCCATTCATACGCTGAAAAATGACTACTTCCGACCAAGCGATCACTTTTCTTGACTGTACGTCCACAGTCTAACTGTAATTGTCACCTCAACTGACGAAACGTCTTCCGTAAACTTTCAGACGATCGCCTTAACTGATAGGTTACTTACACACAGTAAACGTCCGACCAGCGTCCGTTACTCATACACTCACTCTTACGTTCCCCCTATCACGGTCCTACGGGCGATCAATGGTACCTCATGACCCCCTTCACAATGGTAGACAATTACTCTGGATGTCCGATACACCCGAACCACTTAAGCTCTTCCCTGAACTTAAGATTTTCACCAGGTTGCGCGCGCTCACAACCGTCTCACAATCACACTACAGGCATTCAACTCCGCTTGACATTACAACATAGGTACAACACAAACACCGCAATCTGACAACGCATGACCCTTATACTCACTCTCGACCGACTCTGCTGCTTTTCTCTCTCGCACCGTCAGCACCTTCTTCGGCAGGTGGCTCTTCTTCTGGTCGTCGATCACTAGGGGCCTTGGGGTAATCTTGACCTAATCTAGGTCCCCTTCCTCAAGAAGCCAACCATCCTCTGCTACCAACTGGGAAAGTGAGATTTTTGGATCGATTATCAGATCCCCCTGATTCCTATCTCACTTAAGTCCTTTTGGATCGATTGTTGACTGTCATTGAGTAAAAGGCAAACCTTACATAGGTCAAACCAACCCAAAACTGACACAACTCTAAAGAACCACTTACCACTGATAAGTTTAAAGATTTATTATAAAGCCAAAATTAGTTGCAGGTACAGACACCTCAATATAAGGTTCAAAAGATACACAGGCAGTAAGATGAACATGAACTCTCTGAGAGATCTTAAGCGGCAGAAGAAATCTACCAAAACCAATTCAAAAATCAGTAAGTTAAATATCATCGACACAAGATGAATCTTAAGCGTCATTTACAGAAAAGAAACAAATCAGGTTAGACTGACCCTACACTAGACTAGATGACATCCCTACTTAGCAAGTTCTTTACCTAAAAAGGTGTCAGCCGTTTTGTCTTCCAAAGAAGTTCAATCTCTCTCTCTTAGTCTCAGATGGAAAACCTATGCATGGTAGCAGTACCCTTTCTGCCTACCCATCCGCTCTCTAAGGGTCCTCAGGCCATCTGCTCTGCCTCCTCCCCAGGGCACTGTCCCTAATACAAATCACAGTATGGGTGGAACGCCCCTCTGAGACGCCCACCACGTACACAATTCACGTGGTCTCGATTCTGGTTTTTTCCATAGTTTCGCTTCTTTGGGCCGTCTGTTAAAGTTGACCTTGCTTCCCAGGCTCCGTCTCCAGCATGCTGGTACCCCCATGACATTCCAGTAGACTCCTCCGGACCCGAGCCTATCTTCTCAAACAGAGCTCTATTCATCAAGCTCTTGATTGGTACCCCCCTCGCATCTGCAAACAGACACTTCGAAGCAGGGCCCCAAATTCCAGGCTCCCCTTATCAGGCTAGGCCATAAAACTTCGACCAGCATTGGCAATTTATTTTAACGAGGCTTGACTTTTAACTAACACGTGCAGATCAAAGAAGACCCTTTATCTCTCCGGGCCTACTAAATTACATGCAGTAGCCTGCACCCTGTGAACCATTATTTCTAAACTTAAAATAATATGCTAACACACCGCAATCTGGTTATATGAAACACTTCTATAAAACATAGCCTTTAACATACAAGCAAAATCATTGAATAATATTGAATCCATGTTACGTGAAAGATGCAATGGTACATTTCGTACTTATACAGTGCCATGTGGTCTGCACGTTTCTTCATTTTGCATTTTACATCCTTCTTCATTTAGCAGCTACATAGCATGGAACCTGATTAACACATCTAACATTTCTAAACATTTCCACACATTTCTATATTAGCCCACACTCTATATGTGCTCTCTATATCTAACAAAGCAATCGTGAGTAAATGCGGATACATATTCTCATATATTTAGTTACCTTAGCTAACTTTACGCAACTGGTTTGTAAATATGGCGTATTCATACATTTCATTCAAATTGCGCTCTCTCAACTTCAAAACAACTTTAACATAACATCAACTTCTTCAATACATCAAATTCTCAATGTGAATCGACCATTCACACCCGCAGTTCTCAATAGTCCGCCCTCATTCTTTCACATGTCATTCCCCCCGTCGCTATCTCACTTACCCTAACAAACATCCTTCAATGTACTCCTGTTCCAAATTCCCACCCACTGTCTATCCCCCCGCCCCTGTGCCCCCTCAAGTGGTGGATACGCCCGCATCTGACTCTCCATTACCCCAAACTGCCTCAACACACTGCTCACAAACTGTGTCCTATTGTGGCATAGTGGAAAACAAACCTACACTCCAACCCTCAGAAACATGCAGGATGGGCGGGTGGCTCAAACGACTCTCCCTGTCCCCCAGAGAGGCTGACCCTTCACCTTCCTTTCCTTTAAGGACTTCTCCTAACCACTGACCCCTCCCAAGAGTGACCAGATGTCCCGGTTTTCTCCGGATGGTCCTGGTTTTTCGTGAAGTGTCCCGGTGTCTCGACACTTTCCTCCAAACTGAATAAATGTCCCAGTTTTTGGATAGTGGCTGGGATGAGCACTGGAATGTCCTGGTTTTTGAGAAGTGGCTTAGTACGCACTGGTGTGAAAAAGAAGTGCGCATGCTCACTTCTCACTACTGGAGAGGTAACGGCGTGAGGTCACTCCCGATGAAGTTGTTGTGTGAAGGGAAATCCTTTAAAGAGAGACATTTTCTCACAGGATTTACCTTCTCTTTCGACAACGCAGCAAGAATGTCACTATGCCAGCCATCGGGGCAACAGCGTGTCCCAACCGCTAGCATGACCCTGCTCACTGGAATCAGAGGTCACTGCCTGTACCAAGATCCAGCCAGTCATCCTGGTAAACTGTAGTCCTACATCTATGTTTATGACCTGTCCCCATTTTTAGGTCGAGCCTAGCGCAGCATGCATGCGCTACCCTGCGAGACTTTATGTAGGGGCTTTCAAAATCTCACCACACTCTCGCACAAGCTCGTGCGTGTGCTTTTGGTTTTTTCCCAGGCTATTGGCCTTTGCGTGAGTCTTTTTAACAAAGACAGCACGCAATTGTACAAAGGCCTCTTTTTGTCCCACCTTTTCTTGGAATGTTGACGCCTACGGCCTATTCCTTGCGATTACGTGCAGTGGCACGCAGTGTGCCATCTGCTTCGGGTCACATTTCAAAGCTTTGTTTCAGTTGCTTTCAGTTTCGCTGCCGCATTCTTACAGCGCGCACACAACTCGCTGCACGCTGCAGCTGCATTCCTCTCATCTCACGGCGTTTTGAATGCGGGAGCGAGCAGCTGCAGTGCCTACTTGTTTTTTTTTATTCCCTGGGTGCTTGCACGAGTTTCAGCCTTCTCGCCAGGTGCCCGCGCTGCCCATCTCAGCTCTGAAAGCCTTCCACAAATAACTTTTAAAACGAATATAGAATCCCTATTTTCTTTTTAGTAAGAGCGATTTTTGCAGTTATGTCCACTATGTTGCTGTTTATGTGCCCGGCGTTATTTTTCCATGCGCTTAAAGGGATGTATATTTAGGGAGGGTGGGGGCGGCAAGAGGCTCTGATTGGTTATTAGGTTGCATTTTTGTTCATCCATGTTTTTTATTATCCTATTGTTTTGGGGCAGTTTCTAACGTGCTATTATTTTCGCAAAAATTGATTTCCCCAGTGTTGTGAAGTTTTCTGAACTCCACCACTGAAACAGCCGTGCTGGCAGGAACCTCACTATAGCGTTTTAAAATTGTATTTGTTATCCTGCGGGTGTTAGTGTACATCTCCCTCTGATAGAGGGTGTTTTTTCTTGACACTATCCGTGGCTTTATTTAAAATGGGGAGGGAGGTAGGAATGGATGCCAACATTATTTAGAGGGTTTTGATAACAGCATTTAGTAAGTCCTTGCACCGATTCATCGCAAATATGTGGTACTTGTTATCATCTCCTGTTTCTTGTGTATAAGCGAGCACATGTGAAGCCTCCTTTCAGACTTATTTACCATGTTTCACCCCGTGGAGTTCTGTATCGCTGCCTCTTGAACGAGGAATCTCCATTTCCCAGGTGTGTGCGCAACGAGCTGCCGACCCTCCCGGCTTGGCTGTGAACTACCTGTCACGTGGAGTGCCTTGATCGTCCTCCCAACGCCAGAGGAGGCTGCCATGGCCTCGGCACCCCACGTGGGGGGCGGCCATGTCGCTTCTTGAGCAGAGCTTCAGGTTAGTCCTGCCGGGGGTGTGGCCACGGACGGCAGTTAGTTGCTGCTCTAGTTTTAAGACAAAATCCTAAACTTACTACTTTTGGTATTCACAGAAGGCATTTAGTATTAGTAAAGTTAGGATTTCGTCTTAAGTTTGACTTAAGACATACTTAAGTCAAACTTAAGACAAACTTAAGACAGACTTAAGACAAACTTAAGACAGACTTAAGACAGACTTAAGTTAGGATTTTGTCTTAAATCTGTGTATGTCTTAAGTCTGTCTTAAATTTGTCTTAAGTCTCTCTTAAGTTTGTCTTAAGTTTGTCTTAAGTCAAACTTAAGACAAAACCCTAACTTTACTACTACTACTAAATGCCTTCTGTGAATACCATAAGTAGTAAGTTTAGGATTTTGTCTTAAGTTAGTTCTGTGAATCGGCCCCACAGAGTGTACAGCCACCCGATAAGGCTGATTGAGATTTAATGAAGCCAGGGTACACAGAGTGTACAGCCACCCGGTACACCTGATTAAGAGCTAATGAAGCACAGATACACAGGGCCCGATTCACAGAATGAACTTAAGACTCAATCCTAAACTTACTACTATTTTGGTATTCACAGAATGCACTTACTACTTTTGGTATTCACAGAAGTTAGGATTTGTCTTAAGTCTGTCTTATGTCTGTCTTAAGTCTGTCTTAAGTCTGTCTTAAGTTTGTCTTAAGACAAACTTAAGACAAAATCCTAACTTCTGTGAATACCAAAAGTAGTAAGTGCATTCTGTGAATGCCAAAAGTAGTAAGTGCATTCTGTGAATACCAAAATAGTAGTAAGTTTAGGATTGAGTCTTAAGTTCATTCTGTGAATCGGGCCCACAGAGTGAACAGACACTAGATATGCCTGATTGAGAGTTAATTAAGCAGATATACACAGAGGGTACCGTCCTCTGTTATGCTTAATTAAGAGTTAACGAAGCACAGATACATTGAGTGTACAGACTTCTAGTCTGCTTGATTTAGAGTTAATAAAGCACAGATACATTGAGTGTACAGTGAAGTAGTGTGGCTCACTGGTTAGAGGCGGCAGACCCGAGAGCAGAGGACGGCCCGGGACCAGGGTTCGATTCCCGGCGTGGCAGGTTTCTGGACCAGGGTCAGCGGACTCGATAATTCTCTCGCCTCGGTGCCCACTCTGATCAGCGATCACACTCGGCAACTCTGGGCACTAGCTTGCCTCATCTTCACTAACGGCCCCACCAGACCGCCGGGGATGCCTGGTCTCACCCTGGAGATACCCATTAAGGGACCATCTCTCAGGGAAGCCAGGAAGGGTTTCGCAGCGGTCGAAGCGCCTTGGGACCCTCTGGGTAAGTAGTGCGCTATATAAATGCCTATACATTTACATTTACAGCCACCAGATATGCTTGATTGAGCGTTAATGAAGCACAGATACACTGGGCCTCATTTATGAGAAATGACGCATCGCTGGGTGAAAGCAGCGATGCGTCACTTCTCAGTGCGCACTCCTTGCGACATTCCTGATGCGTCATATTTAATGTATGACGCATCATGTCGCAAGGAGTTACAGATACGTTAGTATTTCTGACGTATCTGTAAACGCAAAAGTGGCGCATTGCTGGAGTGTGTCACAAAAGTGACGCAACTTGAGCAATGCGTCTTTTCACATGGGGCAAGCCCCATGTGAAAGGGCCTGCGTCAGTCTTACGCCTGCTGTGAGGCAGGCACACGATTTTGACGCAATGGCGTCCTAAAAGTGACGCAGTGAAATCTCATAGATTTCACTGCGTCACTTCTACGACCCTTCCTTGGGTCAATACGCCCCCCTTGCATACATTATACCTGGCGCAGGTATAATGTGGCGCAGGGGTTTACAAAGTGACGCATCTACCTAGATGCGTCACTTTGTAAATATGGCGCAACAAGGCGCATTTTTTACGCCACTGGTGCGTCACAAAAAGTGATGCACCGGCGGCGTAAAAGTGACGCACAACCTCATAAATGAGGCCCACTGAGTGTAGACCCTTTGGTACGCTTGATTTAGACTTCATGAAGCACAGATATCTGAAGTGTGTAACAATGGGTGTTCTCTTCTCTTCCAAACCAAGTAGTGGCGCCTTATTTACCGGCGTTCAGGTGGACAACTGAAGTGGGGCACCCGTTCTGCCTTTCATACTATAAATGCAAGACTGCAAGCCAGGAAGAAACACAGGATGGCAGGGCCCTGCTAATGACGCTGGCACAGGGCGGCGGTGAAGTCTCCGAGGACCTCAAGACGAGAATAAGAGGGGCCCTGTGCTCTTTGAGGCTCCGCGCCCCACAGAGGCGGCCCCGTGCCAGCAGGGCACCGCGCACAGAGCTCGAGCCCAGCACAGGCCCGGCCTGAGAGCCCCCCTGGGCTCGCTGTGACTTCCCCCTCCGTGTGGCTCCTGACACCCGAGCTGTGTGTGACTTCCTCTCCCACTCATGCCCTGCTGCCCTGCCGGGGATGGCGGCACCGAGGCGGGCAGCCGAGCGGGCCTCCCCTCCGCTGCTCTCGGCGCGACGGGCCTCTGGGGAGCCCCGGCCGACACCCCCTTTCAAAGCGGCGCTCTGTGCTTTAGAAGTGAGCCCCGTGGCCTTCCTAGGACTCCCCTCGCCATGTGGCGCAGGCCCAGTGTAACGAGGCGACGGGCGTCTGTGAGGCTAGCTACTGCTGGAGCCTTGGAGCCTGGCGACCTGCAGCCCCCCTGGCACAGGGAAGGGGGGCATGGCCCAGGAGGAGGCGAGCAGGAGTCAGGGGAGGTACACCCCGCCAGTGATACATGGTGCCCCCCCCACCCCTTTCTGGATACCGGAAATGATCATTCATAGTGATTCCACTGCAATTTTAGGAGCATATTACATTTATCAAAAGTTTATGGAGCGAAGTTGCAGAAATAACTATTAAAACAGGAAGGAGCTGGAAAGCGCCAGATCAACTAAGGTCTGTCACTCCCGAGGCCTGTCTGACCTGGGCCTGGTGCACTCTGGGCCAACACAGGTACCCTGGCAGCACAGTGCAAGGGGGCCTGCGTTATGGGCAGGATTGTTTTTGTGCAGGAAGGAGCACCTTCCTGCACAAAAACAATCCATAAAAGCATACCCTTTCTATGTGTGCTGCAGAATGCACGGAAAGAGGCCGTAATGGGGAGGAATAAAGATATTTCTCTTTGTTCATCCATTGTCGAGAAGGCACACCATCTTGGGGCGAACCCAGGTCTCTGTAAATCTGGGTTTGCTTCAAAATACAAGGGTGGATGCACGGGAACGCCCATGCTCCTCCTGTAACGCCTTTATTTTTACTACACCACGCAAAGTGCCCTGCATGGCTCACTAAATGTAAAATATTATACAACCAGACACAAAATCATAGTAAATCGGGGCCTTAATATTGAACCAAAGTCTCAGTGCTCACTTTCTGTTAAGAGGCGGGGGAAGATGTTAGCATGTTTCCCTCCTTAAATTGAGGCAATCCACACAGAACCTGGACAGGTAACTCCAGGAATGTGTGGATATTCCCCATTCCATGGAGAAGCTCATAATCGCTGGATTTTGGGTGGGGAGATACTAGTGCTATCCCGGGATTCCAGTTCTCTGGTTTCACACTAAAAAAAATGGCACCCGTGTAACCGGGGCATCACTAATTTTGTATTGAAGGGTCGGTGCTGGTGCGGGTGAAGGTTTTGAGTGGACCAGTGCAAGGTCAAATATTGTAGCCCGAGTGCTTAATTTGTAAAAAAAAATCGATAAATCAAACAACCCTTGACCCGGTCACTCTACTACCGCACGGCCCCCGTGTGCCCGGATTTTGCTGCCACTGCCTGCTTGGCCCTCTTGCTGCCGCCTCTCCTTAGAACTTTGAGGGGGGTGATGAGTGCGTTTGACCAGATTGTAAATATCCTTAGGCTGAATCCTTGCTCTTGTAATCAGAATCCGGAGTCCATGTGATGTAGAAAAAATACTTTTATTAAATAAGGTTTAAAACATGAACAGCCGACACGTGTTTCGCCCCCTGTGGCGATTTGCGCCGGGGCTTTTTCAAGGCTATTTACAGTATCATATGTTCGTTTTACAAATCTTCAAAAAATTAACTTTGTTTTCAAAATCTCCGATTATTTGTCAAGTTTCGATCTCAGTTCGGACGTACTCTTTCCTAAACCAACTGCTCTGACTAGAAAGAGGTCCCATGAGGGCCCCGCTAACTACTGACTCTGGCCGCGGTCCAGAGTTTTTTGAGTGCGTTTTTCTCAATACATGAAACGTGAAAACTGATATAGAACTGGCATTTCCTGTGGACCACTCCCTTTCCCTAGAAACGCCTCTCCTTAGAACACCTGCTCTCCAGGCTTGCCCTCGCTCCCCAGGCTTGCCCAGGCTTGTCCTCGCTCTCCAGGCTTGCCCTCGCTCTCCCCCGCTCCGCTTTCCCGCTCTTTCCAACCCCCCCTCTGCTCCCCGCCGCTGCTCTCCTGCGGCCCGCCCTCTTCTCCTGTCTCCCGCTCCCCATTCGCCGCCCCGCTCCCACCTCCCAGCTGCTCCTCCCTCCCACTTGGCCATAAATGGCGGGGACCGCGCGGCAGTGAGCTGTGACCCTTGACCCAGTCACTCCACTATCGCACGGCCCCCGTGTGCCCGGATTCTGCTGCCGCTGTCTGCTTGGCCCTCTTGCTGCCGCCTCTCCTTAGGGAACCTGCTCTCCAGGCTTGCCCTCGCTCCCCAGGCTTGCCCAGGCTTGCCCTCGCTCTCCAGGCTTGCCCAGGCTTGCCCAGGCTTGCCCTCGCTCTCCCCCGCTCCGCTTTCCCGCTCTTTCCAACCCCCCTCTGCTCCCCGTCGCTGCTCTCCTGCGGCCCGCCCCCTTCTCCTGTCTCCCGCTCCCCATTCGCCACCCCGCTCCCGCCTCCCAGCTGCTCCTCCCTCCCACTTCGCCATAAATGGCGGGGACCGCGCGTACACGCATAGGCCACGTGCATCGCCCACAGAAACACTATCCGCATCACGACCAACACCGACGACACTCTCGCCACCACAGAGCAAATGCACTTCCAGATTCACACCGACCCCAATAACTCCCTCAGAGGAACCCTCATCTACAGACCCCTGGGACCACGCTCACACTTCAGCGAGGCCATCGCAGACTTCATCAGCCCACTCGCCCTCTCCTCCCCCGACTATATCCTCCTAGGAGACCTCAATTTCCACCTGGAGAACGACCAGGACAACAACACCACCGCCCTACTAGACAACCTCACCAACCTCGGATTCAAGCAACTGGTCAACACCCCCACCTATTAAGCCGGCCACACGCTCGACCCTGTCTTCTCCTACAGCAACCACATCTCCTTCAGCCACACCACCGAGCTCCACTGGACTGACCACAGCTGCGTACACTTCAACTTCAGGAAAACAACGACCCACCACCGCCCTCAACAAACCCCCCGAAGATGCTGGAGCAAGATCACCACCGACCAACTCACCACCTTCTTGCGCCTTCACCCTCCCACCAACGCCATGGACCCCAACGAAGGAGCCCGCAACCTCACACAGTGGATCACCGACTGCGCCGACACCCATGCTCCACTGAAATACCCTCCCAGCAACCTAAACAGCAAGAAAGCCGCGTGGTTCACCAACGATCTCAAAGACTCCAAGAAATCCTGCCGTGACCTCGAGAAAGCCTGGCACCACAACCAGTCAACGGACAACATGACAGCCCTCAAGAACGCCACCCGCAAACACCACCAGCTCATCCGCACCACCAAAAGGTCATCCTTCAGAGAACGACTGGTCAACAACACCCACAACAGCAAGGAACTCTTCAACGTCGTGAAAGAGCTCTCCAACCCCAACGCCAGCAACAACGACATCACGCCTTCTCAAGACCTCTGCAACTCTCTGGCCACCTTTTTTCACTGTAAGATCGTCGACATACACGACAGCTTCGGACAGAACATGTACCCCACCACCAAACCTACACCCCCCCACCACCACCATATGCTCCTGGACTTAGGTCAGCACGGAAGATACCACCCACACGATGAACACCATCCACTCGGGCTCCCCAGCCTATCCCTGCCCACACCACATCTTCAACAAAGCCGACTCCATCATCGCACCCAAACTTCGGGACATCATCAACAACTCCTTCATATCCGCCACCTTCCCGGAGAATCAATCATGCGTTTGTTAAGCGCTACTACTCACCGTGAGCGTCTCAAGGCACTGGGGAAGTGGGGTTTCGCAGGTTCCAGTCCATGAAGGAGGGGTCTGTCGAAGAGCCAGGTTTTGAGGTTTCTTGTGAAGATGGGGAGAAATGTTGTCTATCTGAGGTGGAGAGGGAGGGCGTTCTAGGCTCTGGCCGCTAGGAAGGAGAAGCCGCCTGATCTGGTCTTTTTGGTGCTGGGGACCACGACGTAGGAGAGCTGGACTGATCGTAGGGTCCTTTGGCGTGCGTGGAATTTGAGTCGGCTGTTCAGTTATGCTGGTCCGGTGTCTTGGAGGGCCTTGTGAGCGTGGGTGAGCATCTTGAAGGTGACTATAGCTTCGATAGGCAGCCAGTGGAGTGTGCGCGGATGCTGGGAGATGTGGCAGTGTCTTGGCAGGTTAAGGACCTGTCTTGCAGTGGCGTTCTGGATGTTCTGTAGCTTGCGTGTGAGGTTTTTGTTTATTCCGGTGTAGAGTGCGTTGCCGTATTCGAGTCTGCTGGTGACCACGGCATGAGTGACGGTCTTTTAGTGTTCAAGGGGGATCCATTTGAAGGTCTTGCGTAGGAGGCAAAGGGTGTGGAAGCAGGAGGATGAGACGGCGTTGATCTGGCGGTCCATTTTGAGTTCGGATTCCAGGATGATTCTCAGGTTGCGTGTGTGGTCAGTGAGGATGGGCGGAATTCTGAGGGCGGGGGGCTACCAGGTGTTGTTCCAGGCATCGGGGTGTAGGCCCATGATGAGTACTTCTGTTTTGTTAGTGTTTAGATGAAGGCAGCTGTTTTTCATTCATTTGGCGACGGCTTCCATGCCTTCTTGAAAATTGTGTCTGGCAATGTTGGGGTCGTTGGATAGGAAGAGGATGAGTTGGGTGTCGTCTGCGTATGACACAATGTTGAGTCCATAGGTTCTGATGATGGAGGCGAGCGGAGCCATGTAGACGTTGAAGAGCGTAGGGCTGAGGGATGACCCCTGGGGGACTCCGCAGGTTGTTTGTGTAGGGTCTGAAAGGAAAGGGGGGAGTCTGACCTGCTGCGTTCGCTGGAGAGGAAGGAGCGGATCCGTCGAGGGCCTTGTCTTGAATCCCTGCGTCGTGGAGTCCGTGTATTAGGGTGCGGTGAGAGACTGTGTCAAATGCTGCTGAGAGGTTGAGGAGGATGAGGGCTGCTGTTTCTCCTTTATCCAGTAGGGTGCGGATGTCGTCTGTTGCGGCGAGGAGGGCGGTTTCCGTGCTGTGGTTTTATCTGAAGCCGGATTGGGAGGAGTCGAGGATGTTGTGCTCTTCGATGAATATGGTGAGTTGGCTGTTGATGGCTTTCTCAATGACTTTCACCGGGAAGGGTAGCAGGGAGATGGGTCTGGAGTTTTTGAGGTCGGTGGGGTCCACCAAGGGTTTCTTGAGGAGGAGATCGATCTTGGCGTGTTTCCAGTCGTCGAGGAACAATGCAGTTGATGGTGTCGGCGTCTCTGTTGAAAATGTGGTGGGGGCAGGCGTCCGTGACAGCCCCAGAGTGGATTGAGTTCATCATCTTCAGTGTGTCTTCGGTGGTGATAGATGTCCAGTTGTCGATCGTAGGCTTCATGGTGTTGGGGTCGTTGGCGAGGGTTCAGTGTGTTGGTTGTCTTCATCGAAGTTTTTGTAGATGCTCTTGATTTTGTGGTGGAAAAAGGTGGAGATTCTGTCTTCAATCACTTTTTCCTAGTTTTTCTGATGAGTTGGTGGTGGACTTTGGTGGCGGCTGTGAAGTTGTTGTTGGCTTCTGTGGATTTGGTGTTCCTCCAGTCCTTTTCGAGGCGGCGGCAGGTGGGTCTGAACTCTCGAAGTTCGGTGGTAAACCATCTACCTTTCTTGGCGTGGGTGTTGTTGTTTTTCTTGAGGGGGACTAAGGTGTTGGCGCTGTTGGTGATCCATCTGTGCAGGGTTCGGGCTGCGATGTTGGGGTCGTCGTTTCCCGCAACGGTAGGGGTGGAGTTGCTGAGTGATGAGGTTAGCCGGTCGTCGGTGATTCTAGTCCAATTTCTTCGTGGGAGCAGGTGCTGGTGTCTGTGGATTATGGGTGTTCTAAAGGTGAAGTGGACGCATCGATGGATTGGTCCATTGGAGTTCGGTGGTGTTGCTGAAGGTGATGGAGTTTTCTGTTGTGAAGAGTGGGTCGAGGGTGTGTCCTGCTGAGTGCGTGGGTTCAGTCATGATCTGGCGGAGTCCAATGTTGTGAAGGTTATCCAGGAGGGATGTGGTGCTGGGGTCCAGTTGGTTGTCGAGGTGGAAGTTGAGGTCTCCCAGCAGGGTGTAGTTGGTGGATGCGATGACCGACGGGTAGATGATGTCCATTATGGATTCGGCAAAAGGTCCGCGGGGTCTCGGGGGTCGGTAGATGAGGGTTCATCGGAAGTGATGGTGGTGGGGCTGGCCAGTATCTTGAAGTGAAGGTGTTCCATCAGGTCTGTGGGCTAGTTGGGGAGTGTGCTCAGGCGGAAGTTAGATTGTGGACGAAGGCGATTCCTCCTCCCGGGCGGTTGGGGTGGTCCTTCCTGGAGATCTTGTATCCTTGGGGGATGGCGATGGCGATGTCCGGTCCCGAGGAGGTGCTGGTCCATGTTTTGGTGAGGAACACTACGTCCGGGGTGGTGCTGTCGAGGAGGTCCCAGATTTCGGTGGCGTGTTTGTGAAGGGATCAAAAGTTGAGGAGGATGCATTGCAGGATCTTCGGTTTGAGTGTGTTCTTGCAGGTGGGTTGGTCTGGGCTCGTGGTCTTGGTGATGCTGCAGGTGTGCCGGCAGCGGTGACAGCTGAAGGGTCAGTGGGTGTCAGCCGGTAACGCTAGCTTGCAGTTGTTGTTGCTGCCTGGGTTGAGGGAGTGGAGTGCCGCTGGGTCGTAGCGTTGGCGGTGTGGAGATCCAGGGTTCCTGGTGCTGGTCGCGGTTGGGTCGCGGATGGTCGCAGACGGGCTTGCCTTTGGCGCACCTTCGGCTGCCATTAAGTAGGGGTCAGGGAGGGCTGGACAGCAGGGAGGCGGGAGCGGGGAGGGGAGCAGGATTGGTCACACTGGTCTTGCTGGGGGAGGGGCTGCGGGGGCAGCAGCAGTGAGGGAAAAAACAGGCAGGAAAGAAGGAATAAGGGAGTTAAAAGGGAGATCAAAGGAGAAAAAGAGTGTAATAAGGCAGGAAAAGCACAGAAAGCAGAAAAGTGCAGAAACGATCTGAAAAAGGGTGACAAACAAGTGAAAAACGGAGCGGACAGCGTGGCGAGACAAAGGAGAACCGGGGTACATTGGACCACCAGGGAGGCTAAGGGAAGTAAGGAAAAGTGGAAAAATGAGAAAGGCAGAAAAAGTGCAGAACAGAAAAAGACAGAGGGAGCAGCAGAAAACCGAGTGAAAAAAAACGGAGAGGAGAGCGGAGCGAGGCAGAGGAGAAGAGGGGTTCACTGGACCACCAGGGATGAGGCGCAAGTGATCCTGCGGGTGGAGAAGGGCCTTGAACATCAGCACACGAGAGTGCAAGTGCAGGGGCAGGCCTCACTTAATGGTGAAGCTGCGAATGAGGGGGAGTAATTTCACTGAAAATGACTCAGTGGTCTTGCCCACCTATCCCAGCAGCGGCCGCCATTAAGTTGGGATCATGGACGGCTGGACAGCTGGGAGGCGGGAGCGGGGAGGGGAGCAGGATTGGTCATGCTGGTCATGCTTGGGGGGAGGGGCCATGGGGCAGCAGCGGTGTGGAAAAAAACTGGCGAGAAAAGAAGAATAAGGGGGGGAAAGGAGAAAAAGAGTGAAATAAGGCAGAAGGCAGGAAAGGCACTGATAGCAGAAAAGTGCAGAAACAAACTGAAAAGGGTGAAAAACGAGTGAAAAACAGAGCAGACAGCGGAGCGAGACAAAGGATAAGTCATAAAAAAATAAGTGCCAGTGCTCTCATCAGGAGGCCTCTGCAGCTTGCACCACACATTGCCACTTCCACCTACACAACGACTAACCAGCGCACTGCTACAAGTATGATACTTCAACCTATTCCAGGCTCCCAAAGCTATAACAAGCATTTGCAATGCAATAGGTCTCGCATTAGGAAAGTGTGAGCAATTAGTAATGTAAATGACACATTTTTTAAATATGTGTTGGCTTTGAAAATATATAAATTAATAGCATTGTTATTCACAAAGCCAATAGCTTACACTTTCCTAATGCGAGTTCTATTGGCTATGGTAATGCATGTTGGTAGCAAGCAAGGACAGTGCTGTTGTGGTGCTGAGGGATGATGTTCTGGTGCTGAGTGATGATGTGGTTTGGCTGAGTGATGTGGTGGTGTATTAGAGTGATGTGGTGGTGTCCCAGAGTGATGTGGTGGTGTCCCAGATGATGCGGTGGTGTCCCAGAGTGATGTGGTAGTGTCCCCGAGTGAT
Organism: Lissotriton vulgaris; assembly: GCF_964263255.1. NCBI lineage: Eukaryota > Metazoa > Chordata > Amphibia > Caudata > Salamandridae > Lissotriton > Lissotriton vulgaris. The sequence continues at coordinate 577,413 of NW_028242234.1, read as the reverse complement.
GTGGTGGTGTCCCCGAGTGATGTGGTGGTGTTCCTGAGTGATGTGGTGGTGTCCCTGAGTGATGTGGTGGTGCCCCTGAGTGGTGCCCCTGAGTGATGTGGTTGTGCCCCTGAGTGGTGTGGGGGTATCCCTGAGTGATGTGGTGGTGTCCCTGAGTGATGTGGTGGTGTCCCCGAGTGATGTGTTGGTGTCCCAGAGTGATGTGGTGGTGTCCCAGAGTGATGTGGTGGTGTCCCTGCGTGATGTGGTGGTGCCCCTGAGTGATGTGGTGGTGTTCCTGAGTGATGTGGTGGTGTTCCTGAGTGATGTGGTGGTCTCCCCGAGTGATGTGGTGGTGTCTCCGAGTGATGTGGTGGTGTCCCTGAGTGATGTGGTAGTGTCCCTGAGTGATGTGGTGGTGTCCCTGAGTGATGTGGTGGTGTCCCTGAGTGATGTGGTGGTGTTTGTGCGTGATGTGGTGGTGTCCCTGAGTGATGTGGTGGTGTCCCTGAGTGGTGCCCCTGAGTGATGTGGTGGTGTCCCTGAGTGATGTTGTGGTGTTCCTGAATGATGTGGTGTGAGAGGGTGAGGGTGTGTGGGGGTGAGGGTGAGTGAGGGTGAGAGGGTTGTGAGGGGTGTGAGGGTGTGAGGTTGTGAGGGTGAGTGAGGGTGTGTGAGGGTGGGTGAGGGTGTGAGGGTGAGTGAGGGTGTGTGAGGGCGAGGGGGTGTGAGGTTAAGGGAGCTTGAGGATGACTGGGTGAGGGTGATGGGGTGAGGGTGTGGGTGTGTGAGGGTGTGTGAGGGTGAGAAGGTGTGAGTGAGGGTGAGTGAGGGTGTATGAGGGTGAGTGACGGTGAGTGAGGGTGTTTGAGGGTGGGTGAGGGTGTGAGGGTGAGTGAGGGTGTAAGAGGGTGAGGAGGTGTGAGGATGAGGGTCCGAAGTAAATGGTGGCAGGGCAGACATCATAAGACAGAGAGAAGAGACTGGGTGGTGACTGCGTTGGTAAGTTTCAGAATAAGGAGGGGGCAGAGTCAGCACAGTCTGCGAGGGATCAACGTGTCTAGAGGCAAAGCATAGCGGATGTAGCATTGCAGCTAGCAAGTCGAGTGTTTTCAAGCTGAGTGTCCCTAGAGAGATGGCAACACAGCAACAGTATTTGAGGAGCAAGGCTACTGTAAAAAAGCACAGTAGGCTTCCACTTTCGTCCAGAAACAAGCTCTTGGCATTCCTGTGGCGGGGCGGGGGTGGGTGACAGAGCGGCAGCCTTTGAAGTCTGATGCCGAGGCACAGACAAATTGTGGTGCGTGATGTGCACGCAGGAGGGGCGGGGGAGCGGCAGCCTTTGAAGTCTGATGCCGAGGCACAGACAAATGGTGGTGTGTTATGTGGGTGGCGTGCACGCGCATAGATCACATGAACTGTATGGGATCTGCAGCCGTTTTGGTAGACTTTTCTTTTCCACTTACTATAAACTCGCCACAATGTGAAAGCGCATTGGCAGGCGAGACCTAAAAATAATTTGGGCGGCAAGGATTCGTTGTTTCTAATGCTTACTGAATTAAAAACAATTGCTGTTCTACTCATCTCTAAATTATACAAGCAGCGCCACCATGTGGCAGCTGTCATGAGTGCTGTTGTCGATAATTAAGTGCCTGTGCCTAGCTCTGGAAACCACAGGCTCAAATTAAGCACAGAGCCCACTATCTTTGTGTTTCCAAACAATAGGAAAATGGATGTCTGTCAATTTGGGCACATTCACTTCCTTTCTTGTACTTTTTTTAGCTTTCATTTGCTTACAAATGTATGGAATCTTTCCTGTTTTTTGCTTTTTTCACACTGTTTCTTTTTGTCACATATTTGACTTGCCCCTATGTGTCTTATTTCATTCCTTATTAGCATTTTCTCGTCCCCTATCCACATCCTCTCCTTAATGCATGTGTTGTCCTTGTCCTGTTTAGGTCTAGCCTAGAGTCAACTTTAGAAGTCTCCGCAGCATCATGTAATAGAAAAAAATCAATGATACTCCCATAGCACTTACTCAAAATCAACTCCGTATGTACATATTTTTAAAGATTGTTTTTCAATGTCATGAGGCTGGTGAGACGGCACAGGCTGTCTCTAAGCCAGACCTACAAATTGATACATATGTGCATACTTAAAGGGGCTTTGAGACCGCCCGCCTCCTCGAGCTCTCTGTTCAGCTGCCAGTACCATTTTGTTTTTCCGCACCATAGAATACAGCATGGGGCAGCGAGTCAGCTCACTTCAGCCATTGGCTCCCGCGCATTGTGACTGAGGGGATTTCACCTGACGGCGTGCGCATCTCCACTTAAAAAGAAGTGCATTCCAGTGCCAGAGCTATTAGACTAATATTTTACCATTGCATGTTTGTTTCCATTCATTATCATTTTTATTGTTTTTAATCACTGTTGTGTGTGTCCTTAGCTTACAGTTATTCAAAGCCAACAGAAGCTTCCTTTGGACCGTAATTTTCTTATGATGAGCATTAAAACTAAAAAGGCTTGTAAGCATGACTGCTTACTAGGAAGCACGCAAGAGGCTTCTTCAAAATTACATGCAATTGTTGTATTTTTCAATTTAAAATTTTTATTACAGAAATATGGCCCGCACATTTAGGAGGCGACTTGTTTTTTTCTGCTTTTATTTTTGTATGTTTTCTGTGACAAGACCTACTGACTATGCCAGTGCTTGTTGGCATGCTCCCTTTTGTCCTACTTGTTGAACCTTATGTGCTTGTTTTATTTTGATTTCTCTTCCATGTCCTTTTTAGGTTTTGCCTGCACAGCGCATGAGAAATCTATTGTTTTTAATATAAACTTAAAAGGAACTTACATCCTGCCTCCTCTCTTTCCTGGCTTCTCATTGGTTCCTGTGCAAGTCACTTACCTTTCCTCCATTTCTATTGGCTGTAGCATATTTTCCTGCATTTACCAATGCTTGTTCCTCATCTGCTTCTATTATCAGTTTCCCGCCACCGAAATACTGTTAACATCCACTTTGGTGGAACTATAGTTTCATAAACTTTTGACTTTTACTATTGCAGTATATTTATATAACAATGTATCACCCGGAGAGAGAAAGTGATTTGCTTAGAATCAGAGGATGTTGCGCAGCGCCGCCAAGACTTGAACCGGGATCCCCAGCTCTTGAGTCAGCAGCTCTGGCCTCTGTGCCACATCCTCTCCACTCCCATGTTATCTGTCAGGGAGCTGTTTCCTTCTCCCGGACAATGATTAATAAAAGCAGCTATTTATTTATTACATAAGTGAAAACGAAGTACTATCAATGCTTGTTCTCTTTTCTTCCTTTTCTTTTTTGTCATTCCCCCCATTTTTCTTTGGGCTATTTCTCCTCCCAGTCCCCTTTTCCATTTCTACTCCTTGCCCTTCTTAATTTCCCCCTCCAAGCCTGATAAAGTGAAGATTACATGGTGAGCTAGTCCATTTAAGCAAGTGAGATTTATTCATTAGAGCCTCATCACCAAGAACTCCTCAACTGTTTCTCCACTGCCTCACACCAGCGGACAGGAGGCATGCCACGTCAGCAAGGGAAGAACAAGAGGTGCCAGAGGGGAGGGGGGGGTTGGGAAGAAGAAGGAAAGTACCATGTCGGACCCCATTCAGGGGTCTAATGTTAGACAGCGGCTACTGAGCCCCAACCATGATGGTTGAGGGTGTTCAAATCAAACAATAAGGGAGGAGGGCCAGAGAGGAGTTTCGGTCCAGCACACATCCTCCGCAAATGCAACGTGTATCGAACAAGTGCGCTGTTCTGCTGTGAGGTTTCCAGTGTACCACTACTTGGTTCTGGGTCCTTTTAGGTCATCAGAGGCGCCTCTTTAGAAGCACAAGCCCTCCCCCATAGCCTCGCCTTCATCATTGGGCTGTGCTTTTAGGTCCAAAATGTCTTACGGTTTTTGCCCTAAACAGAGGCCTCAACAATAAAGTACTCCTTGAGGGGACTTCTAGTTAATTTAAACCATCACTTACAGACAATTCTACCTCTCACTCAGATTCCCATATCTAGAGGCTACAGGCCTGGACACTCCGGAACTAAGGGCGAGAAAAAAGTTCTCCGGCAAAGGGCCGGTTTGGGGGCCCATTGGGCATTGCAGCGACAGCCGAATGAGCATAAGAGCCGAATGAAGAAGCATGCCACCATTGGTGGGTGAGGGCTTCTGCTTCTAAAAAGAGACGCCTCTGACAGTTGAGGGTGTTTGCCACTGGTGTCCTGGGGCCCATCTACTACGATTCTACACACTGGTCCAAATACAAACATTTACATACTTGACTTAGCATCCGATTACAAGTTTAGCGGACAGGGTTACTTCATCACAAATGTGACAGATATCCCATTTGCCAAATTACATTTACAATATATCCAATCGAACTGATAATACGGCCGAAGGGCTATCTGACACGTTTGTGATGGAATATCCCATTCGCCAAGATTTTTTCAAAAGAAAGCACTTCTCATCATTCAGCAAAAATAAATACTACACAGTCCTACGTCAGAATACATGGTAATATCCTGATCACGATTACTCTCTGGACGCTTCCCCTCCCCCTCTCCATTATCTCTCCCAGGTGGGTGACCCTGGTTGTATAGTCCCTCAGTAATCCTTGGCAGTAGCATGAATTTGGTACAGGTGAAGATTTCATGTCCCACATGTCCAAATACACAATCAGTACACGACTAGCTCACTTTTGCTCTTACCACTAGTGTTATAGTGAGTAGGAAACAGTCTGAAGTCCTCACTCTTGTTTGATTGCATTGAATGTGGCTTGGTCTGTGGTATTGGGTTCTCCAGGCCTACATGTTCCACAAAACCCGCTACACCATAAAAAGATGTTGGCACGGAAACTGGAAAATGCAAAAGACAAGTTTATTAAGACCCCATAGGGTGGTGGTACATTCCTACAGCACCCTTTGGCAATGCAAGAAGTATCACACCGAACATCGGTGCGAGCCTTCTTTTATACAGTTTTACAGTAATAAAAAGTGTAGGCGGAACACATTCACAGAGTTTAGGTACATATATGGTGATTTTTGGAACACAGCCAACTCATGGGAGGAGTTACAACACCACTGGTCAGTTTGGAGGGACATTCCTAAGTGATGACTGTCCACTAGTACAGAGGGTTTAACTGCGCATGTGCAGGCTTGACCAGTACTAAAAATAGCCTGTTGCTGGGCAAATTCGAGTGGTCAGTGGTACAGAAGAAGGACAAAGGGTATGCTGGCCACGAGGCGACGCATTCATATAAAATGGCCGCCAATGCATTCAAAATGGCCCCTGAACACTATAGTCAAGATAAGGGGAAATACGTGTAGCAAAGCTTAACGCTAACCCGATCACCGTCAAATTACGACAGGTCCACACCACATGTGGAGACCTGTGTAACTCGTAGGCTGTTAATGTAGTGGTCGCGGGGCAGCTGGGCCCAGCCCAGGTCTTTCCCATGTGTGGCTTACATTGGAACCAGAGGCAGGCCTTAAGGTGGTCCCAGGTCTTTAGCAGTCGAAGCCGGCTTCTGGGCCAATGCGGAAAGAGCACATGGTAAGACAGCTACAGCCCCGCTGCTGGTGCACACCTCAATGGCGCACCCAGAGCAAGGTTGAGTCACATCTCGCCCTGCACCAACAGTGCACGTTTGGATTTCTGTTGCAATGTTTTTATTCTAGTTTGTCTAGTTCATGCAGTACATGTTTTTGTAAAAACAGGTATTTATGAACGTCGACAAAACACCTACATCTCCTGTCATTCGTTGATTCATGCTTGTCTTTGAACCGGTACAACGCTCCACTATCTTTTGGCTAGATTTGTGTTATAGAAATACCACATACATACATAAATACATACATACACACACACATAAAGTGAAGGCTGCGGGTGGCAAAAAGGACTTGTTCCTTGAACCTGCACATATGTGGAGCTATTTACACCCTCATTGCCAAAATATACTTTGAAAAATGTATAAGGCCTAGTGTCAGAAGTCACTAGGACTCTAGTACGCACTACAAAAAAAGTTCTTTTTAAAGATTTATATCATTCAATTTATTTTAAACCTTTTTTTTCAAAACCATCAAACATATAATGTTCTCATTATTCTCCTCAATTAGTATTTTCTAACACAAATGCTACAGACATCATAAACCAATGTTTAAATTGTGAGTGACAAAAGCAACATTTTATCAATACGCAGGTTCAATACAGAGTGAAAAAAACAATACAAAAGAAAAAACCCAGTGCATTTCGGGGCAATTGCCCCTTCGTCGGGGGTCTGAAAAAGAAAAAGAAAACAAGGAGGATAATGCGTCTCAGTTTATCACAATGTATGAGCACTTATTGCCCTATAAATTATAAGCCTTGGCTTACCTAATAAATGAAAGCAGAAGTATAACCTGCATGTAGCTGTTCCTATTTAGCCAAACAATTTCTGTGAGACCAAAAAAAATTTGAAGTTTAAAAGGGGACTCATTCAAGAAATATCTTATTATGCTGTGCGAGCTGAATGAAATGAAGTATTATATGTTACCTGTCTTATTAGTCAAGTTTGCATCTGCGGGGGAAAAGATAGTTTCTATAAATGCATACTGCCCAATGTCAACAAATAATGCATGTACGTTTGCCAGAAAGTGAAAACAATGCGGCTCACCTGCATATAAAACTTGTGAACATGAAGAGAACCTAATGAAACAAATAATCGTTGTCAATATGCTGCTCAAAATTAAACGCAGGAAAGCGGGTAAAAACAAAAAGAACGGCGTTTTTTACCTGCGTGTCTAGGCAATGGCGTCTCGATCACGCAAATGTTTCTCTTCACGAAGCTGTTAATGCGAGAAGGGAAAGGCTGTAACTGTTGCCCTTATATTTTATCTAATCGCCTTTTAGAGTAATCGAAGTGCTACAATGTAACTCACCGCGCGTTATACCGATCTTCTCTCATCAAGGCTCAACCGCCAATATGCTTACTGGCCGGCGGCGGTGTAAGACTTTAAAGTCCTTCGTCTGTTCCAATGGCACGCTGACAGATAGTAAACAGCGGCGGCAGACTATATGTAAACTGCACGAGCGGGATAACTTTTTTTCTTTTTTTGGGACAAAGCTTTATGCGTTTACAGCATAATCGTCATGAACACGAGTACTCGGACTCAAGAATCCATAATAAAGGGACAGTGAACACCAAATAGGGCGTTTATGGATAATGTTGAAACGTGCGGATCATCAACCAAACGAACATAACGACTAAATATAGGAATTTTAGTCACGGTCGCTGACGTGAAACTGAAGCGACTATAGTAAACCACGGGGGTCACTATCTGTGAAATTGATGTAATAGAAGATGCAAAACAATATTCTAACGCAAGGTCCGCTAGTTCGAGCTGTATGGACAATTAGTAAGTGCGTCAATGTTAGTTATCTAAACGATTCCTGTCTCATGTGTATTTTGGGATAGTGAAAAGAAGTATATTAAGGCATCTAGTCTAATGACTTTTTAAGGTGATATGTGTACCTGTACAAAATCAATAATGAATCAAAATAAAAAAATAAAAAAGTGCTGGAAAACACAATCTTTCTCTGCCTGTTTACAAACTATGAGCATGTTGCAAATGATAGACGCGAATTGATTACAGTCATAGTGATGCACATGCCTATCGGTAATAATAAACACTCTTAGCTGCACTGGAAGAAACAATCATTCCTGCCTATTTACAAACTATAAACAAATTACAAACAGTGGTAACTGACTAGTTGCAGTTATAGTAATGTTACTATATGTGAGCAATTATGATTCTAAATGGTGGAGTTACATTTCTAAATGTTCACTGCTTTCTATTGAATTGTGTGATCTATTTGAAACACCATGATAATTTAAGGGGTCTTTAATTAACTACATTCTAGACATCTAGAGTTTCAAAGAAAGCACGCCATTTCTATTTTATCATTTAAACCAAGAGGGGCCATGGTTTGCAATTTGCGAATCCAATAGGTTTCTCTTTGCAGTAATATTTTGGCATTGTCCATACCTAACCTCTGAGGTATCAGCTCTATGATTTGAAAACGAAGCTGTGCTATATTGTGGTTTTTGTCTATCCAATGTTGTGCCAACGGTGACGTTACATTTTTGTTTCTTATGCGACTCTTATGCTCGGAGAGTCTTATTTTCATCTTCCTGTCTGTCTTGCCTATATATAATAGGCCGCATGGGCATTTGATGGAATATACTATGTGTTCAGAGTCGCAGTTCGTTGTATGTCTAAGCATTATTTTTTCTCCCGTCCTTGGGTGTTGAAGTGTGTTTCCTAGAATGACGTTATTGCAGTTCTTACAATTAAAACACTTCATAGTTCCTTTATAAACTTGTTCCTGTTGCATAGAAGTAGGTTGGTTAAGGAGTTCCTTCAAATTTTGGGCTCTTTTGTATGCAAACAATGGTCGTTCACTGAATAGTGTTCCAAAGTCTTGTTCAGCAAGGAGAATTTCCCACCTTTTTGATATAGTCCTTTTAATGTCCCTAGAAGCAGTCGAGTACTTTGACACAAAAACCATTCTTTTGCTTGAGTCTTTCGGTTTCTTTTTCAGAAGTTCTGTTCTCTGTATTGTTTTTATCTTTTCCAGATGTGCTTCCAATAGTTTCTTTGGATAACCTCTATCGAGATATCTCTGCTTTTGGTCATTGAGACTCTTGTCACATTGGTCAGGATTAGAGGATATGCGTTTGATTCTCATAAACTGAGAGACTGGCAAGTTGTTTATTAAACTGGCTGGGTGGAAACTACTATACAGTAGCGCAGTATTTTTGTCAGTTGCTTTTTTGTACAGTTTCGTTTGGATGGACTTGTCCTTGATTTCAACTAAAACATCCAAAAATGGTAGTGCTTCACTGCTTGTGTTGTATGTGAATTGGATCCTTGGGTCTACAAGATTCAAACTGTCAATGTTCTTTAGAAGGTCAGCTTTGGAGCGTTTCCATATGATGAAAATGTCATCTATATAGCGCTTGTAGTAAATCAAACCTTGCTGCCAAGTTTGATCTTCCAGGATAAAATCCAGTTCAAATTTCGCCATATAAACATTTGCGTATATACATGCTCCTGGGAAACCCATGGCCGTTCCTGTCAGTTGATTGTAGTATTTGTCCTGCCAGAGGAAGTAACTGTTGACCAGACAAAATTCCAGTAGTTGTAATAGAAATATCTGTAGCCCATGTGGTTTGTCGGTTTTAAGTAGAGCCCACTCCATGGCCTCTATCCCTTGTTTGTGCGGTATTGACGTGTATAGTGACGTAACGTCTATGGTGCAAAGAATCCATTCACTGCATCCAGTTGTGTCAATACTTGCCAGACTCCTGAGGAAGTCTGAGGTATCCTGTAAATAAGTAGGCCAGTCCTGAATATATGGCTGCATATGGGTATCAATGAAAGTACCCAGATTCTCAAAAATGGACGAACAGCCTGACACTATTGGCCTAAACGGTGGATTTTCAATGTTTTTGTGAACCTTTCGCAAAAAATAAATTTTAGGCCTCCGTGGATAGATCTGCTTAAGGTACCGTTTTGTGTTGTTGTCTATCCAGTTCAATTCTTCTGCATTATCCAAAATTTCATCAAGACTGTGGGCGATACTTGTTGTTGGATCTTGTACTAGAAGGGCATAAGTGTTTGTGTCATTTACATGCTCATCTCCTTTTTGCTTATAAAAAGTGGAATCCATTATCACAAGTCCTCCTCCTTTGTCTGCTTTTTGTATTGTAATGTCCTTATTTCTTGCTAATCGTTGTATAGCACTTTGTTCTGCCCTTGTTAAATTGTTTAGCTTCCTTTTGTAATGTATTTTACTCAAATCCGTTTTGACTAGGGTTTCAAAAGTGTCTAAACTTTTGTGGGATATTGGCGCCATAAAGTTGCTTTTAGGTTTGAAAGGTTTGTCATTGTCATCCTGATTATCTGATGGATTCAATGTCATGAAGAAAAATTTCAACCTTAGGACTCTCATGAATCTGAAAAAAGATATTTCTGTTTCCAATTCATTAGTTTGATATGTTCTGACGAAAGAAATTCCTTTATTCAGAAGTTTTTCTTCAAAATCTGACAGTGAGTAGTTTGAAATATTTATGACAAGGTTTTGGTCTGGCTCCGTAATGATGGTTTTTTTAGTTGTTCCCTGTCCTTCTCTTTCTCCTTTTCCCTTTCCTTGTCCTCTTCTCGTCTTTTTTCTGGTTGTGCCAGGGGTAAGTCCGGTGGTCTGCTGGATGATTGGTCTTTTTCTAAAAAAGCAACCGATGATGCTGCAGATGTTGTTGCCGTTGAATCAGTGGTCTGACTTATTCTTTGTGTTGGTTGGGACTCAATTGGTTGTCTTGTGGTACTTAGGTCGCTATCAGATACCACACTTTCATCTGAAGAAGCTGGCTGCTGTTTCTTGCCAATAAACCTCCTTTTTGCATAAACCTCTGTCCACGTATATGCCTCGTTAAGCTTATAATCGATGGTATCGCGCTTAAATTTGCGTAGCTTGGTTTCCTGTAACTCTTTTCCATACTTGTCAAGACGTATGTTTGTGTCTTCTAGTATTCTTGCCCATTGGGCTTCTTCTAAACGCTCTGATAGTTCGCGCTTAACATTGAAGATTTCTTCCTCAAGATCTTTTATTGTTTTAGAAAGTTCCTCAACAAGCAGCAGAATTAGGTCCAAGGAGCATTTATTTAGGATCTCGAACCATTTTTCCATAAATTTTGGATTGTTGTTGAGTCTATATAGCATAGGTCGAATGGCCAATCTGAGACCTCTGGGGATTCTTCTGACCCGATGGTACTGAATTAAAGTTGTAGCATGCAAACGCTGGTTTAGTTCTCGTCGGGTTAAGTACTCTAGTTGTTTTAATTGTTGTTCAACTGATCCTCCTTGTGTGTCAAATGTTTTGGCTTCTTTGATGAGTTTGTAGATTTGACTGGCCTCATCCGCTGTATAGGCCTTTGTGTTCGCCCGATTATCAGTGATTGAAGCTATTGAATCAAAAGACATTTTTGATGTGGTGCAAGCGCCCTTAGGGTGCAGTATGAGTAGATATGAATGAAGTAGGGTGCTGCACTCGTGTGTATCACTGCGTTTTAATCCTATATGGCGATACGTGTGCTGTACCAGATTAGTGCCTGCCAACTGATAATCAAAAAATGTATAAGGCCTAGTGTCAGAAGTCACTAGGACTCTAGTACGCACTACAAAAAAAGTTCTTTTTAAAGATTTATATCATTCAATTTATTTTAAACCTTTTTTTTCAAAACCATCAAACATATAATGTTCTCATTATTCTCCTCAATTAGTATTTTCTAACACAAATGCTACAGACATCATAAACCAATGTTTAAATTGTGAGTGACAAAAGCAACATTTTATCAATACGCAGGTTCAATACAGAGTGAAAAAAACAATACAAAAGAAAAAACCCAATGCATTTCGGGGCAATTGCCCCTTCGTCGGGGGTCTGAAAAAGAAAAAGAAAACAAGGAGGATAATGCGTCTCAGTTTATCACAATGTATGAGCACTTATTGCCCTATAAATTATAAGCCTTGGCTACCTAAATAAGGACATTACAATACAAAAAGCAGACAAAGGAGGAGGACTTGTGATAATGGATTCCACTTTTTATAAGCAAAAAGGAGATGAGCATGTAAATGACACAAACACTTATGCCCTTCTAGTACAAGATCCAACAACAAGTATCGCCCACAGTCTTGATGAAATTTTGGATAATGCAGAAGAATTGAACTGGATAGACAACAACACAAAACGGTACCTTAAGCAGATCTATCCACGGAGGCCTAAAATTTATTTTTTGCCAAAGGTTCACAAAAACATTGAAAATCCACCGTTTAGGCCAATAGTGTCAGGCTGTTCGTCCATTTTTGAGAATCTGGGTACTTTCATTGATACCCATATGCAGCCATTTATTCAGGACTGGCCTACTTATTTACAGGATACCTCAGACTTCCTCAGGAGTCTGGCAAGTATTGACACAACTGGATGCAGCGAATGGATTCTTTGCACCATAGACGTTACGTCACTATACACGTCAATACCGCACAAACAAGGGATCGAGGCCATGGAGTGGGCTCTACTTAAAACCGACAAACCACATGGGCTACAGATATTTCTATTACAACTACTGGAATTTTGTCTGGTCAACAGTTACTTCCTCTGGCAGGACAAATACTACAATCAACTGACAGGAACGGCCATGGGTTTCCCAGGAGCATGTATATACGCAAATGTTTATATGGCGAAATTTGAACTGGGTTTTATCCTGGAAGATCAAACTTGGCAGCAAGGTTTGATTTACTACAAGCGCTATATAGATGACATTTTCATCATATGGAAACGCTCCAAAGCTGACCTTCTAAAGAACATTGACAGTTTGAATCTTGTAGACCCAAGGATCCAATTCACATACAACACAAGCAGTGAAGCACTACCATTTTTGGATGTTTTAGTTGAAATCAAGGACAAGTCCATCCAAACGAAACTGTACAAAAAAGCAACTGACAAAAATACTGTGCTACTGTATAGTAGTTTCCACCCAGCCAGTTTAATAAACAACTTGCCAGTCTCCCAGTTTATGAGAATCAAACGCATATCCTCTAATCCTGACCAATGTGACAAGAGTCTCAATGACCAAAAGCAGAGATATCTCGATAGAGGTTATCCAAAGAAACTATTGGAAGCACATCTGGAAAAGATAAAAACAATACCGAGAACAGAACTTCTGAAAAAGAAACCGAAAGACTCAAGCAAAAGAATGGTTTTTGTGTCAAAGTACTCGACTGCTTCTAGGGACATTAAAAGGACTATATCAAAAAGGTGGGAAATTCTCCTTGCTGAACAAGACTTTGGAACACTATTCAGTGAACGACCATTGTTTGCATACAAAAGAGCCCAAAATTTGAAGGAACTCCTTAACCAACCTACTTCTATGCAACAGGAACAAGTTTATAAAGGAACTATGAAGTGTTTTAATTGTAAGAACTGCAATAACGTCATTCTAGGAAACACACTTCAACACCCAAGGACGGGAGAAAAAATAATGCTTAGACATACAACGAACTGCGACTCTGAACACATAGTATATTCCATCAAATGCCCATGCGGCCTATTATATATAGGCAAGACAGACAGGAAGATGAAAATAAGACTCTCCGAGCATAAGAGTCGCATAAGAAACAAAAATGTAACGTCACCGTTGGCACAACATTGGATAGACAAAAACCACAATATAGCACAGCTTCGTTTTCAAATCATAGAGCTGATACCTCAGAGGTTAGGTAGGGACAATGCCAAAATATTACTGCAAAGAGAAACCTATTGGATTCGCAAATTGCAAACCATGGCCCCTCTTGGTTTAAATGATAAAATAGAAATGGCGTGCTTTCTTTGAAACTCTAGATGTCTAGAATGTAGTTAATTAAAGACCCCTTAAATTATCATGGTGTTTCAAATAGATCACACAATTCAATAGAAAGCAGTGAACATTTAGAAATGTAACTCCACCATTTAGAATCATAATTGCTCACATATAGTAACATTACTATAACTGCAACTAGTCAGTTACCACTGTTTGTAATTTGTTTATAGTTTGTAAATAGGCAGGAATGATTGTTTCTTCCAGTGCAGCTAAGAGTGTTTATTATTACCGATAGGCATGTGCATCACTATGACTGTAATCAATTCGCGTCTATCATTTGCAACATGCTCATAGTTTGTAAACAGGCAGAGAAAGATTGTGTTTTCCAGCACTTTTTTATTTTTTTATTTTGATTCATTATTGATTTTGTACAGGTACACATATCACCTTAAAAAGTCATTAGACTAGATGCCTTAATATACTTCTTTTCAATATCCCAAAATTCACATGAGACAGGAATCGTTTAGATAACTAACATTGACGCACTTTACTAATTGTCCATACAGCTCGAACTAGCGGACCTTGCGTTAGAATATTGTTTTGCATCTTCTATTACATCAGTTTCACAGATAGTGACCCCCGTGGTTTACTATAGTCGCTTCAGTTTCACGTCAGCGACCGTGACTAAAATTCCTATATTTCGTCATTATGTTCGTTTGGTTGATGATCCGCACATTTCAACATTATCCATAAACGCCCTATATGGTGTTCACTGTCCCTTTATTATGGATTCTTGAGTCCGAGTACTCGTGTTCATGACGATTATGCTGTAAACGCATAAAGCTTTGTCCCAAAAAAAGAAAAAAAGTTATCCCGCTCGTGCAGTTTACATATAGTCTGCCGCCGCTGTTTACTATCTGTCAGCGTGCCATTGGAACAGACGAAGGACTTTAAAGTCTTACACCGCCGCCGGCCAGTAAGCATATTGACGGTTGAGCCTTGATGAGAGAAGATCGGTATAGCGCGCGGTGAGTTACATTGTAGCACTTCGATTACTCTAAAAGGCGATTAGATAAAATATAAGGGCAACAGTTACAGCCTTTCCCTTCTCGCATTAACAGCTTCGTGAAGAGAAACATTTGCGTGATCGAGACGCCATTGCCTAGACACGCAGGTAAAAAACGCCGTTCTTTTTGTTTTTACCCGCTTTCCTGAGTTTAATTTTGAGCAGCATATTGACAACGATTATTTGTTTCATTTGGTTCTCTTCATGTTCACAAGTTTTATATGCAGGTGAGCCGCATTGTTTTCACTTTCTGGCAAACGTACATGCATTATTTGTTGACATTGGGCAGTATGCATTTATAGAAACTATCTTTTCCCCCGCAGATGCAAACTTGACTAATAAGACAGGTAACATATAATACTTCATTTCATTCAGCTCGCACAGCATAATAAGATATTTCTTGAATGAGTCCCCTTTTAAACTTCAAATTTTTTTGGATCTCACAGAAATTGTTTGGCTAAATAGGAACAGCTACATGCAGGTTATACTTCTGCTTTCATTTATTAGGTAAGCCAAGGCTTATAATTTATAGGGCAATAAGTGCTCATACATTGTGATAAACTGAGACGCATTATCCTCCTTGTTTTCTTTTTCTTTTTCAGACCCCCGACGAAGGGGCAATTGCCCCGAAATGCACTGGGTTTTTTCTTTTGTATTGTTTTTTTCACTCTGTATTGAACCTGCGTATTGATAAAATGTTGCTTTTGTCACTCACAATTTAAACATTGGTTTATGATGTCTGTAGCATTTGTGTTAGAAAATTCTAATTGAGGAGAATAATGAGAACATTATATGTTTGATGGTTTTGAAAAAAAAGGTTTAAAATAAATTGAATGATATAAATCTTTAAAAAGAACTTTTTTTGTAGTGCGTACTAGAGTCCTAGTGACTTCTGACACTAGGCCTTATACATTTTTTGATTATCAGTTGGCAGGCACTAATCGGGTACAGCACACGTATCGCCATATAGGATTAAAACGCAGTGATACACACGAGTGCAGCACCCTACTTCATTCATAAAATATACTTTGAAGCAGATTTTGTAGGATAATTCTGGTATTTTAGTCTTTTAATTAATACAGTCAGTGGATCTCCTTGGCACAAAAGATAGTCCTTTTTGTGAATTGTTTCTTTTTCTGTGAAGATAACTTTGTTAAGTTGTGTATGAAATTTGGATTAGTCTTGCATGAGCTGTACATTTGTCTCCACACTCTAACTTCTCCTGACACTGGTGGCTTGCAGTCTTCCTCTCCTTCCCTTTTGAGCTGGTTCTGAAAAACATGTTGGCTTCCATGATTCTAAGTTGCTGTTGATCCCTCTGATGTGATGGCTTGTTTGTCAGTCAACGTACTCATCTGAGGTCTCTAAAAAGATAATAAATGGTTCCAGTCTTAGTACTGTCCAGGATCCTGGGTCTTTTCAGGTTTGTGTGGAATCTTTTATTCAAATATAGGCAGTTTTCATCTGCTGAAAATGCTCTGCTCTCCCTCTGGAGCTTTTTTGTTTTGGATGATTGTGTATGGATGGGGGATTCTTACATCTGTTTTTCAGCTTTTTTCTACGAGAGTCTTGGTATCCTGTTGTGCAGGACTGTTCTTGATCTCTTCTTCAGGTGCTTTAATTTCTTTTAACTCTTTTTACTGTGTCTTTTGGCTGCATCTATTGATGAAACTAGGCTCTCTGTGGAACCATTAATGGCTATATAACTGAGATCCATTTTATATTCGCCGCTGTGTATGAATATGATTAGTCCATTGCTGACTTGTTGGCCTGATGGTATGGTTTGGGCTTTAAATGTTCAATTAAAGCTTCCTTCACTGTGTAATTGGACTGATCTGAGCCACTCACATCACTGTAGTGTTAATAAAGGCTCCTGAGGCTGCAACCCAAGGTAGAGACTAACTGCAGTTGTCGCTCTTGGCTCTGACCATCCTTATTGTCTGATGTCTCTCAATGTTCTTCTCCGTTTCTCTTCTTACATCTTGATTGTTATCACTCATCCCTGGTACCTGACAGTGATCACACTTCCCCGTTTCTCATATTGTTTCTCTGCCTTCATCTTCTGTAGAGCATTCTGTTATGGCCAGTATGTGATAATTGTGGGGTATCTAGAGTGCAAGGGTGTCTGCAAGCGAGGAGGTTTGTTTATGTACAGGAAGGTGTCCCTTCCTGCACATCAACAAACCAAAAATGCCAGTTTGTAACTTACATGTGTGCTGCTTCATGCAGCACACATGTAAGTTACAAAACTGCATTTTTTTTTAAAAGGTTTGTTTATGTAAAGGAAGGGACACCTTCTTGTACATAAACAAACCATGGCATTTTGCATTTTCTATGCGTGCTGCACGCGCAGCACACATGGAAAAGGCAAAAACAAGGAGAAATAAAGCATTTCTCTTTGTATCGCCAACTTAAGACCAGGGTTTTCCTGGTCTTAAGTTTGTTGTTAGCTCTTATATTCACGCTGCCCTTGTAAATAGGGGGCAGCGTAAATATCAATGGGTGTTACAGTGGAACACCCGCCACAATACCCACTGCATGCCCCTTTCACGCTAAACACAGCGTGAAAGGGGGCCTAGTCACAAGGCAGCGTTAGGCCACGTTAAGTAGCTTAACGCTGCCTTGTGAATGTGGCGAGGCCCCTATCGCCACCACAGCGTCACTGAAAGTGACGTTATGGTGGCAATGGGGACTTGTAAATATGCCCCGTTGTCTTTTAGTGTTGCTACAATATGGATTTGCCTTGAAAAAACAAAAGACAAGAGGCATTTGGCAAAACAGTACCAGTTGGTTTAATTAAATACTTTGGCATAAGTGCAGCTTACAGAAATGATTCTGAGGCCTGTCTCAAAGTGCAATCAATCCGAACGGGTTTTATACAGTATCATAATAGTGCATCCAGTGTTCCCTGTTTGGTAAAAGAATGCGGGCCTTGTATGTGGAGTCGTAAATAAAAAGTCCCTAATAACAAATGCAGATGGACTAAGAACTTGTGTCGACGCAATGTGGACCAGTGAGTAATGTGTGTCCGGCGTGAGGGGTGCGTGATCACTGTGTGTGCTGTGTGCTGTATCCTGATTTGGTATGTGTTCCTTACCCTATGAGGCACCTGATTTTATGGTGTTTTGGGAATGCGCGCTCCCCTCTGATCTTGTGTGCTCTATTGGGGCCCATTTCCCTGGACCATTGTGGTGTTGCTGCGCTTATCTGTGGGATGGACCTGAGTTTCCTGTTTGCGCATTTGTCTGCCGGCTAAGTGCCACCCCACATGCAACCTGTCAATCAGTTAAGAGGGCCTAATTTTCAGAGCCCGCGAGATCACGTATTTATGAGTCGGGTTGATAGAGAGTTCAAGACAGGCGAATTTGATAATAGTGATGCGACTTTGTTCATGTATGTGAGTGTACCATTATAAGCCTCAGCATTGTTTTTATCAATATCAACATTAGTGAAGGTTTTCTTTGCTTCCCATATTTCCTATATATATTGTTTTTATAGGTTTTTCATCGCTGTCATACAACCCGGGTTGAATGGAAGATTTCCGCTTTGTCTCAGAAGTCTGTTTAGGTTTTTCTTTTGAGTTCTTAGCTCATGATTATACCAGGGATATGAGATGCTGTCCTAGTTAGTAGGCGGACACCGACCTTGGCTCTCAGAATTTGGTGGTTAAGTCATGATTATGTCATTTAAGCCCATACAGTGCGATGATCTTGGTGACGGGTTCCTGAAATGCACAGGGAATGAATTAAGGTATTGCTGTTCTCTATCGTGATCCAATGGTTACATTTATCGCTTATTTATTTAAGAGGGCCAAGATCAGATCTTTAATTGATGCAAAACAGTGGCAACTCCTATTGCTGAATAAGGTTGATGTATATATGGGCAGTAAATGCTTAGTGCGCAGAAGCCTCCAGCCGGGATAAATGGGGGCGTGTCCTCTGCTGCCAATTGGAGCAAGATGGACCCTCCTAATTACGCATGAGTGACTTGCCCACTTTGCAGCTCTCCACTCAGCTGCCTTAGACAGCTTTGTGGAGACCAAGCACAGGTCTACAGAGCCTGAAGGAGCACCGAGCTAGGATGCTCCAGCCAATCCTGGCACTGCTCTCATGCTGGTGAGAGCAGTGTCAGGATTGGTTAGTGGGATTTCCTGGAGGCTGGACCCGACAGAGGTATCGAGGAGGACATTAGACGTGCAGCAGGTAAGGTAAGTGACTGTATTTAAAATTATTTGCCACTTGCCTTACCTTCATGCACGCACCCATCCACCGACCACTTAGTTGCTTGCCCGCCCACCTGCCGTACCAGTGAATATACGTGCCAGCCACCCCTGCTCCCAGGTTTTGTGCTTTGTGTTGCATGGAGATGCCCCCTGGCTGGAGGGCCAATCAAAGGGTACAGAGGTGGAAGATGTGTTCTAGACAGGGAGTGATGCTAGTCTAGTTAAGTGTCGTGTTTTCAGCTGGTGATGATTTTGAGTATCTTCAGAGTGCATCTGCAAGACAATGCTTATAGACAGGTTCTGCTGTGGAACCTTACCTCTGCATACAGGTCCCGCCTCTTTTTCATTTTGAATTTCATAAATCCTTCTGATGCATTATATAGTATAAAATAGGCGTGATTTTAAAATGATGCATTTTGTGCTAAAATATAGCGCTAAATGCTGGAAGGCCATTTTATAAGCCGCTTGCGCCTCCGGTGTATCACTTTTTGCGACGCTTTGGTGGGGTAGGAGCCTGCTCCATATTTACGAGGCAACACCAAAGCTACTTTTTTGGCAAAATGCTGACTTGTAAATATCGTTCCCTTTAACACAGTTTTCTGAGATAAAGGGGCGTGCAATGGGTATTGCTGAGAGCGTTCCCAAGCAATATCCATGACTTTTTAACACTGCCTCAAATCTACGAGAAATTGTAACTCTGAGGCAGGGCCAAAAACGTAGGCATAAGGGAGGCCCAATGAGGAGAAATAACTTAATTTCTCCTTGTTTTTCTTTTTTCTATGTGTGCTTCATTTTGCAGCACACATAGAAAGATGGAGAAGCTTCTTGTGATTGTTTCTGTGCCGGAAGGATTCCCGTCCTGTACAAAAATAATCTTCCCCGCAACGCAGGCACCATTGGCACACAGCAGTGCATTGTGCGCCAGCCCAGGGGAAAAGGACAGGAATGCGCTGTATGTGATCCTGCCGCGCTGCCCAACAGCAAAAACTCATAAATGAGACCCTGGGTTGGCATTTTGTGCCATTACGCACAATTTCAGGGAATTTTCTTGACAGTTTGCGGAATTGCACCAGAGCCAATTATGCAAAATCTTAAAGTTTGAGGTACCCATCCTCTAAATCCAGCAGCAGGAGACACAGGAAGGTGGAGTTACTGTAAATGTGAAAGGCTGGGAGCTTTAAATATTGGTAAGGGGGCGGGAGATAAAATAGCTGAAGGTAAGTCAGTGTCTGGGGTTGTGTCTGCATTCAGCAGGTTCACCTTCACTGGCAGTTAATTCGCCAAAATCCGACAAAGATGGGTTCCTAGAAGCATACTAACCCTGATCTGAAACAGAGAAAAAAGTCTCGCTGATTTCACATGAATTTACTTCCAAGTCCTGTTTACTGTGTTGTGGGTCCCTGGTCTGTCTCGGCTCTCCCCTCCCGGCCAGCCCCTTACCTTGAACTGTTTCCGGTCTTGCTATATAAATTGATAATCCTTGAACTCGGCTTCCCGCCACTAGGGTCCTGGGCTCAGGTGCCCCGCCTCCTCTCTCTTCCTGCCCCTTTCACTGCTCCTCGTTCCTGCTGAGCCCATGTGCTCAGGGAGGGCTGTGGTTGGGCAGAGGGGTTGCATGTGTGCGTGTGTGGGCTTCTGACGGAATACATCCTTTCCTAAAATGCCAGATCTGGTTTAGGTTTTTGTCCAGAAAAGGATGGAAAAACATAATTTCGAAATTTCCTTTGCTAAAAAAAATGTCTTCCCTGCTGTGCATCGGTGCATGTCTAAATTAAGAAAAATGATTATTTCATGGAGGAAAATATTTATCCAGGAAGGAAAAGATTTTAAAATTAACCTTTAAACATGGTGAAACGAGGCCGCTATTTCGTAGAAACAGACTGCGGCTAATTGTACTCAGTT
Organism: Lissotriton vulgaris; assembly: GCF_964263255.1. Classification (NCBI taxonomy): domain Eukaryota; kingdom Metazoa; phylum Chordata; class Amphibia; order Caudata; family Salamandridae; genus Lissotriton; species Lissotriton vulgaris. The sequence goes on along the minus strand of NW_028242234.1, from coordinate 556,820 downwards.
TTCGGGAACGTTTGCAAAGAGCGTGAAATCCAGCTGTTCTAGTTGGAAAAACAGTAGTGGGCGCAGCCAGAAGTGGGTGGCGGGGATGGGGAGAGGGCAGGGAGAGACACTAGCAACGTATGCCTTGTATTGGGGTGTTCAAAGTGACGGGGGGCTGTTACAACCCAAGGGGTGTCATGGTCGTAAAAAGGAGCGTTACGTTGTCTTGAGGGGTAGAAAAAGGAGAGTGATTTAGTACCTATACCTCCATTTACACTCGTGTTGTCCCAAGAGCAAATGTAATCTACTACTCGGGATCTTCGAATGTAATCACAATGCAGCCTCCCGTAATTGTTTTTCTGCCATTTCCCACCCATGGGGTCCTACGTACCGTCAGAATCCTACCTTGCCAAGTTGGCGGAATGGGGCGATTGATATTTAGCCAGTGTCAGAGACCACATAGGTTCTGCATTGTGGTCCACTAGCTCGGGCACACCTGTCATTACCACTACAAAAGGACATGCTTCCAGTGGCATATCGGCAGGAAATCTAACTTCGGTAGGTCCCCTAAGGCCATCTCTGTTGGATACTGGGGCCGAGGTTTTCGGGGCCGGGGTTTTAGAGGCTGGAGTTTGAGGCACCGGGGTTTTAGATGTCACTTTTTTTGATGCCGCTGTCTTAGGTGCAGGTGTTATTATTGACAGGGCATTTCCCTGTGAGAAAGTTGTGGCGACATTAGTAAATAGATTTACTGTGCTCTTATTATTCAGTTGGCTGTTTCCTAACATTGTCTGCGCGTTTGCCAATAGCGCTCCGCTCTGCTCCTCCCCCCGCCTCCATTTTGTTTGTTTGTTGTCGTCCTCGTGTGCCCGACCCGCCTCCCAGCTGAGACGCCCTCCCACTAACTTAATATAGCGCTGCTCTGCTGTAAACGCTGTGACTCGCTCCTCCTCACGGATAGAGTGGTCGCTCCCTGTGCCCCTGGCTGCAACCTGGTATCGTAGCGCTGCTCTGCTGAAGAATCTCTTTAATACCTCTAATTGTTTTCGCCTGCTGTGTGCCTTGCCTAGCGCTTTGCCTAATTAGCGCTCTAGATATTCAATTTGGCTGTTTCCTAACATTGTCTGCGCGTTTGCCAATAGCGCTCCGCTCTGCTCCTCCCCCCGCCTCCATTTTGTTTGTTTGTTGTCGTCCTCGTGTGCCCGACCCGCCTCCCAGCTGAGACGCCCTCGCCCCTCCCCCTCCACTATCCATTTATGACAGTTGTTACCGCGCGCAGCGTTTACGCGCAGCGACCGCGCCCAACCCGCGCCGAAGGTGCGCCAAAGGTAAGCCCGTCTACGCCCGTCCGCGCCTGGACCGCGCCCAGCGCCAGACCCCCTGCCCCTCGCGCTGCGCTGCCCTCCCGCATCACCTACGATGCCGCCACCCTCCTAGCCCTCAACCCCGGTCGCGCCCCCAACTGCGTCCAAGCCGCTCCTGGACACACTCATGGACCTTTCTCCTGCTACTCCTGCAAATTCAGCGGCACCAACAACATCTCCGCTACGACCACACCACAGATTCCCGACCCCAACCACCTACAATGCATCCTTCTCAACACCCGCTCGGTCCACAGGCACGCCATTGACCTATGGAACCTACTAGACACCATCTCTCCAGACGTCGCCTTCCTAACGGAAACATGGATGAACGCTTCCTCCGCCCCAGATATCACCATTGCCATCCCTGAAGAATATAAGATCACACGCAAGGACCGTACCAGCCACACAGGAGGAGGCATCGCTATCGTCCATAAGAAATCTATCCGCATCTCAACCAGCTCTGACGCCAACCTCGCCAACTCCGAACACCTTCACTTCCAGATCCACATCGACCCCAAGACCACACTCAGAGGCACCCTCCTCTACAGACCGCCAGGACTCCGCGCAAAATTCAGTGAAGACATCACGGACTTCATCACTCCACACGCGCTCCCCTCCAAAGACTACATCCTTCTGGGAGACCTCAACTTTCACCTTGAAAAGACCATCGACCGCAACACCACCACCCTGCTGGACAACCTCGCCAACCTCGGACTTAAACAACTAGTCACTTCCCCCACCCACATCGCAGGTCACACACTCGACCCCATCTTCACCTCCAGCAACCATGTCTCCTTCAGCCACACTACGGATCTCCTCTGGACTGACCACAGCTGCGTTCACTTCACCTACAACAAGCTAAAACCCACCAACCACCTCCAACCAACTCTGCAAAGAAACTGGAACAAGATCACCACCGACCAGATCTCCGCATCGCTCCTTCTAAACACACCAGCCCACTCTTCTAACCCAAACCAAGCCGCCGCCAACCTCACCCTATGGCTATCCAACACCGCCGACACCCTAGCACCACTGAAAAAACGTCAAAGCAAACCTGGCAGCAAGAAGGCCTCATGGTTCAACGATGATCTTAAGAAGTCCAAGAAACTCTGCCGCTCCCTTGAAAAGGCCTGGAAAAAAAGACCCATCCACTAGCACCAAGGACGCCTTCAAAAACGCCACCCGCACTCACCACCAACTAATCCGAAAGGCCAAGAAAACAGCATTCAAGGATCGACTTGACAACAAAGCCCACAACAGCAAGGAACTTTTCAACATCGTCAAAGAATTTTCCAACCCCTCGGCCAACTCCAACGACATCACCCCCTCTCAAGCCCTCTGCGACTCCCTAGCCTCATTCTTCCACAACAAGATTGCAGACATCCACAACAGCTTCGACAACCAACCCGGAGACCAACCCACCCAACCATTTGCTGAACATTCTCCCCCCGTGAACACCCTCAACGACTGGAACCCAATCTCCACTGAGGACACAATCCGCCTGATGAATTCCATCCACTCAGGATCCCCCACAGACCCTTGTCCTCATCACATCTTCAACAAAGCAGACTCCGTCATAGCACCGCACCTCCGAGACGTCATCAACTGCTCCTTCAACTCCGCCACCTTCCCGGAAAATTGGAAACACGCTGAACTCACCGCCCTTCTGAAAAAACCCACAGCGGACCCCACCGAACTCAAAAATTACCGCCCCATTTCGCTCCTTCCATTCCCGGCCAAAGTCATCGAGAAAGCCGTCAACAACCAGCTCGCCGCTTTCCTCGAAGCCAACAAATCCCTCGACTCCTCACAATCTGGCTTCCGAGCAAAACACAGCACTGAGACCCCCTCATCGCAGCAACAGACGACATTCGAACTCTATTGGACAATGGAGACACAGTCGCCCTCATCCTCCTCGACCTCTCTGCAGCATTCGACACAGTCTGCCACAGCACCCTGTTACAACGCCTCAATAACATCGGAATACAAGGAAAAGCACTTGAATGGATCACCTCATTCCTCTCCGGAAGAACCCAGAGAGTCCGCCTCCCACCATTCAAGTCCGAGGCCACTGAAGTCATCTGTGGCGTACCTCAAGGATCCTCACTCAGCCCCACCCTCTTCAACGTTTACATGAGCCCCCTCGCGGCCATCGCCCGCCAACACAACCTCAACATCATCTCTTACGCGGATGACACTCAACTTATCCTTTCTCTCACCAATGACCCCAGCACCGCCAAAACTAACCTACACGAAGGAATGAAAGAAGTTGCCGAATGGATGAAACAAAGCCGTCTGAAACTGAACTCAGACAAAACAGAAGTCCTCATCTTAGGTACATCCCCCTCTGTATGGGACGACTCCTGGTGGCCGGAAGCCCTTGGAAAAGCACCCATCCCGACAGACCACGCACGGAACCTAGGCGTCATCCTGGATTCTTCACTCTCAATGAACAGACAAGTCAGCGCCATATCCTCATCCTGCTTCAACATTCTTCGCATGCTCAGAAAAACATTTTGCTGGATCCCCACCGAAACAAGGAAAACAGTCACCCATGCTCTAGTCACGAGCCGACTGGACTACGGAAACACCCTCTACGCAGGTACTACCGCTAAACGAATCCAAAACGCCTCAGCCAGGATCATATTAGACATCCCGCGCAACGAACACATCTCCGGTCACCTGAAAGACCTCCACTGGCTACCCGTCAATAAGAGAATCACTTTCCGACTGCTAACTCACGCACACAAATCACTCTACGACATCGGACCAGAATGCCTCAACTCACGACTGTCCTTCTACACCCCCTCCCGCCAACTACGTTCTTCCAACCAAGCCCTCGCCACTGTACCTCGCATCAACAGGACCACCATGGGAGGCGGATCCTTCTCATACCTGGCTGCTAAAACATGGAACTCACTCCCCGCTTACCTTCGCCTCACCCAGAACCACCTAGCATTCAGAAAACAACTTAAAACGTGGATATTTGACAAGTAATCCTCCTCCCCTTTCTAAGCGCCTTGAGACCCTCTGGGTAGGTAGTGCGCTATATAAATTCTCTGACTTGACTTGACTTGACTTCTTTTGGGTAGTTGGAGGCTTAGGGAGGGTATTTGCAGGCTTAGGGAGGGTTTGTTTATTCTGTTTGTTTCCCCCCATTTTATGAGCCCCTGGCACTTGGTTAAATTGCGGGAGATTGGTAAACTTGGATAGCTGAATCTCTAGCTGGGCTAACTTTGCTTCTACTGGTTCAAGAAAGGATTTTAATAAGTCTGCGATCTTATTTAGCAGCTGGGAGTTATTGCTATCAGTTGTTTCCTTACTACAGGATAGAAGAATAGGGGATTCCAGATTAATGGGGGCAGGAGTGTCATGTGCGGGGTTGTGGATAATCACAGAAACTACTAGCTGTTCTGCTCTAAGGGGTGGATTCTCTAACATACTAGGCACATCGCCGATCTCGTTGAGGATGGAATTTTTCGGACCGTTCTTTCTTTTCCTTATTGCGCCCTCCCTCCTCCCTCTTGCTTGCCTTCTTTCATCTGATGTGATTTGGGGTGAAATTTGAGGTATTAGCTCTGGTGTTCTTTCTAGGTCTGAGCTTATCTGAGAATCAGAGAGCTGGGAGGCCGATAGGTCCACATTATTTGGCAGGCTACGCCTGCCTTCACAAAGGGACCTCTGCCCTGCATTATTATCAGGTGCAGGAGTTCTAGCGGAGTTCTAGCGTCGGCCAAGTTACCCATAGAAGATCTCTTAGCGAACGCTAAGTCCAAGGACACCCCTTCCTCCATCAAAGAAATACTTTGATCAATGAATGAGTTTGCCTTGGTAATAAAAGCATCCATGGGACCTAACAGCTTACCCACACTCCCAGGTGCCTTGGTTTTGTTTCCTCTAGTTAACACCATTTTTCCTATTGGACAAATACAGGGGAAAAAGTTCTAACATAAATATAGGATCAGCGAGATAGAATAATTCGAGGGTCGCAGGTGCAGAGTCTGTGAAAACAAGGTAGATTGCAGGAGGTGGGAGTTAGAGAGATGGCCCAGTCCAGTCTCTCACGTCCTCGAACGGCCTCAAACGGCCCGCCCTTTGCCCGGGCTTCGCTCCGCGCTTTGCCCCGCGCACATCCCGCGTGCGCGTCAGACGCTGACTGTATATATCGGGAGGTGGGCGGGAAGAGGACCAGCTGTGGCGAATCTCCTGGTGCAGTGCCCGCTGGTCCTCGCAGTCCCGCAGGGGTGGAGCGGCTCTGCAGGGCTCCTCTCGTGATCAGGGAGTCCAAAAGTGATGTTAACCTCGAGCGGCCCCCGCGAAGCGGGGGCCGCGAGGAGTAGGCAGATGACAGCTGGGGAAAGACGTGGGCTGAAAACAAGCAGGAAATTGGTTGACTCAGTGTCACTGCTGAGTCTGTGTTCTTAGCTGGTACCCATCGTCTTCGGTGATTAGTTGTAAACCAATGTTGCTGTGTGTGTAAATACCAGCTAAGTTGTCTGTAAGTGAGAACCTGCTGGTAGCCAGTAGTTGAGTGTCTGTGGTTGTTTGTCAGTAAGTGAGTACCTGCTGCTAACCAGTAGTTTAGTGTCTGTGGTTGTTTTTCAGTAAGTAGCTACCTGCTGCAAACCAGTAGTTGAGTGTCTGTCGTTGTTTGTTAGTAAGTGAGTACCTGCTGCTAGCCAGTAGTTGAGTGCTTGTGGTTGTTTGTTAGTAAGTGAGTACCTGGTGCTAGCCGGTAGTTGAGTGCTTGTGGTTGCTTGTTAATAAGTGAGTACCTGCTGCAAACCGGTAGTTGAGTGATTGTGGTTGCTTGTTAGTAAGTGAGTATCTGCTGCTAGCCGGTAGTTGAGTGCTTGTGGTTGTCTTGTTAGTAAGTGAGTACCTGCTGCTAGCCGGTAGTTGAGTGCTTGTGGTTGTTTGTCAGTAAGTGAGTACCTGCTGCTAACCAGTAGTTGAGTGTCTGTGGTTGTTTTTCAGTAAGTAGCTACCTGCTGCAAACCAGTAGTTGAGTGCTTGTGATTGCTTGTTAGTAAGTGAGTACCTGCTGCTAGCTGGTAGTTAAGTGCTTGTGGTTGCTTGTTAGTAAGTGAGTACCTGCTGCTAGCCGGTAGTTGAGTGCTTGCGGTTGCTTTTTAGTAAGTGAGTACCTGCTGCAAACCAGTAGTTGAGTGCTTGTGGTTGCTTGTTAGTAAGTGAGTACCTGCTGCTAGCGGGTAGTTGAGTGCTTGTGGTTGTTTGTCAGTAAGTGAGTACCTGCTGCTAACCAGTAGTTGAGTGTCTGTGGTTGTTTTTCAGTAAGTAGCTACCTGCGGCAAACCAGTAGTTTAGTGTCCGTGGTTGGTTGTTAGTAAGTGAGTACCTGCTGCTAGCCAGTAGTTGAGTACTTGTGGTTGTTTGTCAGTAAGTGAGTACCTGCTGCTAACCAGTAGTTGAGTGCTTGTGTTTGCTTGTTAGTAAGTGAGTACCTGCTGCAAACCGGTAGTTGAGTGCTTGTGGTTGCTTGTTAGTAAGTGAGTACCTGCTGCTAGCCGGTAGTTGAGTGCTTGTAGTTGTTTGTTAGTAAGTGAGTACTTGCTGCTAGCCAGTAGTTGAGTGCTTGTGGTTGCTTGTTAGTAAGTAAGTACCTGCTGCAAACCGGTAGTTGAGTGCTTGTGGTTGCTTGTTAGTAAGTGAGTACCTGCTGCTAGCCGGTAGTTGAGTGCTTGTGGTTGTTTCTCAGTTAGATGAGTATCTGCTGCTAACCAGTAGTTGAGTGTCTGTGGTTGTTTTTCAGTAAGTAGCTACCTGCTGCAAACCAGTAGTTGAGTGCTTGTTAGTAAGTGAGTACCTGCTGCTAACCAGTAGTTGAGTGTCTGTGGTTCTTTGTCAGTAAGTGAGTACCTGCTGCTAACCAGTAGTTGATTGTCTGTGGCTGGCCAGTGCTTGAGTGGCTGGTGTTAGCCAGAGACTGACAATTTATTGGTGGCTGATGTTTGCCTTTGGCCAGTTAATGCGTCTTAGTGGCTACTGAATGAAACACCCCCATGGTTAAGTGTCTGTTACTGGCCGCTTCTCGAGTGTCTGCATTGGCTTTCCTGAATACCTGCTGCTGGCCTTTGGTTAAATGCATGTTGTCGGTCAGAAGTTGTGAGTCTGTTAGCCAGTGTTTACTTATCCATTATTTGACATTTATTGAGCATGAATTTAGTCAGTGGTTGAATACCTGTCATTGGTCAGAGGTGTTGGAAACCGTCCGAGGGCCTGATTTTTGCCATTATTAGTACTTTGGCCTCTGCAAGTGTAAGCTGTCGGCCAGTGGGTTTGCGTGCACTGTTAGCCAGCGTTTGAGAGTCTACAGTGGTCTAGTGCACACTGTTGACCAGTGTTTGAGAATCTGTTGTTGTTCAGTTATTGAATGAGGATCATTTATAAAGCTCAACAATCGCATTGCAGCACTGAATCCACAATTACAAGTACCCTTCAGATTCGCACCATGGAAAGGGTCAATTTTAAGCTGAGAGAAAAGCCAGGTCTTAAGGATCTTCCCAATGTAAATGTAAATGTGTTTGTATTTATATAGCGCCTTCTACCCAGAGGTCTCGTAGCGCTGTATTCATACCGCTGTGGAACCCTTCCTGGCTTTCCTGTGAGATGTCCACTCCTGGGCACCCCCAAGGTGAAGCCAGGCATCCAAGCGCTGCTGGGGTCGTTGTGGAGATTAAGCAAGCTATTGCCCAGAGTCACAGAGAGAGACCCATGATTAGACTAGGCACGAGGCGAGAATTATCAGGTCTGGGGAAATTGAGTCCAAGAGCCACAGAGGCGGGAATTGAACCCTGGTCCCAGGCTAGACCTCTGCATCAGGGTCTGCCGCTCTAACCATTGAGCCACACTTTTCCAATGGAGGTGGCATCTTCAGCTTGTCTCAAAAAAGAAGAAGGAAGCTGATTCCAGTCTTTTGTACCAAACCCTGAAGAAGATCTGCCTCCTCTAGTCTTCACCCTGAACCTGGGTTTTGATAAAAACTTGGCATTACCCAACCTCAAAGCTCCAGGGGCATATAATTTGAATGGTTCTGATGAAAATTTTAGCCCAGTCTGGTCGAATGCTCTAAAGACTATCTAAATAAAATCCGCTTTTCCACTGTCAGTCAATGAAGTTTCCGCAACCATTTAGCGATAAGAAGACCTACGAGGGAGTTTGGGTAGAAGTTGGACTAATCACATCTGTTTACGGCAGCACTACGTGTATAACTTTGATATCATTTGGAGTTAAGGATTTTGAGCCTTTTATTCTTACAGCTAAACCCGTAGAATCACTTACTATGAATAGTTGACCATCTTGGGCTGTTAGCCGCAATGGCATACCGATTACATATTAAATCAGATCCCAAAATGTGGAGCCCTGACCTGGAATAGCTTTTTAATAAATCCATCTTTCGTGGGCAAGTTCAAGCGACTTATAAAAAAGGCCCTTAATCAGAGCCCAGTAGTTATCGGCTTATTGTACTGGTAGATGCCAATGGCAAGTTATTTGCCAAGCATCTGCACTCATTTTAAATTAGCTTGGGCCGAGGGAGGTAATCATCTTCCGGTTAATCAAACTGGCTCTAGCCATAACTGCTCCACTAGGGAAAATAAATGCTTTTTAACCACTCTAATCTGTCGGACACTGAAATTAAAAAGAACAAATGTATTTGTCTGTTTTGTGGATTTTTCTTTTGCTTGCGATACAGTTTTAAGACACAGGCTATGGTTAAAGTTGCATCAACGGGGAATTGATGGGGCTGTTTTGCAGATATTAATGGAACTCCATCCAGATACCTGGATCCAAGTGAAGTTAACCAGAGCCCTGGGGTTAACACCGAAGATGAGAACCTATAACTGCCTTCAACAAGGGTGTATACTGGCACCCCTGCTATTTGCACTTTATATTGCTGACCTAACCCCAATATTCAATCAGGATGTTGTGGGAAACTGCAAAGTTTGACTACAAAAAATTTCACACTTAATTAACGCTGATTCTGTTGATCTAGTCTGGATGACCCAGATGGGTCTCCAAAAGCAGCTGCAATGACCGGGAAAATATAGTACTGTTAATGGTTTACGTATTAATCACACTAATAAAAAAATAATGTCATTTGGTAAAATAAAGTTAAGATCCATCTGGAAGATGGATAAGGACCTCAAACAGGTCATTAAATACAGGTATTTAGGAGTAACTTACGATCCAAAATTCATATAGGCCCTACATCTGAAATGAATCAAGAATACATTGAAATCAACTGCCAGAGCCATTGCACGTTTTGCACATCTGTATGGGGTCTGTAATGAGTTTGATGCTAACGGTGTTAGTAATGAAAATCTATCCAATAATTTTATATGGTATTTATTAAACAGATTATGGAGGTTTTACATATACAACTTGTACAATGTCCAGTACTCGACAATGGTAAGAAATGTATTCCCATTGATAGAGATTAAGGGCCTTATATATAACTTATTAATTCAAATTGTACAACAAATATTTAACTGACGGACTTCGCCCCCACATGCTATTTTTAGACTAGAATTCCGTCATGCACTGCTTATTGTTTTAAATAACATAACTGTGGTTAAGTATTTGTGTTTCTTCAGGAATGCATCTTTATCCAATCTAAAGGGACTAATTAGACAGTATATGGAAATGTACCCAGGATATCAAGTGATGTCAATGGATATGGGGCTAAAACTTCTACCAGGACATCATCAGCTTCCTCTGATACAAATCTTAGCAGCAATCCCTGAGATGACATGTAAAGTGATATTCCAAAAGAATATGAAATTGGTATCCTATGAAAGTGCTTTACTTGCTTTAACAATATTGAAAGATTTTCATTATACATATGCAATTTTTAGAAATAAGAGACAATCTTTTTGAGATTCCCGTTGAAATACTATTGCTGGTTTAGGGGTCTTGGAATAAGACTGGAGATAACAATAGACAATGCCACTTGTGTAATTTATTTCCTGAACAGAAGAACATATGTTTTGCTTATGTCCTCTAACACAGGATTTGAGAAATAAAATGCTCAAACTCCTTTTTCAACAAGCAGGCACAAGACACTTCGGGCCATATTATGAAGAACGGGCGATAACATTATACAATAAGGGACTTAATAATATGCCCTAGAGAATTCCAATAGAAGTCCAAGTTCTGGTAGGAAGGACATCAAACCTGGGCTTCTCTTGGAATTCTCTAGGGCATATTATCAAGCCCCTTATCGCCGCTTTAGCAGCAGTTTCCTGCCGCTAAAGCGGCAATAATGTTACGCCTGTTCTAGATAATATGGCCTAGTTGCACACCTATGAGCCCATAGGTGTATCTCCCATGGCACCAGTATTCATTGCTGTTACATCCAGCTGTAGTTTTAATTCCAAATAAAGTTCCAAACGAAAATTTCTCTTGTTCAAAATGAATTGTATTTCCAATTGGTTCAAATTATATCACATTATTGATTCATAACATGTAGCAACAATCTTGTTTGTTCCAATGCATTTCGGTGAGTAAATCACCTTCGTCAGGGAACGTCTACAAACAAATGAAAAAGTGTACATTGTAACAATTTGTGATAGAACCGTGTTTAAATCAATCTATTCACTCAAGTTTAACCTAATGTGTAGCGCGTTATATAAGCGTGTTTAAGCGAGTTTGTCAACTGGTGAAAAAGTGCTATAGCGTATCTGCGTGCACCCTTGTTAACTATGGCGGTTAGCTAGACAGTTCGCTTAGCCTTGTCAAATGCTCGCTGCTTAGCGGAATGTAAGGGTCGCGTTACCGCTTACGCTCGGGTTATCTGAATCTAATCACCGCTCACCTTATGTTGCTGTACAAAATCACTCCGCTTTCTGCCAAAATGTGCCTGCGAACTCGCTCTCAGGTTCAGGAAGCTTGGACTAACGCCGCGATAAACGCGCATGCGCTCTGCGTAACTATAAGGGTGTGGTTCTTTTGAAGGTGTGGGTTTTTTTTTTTTTAAATTGCGTGTTTTTGACAAACCGAAAACTTTAGTGAACAAATTATTCGACATCATATATCTGCTACAGGTAGAGGTCAATCAAGGCGCCACAATCAATATTAACATTCTGTTCATGTGTCCGTTCACAATATTTATACGACATAATTCCATAAAACTAATTATTTACAAGTAGCACAAAAGTTCTATACGATCATTCAGCCCATGTGGCTTGAGGCTGTTCAAGTAATAAATCCAGTGATTCTCTCTTTTAAGCAAGTTTTTTTTGTTCAGCGCTCCTTCTTTCCTCGGTACAATCTCCAATATGCATGCTCTCAGTTGATTTATATTATGGCGCTGTTCTGTAAAATGGGTGGCTACTGTGGATTTGGTAGAGTGGGTTCTGATATTGCTCTTATGTTCAGTCAATCTCACTTTCAGTTTTCTCTCAGTGTGTCCCACATATACTCTCCCGCAAGGGCATTTTAAAAGATACACCACATTGGTGGTGTCGTAACTGGCATTAACTCTGAGTGGTATTTTGTGTCCTTTCATGGGGTGATTTATCGTTGTCCCCTTAATGATGTTGTGGCAGTTGGCGCAATTTAGACACGGTACCGTTCCTCTATATATTTGGTGAGGTGTGGTTTGCTTGGGTTTCTTCAATAGTTCACCTAAGTTCTTGCCTCTTGAGTGAGGAAATAGGGGTTCTTGATCAAATATGCCATTGAAATCCGTCTCCATCTTAACGATTTGCCAATTTTTGTAGATGATTTTTTTAAACTGGGAGCTTACATTAGAGTATTTACTGACACACGTTATTCTTTGTGTTTTTGTAGTGGTTTTATAGGTAAGAAGTTCTTGTCTGGTTTTTGTGAGCGCTCTTTCCTGAGACTTCTGAATCGTCTCCTCTGGATATCCTCTGGTGGAAAATCTGGCTGCCATGTGTTGTAGTTGTTCTTGGCATACGTGGTCCTCAGACACCACTCTCCTGACCCTGAGAAATTGAGTGAAGGGGAGGTGTTGCTTCAACGTTGAAGGATGGTAACTGGTATAGTGTAATAGGTTATTCTTATCTGTGGGTTTCCGGTATAAGTTCGTGGTGATGATGCCATTGTTTAATGTTATTTCCACATCTAAGTATTGGATGGTTGTGTTATTGACCTTCCATGTAAATTTTATTCTCTCATTTTTCTCATCCAATATCTTCAATTGTTGTTCCAGTGATTCTTGTGTGCCTTTCCATATGATGAACATGTCATCAATGAATCTCATGTACGCTAACAGATGTGTCGCCCACTCCTGGTCATTATAGATGTGTTCCTCCTCAAATGATCCCATGAAAAGATTCGCGTACGCCGGTGCGGCGCAATTTCCCATGGCTGTGCCATTTAGTTGGATATACCAGTGTTTTTCATAAGTGAAATAGCTGTTCAGCAGGGTAAATTCCATTAGTTGCAACAAGAAAAGTTGTAGGTCATGCGGGTAAGTGCTATGTAATAAGGCTTTTTCAATAGCCTCTAGGCCTTCTCTGTGAGGTATGGATGTATATAATGTTTTTACATCTACGGTGGCCATGATGCAGTCTGGTTCCATTTTAACTGCTTGTAACTTTACCAAAAAGTCTGTGGTATCTTTTATGTAAGAGATGTTTTTTATGACCAAAGGTTGCAGGTACTTATCAATAAATTTACCCACTGGTTCATGTATGCTCAACTTGGTTGACACGATAGGCCGGCATGGGGGTTTCTTCGGGTCTTTGTGTACCTTGGGTACTAGATATATGGTGGGACTCTTTGGATTCTCTTGCGTGAGGTACTGTTTAGTTTTTTCATTGATGGTTCCTTGATCTGTGGCTTGTTTCAACATGACTTGTAATTTTTTGCGTATGTCCATCGTGGGGTCGTGATTTATTTCCATATATGTGTTAGTGTCACTTAGGTGCGTCTGCATGGCTTCCTCATAGAACTTCTTGTCCATTACAACCATTGCTCCTCCCTTGTCTGCTTTTTGGCAAATTATCTGTTGGTTGTTTGCTATGCTTTCAATAGCCCCAAATTCTTTTTTAGACATGTTCGGATTTTTGACCCTTTTGTTGGTGTTGATTTTGCTAATTTCTTGTTTGCATAAGTTTTCAAAAAGGTCTATCATTTTGTGTGATGTAGGTGGCATGTAATTACTGGAGGTTTTTAATCCTTTCAATTCGTCTGCTTTAGGAGGTGGTTTTTCTGTTATTACATTCTCGAAGAAGTGTCTTAGTCTCATTTTGCGTGTGAGTTTAAATAGACTCACTTCCAATTCTAGCTTGTTGGTGTGGGTGGTAGGTACGAACGATAACCCTCGTTGCAAGGTGTTTATTTGTAAGTCATTGAGGTTTTGATCTGAAATGTTCAACACTAGATTTTCTTGTCCGGTTAGTGCTGTTTCTTCCTCTCTTTCCTGGTCGTGGTATTCCTCGTTTGTGGTGGGTTTGTTTCTTTTGTTTTTGTTGCGTCCCCTCCTGGGTCTTCTGTTCCTGTTGGACCTGCATCTAAAAAAGGCTCCGGGGTGGTTGGTTTATCTGATGGTGTGATTCTGGTCGGTGCTTTTCTTTGCTGCGGTCTGTCGCTGTCTGTGGATGACGTGTCTGTTTGGGATGTGTGTTTGTTTAGTTTGTCTCCTTCTGGCATAAACTTCAGCCCATGTGTAGACTTCTTGTAATTTATAGTCGAGGGTGTCCCTTCTATATTTCCTTAATTTACGTTCGTTTACTTCCTGTATATGGTTAGCCAACTGGGCATTGATGTCTTCTATGATTTTTTGTAACTCTTCTTCTGTAGCTCCCTTTTTCAATTCTTCGGTTACGGTCTCAATTTCTGTTTTTAGTTCTTCCAGTATTTTAGCCAATTCTTCAATGATAAGTAATATTAAATCCAAACTGCATTTGTTCAATATGGCGAACCAACGTTCGGTGAAAGGTTTCGAATTTTTGCAAAGAGATGGTTTCAGGGCTATTCTGAGGCCTCTGGGGATTCGTTGTGCCTTGTGGTATTTAATCATTGTATTTGCGTGGAGTCGTTGATTGATTTCTCTACGTGTGAGGTACATTAGTTGTTTGATTTGTTGTTCTTTGTTTCTCGTTACTCTTGGTTCCGAAGTTTCAACTTGTATTAATGAATAGATTTTTTCACTAGCTTCCGCTGTATAGGCGAAAGTGTCTTCTCTTTGGTCTGTCGAATGCGTAATTTCCTCGTACTGCATGTTGTCTTTCTGGTTGGGCGTGCTACTTCCCTGTTGGGGGGAATTGCTGCAAGCTTTGTGGAAAAAGGGATGTGCACCGCCTGTTTGTAAAAAACTTTCACCGTGCAGGCATGGGAATCACTCCCCTCCTGGAGTGTATGTCAAAATACTAACTAGTTGCACACCTATGAGCCCATAGGTGTATCTCCCATGGCACCAGTATTCATTGCTGTTACATCCAGCTGTAGTTTTAATTCCAAATAAAGTTCCAAACGAAAATTTCTCTTGTTCAAAATGAATTGTATTTCCAATTGGTTCAAATTATATCACATTATTGATTCATAACATGTAGCAACAATCTTGTTTGTTCCAATGCATTTCGGTGAGTAAATCACCTTCGTCAGGGAACGTCTACAAACAAATGAAAAAGTGTACATTGTAACAATTTGTGATAGAACCGTGTTTAAATCAATCTATTCACTCAAGTTTAACCTAATGTGTAGCGCGTTATATAAGCGTGTTTAAGCGAGTTTGTCAACTGGTGAAAAAGTGCTATAGCGTATCTGCGTGCACCCTTGTTAACTATGGCGGTTAGCTAGACAGTTCGCTTAGCCTTGTCAAATGCTCGCTGCTTAGCGGAATGTAAGGGTCGCGTTACCGCTTACGCTCGGGTTATCTGAATCTAATCACCGCTCACCTTATGTTGCTGTACAAAATCACTCCGCTTTCTGCCAAAATGTGCCTGCGAACTCGCTCTCAGGTTCAGGAAGCTTGGACTAACGCCGCGATAAACGCGCATGCGCTCTGCGTAACTATAAGGGTGTGGTTCTTTTGAAGGTGTGGGTTTTTTTTTTTTTTTTTTTAAATTGCGTGTTTTTGACAAACCGAAAACTTTAGTGAACAAATTATTCGACATCATATATCTGCTACAGGTAGAGGTCAATCAAGGCGCCACAATCAATATTAACATTCTGTTCATGTGTCCGTTCACAATATTTATACGACATAATTCCATAAAACTAATTATTTACAAGTAGCACAAAAGTTCTATACGATCATTCAGCCCATGTGGCTTGAGGCTGTTCAAGTAATAAATCCAGTGATTCTCTCTTTTAAGCAAGTTTTTTTTGTTCAGCGCTCCTTCTTTCCTCGGTACAATCTCCAATATGCATGCTCTCAGTTGATTTATATTATGGCGCTGTTCTGTAAAATGGGTGGCTACTGTGGATTTGGTAGAGTGGGTTCTGATATTGCTCTTATGTTCAGTCAATCTCACTTTCAGTTTTCTCTCAGTGTGTCCCACATATACTCTCCCGCAAGGGCATTTTAAAAGATACACCACATTGGTGGTGTCGCAACTGGCATTAACTCTGAGTGGTATTTTGTGTCCTTTCATGGGGTGATTTATCGTTGTCCCCTTAATGATGTTGTGGCAGTTGGCGCAATTTAGACACGGTACCGTTCCTCTATATATTTGGTGAGGTGTGGTTTGCTTGGGTTTCTTCAATAGTTCACCTAAGTTCTTGCCTCTTGAGTGAGCAAATAGGGGTTCTTGATCAAATATGCCATTGAAATCCGTCTCCATCTTAACGATTTGCCAATTTTTGTAGATGATTTTTTTAAACTGGGAGCTTACATTAGAGTATTTACTGACACACGTTATTCTTTGTGTTTTTGTAGTGGTTTTATAGGTAAGAAGTTCTTGTCTGGTTTTTGTGAGCGCTCTTTCCTGAGACTTCTGAATCGTCTCCTCTGGATATCCTCTGGTGGAAAATCTGGCTGCCATGTGTTGTAGTTGTTCTTGGCATACGTGGTCCTCAGACACCACTCTCCTGACCCTGAGAAATTGAGTGAAGGGGAGGTGTTGCTTCAACGTTGAAGGATGGTAACTGGTATAGTGTAATAGGTTATTCTTATCTGTGGGTTTTCGGTATAAGTTCGTGGTGATGATGCCATTGTTTAATGTTATTTCCACATCTAAGTATTGGATGGTTGTGTTATTGACCTTCCATGTAAATTTTATTCTCTCATTTTTCTCATCCAATATCTTCAATTGTTGTTCCAGTGATTCTTGTGTGCCTTTCCATATGATGAACATGTCATCAATGAATCTCATGTACGCTAACAGATGTGTCGCCCACTCCTGGTCATTATAGATGTGTTCCTCCTCAAATGATCCCATGAAAAGATTCGCGTACGCCGGTGCGGCGCAATTTCCCATGGCTGTGCCATTTAGTTGGATATACCAGTGTTTTTCATAAGTGAAATAGCTGTTCAGCAGGGTAAATTCCATTAGTTGCAACAAGAAAAGTTGTAGGTCATGCGGGTAAGTGCTATGTAATAAGGCTTTTTCAATAGCCTCTAGGCCTTCTCTGTGAGGTATGGATGTATATAATGTTTTTACATCTACGGTGGCCATGATGCAGTCTGGTTCCATTTTAACTGCTTGTAACTTTACCAAAAAGTCTGTGGTATCTTTTATGTAAGAGATGTTTTTTATGACCAAAGGTTGCAGGTACTTATCAATAAATTTACCCACTGGTTCATGTATGCTCAACTTGGTTGACACGATAGGCCGGCATGGGGGTTTCTTCGGGTCTTTGTGTACCTTGGGTACTAGATATATGGTGGGACTCTTTGGATTCTCTTGCGTGAGGTACTGTTTAGTTTTTTCATTGATGGTTCCTTGATCTGTGGCTTGTTTCAACATGACTTGTAATTTTTTGCGTATGTCCATCGTGGGGTCGTGATTTATTTCCATATATGTGTTAGTGTCACTTAGGTGCGTCTGCATGGCTTCCTCATAGAACTTCTTGTCCATTACAACCATTGCTCCTCCCTTGTCTGCTTTTTGGCAAATTATCTGTTGGTTGTTTGCTATGCTTTTAATAGCCCCAAATTCTTTTTTAGACATGTTCGGATTTTTGACCCTTTTGTTGGTGTTGATTTTGCTAATTTCTTGTTTGCATAAGTTTTCAAAAAGGTCTATCATTTTGTGTGATGTAGGTGGCATGTAATTACTGGAGGTTTTTAATCCTTTCAATTCGTCTGCTTTAGGAGGTGGTTTTTCTGTTATTACATTCTCGAAGAAGTGTCTTAGTCTCATTTTGCGTGTGAGTTTAAATAGACTCACTTCCAATTCTAGCTTGTTGGTGTGGGTGGTAGGTACGAACGATAACCCTCGTTGCAAGGTGTTTATTTGTAAGTCATTGAGGTTTTGATCTGAAATGTTCAACACTAGATTTTCTTGTCCGGTTAGTGCTGTTTCTTCCTCTCTTTCCTGGTCGTGGTATTCCTCGTTTGTGGTGGGTTTGTTTCTTTTGTTTTTGTTGCGTCCCCTCCTGGGTCTTCTGTTCCTGTTGGACCTGCATCTAAAAAAGGCTCCGGGGTGGTTGGTTTATCTGATGGTGTGATTCTGGTCGGTGCTTTTCTTTGCTGCGGTCTGTCGCTGTCTGTGGATGACGTGTCTGTTTGGGATGTGTGTTTGTTTAGTTTGTCTCCTTCTGGCATAAACTTCAGCCCATGTGTAGACTTCTTGTAATTTATAGTCGAGGGTGTCCCTTCTATATTTCCTTAATTTACGTTCGTTTACTTCCTGTATATGGTTAGCCAACTGGGCATTGATGTCTTCTATGATTTTTTGTAACTCTTCTTCTGTAGCTCCCTTTTTCAATTCTTCGGTTACGGTCTCAATTTCTGTTTTTAGTTCTTCCAGTATTTTAGCCAATTCTTCAATGATAAGTAATATTAAATCCAAACTGCATTTGTTCAATATGGCGAACCAACGTTTGGTGAAAGGTTTCGAATTTTTGCAAAGAGATGGTTTCAGGGCTATTCTGAGGCCTCTGGGGATTCGTTGTGCCTTGTGGTATTTAATCATTGTATTTGCGTGGAGTCGTTGATTGATTTCTCTACGTGTGAGGTACATTAGTTGTTTGATTTGTTGTTCTTTGTTTCTCGTTACTCTTGGTTCCGAAGTTTCAACTTGTATTAATGAATAGATTTTTTCACTAGCTTCCGCTGTATAGGCGAAAGTGTCTTCTCTTTGGTCTGTCGAATGCGTAATTTCCTCGTACTGCATGTTGTCTTTCTGGTTGGGCGTGCTACTTCCCTGTTGGGGGGAATTGCTGCAAGCTTTGTGGAAAAAGGGATGTGCACCGCCTGTTTGTAAAAAACTTTCACCGTGCAGGCATGGGAATCACTCCCCTCCTGGAGTGTATGTCAAAATACTAACTAGTTGCACACCTATGAGCCCATAGGTGTATCTCCCATGGCACCAGTATTCATTGCTGTTACATCCAGCTGTAGTTTTAATTCCAAATAAAGTTCCAAACGAAAATTTCTCTTGTTCAAAATGAATTGTATTTCCAATTGGTTCAAATTATATCACATTATTGATTCATAACATGTAGCAACAATCTTGTTTGTTCCAATGCATTTCGGTGAGTAAATCACCTTCGTCAGGGAACGTCTACAAACAAATGAAAAAGTGTACATTGTAACAATTTGTGATAGAACCGTGTTTAAATCAATCTATTCACTCAAGTTTAACCTAATGTGTAGCGCGTTATATAAGCGTGTTTAAGCGAGTTTGTCAACTGGTGAAAAAGTGCTATAGCGTATCTGCGTGCACCCTTGTTAACTATGGCGGTTAGCTAGACAGTTCGCTTAGCCTTGTCAAATGCTCGCTGCTTAGCGGAATGTAAGGGTCGCGTTACCGCTTACGCTCGGGTTATCTGAATCTAATCACCGCTCACCTTATGTTGCTGTACAAAATCACTCCGCTTTCTGCCAAAATGTGCCTGCGAACTCGCTCTCAGGTTCAGGAAGCTTGGACTAACGCCGCGATAAACGCGCATGCGCTCTGCGTAACTATAAGGGTGTGGTTCTTTTGAAGGTGTGGGTTTTTTTTTTTTTTTTTTTAAATTGCGTGTTTTTGACAAACCGAAAACTTTAGTGAACAAATTATTCGACATCATATATCTGCTACAGGTAGAGGTCAATCAAGGCGCCACAATCAATATTAACATTCTGTTCATGTGTCCGTTCACAATATTTATACGACATAATTCCATAAAACTAATTATTTACAAGTAGCACAAAAGTTCTATACGATCATTCAGCCCATGTGGCTTGAGGCTGTTCAAGTAATAAATCCAGTGATTCTCTCTTTTAAGCAAGTTTTTTTTGTTCAGCGCTCCTTCTTTCCTCGGTACAATCTCCAATATGCATGCTCTCAGTTGATTTATATTATGGCGCTGTTCTGTAAAATGGGTGGCTACTGTGGATTTGGTAGAGTGGGTTCTGATATTGCTCTTATGTTCAGTCAATCTCACTTTCAGTTTTCTCTCAGTGTGTCCCACATATACTCTCCCGCAAGGGCATTTTAAAAGATACACCACATTGGTGGTGTCGCAACTGGCATTAACTCTGAGTGGTATTTTGTGTCCTTTCATGGGGTGATTTATCGTTGTCCCCTTAATGATGTTGTGGCAGTTGGCGCAATTTAGACACGGTACCGTTCCTCTATATATTTGGTGAGGTGTGGTTTGCTTGGGTTTCTTCAATAGTTCACCTAAGTTCTTGCCTCTTGAGTGAGCAAATAGGGGTTCTTGATCAAATATGCCATTGAAATCCGTCTCCATCTTAACGATTTGCCAATTTTTGTAGATGATTTTTTTAAACTGGGAGCTTACATTAGAGTATTTACTGACACACGTTATTCTTTGTGTTTTTGTAGTGGTTTTATAGGTAAGAAGTTCTTGTCTGGTTTTTGTGAGCGCTCTTTCCTGAGACTTCTGAATCGTCTCCTCTGGATATCCTCTGGTGGAAAATCTGGCTGCCATGTGTTGTAGTTGTTCTTGGCATACGTGGTCCTCAGACACCACTCTCCTGACCCTGAGAAATTGAGTGAAGGGGAGGTGTTGCTTCAACGTTGAAGGATGGTAACTGGTATAGTGTAATAGGTTATTCTTATCTGTGGGTTTTCGGTATAAGTTCGTGGTGATGATGCCATTGTTTAATGTTATTTCCACATCTAAGTATTGGATGGTTGTGTTATTGACCTTCCATGTAAATTTTATTCTCTCATTTTTCTCATCCAATATCTTCAATTGTTGTTCCAGTGATTCTTGTGTGCCTTTCCATATGATGAACATGTCATCAATGAATCTCATGTACGCTAACAGATGTGTCGCCCACTCCTGGTCATTATAGATGTGTTCCTCCTCAAATAATCCCATGAAAAGATTCGCGTACGCCGGTGCGGCGCAATTTCCCATGGCTGTGCCATTTAGTTGGATATACCAGTGTTTTTCATAAGTGAAATAGCTGTTCAGCAGGGTAAATTCCATTAGTTGCAACAAGAAAAGTTGTAGGTCATGCGGGTAAGTGCTATGTAATAAGGCTTTTTCAATAGCCTCTAGGCCTTCTCTGTGAGGTATGGATGTATATAATGTTTTTACATCTACGGTGGCCATGATGCAGTCTGGCTCCATTTTAACTGCTTGTAACTTTACCAAAAAGTCTGTGGTATCTTTTATGTAAGAGATGTTTTTTATGACCAAAGGTTGCAGGTACTTATCAATAAATTTACCCACTGGTTCGTGTATGCTCAACTTGGTTGACACGATAGGCCGGCATGGGGGTTTCTTCGGGTCTTTGTGTACCTTGGGTACTAGATATATGGTGGGACTCTTTGGATTCTCTTGCGTGAGGTACTGTTTAGTTTTTTCATTGATGGTTCCTTGATCTGTGGCTTGTTTCAACATGACTTGTAATTTTTTGCGTATGTCCATCGTGGGGTCGTGATTTATTTCCATATATGTGTTAGTGTCACTTAGGTGCGTCTGCATGGCTTCCTCATAGAACTTCTTGTCCATTACAACCATTGCTCCTCCCTTGTCTGCTTTTTGGCAAATTATCTGTTGGTTGTTTGCTATGCTTTCAATAGCCCCAAATTCTTTTTTAGACATGTTCGGATTTTTGACCCTTTTGTTGGTGTTGATTTTGCTAATTTCTTGTTTGCATAAGTTTTCAAAAAGGTCTATCATTTTGTGTGATGTAGGTGGCATGTAATTACTGGAGGTTTTTAATCCTTTCAATTCGTCTGCTTTAGGAGGTGGTTTTTCTGTTATTACATTCTCGAAGAAGTGTCTTAGTCTCATTTTGCGTGTGAGTTTAAATAGACTCACTTCCAATTCTAGCTTGTTGGTGTGGGTGGTAGGTACGAACGATAACCCTCGTTGCAAGGTGTTTATTTGTAAGTCATTGAGGTTTTGATCTGAAATGTTCAACACTAGATTTTCTTGTCCGGTTAGTGCTGTTTCTTCCTCTCTTTCCTGGTCGTGGTATTCCTCGTTTGTGGTGGGTTTGTTTCTTTTGTTTTTGTTGCGTCCCCTCCTGGGTCTTCTGTTCCTGTTGGACCTGCATCTAAAAAAGGCTCCGGGGTGGTTGGTTTATCTGATGGTGTGATTCTGGTCGGTGCTTTTCTTTGCTGCGGTCTGTCGCTGTCTGTGGATGACGTGTCTGTTTGGGATGTGTGTTTGTTTAGTTTGTCTCCTTCTGGCATAAACTTCAGCCCATGTGTAGACTTCTTGTAATTTATAGTCGAGGGTGTCCCTTCTATATTTCCTTAATTTACGTTCGTTTACTTCCTGTATATGGTTAGCCAACTGGGCATTGATGTCTTCTATGATTTTTTGTAACTCTTCTTCTGTAGCTCCCTTTTTCAATTCTTCGGTTACGGTCTCAATTTCTGTTTTTAGTTCTTCCAGTATTTTAGCCAATTCTTCAATGATAAGTAATATTAAATCCAAACTGCATTTGTTCAATATGGCGAACCAACGTTCGGTGAAAGGTTTCGAATTTTTGCAAAGAGATGGTTTCAGGGCTATTCTGAGGCCTCTGGGGATTCGTTGTGCCTTGTGGTATTTAATCATTGTATTTGCGTGGAGTCGTTGATTGATTTCTCTACGTGTGAGGTACATTAGTTGTTTGATTTGTTGTTCTTTGTTTCTCGTTACTCTTGGTTCCGAAGTTTCAACTTGTATTAATGAATAGATTTTTTCACTAGCTTCCGCTGTATAGGCGAAAGTGTCTTCTCTTTGGTCTGTCGAATGCGTAATTTCCTCGTACTGCATGTTGTCTTTCTGGTTGGGCGTGCTACTTCCCTGTTGGGGGGAATTGCTGCAAGCTTTGTGGAAAAAGGGATGTGCACCGCCTGTTTGTAAAAAACTTTCACCGTGCAGGCATGGGAATCACTCCCCTCCTGGAGTGTATGTCAAAATACTAACTAGTTGCACACCTATGAGCCCATAGGTGTATCTCCCATGGCACCAGTATTCATTGCTGTTACATCCAGCTGTAGTTTTAATTCCAAATAAAGTTCCAAACGAAAATTTCTCTTGTTCAAAATGAATTGTATTTCCAATTGGTTCAAATTATATCACATTATTGATTCATAACATGTAGCAACAATCTTGTTTGTTCCAATGCATTTCGGTGAGTAAATCACCTTCGTCAGGGAACGTCTACAAACAAATGAAAAAGTGTACATTGTAACAATTTGTGATAGAACCGTGTTTAAATCAATCTATTCACTCAAGTTTAACCTAATGTGTAGCGCGTTATATAAGCGTGTTTAAGCGAGTTTGTCAACTGGTGAAAAAGTGCTATAGCGTATCTGCGTGCACCCTTGTTAACTATGGCGGTTAGCTAGACAGTTCGCTTAGCCTTGTCAAATGCTCGCTGCTTAGCGGAATGTAAGGGTCGCGTTACCGCTTACGCTCGGGTTATCTGAATCTAATCACCGCTCACCTTATGTTGCTGTACAAAATCACTCCGCTTTCTGCCAAAATGTGCCTGCGAACTCGCTCTCAGGTTCAGGAAGCTTGGACTAACGCCGCGATAAACGCGCATGCGCTCTGCGTAACTATAAGGGTGTGGTTCTTTTGAAGGTGTGGGTTTTTTTTTTTTTAAATTGCGTGTTTTTGACAAACCGAAAACTTTAGTGAACAAATTATTCGACATCATATATCTGCTACAGGTAGAGGTCAATCAAGGCGCCACAATCAATATTAACATTCTGTTCATGTGTCCGTTCACAATATTTATACGACATAATTCCATAAAACTAATTATTTACAAGTAGCACAAAAGTTCTATACGATCATTCAGCCCATGTGGCTTGAGGCTGTTCAAGTAATAAATCCAGTGATTCTCTCTTTTAAGTAAGTTTTTTTTGTTCAGCGCTCCTTCTTTCCTCGGTACAATCTCCAATATGCATGCTCTCAGTTGATTTATATTATGGCGCTGTTCTGTAAAATGGGTGGCTACTGTGGATTTGGTAGAGTGGGTTCTGATATTGCTCTTATGTTCAGTCAATCTCACTTTCAGTTTTCTCTCAGTGTGTCCCACATATACTCTCCCGCAAGGGCATTTTAAAAGATACACCACATTGGTGGTGTCGCAACTGGCATTAACTCTGAGTGGTATTTTGTGTCCTTTCATGGGGTGATTTATCGTTGTCCCCTTAATGATGTTGTGGCAGTTGGCGCAATTTAGACACGGTACCGTTCCTCTATATATTTGGTGAGGTGTGGTTTGCTTGGGTTTCTTCAATAGTTCACCTAAGTTCTTGCCTCTTGAGTGAGCAAATAGGGGTTCTTGATCAAATATGCCATTGAAATCCGTCTCCATCTTAACGATTTGCCAATTTTTGTAGATGATTTTTTTAAACTGGGAGCTTACATTAGAGTATTTACTGACACACGTTATTCTTTGTGTTTTTGTAGTGGTTTTATAGGTAAGAAGTTCTTGTCTGGTTTTTGTGAGCGCTCTTTCCTGAGACTTCTGAATCGTCTCCTCTGGATATCCTCTGGTGGAAAATCTGGCTTCCATGTGTTGTAGTTGTTCTTGGCATACGTGGTCCTCAGACACCACTCTCCTGACCCTGAGAAATTGAGTGAAGGGGAGGTGTTGCTTCAACGTTGAAGGATGGTAACTGGTATAGTGTAATAGGTTATTCTTATCTGTGGGTTTTCGGTATAAGTTCGTGGTGATGATGCCATTGTTTAATGTTATTTCCACATCTAAGTATTGGATGGTTGTGTTATTGACCTTCCATGTAAATTTTATTCTCTCATTTTTCTCATCCAATATCTTCAATTGTTGTTCCAGTGATTCTTGTGTGCCTTTCCATATGATGAACATGTCATCAATGAATCTCATGTACGCTAACAGATGTGTCGCCCACTCCTGGTCATTATAGATGTGTTCCTCCTCAAATGATCCCATGAAAAGATTCGCGTACGCCGGTGCGGCGCAATTTCCCATGGCTGTGCCATTTAGTTGGATATACCAGTGTTTTTCATAAGTGAAATAGCTGTTCAGCAGGGTAAATTCCATTAGTTGCAACAAGAAAAGTTGTAGGTCATGCGGGTAAGTGCTATGTAATAAGGCTTTTTCAATAGCCTCTAGGCCTTCTCTGTGAGGTATGGATGTATATAATGTTTTTACATCTACGGTGGCCATGATGCAGTCTGGTTCCATTTTAACTGCTTGTAACTTTACCAAAAAGTCTGTGGTATCTTTTATGTAAGAGATGTTTTTTATGACCAAAGGTTGCAGGTACTTATCAATAAATTTACCCACTGGTTCATGTATGCTCAACTTGGTTGACACGATAGGCCGGCATGGGGGTTTCTTCGGGTCTTTGTGTACCTTGGGTACTAGATATATGGTGGGACTCTTTGGATTCTCTTGCGTGAGGTACTGTTTAGTTTTTTCATTGATGGTTCCTTGATCTGTGGCTTGTTTCAACATGACTTGTAATTTTTTGCGTATGTCCATCGTGGGGTCGTGATTTATTTCCATATATGTGTTAGTGTCACTTAGGTGCGTCTGCATGGCTTCCTCATAGAACTTCTTGTCCATTACAACCATTGCTCCTCCCTTGTCTGCTTTTTGGCAAATTATCTGTTGGTTGTTTGCTATGCTTTCAATAGCCCCAAATTCTTTTTTAGACATGTTCGGATTTTTGACCCTTTTGTTGGTGTTGATTTTGCTAATTTCTTGTTTGCATAAGTTTTCAAAAAGGTCTATCATTTTGTGTGATGTAGGTGGCATGTAATTACTGGAGGTTTTTAATCCTTTCAATTCGTCTGCTTTAGGAGGTGGTTTTTCTGTTATTACATTCTCGAAGAAGTGTCTTAGTCTCATTTTGCGTGTGAGTTTAAATAGACTCACTTCCAATTCTAGCTTGTTGGTGTGGGTGGTAGGTACGAACGATAACCCTCGTTGCAAGGTGTTTATTTGTAAGTCATTGAGGTTTTGATCTGAAATGTTCAACACTAGATTTTCTTGTCCGGTTAGTGCTGTTTCTTCCTCTCTTTCCTGGTCGTGGTATTCCTCGTTTGTGGTGGGTTTGTTTCTTTTGTTTTTGTTGCGTCCCCTCCTGGGTCTTCTGTTCCTGTTGGACCTGCATCTAAAAAAGGCTCCGGGGTGGTTGGTTTATCTGATGGTGTGATTCTGGTCGGTGCTTTTCTTTGCTGCGGTCTGTCGCTGTCTGTGGATGACGTGTCTGTTTGGGATGTGTGTTTGTTTAGTTTGTCTCCTTCTGGCATAAACTTCAGCCCATGTGTAGACTTCTTGTAATTTATAGTCGAGGGTGTCCCTTCTATATTTCCTTAATTTACGTTCGTTTACTTCCTGTATATGGTTAGCCAACTGGGCATTGATGTCTTCTATGATTTTTTGTAACTCTTCTTCTGTAGCTCCCTTTTTCAATTCTTCGGTTACGGTCTCAATTTCTGTTTTTAGTTCTTCCAGTATTTTAGCCAATTCTTCAATGATAAGTAATATTAAATCCAAACTGCATTTGTTCAATATGGCGAACCAACGTTTGGTGAAAGGTTTCGAATTTTTGCAAAGAGATGGTTTCAGGGCTATTCTGAGGCCTCTGGGGATTCGTTGTGCCTTGTGGTATTTAATCATTGTATTTGCGTGGAGTCGTTGATTGATTTCTCTACGTGTGAGGTACATTAGTTGTTTGATTTGTTGTTCTTTGTTTCTCGTTACTCTTGGTTCCGAAGTTTCAACTTGTATTAATGAATAGATTTTTTCACTAGCTTCCGCTGTATAGGCGAAAGTGTCTTCTCTTTGGTCTGTCGAATGCGTAATTTCCTCGTACTGCATGTTGTCTTTCTGGTTGGGCGTGCTACTTCCCTGTTGGGGGGAATTGCTGCAAGCTTTGTGGAAAAAGGGATGTGCACCGCCTGTTTGTAAAAAACTTTCACCGTGCAGGCATGGGAATCACTCCCCTCCTGGAGTGTATGTCAAAATACTAACTAGTTGCACACCTATGAGCCCATAGGTGTATCTCCCATGGCACCAGTATTCATTGCTGTTACATCCAGCTGTAGTTTTAATTCCAAATAAAGTTCCAAACGAAAATTTCTCTTGTTCAAAATGAATTGTATTTCCAATTGGTTCAAATTATATCACATTATTGATTCATAACATGTAGCAACAATCTTGTTTGTTCCAATGCATTTCGGTGAGTAAATCACCTTCGTCAGGGAACGTCTACAAACAAATGAAAAAGTGTACATTGTAACAATTTGTGATAGAACCGTGTTTAAATCAATCTATTCACTCAAGTTTAACCTAATGTGTAGCGCGTTATATAAGCGTGTTTAAGCGAGTTTGTCAACTGGTGAAAAAGTGCTATAGCGTATCTGCGTGCACCCTTGTTAAC
Organism: Lissotriton vulgaris; assembly: GCF_964263255.1. Classification (NCBI taxonomy): domain Eukaryota; kingdom Metazoa; phylum Chordata; class Amphibia; order Caudata; family Salamandridae; genus Lissotriton; species Lissotriton vulgaris. The sequence continues at coordinate 529,528 of NW_028242234.1, read as the reverse complement.
TATGGCGGTTAGCTAGACAGTTCGCTTAGCCTTGTCAAATGCTCGCTGCTTAGCGGAATGTAAGGGTCGCGTTACCGCTTACGCTCGGGTTATCTGAATCTAATCACCGCTCACCTTATGTTGCTGTACAAAATCACTCCGCTTTCTGCCAAAATGTGCCTGCGAACTCGCTCTCAGGTTCAGGAAGCTTGGACTAACGCCGCGATAAACGCGCATGCGCTCTGCGTAACTATAAGGGTGTGGTTCTTTTGAAGGTGTGGGTTTTTTTTTTTTTTTTTTAAATTGCGTGTTTTTGACAAACTGAAAACTTTAGTGAACAAATTATTCGACATCATATATCTGCTACAGGTAGAGGTCAATCAAGGCGCCACAATCAATATTAACATTCTGTTCATGTGTCCGTTCACAATATTTATACGACATAATTCCATAAAACTAATTATTTACAAGTAGCACAAAAGTTCTATACGATCATTCAGCCCATGTGGCTTGAGGCTGTTCAAGTAATAAATCCAGTGATTCTCTCTTTTAAGCAAGTTTTTTTTATTCAGCGCTCCTTCTTTCCTCGGTACAATCTCCAATATGCATGCTCTCAGTTGATTTATATTATGGCGCTGTTCTGTAAAATGGGTGGCTACTGTGGATTTGGTAGAGTGGGTTCTGATATTGCTCTTATGTTCAGTCAATCTCACTTTCAGTTTTCTCTCAGTGTGTCCCACATATACTCTCCCGCAAGGGCATTTTAAAAGATACACCACATTGGTGGTGTCGCAACTGGCATTAACTCTGAGTGGTATTTTGTGTCCTTTCATGGGGTGATTTATCGTTGTCCCCTTAATGATGTTGTGGCAGTTGGCGCAATTTAGACACGGTACCGTTCCTCTATATATTTGGTGAGGTGTGGTTTGCTTGGGTTTCTTCAATAGTTCACCTAAGTTCTTGCCTCTTGAGTGAGCAAATAGGGGTTCTTGATCAAATATGCCATTGAAATCCGTCTCCATCTTAACGATTTGCCAATTTTTGTAGATGATTTTTTTAAACTGGGAGCTTACATTAGAGTATTTACTGACACACGTTATTCTTTGTGTTTTTGTAGTGGTTTTATAGGTAAGAAGTTCTTGTCTGGTTTTTGTGAGCGCTCTTTCCTGAGACTTCTGAATCGTCTCCTCTGGATATCCTCTGGTGGAAAATCTGGCTGCCATGTGTTGTAGTTGTTCTTGGCATACGTGGTCCTCAGACACCACTCTCCTGACCCTGAGAAATTGAGTGAAGGGGAGGTGTTGCTTCAACGTTGAAGGATGGTAACTGGTATAGTGTAATAGGTTATTCTTATCTGTGGGTTTTCGGTATAAGTTCGTGGTGATGATGCCATTGTTTAATGTTATTTCCACATCTAAGTATTGGATGGTTGTGTTATTGACCTTCCATGTAAATTTTATTCTCTCATTTTTCTCATCCAATATCTTCAATTGTTGTTCCAGTGATTCTTGTGTGCCTTTCCATATGATGAACATGTCATCAATGAATCTCATGTACGCTAACAGATGTGTCGCCCACTCCTGGTCATTATAGATGTGTTCCTCCTCAAATGATCCCATGAAAAGATTCGCGTACGCCGGTGCGGCGCAATTTCCCATGGCTGTGCCATTTAGTTGGATATACCAGTGTTTTTCATAAGTGAAATAGCTGTTCAGCAGGGTAAATTCCATTAGTTGCAACAAGAAAAGTTGTAGGTCATGCGGGTAAGTGCTATGTAATAAGGCTTTTTCAATAGCCTCTAGGCCTTCTCTGTGAGGTATGGATGTATATAATGTTTTTACATCTACGGTGGCCATGATGCAGTCTGGCTCCATTTTAACTGCTTGTAACTTTACCAAAAAGTCTGTGGTATCTTTTATGTAAGAGATGTTTTTTATGACCAAAGGTTGCAGGTACTTATCAATAAATTTACCCACTGGTTCGTGTATGCTCAACTTGGTTGACACGATAGGCCGGCATGGGGGTTTCTTCGGGTCTTTGTGTACCTTGGGTACTAGATATATGGTGGGACTCTTTGGATTCTCTTGCGTGAGGTACTGTTTAGTTTTTTCATTGATGGTTCCTTGATCTGTGGCTTGTTTCAACATGACTTGTAATTTTTTGCGTATGTCCATCGTGGGGTCGTGATTTATTTCCATATATGTGTTAGTGTCACTTAGGTGCGTCTGCATGGCTTCCTCATAGAACTTCTTGTCCATTACAACCATTGCTCCTCCCTTGTCTGCTTTTTGGCAAATTATCTGTTGGTTGTTTGCTATGCTTTCAATAGCCCCAAATTCTTTTTTAGACATGTTCGGATTTTTGACCCTTTTGTTGGTGTTGATTTTGCTAATTTCTTGTTTGCATAAGTTTTCAAAAAGGTCTATCATTTTGTGTGATGTAGGTGGCATGTAATTACTGGAGGTTTTTAATCCTTTCAATTCGTCTGCTTTAGGAGGTGGTTTTTCTGTTATTACATTCTCGAAGAAGTGTCTTAGTCTCATTTTGCGTGTGAGTTTAAATAGACTCACTTCCAATTCTAGCTTGTTGGTGTGGGTGGTAGGTACGAACGATAACCCTCGTTGCAAGGTGTTTATTTGTAAGTCATTGAGGTTTTGATCTGAAATGTTCAACACTAGATTTTCTTGTCCGGTTAGTGCTGTTTCTTCCTCTCTTTCCTGGTCGTGGTATTCCTCGTTTGTGGTGGGTTTGTTTCTTTTGTTTTTGTTGCGTCCCCTCCTGGGTCTTCTGTTCCTGTTGGACCTGCATCTAAAAAAGGCTCCGGGGTGGTTGGTTTATCTGATGGTGTGATTCTGGTCGGTGCTTTTCTTTGCTGCGGTCTGTCGCTGTCTGTGGATGACGTGTCTGTTTGGGATGTGTGTTTGTTTAGTTTGTCTCCTTCTGGCATAAACTTCAGCCCATGTGTAGACTTCTTGTAATTTATAGTCGAGGGTGTCCCTTCTATATTTCCTTAATTTACGTTCGTTTACTTCCTGTATATGGTTAGCCAACTGGGCATTGATGTCTTCTATGATTTTTTGTAACTCTTCTTCTGTAGCTCCCTTTTTCAATTCTTCGGTTACGGTCTCAATTTCTGTTTTTAGTTCTTCCAGTATTTTAGCCAATTCTTCAATGATAAGTAATATTAAATCCAAACTGCATTTGTTCAATATGGCGAACCAACGTTCGGTGAAAGGTTTCGAATTTTTGCAAAGAGATGGTTTCAGGGCTATTCTGAGGCCTCTGGGGATTCGTTGTGCCTTGTGGTATTTAATCATTGTATTTGCGTGGAGTCGTTGATTGATTTCTCTACGTGTGAGGTACATTAGTTGTTTGATTTGTTGTTCTTTGTTTCTCGTTACTCTTGGTTCCGAAGTTTCAACTTGTATTAATGAATAGATTTTTTCACTAGCTTCCGCTGTATAGGCGAAAGTGTCTTCTCTTTGGTCTGTCGAATGCGTAATTTCCTCGTACTGCATGTTGTCTTTCTGGTTGGGCGTGCTACTTCCCTGTTGGGGGGAATTGCTGCAAGCTTTGTGGAAAAAGGGATGTGCACCGCCTGTTTGTAAAAAACTTTCACCGTGCAGGCATGGGAATCACTCCCCTCCTGGAGTGTATGTCAAAATACTAACTAGTTGCACACCTATGAGCCCATAGGTGTATCTCCCATGGCACCAGTATTCATTGCTGTTACATCCAGCTGTAGTTTTAATTCCAAATAAAGTTCCAAACGAAAATTTCTCTTGTTCAAAATGAATTGTATTTCCAATTGGTTCAAATTATATCACATTATTGATTCATAACATGTAGCAACAATCTTGTTTGTTCCAATGCATTTCGGTGAGTAAATCACCTTCGTCAGGGAACGTCTACAAACAAATGAAAAAGTGTACATTGTAACAATTTGTGATAGAACCGTGTTTAAATCAATCTATTCACTCAAGTTTAACCTAATGTGTAGCGCGTTATATAAGCGTGTTTAAGCGAGTTTGTCAACTGGTGAAAAAGTGCTATAGCGTATCTGCGTGCACCCTTGTTAACTATGGCGGTTAGCTAGACAGTTCGCTTAGCCTTGTCAAATGCTCGCTGCTTAGCGGAATGTAAGGGTCGCGTTACCGCTTACGCTCGGGTTATCTGAATCTAATCACCGCTCACCTTATGTTGCTGTACAAAATCACTCCGCTTTCTGCCAAAATGTGCCTGCGAACTCGCTCTCAGGTTCAGGAAGCTTGGACTAACGCCGCGATAAACGCGCATGCGCTCTGCGTAACTATAAGGGTGTGGTTCTTTTGAAGGTGTGGGTTTTTTTTTTTTTAAATTGCGTGTTTTTGACAAACCGAAAACTTTAGTGAACAAATTATTCGACATCATATATCTGCTACAGGTAGAGGTCAATCAAGGCGCCACAATCAATATTAACATTCTGTTCATGTGTCCGTTCACAATATTTATACGACATAATTCCATAAAACTAATTATTTACAAGTAGCACAAAAGTTCTATACGATCATTCAGCCCATGTGGCTTGAGGCTGTTCAAGTAATAAATCCAGTGATTCTCTCTTTTAAGTAAGTTTTTTTTGTTCAGCGCTCCTTCTTTCCTCGGTACAATCTCCAATATGCATGCTCTCAGTTGATTTATATTATGGCGCTGTTCTGTAAAATGGGTGGCTACTGTGGATTTGGTAGAGTGGGTTCTGATATTGCTCTTATGTTCAGTCAATCTCACTTTCAGTTTTCTCTCAGTGTGTCCCACATATACTCTCCCGCAAGGGCATTTTAAAAGATACACCACATTGGTGGTGTCGCAACTGGCATTAACTCTGAGTGGTATTTTGTGTCCTTTCATGGGGTGATTTATCGTTGTCCCCTTAATGATGTTGTGGCAGTTGGCGCAATTTAGACACGGTACCGTTCCTCTATATATTTGGTGAGGTGTGGTTTGCTTGGGTTTCTTCAATAGTTCACCTAAGTTCTTGCCTCTTGAGTGAGCAAATAGGGGTTCTTGATCAAATATGCCATTGAAATCCGTCTCCATCTTAACGATTTGCCAATTTTTGTAGATGATTTTTTTAAACTGGGAGCTTACATTAGAGTATTTACTGACACACGTTATTCTTTGTGTTTTTGTAGTGGTTTTATAGGTAAGAAGTTCTTGTCTGGTTTTTGTGAGCGCTCTTTCCTGAGACTTCTGAATCGTCTCCTCTGGATATCCTCTGGTGGAAAATCTGGCTGCCATGTGTTGTAGTTGTTCTTGGCATACGTGGTCCTCAGACACCACTCTCCTGACCCTGAGAAATTGAGTGAAGGGGAGGTGTTGCTTCAACGTTGAAGGATGGTAACTGGTATAGTGTAATAGGTTATTCTTATCTGTGGGTTTTCGGTATAAGTTCGTGGTGATGATGCCATTGTTTAATGTTATTTCCACATCTAAGTATTGGATGGTTGTGTTATTGACCTTCCATGTAAATTTTATTCTCTCATTTTTCTCATCCAATATCTTCAATTGTTGTTCCAGTGATTCTTGTGTGCCTTTCCATATGATGAACATGTCATCAATGAATCTCATGTACGCTAACAGATGTGTCGCCCACTCCTGGTCATTATAGATGTGTTCCTCCTCAAATGATCCCATGAAAAGATTCGCGTACGCCGGTGCGGCGCAATTTCCCATGGCTGTGCCATTTAGTTGGATATACCAGTGTTTTTCATAAGTGAAATAGCTGTTCAGCAGGGTAAATTCCATTAGTTGCAACAAGAAAAGTTGTAGGTCATGCGGGTAAGTGCTATGTAATAAGGCTTTTTCAATAGCCTCTAGGCCTTCTCTGTGAGGTATGGATGTATATAATGTTTTTACATCTACGGTGGCCATGATGCAGTCTGGTTCCATTTTAACTGCTTGTAACTTTACCAAAAAGTCTGTGGTATCTTTTATGTAAGAGATGTTTTTTATGACCAAAGGTTGCAGGTACTTATCAATAAATTTACCCACTGGTTCATGTATGCTCAACTTGGTTGACACGATAGGCCGGCATGGGGGTTTCTTCGGGTCTTTGTGTACCTTGGGTACTAGATATATGGTGGGACTCTTTGGATTCTCTTGCGTGAGGTACTGTTTAGTTTTTTCATTGATGGTTCCTTGATCTGTGGCTTGTTTCAACATGACTTGTAATTTTTTGCGTATGTCCATCGTGGGGTCGTGATTTATTTCCATATATGTGTTAGTGTCACTTAGGTGCGTCTGCATGGCTTCCTCATAGAACTTCTTGTCCATTACAACCATTGCTCCTCCCTTGTCTGCTTTTTGGCAAATTATCTGTTGGTTGTTTGCTATGCTTTTAATAGCCCCAAATTCTTTTTTAGACATGTTCGGATTTTTGACCCTTTTGTTGGTGTTGATTTTGCTAATTTCTTGTTTGCATAAGTTTTCAAAAAGGTCTATCATTTTGTGTGATGTAGGTGGCATGTAATTACTGGAGGTTTTTAATCCTTTCAATTCGTCTGCTTTAGGAGGTGGTTTTTCTGTTATTACATTCTCGAAGAAGTGTCTTAGTCTCATTTTGCGTGTGAGTTTAAATAGACTCACTTCCAATTCTAGCTTGTTGGTGTGGGTGGTAGGTACGAACGATAACCCTCGTTGCAAGGTGTTTATTTGTAAGTCATTGAGGTTTTGATCTGAAATGTTCAACACTAGATTTTCTTGTCCGGTTAGTGCTGTTTCTTCCTCTCTTTCCTGGTCGTGGTATTCCTCGTTTGTGGTGGGTTTGTTTCTTTTGTTTTTGTTGCGTCCCCTCCTGGGTCTTCTGTTCCTGTTGGACCTGCATCTAAAAAAGGCTCCGGGGTGGTTGGTTTATCTGATGGTGTGATTCTGGTCGGTGCTTTTCTTTGCTGCGGTCTGTCGCTGTCTGTGGATGACGTGTCTGTTTGGGATGTGTGTTTGTTTAGTTTGTCTCCTTCTGGCATAAACTTCAGCCCATGTGTAGACTTCTTGTAATTTATAGTCGAGGGTGTCCCTTCTATATTTCCTTAATTTACGTTCGTTTACTTCCTGTATATGGTTAGCCAACTGGGCATTGATGTCTTCTATGATTTTTTGTAACTCTTCTTCTGTAGCTCCCTTTTTCAATTCTTCGGTTACGGTCTCAATTTCTGTTTTTAGTTCTTCCAGTATTTTAGCCAATTCTTCAATGATAAGTAATATTAAATCCAAACTGCATTTGTTCAATATGGCGAACCAACGTTCGGTGAAAGGTTTCGAATTTTTGCAAAGAGATGGTTTCAGGGCTATTCTGAGGCCTCTGGGGATTCGTTGTGCCTTGTGGTATTTAATCATTGTATTTGCGTGGAGTCGTTGATTGATTTCTCTACGTGTGAGGTACATTAGTTGTTTGATTTGTTGTTCTTTGTTTCTCGTTACTCTTGGTTCCGAAGTTTCAACTTGTATTAATGAATAGATTTTTTCACTAGCTTCCGCTGTATAGGCGAAAGTGTCTTCTCTTTGGTCTGTCGAATGCGTAATTTCCTCGTACTGCATGTTGTCTTTCTGGTTGGGCGTGCTACTTCCCTGTTGGGGGGAATTGCTGCAAGCTTTGTGGAAAAAGGGATGTGCACCGCCTGTTTGTAAAAAACTTTCACCGTGCAGGCATGGGAATCACTCCCCTCCTGGAGTGTATGTCAAAATACTAACTAGTTGCACACCTATGAGCCCATAGGTGTATCTCCCATGGCACCAGTATTCATTGCTGTTACATCCAGCTGTAGTTTTAATTCCAAATAAAGTTCCAAACGAAAATTTCTCTTGTTCAAAATGAATTGTATTTCCAATTGGTTCAAATTATATCACATTATTGATTCATAACATGTAGCAACAATCTTGTTTGTTCCAATGCATTTCGGTGAGTAAATCACCTTCGTCAGGGAACGTCTACAAACAAATGAAAAAGTGTACATTGTAACAATTTGTGATAGAACCGTGTTTAAATCAATCTATTCACTCAAGTTTAACCTAATGTGTAGCGCGTTATATAAGCGTGTTTAAGCGAGTTTGTCAACTGGTGAAAAAGTGCTATAGCGTATCTGCGTGCACCCTTGTTAACTATGGCGGTTAGCTAGACAGTTCGCTTAGCCTTGTCAAATGCTCGCTGCTTAGCGCAATGTAAGGGTCGCGTTACCGCTTACGCTCGGGTTATCTGAATCTAATCACCGCTCACCTTATGTTGCTGTACAAAATCACTCCGCTTTCTGCCAAAATGTGCCTGCGAACTCGCTCTCAGGTTCAGGAAGCTTGGACTAACGCCGCGATAAACGCGCATGCGCTCTGCGTAACTATAAGGGTGTGGTTCTTTTGAAGGTGTGGGTTTTTTTTTTTTTAAATTGCGTGTTTTTGACAAACCGAAAACTTTAGTGAACAAATTATTCGACATCATATATCTGCTACAGGTAGAGGTCAATCAAGGCGCCACAATCAATATTAACATTCTGTTCATGTGTCCGTTCACAATATTTATACGACATAATTCCATAAAACTAATTATTTACAAGTAGCACAAAAGTTCTATACGATCATTCAGCCCATGTGGCTTGAGGCTGTTCAAGTAATAAATCCAGTGATTCTCTCTTTTAAGTAAGTTTTTTTTGTTCAGCGCTCCTTCTTTCCTCGGTACAATCTCCAATATGCATGCTCTCAGTTGATTTATATTATGGCGCTGTTCTGTAAAATGGGTGGCTACTGTGGATTTGGTAGAGTGGGTTCTGATATTGCTCTTATGTTCAGTCAATCTCACTTTCAGTTTTCTCTCAGTGTGTCCCACATATACTCTCCCGCAAGGGCATTTTAAAAGATACACCACATTGGTGGTGTCGCAACTGGCATTAACTCTGAGTGGTATTTTGTGTCCTTTCATGGGGTGATTTATCGTTGTCCCCTTAATGATGTTGTGGCAGTTGGCGCAATTTAGACACGGTACCGTTCCTCTATATATTTGGTGAGGTGTGGTTTGCTTGGGTTTCTTCAATAGTTCACCTAAGTTCTTGCCTCTTGAGTGAGCAAATAGGGGTTCTTGATCAAATATGCCATTGAAATCCGTCTCCATCTTAACGATTTGCCAATTTTTGTAGATGATTTTTTTAAACTGGGAGCTTACATTAGAGTATTTACTGACACACGTTATTCTTTGTGTTTTTGTAGTGGTTTTATAGGTAAGAAGTTCTTGTCTGGTTTTTGTGAGCGCTCTTTCCTGAGACTTCTGAATCGTCTCCTCTGGATATCCTCTGGTGGAAAATCTGGCTGCCATGTGTTGTAGTTGTTCTTGGCATACGTGGTCCTCAGACACCACTCTCCTGACCCTGAGAAATTGAGTGAAGGGGAGGTGTTGCTTCAACGTTGAAGGATGGTAACTGGTATAGTGTAATAGGTTATTCTTATCTGTGGGTTTTCGGTATAAGTTCGTGGTGATGATGCCATTGTTTAATGTTATTTCCACATCTAAGTATTGGATGGTTGTGTTATTGACCTTCCATGTAAATTTTATTCTCTCATTTTTCTCATCCAATATCTTCAATTGTTGTTCCAGTGATTCTTGTGTGCCTTTCCATATGATGAACATGTCATCAATGAATCTCATGTACGCTAACAGATGTGTCGCCCACTCCTGGTCATTATAGATGTGTTCCTCCTCAAATGATCCCATGAAAAGATTCGCGTACGCCGGTGCGGCGCAATTTCCCATGGCTGTGCCATTTAGTTGGATATACCAGTGTTTTTCATAAGTGAAATAGCTGTTCAGCAGGGTAAATTCCATTAGTTGCAACAAGAAAAGTTGTAGGTCATGCGGGTAAGTGCTATGTAATAAGGCTTTTTTAATAGCCTCTAGGCCTTCTCTGTGAGGTATGGATGTATATAATGTTTTTACATCTACGGTGGCCATGATGCAGTCTGGTTCCATTTTAACTGCTTGTAACTTTACCAAAAAGTCTGTGGTATCTTTTATGTAAGAGATGTTTTTTATGACCAAAGGTTGCAGGTACTTATCAATAAATTTACCCACTGGTTCATGTATGCTCAACTTGGTTGACACGATAGGCCGGCATGGGGGTTTCTTCGGGTCTTTGTGTACCTTGGGTACTAGATATATGGTGGGACTCTTTGGATTCTCTTGCGTGAGGTACTGTTTAGTTTTTTCATTGATGGTTCCTTGATCTGTGGCTTGTTTCAACATGACTTGTAATTTTTTGCGTATGTCCATCGTGGGGTCGTGATTTATTTCCATATATGTGTTAGTGTCACTTAGGTGCGTCTGCATGGCTTCCTCATAGAACTTCTTGTCCATTACAACCATTGCTCCTCCCTTGTCTGCTTTTTGGCAAATTATCTGTTGGTTGTTTGCTATGCTTTCAATAGCCCCAAATTCTTTTTTAGACATGTTCGGATTTTTGACCCTTTTGTTGGTGTTGATTTTGCTAATTTCTTGTTTGCATAAGTTTTCAAAAAGGTCTATCATTTTGTGTGATGTAGGTGGCATGTAATTACTGGAGGTTTTTAATCCTTTCAATTCGTCTGCTTTAGGAGGTGGTTTTTCTGTTATTACATTCTCGAAGAAGTGTCTTAGTCTCATTTTGCGTGTGAGTTTAAATAGACTCACTTCCAATTCTAGCTTGTTGGTGTGGGTGGTAGGTACGAACGATAACCCTCGTTGCAAGGTGTTTATTTGTAAGTCATTGAGGTTTTGATCTGAAATGTTCAACACTAGATTTTCTTGTCCGGTTAGTGCTGTTTCTTCCTCTCTTTCCTGGTCGTGGTATTCCTCGTTTGTGGTGGGTTTGTTTCTTTTGTTTTTGTTGCGTCCCCTCCTGGGTCTTCTGTTCCTGTTGGACCTGCATCTAAAAAAGGCTCCGGGGTGGTTGGTTTATCTGATGGTGTGATTCTGGTCGGTGCTTTTCTTTGCTGCGGTCTGTCGCTGTCTGTGGATGACGTGTCTGTTTGGGATGTGTGTTTGTTTAGTTTGTCTCCTTCGGGCATAAACTTCAGCCCATGTGTAGACTTCTTGTAATTTATAGTCGAGGGTGTCCCTTCTATATTTCCTTAATTTACGTTCGTTTACTTCCTGTATATGGTTAGCCAACTGGGCATTGATGTCTTCTATGATTTTTTGTAACTCTTCTTCTGTAGCTCCCTTTTTCAATTCTTCGGTTACGGTCTCAATTTCTGTTTTTAGTTCTTCCAGTATTTTAGCCAATTCTTCAATGATAAGTAATATTAAATCCAAACTGCATTTGTTCAATATGGCGAACCAACGTTCGGTGAAAGGTTTCGAATTTTTGCAAAGAGATGGTTTCAGGGCTATTCTGAGGCCTCTGGGGATTCGTTGTGCCTTGTGGTATTTAATCATTGTATTTGCGTGGAGTCGTTGATTGATTTCTCTACGTGTGAGGTACATTAGTTGTTTGATTTGTTGTTCTTTGTTTCTCGTTACTCTTGGTTCCGAAGTTTCAACTTGTATTAATGAATAGATTTTTTCAATAGCTTCCGCTGTATAGGCGAAAGTGTCTTCTCTTTGGTCTGTCGAATGCGTAATTTCCTCGTACTGCATGTTGTCTTTCTGGTTGGGCGTGCTACTTCCCTGTTGGGGGGAATTGCTGCAAGCTTTGTGGAAAAAGGGATGTGCACCGCCTGTTTGTAAAAAACTTTCACCGGGAATCACTCCCCTCCTGGAGTGTATGTCAAAATACTAACTAGTTGCACACCTATGAGCCCATAGGTGTATCTCCCATGGCACCAGTATTCATTGCTGTTACATCCAGCTGTAGTTTTAATTCCAAATAAAGTTCCAAACGAAAATTTCTCTTGTTCAAAATGAATTGTATTTCCAATTGGTTCAAATTATATCACATTATTGATTCATAACATGTAGCAACAATCTTGTTTGTTCCAATGCATTTCGGTGAGTAAATCACCTTCGTCAGGGAACGTCTACAAACAAATGAAAAAGTGTACATTGTAACAATTTGTGATAGAACCGTGTTTAAATCAATCTATTCACTCAAGTTTAACCTAATGTGTAGCGCGTTATATAAGCGTGTTTAAGCGAGTTTGTCAACTGGTGAAAAAGTGCTATAGCGTATCTGCGTGCACCCTTGTTAACTATGGCGGTTAGCTAGACAGTTCGCTTAGCCTTGTCAAATGCTCGCTGCTTAGCGGAATGTAAGGGTCGCGTTACCGCTTACGCTCGGGTTATCTGAATCTAATCACCGCTCACCTTATGTTGCTGTACAAAATCACTCCGCTTTCTGCCAAAATGTGCCTGCGAACTCGCTCTCAGGTTCAGGAAGCTTGGACTAACGCCGCGATAAACGCGCATGCGCTCTGCGTAACTATAAGGGTGTGGTTCTTTTGAAGGTGTGGGTTTTTTTTTTTTTTTTTTTAAATTGCGTGTTTTTGACAAACCGAAAACTTTAGTGAACAAATTATTCGACATCATATATCTGCTACAGGTAGAGGTCAATCAAGGCGCCACAATCAATATTAACATTCTGTTCATGTGTCCGTTCACAATATTTATACGACATAATTCCATAAAACTAATTATTTACAAGTAGCACAAAAGTTCTATACGATCATTCAGCCCATGTGGCTTGAGGCTGTTCAAGTAATAAATCCAGTGATTCTCTCTTTTAAGCAAGTTTTTTTTGTTCAGCGCTCCTTCTTTCCTCGGTACAATCTCCAATATGCATGCTCTCAGTTGATTTATATTATGGCGCTGTTCTGTAAAATGGGTGGCTACTGTGGATTTGGTAGAGTGGGTTCTGATATTGCTCTTATGTTCAGTCAATCTCACTTTCAGTTTTCTCTCAGTGTGTCCCACATATACTCTCCCGCAAGGGCATTTTAAAAGATACACCACATTGGTGGTGTCGCAACTGGCATTAACTCTGAGTGGTATTTTGTGTCCTTTCATGGGGTGATTTATCGTTGTCCCCTTAATGATGTTGTGGCAGTTGGCGCAATTTAGACACGGTACCGTTCCTCTATATATTTGGTGAGGTGTGGTTTGCTTGGGTTTCTTCAATAGTTCACCTAAGTTCTTGCCTCTTGAGTGAGCAAATAGGGGTTCTTGATCAAATATTCCATTGAAATCCGTCTCCATCTTAACGATTTGCCAATTTTTGTAGATGATTTTTTTAAACTGGGAGCTTACATTAGAGTATTTACTGACACACGTTATTCTTTGTGTTTTTGTAGTGGTTTTATAGGTAAGAAGTTCTTGTCTGGTTTTTGTGAGCGCTCTTTCCTGAGACTTCTGAATCGTCTCCTCTGGATATCCTCTGGTGGAAAATCTGGCTGCCATGTGTTGTAGTTGTTCTTGGCATACGTGGTCCTCAGACACCACTCTCCTGACCCTGAGAAATTGAGTGAAGGGGAGGTGTTGCTTCAACGTTGAAGGATGGTAACTGGTATAGTGTAATAGGTTATTCTTATCTGTGGGTTTTCGGTATAAGTTCGTGGTGATGATGCCATTGTTTAATGTTATTTCCACATCTAAGTATTGGACTCCACGCAAATACAATGATTAAATACCACAAGGCACAACGAATCCCCAGAGGCCTCAGAATAGCCCTGAAACCATCTCTTTGCAAAAATTCGAAACCTTTCACCGAACGTTGGTTCGCCATATTGAACAAATGCAGTTTGGATTTAATATTACTTATCATTGAAGAATTGGCTAAAATACTGGAAGAACTAAAAACAGAAATTGAGACCGTAACCGAAGAATTGAAAAAGGGAGCTACAGAAGAAGAGTTACAAAAAATCATAGAAGACATCAATGCCCAGTTGGCTAACCATATACAGGAAGTAAACGAACGTAAATTAAGGAAATATAGAAGGGACACCCTCGACTATAAATTACAAGAAGTCTACACATGGGCTGAAGTTTATGCCAGAAGGAGACAAACTAAACAACACACATCCCAAACAGACACGTCATCCACAGACAGCGACAGACCGCAGCAAAGAAAAGCACCGACCAGAATCACACCATCAGATAAACCAACCACCCCGGAGCCTTTTTTAGATGCAGGTCCAACAGGAACAGAAGACCCAGGAGGGGACGCAACAAAAACAAAAGAAACAAACCCACCACAAACGAGGAATACCACGACCAGGAAAGAGAGGAAGAAACAGCACTAACCGGACAAGAAAATCTAGTGTTGAACATTTCAGATCAAAACCTCAATGACTTACAAATAAACACCTTGCAACGAGGGTTATCGTTCGTACCTACCACCCACACCAACAAGCTAGAATTGGAAGTGAGTCTATTTAAACTCACACGCAAAATGAGACTAAGACACTTCTTCGAGAATGTAATAACAGAAAAACCACCTCCTAAAGCAGACGAATTGAAAGGATTAAAAACCTCCAGTAATTACATGCCACCTACATCACACAAAATGATAGACCTTTTTGAAAACTTATGCAAACAAGAAATTAGCAAAATCAACACCAACAAAAGGGTCAAAAATCCGAACATGTCTAAAAAAGAATTTGGGGCTATTGAAAGCATAGCAAACAACCAACAGATAATTTGCCAAAAAGCAGACAAGGGAGGAGCAATGGTTGTAATGGACAAGAAGTTCTATGAGGAAGCCATGCAGACGCACCTAAGTGACACTAACACATATATGGAAATAAATCACGACCCCACGATGGACATACGCAAAAAATTACAAGTCATGTTGAAACAAGCCACAGATCAAGGAACCATCAATGAAAAAACTAAACAGTACCTCACGCAAGAGAATCCAAAGAGTCCCACCATATATCTAGTACCCAAGGTACACAAAGACCCGAAGAAACCCCCATGCCGGCCTATCGTGTCAACCAAGTTGAGCATACACGAACCAGTGGGTAAATTTATTGATAAGTACCTGCAACCTTTGGTCATAAAAAACATCTCTTACATAAAACATACCACAGACTTTTTGGTAAAGTTACAAGCAGTTAAAATGGAACCAGACTGCATCATGGCCACCGTAGATGTAAAAACATTATATACATCCATACCTCACAGAGAAGGCCTAGAGGCTATTGAAAAAGCCTTATTACATAGCACTTACCCGCATGACCTACAACTTTTCTTGTTGCAACTAATGGAATTTACCCTGCTGAACAGCTATTTCACTTATGAAAAACACTGGTATATCCAACTAAATGGCACAGCCATGGGAAATTGCGCCGCACCGGCGTACGCGAATCTTTTCATGGGATCATTTGAGGAGGAACACATCTATAATGACCAGGAGTGGGCGACACATCTGTTAGCGTACATGAGATTCATTGATGACATGTTCATCATATGGAAAGGCACACAAGAATCACTGGAACAACAATTGAAGATATTGGATGAGAAAAATGAGAGAATAAAATTTACATGGAAGGTCAATAACACAACCATCCAATACTTAGATGTGGAAATAACATTAAACAATGGCATCATCACCACAAACTTATACCGAAAACCCACAGATAAGAATAACCTATTACACTATACCAGTTACCATCCTTCAACGTTGAAGCAACACCTCCCCTTCACTCAATTTCTCAGGGTCAGGAGAGTGGTGTCTGAGGACCACGTATGCCAAGAACAACTACAACACATGGCAGCCAGATTTTCCACCAGAGGATATCCAGAGGAGACGATTCAGAAGTCTCAGGAAAGAGCGCTCACAAAAACCAGACAAGAACTTCTTACCTATAAAACCACTACAAAAACACAAAGAATAACGTGTGTCAGTAAATACTCTAATGTAAGCTCCCAGTTTAAAAAAATCATCTACAAAAATTGGCAAATCGTTAAGATGGAGACGGATTTCAATGGCATATTTGATCAAGAACCCCTATTTGCTCACTCAAGAGGCAAGAACTTAGGTGAACTATTGAAGAAACCCAAGCAAACCACACCTCACCAAATATATAGAGGAACGGTACCGTGTCTAAATTGCGCCAACTGCCACAACATCATTAAGGGGACAACGATAAATCACCCCATGAAAGGACACAAAATACCACTCAGAGTTAATGCCAGTTGCGACACCACCAATGTGGTGTATCTTTTAAAATGCCCTTGCGGGAGAGTATATGTGGGACACACTGAGAGAAAACTGAAAGTGAGATTGACTGAACATAAGAGCAATATCAGAACCCACTCTACCAAATCCACAGTAGCCACCCATTTTACAGAACAGCGCCATAATATAAATCAACTGAGAGCATGCATATTGGAGATTGTACCGAGGAAAGAAGGAGCGCTGAACAAAAAAAACTTGCTTAAAAGAGAGAATCACTGGATTTATTACTTGAACAGCCTCAAGCCACATGGGCTGAATGATCGTATAGAACTTTTGTGCTACTTGTAAATAATTAGTTTTATGGAATTATGTCGTATAAATATTGTGAACGGACACATGAACAGAATGTTAATATTGATTGTGGCGCCTTGATTGACCTCTACCTGTAGCAGATATATGATGTCGAATAATTTGTTCACTAAAGTTTTCGGTTTGTCAAAAACACGCAATTTAAAAAAAAAAAAAACCCACACCTTCAAAAGAACCACACCCTTATAGTTACGCAGAGCGCATGCGCGTTTATCGCGGCGTTAGTCCAAGCTTCCTGAACCTGAGAGCGAGTTCGCAGGCACATTTTGGCAGAAAGCGGAGTGATTTTGTACAGCAACATAAGGTGAGCGGTGATTAGATTCAGATAACCCGAGCGTAAGCGGTAACGCGACCCTTACATTCCGCTAAGCAGCGAGCATTTGACAAGGCTAAGCGAACTGTCTAGCTAACCGCCATAGTTAACAAGGGTGCACGCAGATACGCTATAGCACTTTTTCACCAGTTGACAAACTCGCTTAAACACGCTTATATAACGCGCTACACATTAGGTTAAACTTGAGTGAATAGATTGATTTAAACACGGTTCTATCACAAATTGTTACAATGTACACTTTTTCATTTGTTTGTAGACGTTCCCTGACGAAGGTGATTTACTCACCGAAATGCATTGGAACAAACAAGATTGTTGCTACATGTTATGAATCAATAATGTGATATAATTTGAACCAATTGGAAATACAATTCATTTTGAACAAGAGAAATTTTCGTTTGGAACTTTATTTGGAATTAAAACTACAGCTGGATGTAACAGCAATGAATACTGGTGCCATGGGAGATACACCTATGGGCTCATAGGTGTGCAACTAGTTAGTATTTTGACATACACTCCAGGAGGGGAGTGATTCCCATGCCTGCACGGTGAAAGTTTTTTACAAACAGGCGGTGCACATCCCTTTTTCCACAAAGCTAGATAATATGGCCCTCAGAGAAGCTATGCAGTTCTGTTTTGCCAGGAGCTCTAATAAATGCATTGGGTTTCTTACCAAATTTATTTCATTGGTAGAGATACGATTTAAGTCCCACTCTAAATTGGTTATATTAGGTGCAATATACACAATTTTATGAATATGGTTTTTAATGGACGATTGATTGTAACTTTTTGGTTGTTTTATTATTTAAGCCATTGTATTGGATTTGTTTTAATATTAATGACACAATAAAAATTTTACCTACCCAACTGCAGCATTTTGCATGACCTAAAGTATTTTACTGGGCCAAGGGAAAGGCTGTTACAATAGTCAATCCAAAAAGTGATCAGGGTATGAGCTACTATTTTCCAAGCTTCTAGAGGAAGACATTAAAAAATCCTTCTTAGTGACTTGATCATTGAAAAGCAAGTGCCGACGACAGCGGCATCATGGTAGTGGAAAGAAAGGTCAGTATGGAATTTAACTCCCACATTTCTGGCCACTTCAGTGAAGGGATGAGGCTTAGTAAGACCTTCAGACCATCAGTCAGAGGCAGAGAATGGATTGTTCTTTCCTAAACAAAGGATTTTTGTATTTTTCTTATGCATTTCAAGTGATTCCACTTCATCCTTTTGATGACTTGAGAGAGGCAACTTTTAAAGTTCATTTTGGAGCTTGAAGAGTTCTTCTCAAGGGCCAAGATCATTTGAGTTTCATCGCCATACAGCACAGTGGAGGTGCCAAATGAGTTGATCAGAGCAATTAGCGGGGGCAAGTAAGCATATACCAGGGTAGAGCTCACGGAGGAGCCCAGGTGGACACCAAACTGTAATGTTTTTTCTCTTGATCTAAAATTAATATTATTGAGTCTGTGCAGTTGGCCATTCACTGAGTTTCTGCTATTGGCCAATAGTGTCTGCTAATGGCCAGTGATTGAGTATATTGAGTGAGAGATTGAGTATATTGTTAGTCATTGGTTGCATATCTTTTGCTGGCCTTCATTAAGTATCTGTGATTGACTGGTGGTTGACTGTCTGTTGTTGGGACGTGATGGACTGTCTCGTGTTATTTAGTGGTTGATTGGTGATTCATGCGCATTAGCTGAACAGCTGTCTGTGTAATCTAGGTGCGTAGAGGCTGGCTGAATGTACTCTCTAACGCCAATGGAGCACAAGCTAATCATCCTTGCTTTTTGGCCAGTCATAACTGCATTTACTTCATAGGCAGTGGCTGTGTTATTATGTCTGTTGGACAGTGGCGGAATGTAGACCCCTCTTGTCAACTTGTACAATGTCCAGAACTCAATAATAGTAAGAAATGTATTCCCATTGATGGAATTTAAGGGCCTTATCTAGCTGTTGGCGGTCCTGTGAAAGCCGTACTGAAGGATGGCAGTCCCACTGCCGCCATCACGTCGGGTCTCCGGCCTGGTCACAATGGTGGCGGTGAGACCACCACAAGGCCGACACAACTGCCATGATCCCGTGGCGATGGCGGTAGGGAAAACAGACGGGAATCACAGTGGTGACGATACAGGCACCGCAGAGGAGATTCTGACCTGCTTTCCTCCAAGCATTTCATTGCGGGGAACCCGCCATTAAATGTTTGGTGGAAAGGCATGTAATGGGGCCCCCAACAGGGCTCCCACACACATCTGCCCATTGAGGTGTATGTTGGGGGTACATGATGTGCCCCCCAAAAGGTGAACAGTAAGGGTGGTCATAAAATCCGTTTCGCGGGCGGATTTGCGGATTTTCCGCGATTTCGCGATCCGCGAATCTCGCGAAATCGCGGTAAAATCCGCGAATCAGCGGGGACGAATTTTCAGCCAAGCAAGGGTTACAGCAGCAGGTGCAAAAGTTGAACCTAATTTCTTTGTAACCTTTTACAAAAGGGTTACAAATAAATTAACTTCAACTTGGACACCTGCTGCTAATTGCTTCCTGGCGCCTCGTTGCCTACCTGCAACTATTCTCTGACCCTGCTCTGACCCTTGAAGCAGGGTCAGAGAATAGTTAAAAGTAGACAACGAGGCACCTGTCCAAGGAATTAAACCTCATCAGGAAGCACTTACAGATATAAAAAACAGGAAGAAGGGAGAGGATGGCAAATACACCCATTTTGAGTTGTCAGGAGGGGTTAAACTAAAAGAGACCTTTAAAGCACAATTTTCATATGCATTTTGCTCAAAATAAAAAAGAATCTGGCCCTTCAGAGATCCGGCCCCTCTTTCTTTCTCTCGTTCTCTCTCTCCCTCTCTCTTTCCCTCTCTTTCTCTATCTATCTATCTATCTATCTATCTATCTATCTATCTCTCTCTCCCTCTCCTATAAACGACTGCATGGGTAACTTCGCTATACAAGCGGCTCGCGAAGACGCAAAAATCCCAGCGAACACGCAAAAAACCCCGCGAACACGCAAAAAACCCAGCGAACACGCAAAAAAACAAAAATTCGCACAAATTCGCGAATTTTGCGGATCGCAAATTCGCAAATCCGCAAATTTGCGGATCGCAAATTCACAAAAGTCGCCCATGCTTAGTGAACAGTCGTGCATGCAGTGTGGCATGCATGACATGGTGCATGCCATACCGTACACAGGCGTGCTGGAGGCACTGTCATTGCAGCAGGATGCTCTTTAGGCTCTCCTATGAGGAAAACATGTGTGCTGCCATGACACCACCACCACCACACCACCAGCCCTGGATTACTGTTGTAATCCGGCAGGCAGGACTGCAGATGGCTTGGCGTCTTCCTTGTACCGCCACGGCAACCATCCAGTGGGAAGAACGCCAACATCGAAATCAGACCCTAAGTCCTTGTGCTAGCAGTTCTGAATCCCTCTTCACTAGAGATTAAATGTGTCCACTTCCAGGCAGGCCAGTGCTTACACCTGTGGCTCTCTTCGCTCACGGTTAAATATATACCAGAACTCATCTTTTTGTCAGACGGCTGCCTATCACCAGCTGTCACATTCAGCTCTCCAGTCCTAACGCCATGAAAAGGCTACAACACGGATGGTTGCATGGGAATTCGCCATTTTGGACCTTTTTCCACAGACTAGGTCTGCAAAGGTTGATTTCGAGAATTTGTCCCCAACAATCCATGTGAGCTTCAGTGGAAACCCATGTCTCTGCTCAGAATGGTATTAAGCATTCCCCTATGATAAGGGGCTACCTTTGGTGGATTTAGATGCCAATTTTCACCAAAAGCAGCAAAAAAGTATGGAAAACTATTAAGGTTGCAAATAAATCCAGTTTATCTGTAAAGACAGATAAAGAAACAGGGAGGCAAAAGAGAGATAGAAGAGTAAAAGAGAACAAAATAGAATGTAAGGAAAAGAAAGGAGTAATGATAAGGGGTGATAGTTCGCTCTACAAATCTGCATAACATAACACAACATAACGTGACATGACATGACATAACATGGCATCACATAACATGACATAACATGATATGACATAACATGACATAACATGACAGAACATGGCATAGCATGGCATGACATGACTTGACAAAGGAAACAAGCATTTGCAATGCAATAGGTCTCGCAGCATTAAAGTTTGAGTTATTGGCATTGTATATGACAATGTGTTGCATGAATTCTTTTGCAAACTCTGTATTGGCGCATGCAGATAATTTGCAAGTGCCTATTTTGTTGTTTGTAAATAAATATGTAAAGATTGTATATTTGTTTGGTTAAATAACATACCATAAAATATAAAACGCGCTTCGTGACTGTCTCTCCATGCTTCTTGTATTTGCCCTCATGTCTCCTATTTGTAAAAGCGCACGGGGTAATGTGAATATGAAATGCGCTGTTTCCAAACGAGTGAAATTAAATAACATTACATAAAATATAAAACGCGCTTCGTGACTGTCTCTCTATGCTTATTGTATTTGCCCTAATTTTTCCTATTTCTAAAAGCGTGCAGCCTAATGTAAATCTGAAATGCGCTGTTTCCCTACGAGTGACATTAAATAACATTATTAGTGGATTTTTTTTGGTATAAGTAGAAAGAACTTGCTGCTTTAAATAACATTAAATCAAATATTAAACGAGCTTCCTGACTGTCTCTGCATGCTTCTTGTATTTGCCCTCATGTCTCCTATTTGTAAAAGCATGCGGCCTAATGTAATTCTGGAATGCGCTGTTTCCAAAATAGTGAAATTAAATAACATTACATAAAATATACAACACGCTCCCTGACTGTCTCTCCATGCTTCTTGTATTTGCGCTCATGTTTCCTATTTCGAAAAGCGCGCGGTCTAATGTAAATGAGAAATGCGCTGTTTCACAACAAGTGACATTGCATAACATTATTATTTTTTTTGGGGGGTATAAGTAGAAAGAACTTGCTGCCGACAGCGAGGCGCCACTTCATTGCAGCTCACGCCGTAAATCTTCGAAAGCCAGATGCACACGCATGAGTAAGAAAGAAACCGAAACCTAAAAGCTGATACAAACTAACGTGACCTGTTCACAAGGCGCGCGTCGTGATCCGATTCTTCCTGCCATGCTGGTTACGGCAGAAGCTCACACGTGCGACCTAATCCCTGAACAATGCCTGCGCGTACCCATCTGTTGTCTCCACTCGTTGTCGGATACATGAATACTATACTATTAGTATGGGTGGTCAAATGGAGATGGAAGTTTTGGCAAGGATTCAATTTTACACCAAACAGAACTGTTATTTTCTAGATCCTAATTGAATACAATGAATTAATTGTAGATTTGCATATATCAGTTTTTTTTATTTGTCCCGGTGTATAGACCCCTTTTTCCTTCTTTAAAAAGGGCAACTATCATATACTTTAAGGTGGCTCTTCTGAGCTCTGGGCTATAAATTCTTTTTAACACTTGAGAATTTCTTCTGTAATCAAACATCTAGCACGAAGTTCTTTCTCACTATGACTGGCCCGACTTCATTCACCACTGCTCAGCTTTACCTAAGCTTGCAAATGAAAATGTAGCACGCACTTTGCCAGAATATTCGTGGTGTGCACTATCAATGGCCCAACTTTATTCACCACTGCTCAGTTTTACCTAATCTTGCAAATAAAAATGTAGCACTCCCTTTGGTAGCATATTCGTGGTGTGTGCTCAGTGAGTCAAACGTAGCAAGGCTGATTTCTAGTGTTTATCTGCTAGTCGCAATCCAAAGGTTTTAAGGCTGTGCCCTGAACACCGACTCATCCAGGGTGCATCATGTTAATTGTTATAGAAGTAAAGTTCACTTGGTATCTATTAGTTTTTTGCGATGTTTCCAGTGAGCCCCGCCCTCTTGCACGTTATTGAAGCCATACAATGACGTTTTTATGAGAGATAGGCAAGAGAAAATGTCGATACGGCAGCTTTTTCTGACCTGTTTAGCAAGAGGAGCTTTTTGTTCTAGTAATTTAGAATTATTTATTTGACAACGTTTGCGAGCATGTACACTCATATGCTACAAAGAACTTCCTTCAAAAGGGATTGTTTTATTGACGGTTTTCATATTTCTTTCACGTGTATAGGGCTGAGGGAAGCAGGTAGAAAGCGTCAATGGTGACAGCTAAGTGTGAGCTTTTGCAGGGAAGGAAGACGGCGGACAAAGGGGATGTCACCAGTGGAGGGGGAAGCCTGTGATTGCGTGTGTGCAGCGGGTGGCCTACGTGGTGGGATTTATGCAACTAGTAATTATTACATAAGGAGCTGCCAGAGAGTTGTTTGTTCTAGTAATTTAGAATTATTCATTTGCCAACGTTTGCGAGCATGTACAGTCATATGCTACAAACAACTTCCTTCAAAAGGGATTTTTTTATTGCCAGTTTTCATATTCCTTCGTATGTGTGGCCAGAAGCTGTGTAAGGGTAGGCTGCCACACAGGAACTGTTTGAAAAGAGTGAAATAAAGTAACATTATTTGCAAAGTTTGTTTTTTTATTTTTAGTAGAAGTAAAAGTCAATTGCTGGCGCCAGCGAGACACCATTTCATATTAGCTTGTAGAAAAGCCTCTTTAACATGCACATATTGTTGTAAACACCTATGAAGTTGTCAATTGACTACGTGTGCATGGCCTAGAGCTCTATTAACATAAACTGCGAAAAACGACACGGGAGGGCTAAAGCTCTTTGTTGCAATGGAGGTTGTGCGCCTGTCGACAAAGAGGGGGGCTAAAGCTGTTTGTTGCAATGGGGGTTGTGCGCCTGTCGACAAAGAGGGGGGCTAAAGCAATGGGTGTTGGCAGTGTGGTCCTTCTTAAGCATTCTGGTTTTCAAAGCCTGCCTGTTTATCGCGCCGCGCGCCCCTCTGCGGTCAGTGAAGTGTGAAAATGTCATCTAATCTTTATACGCCGTACCTCTCGCTGCAAGCTATTTTTAAAGCCTGTCTGTTTATCGGCATTTATCGGCATCGCGCGCCCCTCTGCAGACTCCCCCTGCTCCCCGCTGCCCTTCCCACGCACGCTGACTAAAACTGAAACCTAAAGCATTCCACAGTCAGTCACGTGAACTGTTCACGAGGCGCGCGTCGTGATCCAATTCTTTCTGCCATGCTGTCTATGGCAGAAGCTCATGCGCTCGACCTAATCCCATTGCAAAATGCTGCGCGTGGCCATCTCTTATCTCTACTCGTTGTCGGCTGAGCCAACGAATATAGTTCTCGCGGCGAGAACGCGCTTCGTGCGCTTTCGCCAGGGCGAGACCTAAAAAGGAAGCGAAAGGAAGAAGAGAGAGTAAAAGAAAGTAGATGCTGGATGATGAGAAAAAAGAAGAGAGAATTATCTTTGGGGAGAAGAACAAGATGGAAAGACAGCGTGAAGGACAGAGAAAGATAGACGTATCAAGAGGTGGACGGGTAGCTGTTCTAGGTCTTTGCCAGGATGTAAGAGTTGGTGAAGCTCAGAGGGTTTCTCCTTGATGCAGTTGCTGTAGTATGTGCTTCCGGACATCTACTTTAATGTGATGGTGAACATTCCTGCTGGGTCCGGTCGAACCCTGCAACCGTTTATTTTCAGCGGTTTGTCCCATTTAATTCATAGACTACCACTTGTTTATTAGCTGAACATACATAGTCTGACCTCCAAGTATCCATAAGCAACTTGTTAACTGAAGTTTGCCCCAGGGAAAGGGTAAAAACAGAGGCAAGCAGTGCTTAATTAGAGCCGGTGGTTGCCGATGGGGTCGACTGGCCCTTGGTTTTGGACTTATTTTTCCGCATCAGACATTTAGGACAGGAATGGAGGAAAAAACACACAAAATGTGGGTTGTAGAAGATGTCACCGATTATAATCTTCCACAAAGGTTTGCAGCTGAGTGAATAACAATTTCTCAAAGACTTTTGTCCGAAATTGTAACTGCGAAATGGGTCTCTTTGCCAAACCCACGGACCTACTGCTCCAGTGACCAGGAGGGAGCTGAGGGCGGTCGTTGCTGCCTGCGTTGCCTGTTGCCTGCTTCCGCCGCTGCCCCTCGCCGGACCCGCTTCGCGGGTCCCGCTTCGCGGCTAGGAGCGGCTTGAAAGCAAATCAGGTGTGCTATCTCTCCGACCGGCAGGGCTGCGAGCCACAGCGGGGGACTCCAAGTTCCAGGAGCCCCCGCGCGCCCGTGGTCACCTGGGCTGCTCTCCCTGCCGGCTCCGCCCCCACCAGGACGATTAAAGCGGCGTCTCACACCTGAGCCAGCGGATCTCTTTGCCAAACCCACGGACCTACTGCTCCAGTGACCAGGAGGGAGCTGAGGGCGGTCGTTGCTGCCTGCGTTGCCTGTTGCCTGCTTCCGCCGCTGCCCCTCGCCGGACCCGCTTCGCGGGTCCCGCTTCGCGGCTAGGAGCGGCTTGAAAGCAAATCAGGTGTGCTATCTCTCCGACCGGCAGGGCTGCGAGCCACAGCGGGGGACTCCAAGTTCCAGGAGCCCCCGCGCGCCCGTGGTCACCTGGGCTGCTCTCCCTGCCGGCTCCGCCCCCACCAGGACGATTAAAGCGGCGTCTCACACCTGAGCCAGCGGATCTCTTTGCCAAACCCACGGACCTACTGCTCCAGTGACCAGGAGGGAGCTGAGGGCGGTCGTTGCTGCCTGCGTTGCCTGTTGCCTGCTTCCGCCACTGCCCCTCGCCGGACCCGCTTCGCGGGTCCCGCTTCGCGGCTAGGAGCGGCTTGAAAGCAAATCAGGTGTGCTATCTCTCCGACCGGCAGGGCTGCGAGCCACAGCGGGGGACTCCAAGTTCCAGGAGCCCCCGCGCGCCCGTGGTCACCTGGGCTGCTCTCCCTGCCGGCTCCGCCCCCACCAGGACGATTAAAGCGGCGTCTCACACCTGAGCCAGCGGATCTCTTTGCCAAACCCACGGACCTACTGCTCCAGTGACCAGGAGGGAGCTGAGGGCGGTCGTTGCTGCCTGCGTTGCCTGTTGCCTGCTTCCGCCGCTGCCCCTCGCCGGACCCGCTTCGCGGGTCCCGCTTCGCGGCTAGGAGCGGCTTGAAAGCAAATCAGGTGTGCTATCTCTCCGACCGGCAGGGCTGCGAGCCACAGCGGGGGACTCCAAGTGCCAGGAGCCCCCGCGCGCCCGTGGTCACCTGGGCTGCTCTCCCTGCCGGCTCCGCCCCTAGAGCCCAATCAGCCAGCAACAAAAGAGGAGTGTCATCCCCGCTGCGCGGGAGCGCGCGGGAGGGCGCCGGGAGAAGCCCGGGACAAGGGCGGGACCGTTTGAGGCCGTTCGAGGCCTAAGAGGACTGGCCTGGCCCACCCCCCTTGGTTCTTCTCAAGGTTACCGTGCCTGGGCATTGACTCTAGTGAGTACCATATAGAAACTGCAACTGTCACGCATTATGTGTACCCGGGGGAGTCGCAGTAAGACTGCGCTGGGTTTAACCAAGCCAAAAGGTACCCTGGACGATTTCCTCGTAAAAACAAATTTGGCAATAGATGCCGAAATCTCAAAAATGCAGAAGAGGGTTTCAATCGAGCTAGATGCTGCACGCAGACTTTCTCAAACATTTGCTAACTCTAAAAAATCCTCCTTGGGAAATATCGCGTCTGCTGCATCTCCCCAACAGGTGGAACGTCCGCCTCCTTTATTGATCCTTGCCGACGTCCATGATTCCCCCCCTCCTTCCTCTCCTCCAGCATTAGATTCCTCATTTATTTTCTCCCCCATGACCGTCCAACGTAGTGAAAGTGACCCCCCTACCGACCAGGGAAATTTTACCACCTTCCCGGTTATAACTGCTCCCTCTTTTTCTGTACCAAAAAGTACAAACCCAGGTCGCCAAGCACCGAGGAAGAAAAACAATGTAAAATCTGCCTATGCTCGCAAAAAAGCTAAAGTTGCAAGGCAGCAGTTTTTCAACCATAGAAGACCACTACCTAATGCAGGGGAACATAAACAAACACCACCCCCAGCTATCCACCAAATTGGGGGGGATAGTAATCTCATTATGACTCCTGTGGTAGAGAATTCCATTATCCCCGTAGATAATCTAACACTGGGAGGGTTAAACAAGACAGAGAGGGACCAGGATAAAATGGGTGATGACGAAGATTTTCTCCAGACAGTCTGGGTCACGTTAAAACAACTATTGACACCTTTCGAACTCAGACTGTCACGTATTGAGAATCACTTACTCGAGATGGATAAAACGTTAGTATCCCTGGCCACGCTTAGCCTAAAACAGCTGGAAGCCACACATCCCCATATCAATGAGAGCCCACCTCTGGTTAGAAATGCGGGTATCCAACCTGCTCCAGCCTCTAACATTGGCACTCAAGCAGCTACAGCGCCTAAGGAGGTTTCCCCCGCCCCCCTGATTGTTCCTGCACCCTTACCCCCTCCGTTAACCAAGCCGATTCCAATCCCCAAACCTAGGACACTTGCAAATGTCGTTGCCAACCCCCCAAAAATAGAGGAAAAACCCCCTAAAAAACTTCTCCAGCCCAAACCCCCTCCTAGAGTCAACCAGAAGGCGAATAATCCCATCACTCCCCCCCAAGAGCGCATACCAAACTTACACCCAAATCACCAGAACTTTCGTGGAGGCTATATTGATCTTCCCCCTGAGGCTGGGCCCTATGTGGTTATCTTGGCAGGGGTACCACCGCTTGCCCCGGATATTGTTGAAACCCAGTGGTCCTTAAAAAACAAAGTGATCCACTGGTTAAATACCAATAGGCAGATCCCTCACCCTAATAGGAGTAGGGTACTAATGGTCAGGAGAGTCCCTTGGGTGGGCCGTACTCACAAATCGATATTAGGAGACTGTATTGTGGTGTCTTTCGCAGACCCTCATACAGCCCATCTCATTACCACATGGGACCAATACGTGACTGAACAAATCATTGTCACCAAACCCCTAACCTTTTTCTACCCTCCAAAACAGTTAATAGAGTATCCTGGGGCTTGGACCACCATTCACAACCACAGATGGAAGGGCCAGGTGCAGGGATGGCAACCCACCAATAATGGATGGGAAGGTGTACACACCATGAATAGGTTTGGATGCCTAGATCAGGTGGACTGACTGGGAACAGTGGATCAAACACTCCGATCAAGCGATCAAAATCACGCAATGATTACCACAAATAGCAACGCATCGCAACCCATTGCTAAGAACTTGACCCATTTGATGGTGGTTCCACCCACCTCTGCCCAGCGCCCGCCCCCTGTGCAAGTCATACAACACCTAGACAGGGCACATTTCCAAGATCAGGTGGAGGTAATAGAGAGTGAGGGCCACATACATCAGGCAGTTAGGGAATTGAAACACTCATTATTGTCCTGGAATGTAGCAGGACTGGGCAATAAGATCAAGCACGTACCCTGGTTGGAGACGGTCCAAAAGCATGGCATACTTTGCCTGCAAGAAACCTGGCTGGTGGAACAAATGCATATCTTGGGGTATCGAACGTTCCATACACCTGCTGCTCCCGCCACTCAGGGCCGCAATAAAGGGGGTCTGTGTATATACGTTTCAAATGTGGGGGATATAAAAGTGTATAATTTTCACTCTGACCAATATTTTCAAATCCTTTCTTTTAAATGGGGCACCACACAAAAGGTCATACTGGTGAATTTCTATAACAATATGCCACCTAACGAGATGGAATCCATCTTAAATAAAATGTCAAACCGTATCCATAAAGTGAGGGACCAAAACGCGGGAGACCATACAGTTATTTGGGTGGGAGATTTTAATTGTGCAGTCTGCCCACTTTCTGAGTTAGGTTTGTGCGGCCTTGCAGATCGTGAGGAGGACGGTCCTTTTCATTTCTCACACACCAAACTGGGGTCTCTCCTCAACAGCATTATGTTCACTTTTGACCTCACTTTCGTTAACCAGGCATGCTCCCCCCCAGTCCCCTTTGCCCCAACATATAATGGAAGAGGTTGTGAATCTACAATTGACTTTGCACTGATATCCCCCACCTCGCCCAACTTTATAACCTCTTGGGAGATAGGGGAAGATCCAATGAGTGACCATTACCCTATTACCTTTGGGGTTAGGCTACCAGTGGAGGTACTAAAGGAACCTAGCGGCCCACTATATCCTTTGGAGGTCACCTTAGCAAAGATAAATGGTTATGTGCTAAAGTGGGAGAAATTAAACCCCAGCGTCTTCTTCCACAAATTAATTTTATCCTGCCTTGAAGACATATTCGTCTGCTTAGAAGTAGATGCGGAACCTAAGGCGATCATGGCAGCTTTCGCCAATATACAGGAGTACATAAAAGGCGTTTTAACTAAGAGCCACAATAAGAAGGGGAGATGTGCATCCAGGTGGTTTGATTCTAGGTGCACAGCCGCCCTAAAGAACTTGAAGAAAGTTTTAAACACTATCCCGAAAAATAGGGCCCAAATCTCTGATGCTAGACGAGAGTACAAGAGAGAAATTAACCTCCGGAAAGCAACTATAAAAAAGGAGGCCTGGGAAGCACTGGGAGAAGCTGCCAGGAATAAGGACACCAACCTTTTCTGGAAAGTGATAAGATCAGTATACAACCCAAAACATACTGATAATTGCATAGATGTAGCAATTACAGCAGAGCTCTGGGTTGAACATTATGGGAAACTCTACACCAACAGACAGGGGAACAGCATGAATCAAGAAAAGGCACTTTCATCACTGAAGAACTTCATGCGGGACCTTCAGCAAAGCGATCCCCTAGTTTCGCCGTATCCAATTGACTTGGTCTTTACCACCCTAGAAGTCGAAAATGTAATCAGGGAAAGTCCTTCAGGGAAAGCTCCTGGTCCGGATCACACACCAGTGGATGCCTATAAGACAAACTTGGAATTCTGGGCTCCGCTCTTAACGAACGTTTTGAACATGGGAAACAAATGCGGCTTAATTAAGACCTGGTCAGATGCTATTGTAGTTCCCATCTTCAAAAAGGGAAACAGGGACGACCCGGCTTGCTACCGTCCCATATCCTTACTAGACGGCCTCATGAAAATCGCAGGAAGGATCGTTCTAAAGAGGATCCAGCACTGGGAGACAGAAAATAAGGTTATTTCGGAATTCCAATATGGATTCCGAAAGGGATTGGGCACCCAGGAGCAATGCCTAAATCTGTCCTTATTAATGTCCAAATACACTGAGGCTAAAAAAGGGGATCTGTTTGTTACATTCGTTGACCTTAGCTCAGCATTTGATTGTGTGGATCATCTGCAGCTCTGGTCAACTTTGGAGCTCATTGGGGTGGATCCCACTATAGTGGTTTTTATCAAAGAACTTTACAGAGATGCCGGTGCCAGGGTGAGGTTCGGGACCCAGGGGCAATGCACACAGAAATTCCCTATAAATAGAGGGGTTAGGCAAGGTTGTATACTTGCGCCCCTTCTATTTAGTTTTTATATTAATTCTGTTGTAGAACACCTAACAAATCTCCAGAATGACTATCCAGCCGTCAATGGTAGGCCTGTTCCCATCCTATTATATGCCGATGATGCGGCTATTATGTCTAGGACTAGGGTAGGGTTGCAGAGAGCAGTAACAGAATTCTCGTCCTACATGGGGAAAAGAAATTTGAAAGTGAACATCTCAAAAACCTTCTCCATGCCGTGCACCCTAAAGAGTAAAAGGCCACAATGTTCGATATACCTTGACGAGCAAAGAATCGAGACCACAGACACTTTTTGTTATCTGGGTGTTGTGTTTGAGAGAAAAGGAGCCTGGAAACATGCAGTAACGGCTAGGAGGCTTGCCTTCACCCGAGCTATTGGTGCCCTGAGAACCTTTGCAGCGAAAATTGGGGGCAAACCGACTGCTGAGATGATACAGATTTACCAAGCAAAGTGTATAGCGACAGTCACTTATGGAGCAGGCTTATGGGGCTTTGAAGACGTGTCCTCACTCCAAATTTGCGAGAATCTTTTTATCCGATACCTATTGGGGGTGAGCAAATCTACTTCAACCTTTATTACTCATATTGAGACTGGCCTCAAATACCTTAGCGACTTCATAAAGCTGTCACCATGTTTGCTTTGACACAAAATTTGGACTACTGGGGAATGCCAACTTAACAGAGAACTAATCAGGGATTGCATGAGCTTGGATGCCGCATCCAAAATTAAATGGTTGCGACATGTCCGGTTAATGTTTGCCAAGATTGGTTGTCCCGAATATTATGACGACCCAGAGTCCCTTGAAAATCTGTCTAGGTCGTCTCTTAAAAAACTTCTTATTACCCACCTGGAGGGTGTTAGATGGGATGCAGTACGACTCAAAAATACTACCTTGAGCTACCAAAGAATTACTCCCACCGAAGGCTTGCAACTGTACCTCAGGACTGAAACGGCACCTTATCCTCGTATGCTTCTCACCAGGCTGCGCCTAGGCACCTTTTTCCGTATGGCCACCCTCCCTAAACAAAATGACTGGACTGCCTCGAACCTAATTTGCCCATGCGATGATCACTCATCACAAAGTAATATTCATATAATGTTCTTTTGCAAATTGTATTCTGCCCCAAGGAAATTTTACCTATTACCTCTTTTAAAACAGTGGGGCATAAGAACATGCAAAGACGCTTATTTCAAATTACTTTTGTTAGATGAGGTGTATGTCATCTTTGTTGTTTCACGGTTTTTAATTTCAGTGATGAAATATAGAAACTCCATGATGTAACTCTTACATGTTTTAACTTTTGCTTAAGCTTTTACATGAGTTCAACTGCTGTAATTTCATCATTGAATCTTATGATCTGGAAAACTGTTTTATAGAATTTCATAAAAATTTCGTTGGGGACAACTTTTTAAAAACCTGCTGTATAACATGTACTTGTATGCTTTTATGATTTTATCAAACAAATCGAATAAAGCTAAATTTGAATTTGAATTTGAATTTGGGTCAAAAATTATTCAGGTCTTCAGGGGATAATGAACGTTTATTTCAGTAAATCCTGAGAGCCCGATTCACAGAACTAACCTAAGACAAAATCCTAAACTTACTACTATTTTGGTATTCACAGAAAGCACTTGCTCATTGATGAGTACGTGCCTTCTGTAAATACCAAAATGAGTAAGTGCCTTCTGTGAATACCAAAATGTGTAAGTGCCTTCTGTGAATACCAAAGTGGTAGTAAGTTTAGGATTTTGTCTTAAGTTAGTTCTGTGAATCGGGCCCTTTATTTTTGCAGCCTTCCATTCTCCTTTAACCATACCACTACATATGGACAGATTAAAGAGCTCAGGGATTTCTTCCACCATGCATAGTCCAACCTGTTTCATGATAGCTGCATGGCAAAGGTCTGAAGATGTGAGCCGAGGGTGTAGCCATGGAGATAGCATCTGACACAAGCCTAGATTTTGGTTACCCAAAGAGGTGATAGCGAGTTACACTCAGGGGGATGACATCGCCAAGTGGTTGGAGGCGTATGAAGTGGCCTTGACAGCCCATGGGGTGCCTGAGAGAGCCTCTGGGGAGCTGGCTTGTATCGATACATACCCCCCAATGTCAGGGACACCCTCCTGTACCTTGATAAGGCGGACCAGTTCAGGTATCCCACCATGAAGAAGACACTACTTAAAAAGTTTGGCCTCAACCCCGAAAGGTATCGACAGAAGTTCCATGACAGCCATAAGCTGTCCCACAGAATTGGGTGGATTTTTTTGATTATGCCCGTAAGGCTCTGGATGGTTGGGTGCGTGGCAGCGAGGTGCATGATTATGAGGGCCTGTGCAATTTATTTTTGAGAGAGCACCTTTTGGATAAATGTTTTCCGGAGCTGCGCCAACATCTGGTGGATCGCAAGCTGACTGATCCCTATGAGCTTGCGGAGGAGGCGGATACTTGGGTTAGCACCCGGGTGTCTCACAAGGGCCCCGGGGGAGATGGCCCGAAAGGCGGACAGGGTTTCCCCCAGAATAAAGAGGGGGGAGATAAAAAGGAGTTCTCACGAGGCCCACAAAACAGACAATTTGGGAGAGAAGTAGGTACCCCACCTCATTCCAATTCCCCAAAGCCCACTTACCCTGACAAGAGTCAGCAGCCAAGAACTGTCCGTTGCTATGAATGCGGGGAGGTTGGACACTACAAGGGAGATCCCCAGTGTCGCAAGAGACCCCCAGCCCCCACAGGAGGCAAGAGTCCCGGGGTGGTTAGTGTAGCGCTTGGGATGGAGCTGCCCCTAGATGGGGAAGGGTAGTGGACAGGCCTGACCCTGGTTTCACTTGGGACAGAGAGATGGTCCCAGTGATGCCCTTACCATCGAACACTGCTAAATACCAGCAGAGGGTGAAGGTTAATGGGGAGGAGGGGGAGGCGCTGAGGGACACAGGTGCCAGCATGACCACCGTAGTGAGGCGGCTGGTGTCCCCTGAGCAAGTAGTACCTGACGTATTTCATCCGGCCGTGTTGGCTGACGGCAGTCTGAGCTACTATCCCCTGGCTCAGGTTCCCTTTGACTGGGGAGGAGTGAAAGGCCTGTTGAGAGTTGCTATAAGCCTTGCTTTGCCTGTGGACTGTCTGCTAGGAAACGACCTGGAATATACCGCCTGGAAGGAAGTGGAGTTTAAGGCCCATACTGAGGTGCTGGGGTTTCCAGGATGCACTTGCGTGGTCACGAGGTCCATGGCTGCCCGGCAAGAAACTCAACCCGGGTTGGAGCCTCAAACTATGGCCCAACCCAATGCCGGTCCAAAGGAGAATGTTGTGGAGGACACACCCCGTGTGATGGATGGGGAGCCTGTGGAGGTACCCCCGGAGTCCGTGGAGGTGGATGTTGTTCCCGTGGGGGACTTGCCGACCCTTGCCGAATGGCATGTGAAAGGAGGGCCTACCCGGGAGGAATTTTGTCGGGCGCAGAAGGAGTGCCCCACGCTTGAAGGCATGCGGCGGAAGGCCGAAGCCCAAGCAGTCAACCAAGAGACTGGCAGTTATCATGTGTTCATGACAGCTGAGCAGAGAAGGTCCAAGGATTAAAGAACTATATCTGTTTTCACAAAGGTTTTTATGAAGACGGAGGAAACATACTCAAAAACTCTGGACCTTTTAGAGTTTTGAAATTTGAACAGTTTTTAGAGGAAGAGAGTATGTTTTCCAGGTTTATGTACATATTATTTTAAGGTTGAATCCTGTAATTATTGATTCAAATTTCCACTCAAGAAATAGGGTTGATCTGTTTTTTTAGAAAAAATAGAATTTTATTGATGCAGAATTGTATATGAACAGCCGACACGTGTTTCGCCCTCTGTGGCTTCCTTCCACTGTCAAACCTTCAGGTTCGACAGTGTAGTAGAGTTGGTTACGTTACCCGGCAGGGAAGGAAGTGTTGATTTTGGCGCTGAATTGGTACTTGCGTGACCCAGAGATAAAGTGAAGAGCAGCTGGCACGCTCGAGAGTTCAGATATATTTAAGCAATCTATTGTGTGATATATCCATTATGATGTACACTAGCGAATCTAACAGAATGTCACTAAGAAACTGAATTTAGCCTTGAGAAAGCCCTACCACAATTCGCCACAGAGGGCGAAACAAGTGTCGGCTGTTCATGTTCAATTCTGCATCAATAAAATTCTATTTTTTCTAAAAATCGGATCGACCCAATTTCTTGAATGGAAATTTGAATCAATAATTACAGGATTCAACCTTAAAATAATACGTACATAACCCTGGAAAACATACTCTCTTTCTCTAAAAGCAGTTATCACGTGTACTGGGAGGATGGCCTCCTCTACAGTCAGCCTAAGGTTCCGGTGCATGGATCCTCGAGGGCCTTAGTGGTCCCCCAATGCTAGGCCTTCCTCTTGAAACTGGCGCATGAAATACCTTTGGCTGGACACCTGGTCCAGGACAAGACCTTTGCGCGGCTAATCCCACATTTTTATTGGCCCAGCATGAGAGTTGCCTCTGACACCTACTGCAAGACCTGCAAGACTTGCCAGGCAAGTGGCAAGACTGGGACTAAGGTGAAGGTCCCTTTGGAACCGCTCCCGGTGGTCAGGACCCCTTTTGAGCGGGTCGGAATTGACATTGTTGGGCCGTTGGACCCTCCGACCTCTGCGGGACACCGGGTCATCTTGGTGTTAGTAGACCACGCCACTCGGTACCCGGAGGCTATTCCTCTGAGGACCGTCACTGCACCTGTGGTAGCGCGGGACCTGATGGGGATATTTACCGGAGTGGGATTCCCCAAGGTCGTAGTGTCAGATAGGGGCACGAACTTCATGACGGCCTACATGCAGGCCATGTGGAAGGAGTGCGGAGTGACCTATCTGTTCTCCACTCCTTAACACCCCCAGATTAACGGGCTCGTTGAGCGTTTTAATAAGACCTTGAAGGGGATGATCCGGAGCCTGCCAGAGGACTTGAGGCGGAAGTGGGACATCCTCCTGCCTTGCCTGCTGTTTTCATACCGCAAGGTACCACAGAAGGGAGTCGGGTTCAGCCCCTTTGAGCTGCTCTATGGCCATCCCGTTAGGGGGCCCCTCAGCCTTGTCAAGGAGGGGTGGGAGAAGACTTCGAAGAAGCTTCCCTGTGATGTCGTCAGCTACATGCTGGCATTCCGCAGCCAGATGGCCAAGCTGTGGAAGGAAGCCTCAGACAACTTGGAGGCTAGCCAAGCCGTCATGAAGGAATGGTATGACCGCAACGCTCGAACGGTGGAGTTGGACACTGGACAGAAGGTGTGGGTCATGTAGCTTGGGGAGCTTAGTGCCCTCCAGGACCGGTGGACTGGTCCGTACGAAATTGTGGAGCGTCGAGGCCAGACCACCTATGTCGTTGATTGAAAGACCACACGACAGCCCCATTGGGTGCTCCACATCAACCGGTACTCAGTCAAAATATCGAATCTTTAATTTCGACTTACACTTATATCGAGTTGCTAATATCGAAGGGACAGAATATCGATGTCCAGAATATCGATGGACAGAATATCGACCCTAAGGTAAGTAATATCGAAATTACTTATATCGATAGCATATATATCGATGTAAGTAATATCGACATTACTTATATCGATAGCATATATATCGATGTAAGTAATTTCGATTTACTAATATGTGTTAGAAATTTTAGTTAAGTATTTAAATTAATTGTTATAATATGTGTTTAATTTTTTATATATAAAAAATATATATAAAAGTAAATTATATGTTTTACTACCAGAGCAGGTTGTGGGTTTTTAGGGGAATAGGGTGGGAAGTAATTTATTTGTTATTAATTAATTATTTTTTAATGAGTAATTTATATTGTAATTAAATATTAATTGGCAATTAATTATTTTAATTGATTAATTGATTAATTAATTGATAATTTATGTATATTTATAAGTAAATTATATGTTTTACTACTGGAGCGGGTTGTGGGTTTATAGGGGAATAGGGTGGGAAGTAATTTAATTGTAATTAATTAAATAATTTTTAAGCATATTTTAATTTGTAATTAATTATTAATTGGTAATTAATTTTATTAATTGAAAAATTAATTATTTAATTGGTAATTAATTTTTTTAATTGATAAATTAATTATTTAATTGGTAATAAATATTTTTAATTGATAAATAATAAATAATTGGTAATTAATGTAAGTTTTAATTAAATGTAATGTGTTACTACTGGAGCGGGTTATCGGTTTATAGGGGAATAGGGTGGGAACTGATTTAATTACAAATAATTTATTATATTTTTATGTATAATTAATTTTTTAATAAAAAAATTATTTGCAAATAATTATTTCAATTGATTAAGTAATTATTTAATTTATAATTAATTTTCAATTAAATGTTATGTGATAGTACTGGAGCGTGTTGTGTGTTTATAGGGGAATAGGGTGGGGTGGGAATAGTAATATTTACCCTTACGCTATCCAACACTTTCCCTACTGTTGCACCCTCTGGAGTGGGAATAGTAATTTTTACCCCTACGCTATCCAACACTTTTCCTACTGTTGCACCCTTTGGAGTGGGAATAGTAATTTTTACCCCTACGCTATCCAACACTTTCCCTACTGTTGCACCCTTTGGAGTGAGAATAGTAATTTTTACCCACCCGCTATCCAACGCTTTCCCTACTGTTGCACCTTCTGGAGTGGGAATAGTAATTTTTACTCTCCCGCTATCCTACACTTTCCCTACTGTTGCACCCTCTGGAGTGGGAATAGTAATTTTTACCCCTACGCTATCCAACACTTTCCCTACTGTTGCACCCTCTGGAGTGAGAATAGTAATTTTTACCCACCCGCTATCCAACGCTTTCCCTACTGTGGCACCCTCTGGAGTGGGAATAGTAATTTTTACCCCTACGCTATCCAACACTTTCCCTACTGTTGCACCCTCTGGAGTGGGAATAGTAATTTTTACCCACCCGCTATCCAACGCTTTCCCTACTGTTGCACCCTCTGGAGTGGGAATAGTAATTTTTACTCACCCGCTATCCTACACTTTCCATACTGTTGCACCCTCTGGAGTGAGAATAGTAATTTTTACCCACCCGCTATCCTACGCTTTCCCTACTGTTGCACACTCTGGAGTGGGAATAGTAATTTATACTCACCCGCTATCCAACACTTTCCCTACTGTTGCACCCTCTGGAGTGGGAATAGTAATTTTTACCCACCCGCTATCCAACGCTTTCCCTACTGTTGCACCCTCTGGAGTGGGAATAGTAATTTCTACCCTTACGCTATCCAACACTTTCCCTACTGTTGCACCCTCTGGAGTGGGTATAGTAATTATTGTTAAGTAAGTATATATTATATATGATTTGTTAAGTTGTAAAAAAAAAATTATTAAATATGTATTTTTTTTTGTAACATTATTAAATATATTTAAATATGTTTACGTAATTTATAAGTATTATTTACAGTATTTTTCATGTTTTTTTAAACCCAAAAAAACCCGATATATTTAACAACGATATTTTTAACATTGATATTATTTTTTCGATATTTTGGTACTTACCATGTTGTACATAGGGCGTCGATATTCTTGCAATCGATATAATTGCGCCAATATATGTGTAGGTCGAAATTATGTCTGTCGAAATTCTGTCATAGATCCACATCAACCGCCTGAAGCCTCACCATGAGCGATCTGAGCTTCCTCTCCTCATGGTGACGAATGGGAGCGAGGAGGAGAGTGAGCCTCTGCCTGACCTTCTGGCGGCCCAGGAGAAGGATGGATCTGTAGAGGGAGTGGTCCTCTCCCCATCCTTGACCCCAGAGCAACAAAGGGACTGCCACCAGGTGTTGGAGCAGTACGCCTCGTTGTTCTCCTTCACGCCTGGAATTACACATCTGTGTACCCATGATGTGGACACAGGGGACAGTTCGCCTGTGAAAACCAAGTTTTACCGGCTGTCCGATAAAGTAAAGAACAGCATCCAGGGTGAGGTGGCCAAAATGCTGGAGCTGGGGATGATTGAACCTTTCAGCAGCCCTTGGGCTAGTCCGGTTGTGTTGGTGACGAAAGCGGCCCCACCGGGCACCACACCAGAACTTCGGCTCTGTGTGGACTATTGGGGATTGAACTCGGTCACAAAGACAGACGTTCACCTGATCCCACGGGCAGATGAGCTGATTGACCGGCTGGGAGCAGCCCGGTACCTCAACACCATTGACTTAACATCCGGGTACTGACAGATTGCCATGGCTGACGGAGCAAAGGAGAAAACAGCGTTCTCCACCCCCGAGGGTCACTTTCAATTCAGAGTGATGCCCTTCGGGCTCAAGAATGCTCCGGCCACTTTCCAGCGGTTGGTGAACCAGGTGCTGTCTGGCCTGGAGTCCTTCTCAGCGGCGTACCTGGACGACATAGCTGTCTTCAGTAGCACCTGGGAGGACCATCTGCAGCATCTCCAAGAGGTGCTACAGGCTCTGCAACGTGCTGGCCTGACCATCAAGGCTAGCAAGTGTCAGATTGGACAGGGATCTGTCGTCTACCTGGGACACCTGGTGGACGGGGATAAGGAGCAACCCCTCCTGGCCAAAATTGAGAACATCTTGGCCTGGGAGCCCCCCAAAACCCAGACTGAGGTCCGAGCTTTCCTCGGCCTCACTGGCTATTACCGCCGGTTTGTCAAAGGGTATGGTACCATCGTAGCCCCCTTGACTGAGTTAACGTCCAAGAAGCAGCCACGTAAAGTGATCTGGACGGCAGCTTGCCAAGAGGCATTCAAGACACTGAAGCACGCGATGTGCACTGCTCCGGTGCTTGCAACACCTTACTTCTTGAAGGAATTCATTGTGCAGACGGACGCCTTGCAGCATGGCATAGGCGCTGTGCTCTCGCAACTCAACAATGACAGCCAAGACCAGCCTGTGGCCTTTATCTCCAGAAACTCCTCCCTCGGGAACGACAATGGAGCACCATCGAGCGAGAAGCCTTCGCTGTGGTCTGGGCCTTGAAGAAGTTGAGGCCATACCTGTTTGGCTCTCACTTCCTGATTCAAACCGACCACCGACCCCTTCGCTGGCTCATGCAGATGAGAGGCGAAAATCCAAAGTTGCTAAGGTGGTCCATTTCCCTACAGGGGATGGACTTTAGGGTGGAACATCGGCCCGGAGCTGACCACGCCAATGCTGACGGTCTCTCCCAGTTTTTCAGCCTTAGTGACGAGAACTCCCAAGAGGTTGGGTAGCTCTCCCCACTTTCAGCTGGGGGGACGCATGTTAGACCTGTCAGCCCTGGGGTGGTCTTTCCCTATTTTTTTCGACCTTGCCTCATTTTTCCCACCTTCTTTTTTGTTGGCCTTAGGTCTCTGAGCACCTTCCCATTGCTAATCAATACTAAGGTGCAGATGCTCTCTACTTCAAACATGGCTGCCACAGGCCCCTGCTACTGCAGCGTGGTCTTTTTAGTTGCTCTCTAGTTGCCAGGAGCTGGCTGGAACCCTTAAACATTGTTGCCATACCAGCCTGCCTTGCCTGCCCATAGCTAGACTAGGGAAGCTCCTGGAACCTTCTTGAATAGGGGCGGAGCCTATTTTTCCCACCTTAGAGGGTGGTCATCTGACCTGGGCATATATAAAGAAAGGAGGGAAAGTTTTTAGTCAGTTGGGGCATCACTGACCTGGGGGACCCTACAGAGGAGACTTAGGCGGTAGGGCCTAGTCAGAAACCTATACCACTTGGGGTGACAGGGTTTAGGCGCTGCCCACCAAGCTGTGTGAGGAACACTGAACTAGCCCACTGATCTGGCCTGGCGGGAGCGGAACCCAGGGACCACCTGCAGTGACCTACTGAGGAATCCTTGGGCTGGGTAGCTCTCCCCACTTTCAGCTGGGGGGACGCATGTTAGACCTGTCAGCCCTGGGGTGGTCTTTCCCTATTTTTTCGCCCTTGCCTCATTTTTCCCACCTTCTTTTTTGTTGGCCTTAGGTCTCTGAGCACCTTCCCATTGCTAATCAATGCTAAGGTGCAGATGCTCTCTACTTCAAACATGGCTGCCACAGGCCCCTGCTACTGCAGCGTGGTCTTTTTAGTTGCCAGGAGCTGGCTGGAACCCTTAAACATTGTTGCCATACCAGCCTGCCTTGCCTGCCCATAGCTAGACTAGGGAAGCTCCTGGAACCTTCTTGAATAGGGGCGGAGCCTATTTTTCCCGCCTTAGAGGGTGGTCATCTGACCTGGGCATATATAAAGAAAGGAGGGAACGTTTTTAGTCAGTTGGGGCATCACTGACCTGGGGGACCCTACAGAGGAGACTTAGGCAGTAGGGCCTAGTCAGAAACCTATACCACTTGGGGTGACAGGGTTTAGGCGCTGCCCACCAAGCTGTGTGAGGAACACTGAACTAGCCCACTGATCTGGCCCGGCGGGAGCGGAACCCAGGGACCACCTGCAGTGACCTACTGAGGAACCCTGTCAGCAGCCTTCAACTCAAACCCCCCCTTCAAGAAACCAAGAATCTACTTCAACCAAAGGGCGCCAGAACCACCAAGCGTCAAGAAGAAACCTAACAGCCCACAAGACTACTGGGGTTCAACCAGGTACCGGGCTGTGCCATCTCTGCCCCCTTGGTCGCCCCCTGTGCCCATGCGCTGTGCTGCTTTATCTCCCCCTACTACACTGGCTGGTTGCCGAGACTGCTATACTGCCCAGTGCTCTTCTACTGTGCCCCTTGAGAAGCGCTGTGAGCCCAACGACAGTTGCTGCCTGAAGCGCTATTGCTGGGGCTCCCCCCTAAGCGCTACCATTGCCAAGCGCCACACTCCGCAGGCCTGCTGTGAGCCCAGAGGCGATAACCCTGCCCGCGCAGCTCTGCCTTGAAATCGGCTGCCCGACTCACCGCAACCGCGTGGGAGACCACGGAGCCTTCCTGCCCGGCGGCCCCCGGCACCAAGATGGGGCCGCTGCCGTGCAACTGTGGGCCGCGCCCAGCCTAGGAGGGCGCGCTGCGTTCCAGTGCACCTGAGGGCCCCAAACACCGTCGCGGCCTGGGCGCCCACCGCCGAGCCCTCTGGTGGACCCAACTTGTTCCGCCCCGGCGATCTTCCCGCGCAGACCCCAAGCCAAGGGAGGGCCGCTGTGGAGTTGCGGGAAGGCCGGACTAGGCCCGGAGCCGCCATCGCCCCTGTCATGTGGTGGGGGGACGCCGGCGCGTCACTGACCACGCCCCCACCTTGCCCGCACTGCGGATTGGTCTGCGTGTTCGCGCCCCTAGCCGGCCGCGCTGCCATTGGCGGCCAGCTTCACACCCCGAGGGGCCGCGTTCAGATTGTTTCTCGGGTCTGGGGAAGGCCGAGAGAGGCCGGGCCAGTCCTGCTGCTGCACCCTTCTACGCTGTGCCCCCGACTGGTCCAGAGGCTGAAGGAACGGAAGAGAAGGCCCGGGACCGGTCCCTCTAGCAGTGTGTGGACCGTGGGAGGGTCGGAGCCATCCCCACCAGCCGCAAACCGCCGCAAGGGGCCCGCCCGAGGCCTGAAGAGAAAGGTAACCCTGAGGGGAGGAGGGCGGTCAGCTGCAGCGAACGCGGGGTCTTCCAGAGCCGGAAGGAGGCCCCGAACACGCCCTCCCCAAGGGGGGGAATGTTGTGTGGCCCGTGGTGCCCCCGAGACATTGTAAACTGGGCCGGAGCCCTTTAAGTCATTTGGGGCCCGAATTCTCGAGAAGTTACCCCCACATTGGGGGACTGGTTGTGCTGGTTTAACGGTCCCCTGACCCAAAGTGTTAAATGCTTAATGTTACTAATAGCTGGTCTACCTCTGATGAATGAGCCAGCTTACTGCCCTGTTGACTCCTGAGTAAGGAAATGTTTTGATTCCCGCCTGATTTTCAGTGACATGGTTCTTCTCATGAAATGTTTAATGTGCCCTGATGAGATGTTTATTCTT
The DNA here is from genome assembly GCF_964263255.1 of Lissotriton vulgaris. NCBI lineage: Eukaryota > Metazoa > Chordata > Amphibia > Caudata > Salamandridae > Lissotriton > Lissotriton vulgaris. The sequence continues at coordinate 487,406 of NW_028242234.1, read as the reverse complement.
CCATAAGGAACTGTTGAACCAAGGCCTTTAGTGCTATGATGAAAGGGTTGCTCATTTAATGAAATGGTTATGGTGATACGTTACAGCGAATAGTGAAGTGCTCCCCTGATGAAATGCTTTGATGAGTTAATGTATTGAGTAATTGAATACCCCGCATTTTCTTCTAGATAAAAGCTATTTGATTTTTAATCAAACTCACTGGTGTGGTCTCAGTCATTGTGTGCACTCACTGGCTCAGTGGATGTGTGTGCTGTGTGGTTACTTTACACCTGAGCTTTCGGGTGCCTACCTGCTCGTGCCAGGCTACCCCTGGGGAATTGGCGACCCCAGTTCCTACAGTGGGGTAGACAGAAGAGGAGTAGACTGGGGTAGATTGGAGTGGGATAAAGTGAGTGGATTGGATAGGGATGAATGGAGTAGGGTAGGTTGGGGTGGAGTGTGGTAGGGTAGCTTTAAGTGAGGTGAAGTGGGTGGATTGGGGTGGAGTGTGTTAAATTGGACAAGAGTGTGGTAGATGTGAGTGCCATGTGGTAGAGTGGAGTGAAGTAGAGTGGGTTGGATTGGTTAGAGTGGAATGGAGTGTAGTAGATTGGGGTAGAGTGGAGAGGGGTAAATTGGGTGGATTGGAGTGAATAGATTACAGTGGAGTAGACTGGGGTAGTGATGAGTGGGGTAGATTGGAGTGGGGTAGAGTGAAGTTGGATAGATTGGTGTGGAGAGAAATAGATTTGAGCAACAGTGGAGTGGAGTAGAGTAGAATGGAGGGCAGTGTGGTGCAGTGGGGTATGTTAGGGTGAAGTATAGTGGGTAGATGGGGTGGATTAGAGTAGGGTAGATTGAAATGGAGTATGGTAGATTGGAGTGGGGTAGACTGAAGATGAATGATTGGAGTGAGGTAGATTGGAGTGGAGTGGGGTAGATTGGTGGTGAGTGAGGTGGATTGGAGTGGGTGGGGCCGATTGCATTGGGGTGGGGTGGGGTGGAGTGGGGTAGATTAGGGGTAGAATGGGGTAGACTGGAGTGGAGTAGATCGCTGTGGCATAGATAGGAGTAGATTGGAGTGGGGGTGGTAAATTGGGGATGGGGAGACTTGAGTAGAGTAGATTAGGGTGGAGAGGGTGGAATGTTGTGGTGTGGGTTAGATTGGAGTGGGGTGGGGTATGTTTGAGTGGAGTGGGGTAGATTGGAGTGAAGTGGAGTGGGGTAGATTGGGTAGAGTGGAGTGGGGTAGAGTGGAGTGGGCGGGATAGATTGGGTGAACTGGAGTGTGATATTTTGGAGTAGAGTGTATTGTGGTAAATTGAGTGGGGTGGATTGTGGTAGATTACAGTAAGTAGATTGTTGTGGAATGGGATAGACTAGAGTAGAGTGGGGTAGATTAGAGAGGAGTTGGATAGGTTGAAGTGGAGTTTGGAGTGGAGAGAGGAACATTGGAATGGAGTGGGGTAGCTTGGATAAAGAGAAGAGGGGTAGATTGCTTTGGGGTAGGTTGTAGAGTTGTGGGGTAGATTGGATCATAGTACAGTGGATTGATGTAGAGTGGAGTGGAATGTGGTAGATTGGTTTAGAGTGGGGTGAATGGGAGAGCAGTAGATTGGAGTGGGGTAGGGTTGATTGGGTGAGGTGTAGTGGGGTTGGGTGGGGTTGATTGGGTCGAAATGGTGTTGATTAAAGTGGACCGATTGGAGAGGGGTTGATTGGGGTGGATTGTTGTAGATTGAGGTGGGTAAATTGGTATGTTGTAGATTGGAGTGGAGTGGGGAAGATTAGTTGAAGTGGAGTGGGGTAGATTGGAGTGGAGTGGGATAAATTGGAGTGGGGTAGAGTAGGGTAAGTGGTGCAGAGTGGAGGGGTGTAGAGTGGATTGGTGTGTTGTATCATTGAATTAGTGGTTTGGAGTGGCGTGGAGTTGAATGGCATAGCGAATTGTAGAGTGTCTTAGAGTGGAGGGGCGTAGAGAGGAGTGTCATGTGGTAGAGAGGAGTGGCATAGAATGGACTGGCGTGGCACAGAGAGTAGGGCATAAAGTGGAGTGAAGTGTTGTAGTTTGGAGTATGCATGGCGTTATAGCACTCTGCCATTGCAGACAACACATTATCTATTGAAATGGACATTACTTTTGCACCGAAATACGGTTTTACTGCACACAAACAATACTGTGTGCAAATATCATCACCTAGTGTATTGATGTATTTTGATCTTATTCATATATTTTTTTCCACTACACTTCAAAATTGTGAGAAGTTGGCCCGATATGCAGTGTTCACTATTCTAGCGACCACTATGCATCGGTCCAAACGACCCTTAGACCAGCTATCCTAGTAGCGTGGATACGAGCAGTCTTCGGGCTAAACTCTAGAGGGCGTGTTAAGCCAGCTGTTATACCATCACATACCCCTTGAACACCAAGTGAAAGGACACCACACAAGTGTTATGAAAATAAACAGTGTATTTATTAGAATCACAACAGCCCTGTACTCTTTATGAGGACAGGGTACTAAGCACACAACAAAACTCTTAAGAAAATACTTCAAGTGCACAATCAATACAAGTGCCCGAGGGCACGGAAGGTTTAGCGGTCTCGGGCGGACCCGATAAGGCAGGTCGGAAGCGATAGGGACTCGGGACCCTTAAGTAAGGAGGCTATGCGGGCACCGAAATGCCGAAGTTACCTAGCCCCAAGGGCTGCGGCTGCACAAGTCTTTACAGACGTCGGGAGTCTTCGCTGACGAGCCAGGAGCCGGAAGGAAGGAGTTGCTGGCCGGCGACCAGTGGAAATAGTTCGTAGAGATCCAAGCCTGGATCAGAGATAGATGACACCTGAAAGCAGAGGGGACCAAGTTCGTACTACTAGCCAGTAGTCAGAGGGTACCAGGAGGGCACCGGATGATCGTCACCTCGACTAGGTGAGTGGGCGACGCTAGGCTCTGCAGTCTCACGGACCAGGAGGCGTTGTCGGCGACCAGGATGGAGGTGCGAGCTGTCCCACGAAGGTTGATGCTGTCGGCGTCGCTGGGCCCAGGATTGGGGCAACAAGCCTTGGCAAATTTCAGGGCCACGTGGTGGGCCTAAAATGGCGTCTTGAGTGGACCAGGAGGGTCCGGGGTGCTCCTCTCGCAGAAGGGAGCAAAGGCCAGTCTGGAGCAACCAGACCAGCAGCGTTGGTTGTCGGGTGTCGTCAAGAAGGTCACAAGCCAGCGGCTAATAACCAGACAACGTGCTGAACAGCAAAGAGCAGAAGGGCCCCACGCAGATCGTGGAGATGCTGGGAGGCTGCACTTCGGTGCTGGAGCTGCTCAGGGTCGGGGCTTCTCGGACCCCAGAGCACTCACCAGAGGATCCCTCAGTGGTCGTGCTGGTTTAAGAAAGCGTGCAGGTTTTGATGATGGCCGGTCCCTCGAGGTCTCGTCGCACCCACGGATCTCAGCTGAGCTGACGATGTGGGTAGAGGTCAGAGGTGCCAGGGAAGCCGGTTCTCGTCGAGCTGGGCAGTCGGATTCCTGAGGAAGGACTTGCAGCAAACCGCAGAGTTCTTAGATGGTGCCTGCGGGTGCAGGGTGACTACTCCTTAGCCACAAGGGAGAAATCTTGAGAAGAGCCGAGAGTTCCTTTCGTAGAAAGTATTCTTGATTCAAAGATGATCTAATTTGGAAGGGTCCCCGCTCCTGTCTTTATCCTAAAGAAAGGGGTGGGTACATGACTAGGTCCTGCCCTAGGGGTGGGACCAGGAAGGGGGGTAGTTACACCCCTCTCCCCAGCCTGACTTTCCCCAGGTCAGGGGCTGCGCGCCCCTGGAACTGGTTCTAACCGGCAGATGCGTAGTGAGCACCGGGGTGCCACTCCGCAGTCACCTTCTTGTAAAGCCCTGCCTACCCAGGATACACAAAACCCTGTCTGGGATGGTGCAAACACCGCCCCGGACAGGAAACCCTTTGTCCAAGCTCTCCTCGCTGGAAGGACTCCCAGCAGCAGGAGGTCAGACTCGTGTCTGTGGTGGCAGCATCCATTTTGTGGAGCTGAGGCTTCAGTTAACTTTAACCGGGGTTCACAGTTACGTACATGTCGTGTCCCTCTAGAAGGGCGGAATGCCAACCTCGTCGCCAGTATTGGTGAGGGGTCATCATCCCGATTCATATGACACCTTACTCGACATGTCTTGATAACGCGATACCGAAGTTACTAATATGGTATGCGTTATCATGGAACAGCCATTGGGTCTTGGTTCCGCAAGCTGCAACCGGGCTCGGCTCGTGCCAGAGCCCAATTCACACGATTCCATGCACTCTGCCTTCAGGATTGTCAAGGCCTGCCATAGGAGTGACTGATAGGAACTCGGGTGTCCATTTTAGGGTTAGATATAGGGATACTATACCTACAGCAAAGGGCGAGTACGCCACGTTGCCCCAGCTGTCGCGCAGCCAGTTGTGTCAGATTTAGATGGCCACCCAGGGGTGGCATAATACATGCTTCAGCCCCTGGTAGGCCCTGGGTACACCGATGCCCTGAGTTACAGGGTCTGACAAGGTGGCCCAGTTCCAATTGGGTAATGCACCTAAGGTACACACATCAATTTAGTGAGAGAACAGCTAGGCTGTGGGTCTGATTGGCAGGCCCACAGCCCGAGAAAGTCGTAAACCAGTGAAACAAAAGCAAAAAATCTGGGTGATCATAGGATTGCAGACCCTACTCTCCTACATGACCCCCCCCCCAAACGTTGGGACAATAAACTAACCTTGACCAGGTGAGTCTTCTTGTTCTAAGTGGAAATACCTGGAGAGCCCATCTGCATTGCCATGATCAGTGCCAGGTCTATGCTCCACTGTGAAGTCCATCCCCTGTAGGGAAATGGACCACCTAAGCAGTTTGGGGTTTTCACCCTTCATCTGATTTAGCCATAAGAGGGGCTTATGGTCGGTCTGAATCTTGAAATGAGTGCCAAACAAGTATGGCCTCAGTTTCTTCAGGGCCCAAACCACAGCAAAGGCCTCCCTCTCAATAGCTGACCAATTTTTCTCTCTGGGGTCAGCCGTCTGCTTATAAAAGCAATGGGCTGGTCATTACCATCAAAATTCAGTTGAGATAGAACAGCTCCCACACCCAACTCAGAAGCATCTGTTTGGACAATGAATGGTTTGGAGTAGTCTGGACTCTTGAGGATAGGTGCCGTGCACATGGCCTGTTTTAGGTCATCGAATGCTTTTTGACAGCTCGCTGTCCACTGAACCTTTTTTGGCATTTTCTTGCTTGTTAGTTCATTAAGCGGAGTCACAATCGATCCGTAATTTCTGACGAACTTTCGGTAATAACCAGTCAGGCCCAAGAAAGCTCGAACCTGAGTCTGGGTGGTTGGAGGAGCCCAGTCCCTGATTGACTGTATTTTGCTCTCCAGTGGTTGAACTTGGCCTCCACCGACAAGGTGGCCCAAGTATACAACCTGTGTCTGCCCTATCTGGCACTTGGTAGCCTTGATAGTGAGACCTGCTGCTTGCAGAGCCTCTAACACTTTCCGCAGGTGGACCAGGTGATCCTCCCAGGTGGAGCTAAAGACAGCAATATCGTCAAGATACGCCGCACAGAAGTCATCCAGCCCAGTGAGAACATGATTCACCAACCGTTGGAAGGTGGCAGGTGCATTTTTCAAACCAAAGGGCATCACCACGAACTGATAATGCCCACCAGGGGTAGAAAATGCGGTCTTGGGCTTGGCGTCCTCAGCTAACCTGATTTGCCAATACCCAGCTGTCAGGTCAAATGTACTTAAGTAGTTGGCAGAAGCCAATCTATCTATAAGCTCATCTGCCCTTGGTATTGGGTGGGCGTCAGTCTTAGTGACTGCATTGAGACCCCTGTAGTCTACGCAGAACCTCATCTCTTTCTTACCACCCGGGGTGTGAGGTTTCGGCACTAGAACTACGGGACTAGCCCAAGGGCTATCCGAGGGTTCAATGACTCCCAACTCCAACATTTTCTGCACTTCAGTTTTGATGCAGTCTCTAACGTGATCGGGCTTCCTGTAGATTTTACTCTTGACGGGCAAGCTGTCACCAGTGTCAACCTCATGGGTACACCAATTGGTCTGACTGGGTGTTAGAGAAAACATATGCCGGAAGGATTGAAGAACCTGTTTACAATCCTCCTGTTGATGTTCGGAGAGGCTGCCACAAAAGACAACACCGTCTACCGATCCATCGTCAGGATTCTGAGTGAGCAGGTCTGGGAGAGGGTCACTCTCTTCCTCCTGTCCCTCATCTATGGCCATGAGCAAGCTCATGTCCTTCCTGTCGACATATGCCTTGAGCCTGTTGACATGGAGCACCCTGTGGGGGCTCCGGGGAGTTCCAAGGTCCACCAGGTAGGTGACCTCTCCCTTTTTCTCCAGGATGGTGTAGGGCCCAGACCATTTGTCTTTGAGTGCTGCTGGGGCCACCGGCTCCAACACCCACACCTTCTGTCCAGGCTGGTAAACAGTCAGGACAGCCTTTTGGTCATGCCAAGCTTTTTGGAGTTCTTGGCTGGCCTTAAGGTTTTCCGATGCCTTCTCCATGTACTCAGCCATCCGCGAGCGGAGACCAAGGACATAGTCCACTATGCTGGTTGCAGGCTTTTTGAGAGGTCTCTCCCATCCTTCCTTCACCAAACACAGGGGTCCTCTTACAGGATGCCCGTACAAAAGTTCAAAAGGGCTGTAGCCAACCCCCTTCTGTGGGACTTCTCTGTAAGCGAATAAAAGGTGGGGAATCAGGACGTCCCATCTACGCCGGAGCTTTTCAGGTAGTCCATGAATCATCCCTTTCAGGGTCCTGTTGAACCGCTCAACAAGCCCATTGCATTGTGGATGATAGGGGGTAGTGAACTTGTAGTTGACACCACATTCCTTCCACATAGCAGTCAAGGAGCTCGACATGAAGTTTGCACCTCTGTCAGAGACAACCTCCTTAGGGAAGCCCACTCTGGAGAATACTCCAACTAGGGCTCTTGCTACAACAGGTGCTGTAGTGGTCCTAAGGGGAATAGCTTCAGGATACCTGGTGGCATGATCCACTACCACCAGTATAAACTTGTGCCCTGATGCTGTTGGGGGTTCCATTGGACCGACAATGTCAATCGCCACACATTCAAAGGGCATCCCCACCACAGGCATTGGTATAAGGGGGGCCTTTGTCGTGCCACCTGACTTACCACTGGCTTGGCAAGTGACACAGGAGCGACAAAACTCCTTGGTATCTTCGTTCATGTGAGGCCAGTGAAAGTGCGAGACAAGCCTGTCCCACGTCTTCCTCTGGCCTAAGTGTCCTGCTAAGGGAATCTCGTGGGCCAAGGTAAGAAGGAAACCACGCTGAGACAAGGGGATAACCAGCCTCCTGGTCATGCCAGGCTTGGGGTCTCTTGCCTCAGTGTACAGGAGTCCATCCTCCCAGTATACCTTGTGGGTACCTGTGGCGTTCCCAGCAGCCTCAGCAGCAGCCTGCTGTCTGAGGGGTTCAAGGGAAGGGCAGTCTAACTGGTCCTTCCCCAGGTCTTCTCGTGTGGGTCCCCCTGAGCCCAGAAACTCAACTTGATCAAGTTTGAGTTCTTTAGGTTCAGTTTCCCGCAATTCCTGGAGGTCAGCCTCCTCTGAGACCTGATCCTCGACCTGGGGCAAGGGGGAAGGCGCTGCCTTAACCCGACTGCTCTTCTTCTTGGGAGGTGTCTGGTCCGTTGTTCCAGGATCCAGCACCTGTTCAGTGGGGCATCGTCTGACCTGTGACCTGGTCACAGGAAGCACATGTGCTGGCAAGCCTAACATCTCCATGTGAGTCCGGTGCTCCACTTCTGACCATTGCGATGACTCCAAATCATTGCCCAACAAACAATCCACTGGGAGGTCTGAACTAACAACAACCTTTTTCTGGCCATTTACCCCTCCCCAGGAGAAAGCAACAATCGCCATACTATGGCTGGTAGTGACGTTGTTGGCATTGGTCACCAGGAAATCTGTACCTGGCATGATCTGTCCAGGGTCCACAAAGTTAGGCGTCACCATGGTGACACTGGCACAAGTGTCCCTATAGGCCTGAGCCATTCTTCCATTGATCAAAGGCGTCTGTCGTATTTGCCCAAAGTATTGGGACTGACATCAGGGGATATATCCACATCCCCCGTACAGACAAGGACAGCCTGAGTGAGTGTGCCAACTAAGTTGTCACACCCCTCAGAACCAAAGGTTAACCCAACTAGTCCCTTGGGAGGCGCACTACTACTGCTGGCTGTACTAGGGGGCACAGGTGCCTTAGGGGCTGCAGTAGCAGGAGTCTGCCCTCCTTTCTTGGTGCACTCACTAAACCAGTGAGTTTTACTTTTACAGTATTGGCACCACCTTTTCGATTGGCCTTCTTGATTCTTCTTTTTCTGGGAAGCCTGACCCCCCCCCTCTTTGGGTTGTTGGGGAACTGTTGAAGACTTCTGGTCATTTTGTTCCCCTTTCGAATCTTTACCCTTCTGGTCTGCTTTCTTCTGACCACCCTGGTTCTGGCCCTGGTTTTGCTTAACCCTTGTTCTGACCCATCTGTCTGCCTTCTTTCCCAATTCTTGGGGAGAGGTCAGATCCGAGTCGACAAGGTGCTGATGCAACAACTGGTTCTGACAATTGTTTAAAATCTGTTCTCGCATGATCAAATTATACAATCCTGTGTAATCAGTAACCTTACTGCCCAGCAACCAGCCCTCCAAAGCCTTAGTGGCACAATCAACGAAATCAGACCAGTCCTGAGACTGAGTTTTCTGGGTATCCCTGAACAGCAACCTGTACTGCTCAGTGGTTAGGCCGAACCCATCAATCAGTGTGTTCTTCAGGACCTGGTAATTGTTAGCATCCTCGACTCTAGTAGTGAGGAGCTTATCTCTACCTTTACCTTCAAAGGAGAGCCACAAGATAGCTGCCCACTGACTCTGGGGGACGCACTGTACAGTGCAGGCCCGCTCCAAAGCAGTAATCCATTTGTGGATGTCGTCCCCTTGCTTAAAGGGGGGCACTATCTTACTCAGGTGCCTAGTGTCTAAACTCCTGTTTTCCCGTGGGGGAATGCTGCCACCAGTGGGATTTGTCCCACTCAATTCTTGCTCTCTAGCGAAGGCGAGTCTTTCTTTGGCTAGGGCAAGTTCTTCCCTTTCGATCCGCAGATTGACTTCCCGCTCCTTAGCTTCGCACACTCTCCTCTGAGGGGATGTCATCCCTCTTCGAGCAGAGCCTCGAGAGCCATTGGTTCGAACGGATCTGTTAGAGCCTCTCGACAGAGACCTAACTCGTCCATTCCCAAGGTTAAGCTGGCCTGAGAGGGGCCCCAGGGGTCTCCTAGTACCATCCTCGTGCCGGCTTAAGTTGTCCTTAGTTAGCTGGCTAACCACTACTGGACCTTTGTCTGCCTCGTCCTCAGATGTCTCTGGCTCCTCATCCTCCTCTTCACCTTCTGCGGAGAGATGGATAAGGTCAGGGTCACCTGCGGTTCCCTCGAGGGGGGGCATATTCCCTTCTGGATGAGAAGGGTCGGTGTTACCCGCCCTCCTAGCATCATAAGTCTCCAAGAGACCAATCAGAAACGGAGTGGTAGGGTTTGCACCCTGTTTTAACTTCCGAGATGTACAGAGTTGTCGCATCTCTTGGAAGCTAAGTGCAGCATATCTGGAGGTGACCTGTGGAAGGTCGACTGACACAAGGGGAGACTTAGAGTTTCCTCCTTTGTCTGACATGCTGCTTCTAGTGTGGTGTAAGTGATGCACCTACCTACACTATATGTTTACCTACTGATCCCTTGCTAAGAGTTGTAGCCAAGGTGTGCTAAGCCTTGAGGAGCTACAACAGCTGGTTCAGTAGAACTCAGAGTATTCTAAGCTAAGTTATATGTACCTGGAGTACTTATGCGATCTTTCACAAGATATTCTTAGGATACGCGTGGTAAAACAACAGCAAGCTCAAATCCCAACCGCTGCTCACCAATGTGAGAAGTTGGCCCGATATGCAGTGTTCACTATTCTAGCGACCACTATGCATCGGTCCAAACAACCCTTATGGTGATTGGTTGTTAGTCAACCTTAGACCAGCTATCCTAGTAGCGTGGATACGAGCAGTCTTTGGGCTAAACTCTAGAGGGCGTGTTAAGCCAGCTGTTATACCATCACATACCCCTTGAACACCAAGTGAAAGGACACCACACAAGTGTTATGAAAATAAACAGTGTATTTATTAGAATCACAACAGCCCTGTACTCTTTATGAGGGCATGGTACTAAGCACACAACGAAACTCTTAAGAAAATACTTCAAGTGCACAATCAATACAAGTGCCCGAGGGCACGGAAGGTTTAGCGGTCTCGGGCGGACCCGATAAGGCAGGTCGGAAGCGATAGGGACTCGGGACCCTTAAGTAAGGAGGCTATGCGGGCACCGAAATGCCGAAGTTACCTAGCCCCAAGGGCTGCGGCTGCACAAGTCTTTACAGACGTCGGGAGTCTTCGCTGACGAGCCAGGAGCCGGAAGGAAGGAGTTGCTGGCCGGCGACCAGTGGAAATAGTTCGTAGAGATCCAAGCCTGGATCAGAGATAGATGACACCTGAAAGCAGAGGGGACCAAGTTCGTACTACTATCCAGTAGTCAGAGGGTACCAGGAGGGCACCGGATGATCGTCACCTCGACTAGGTGAGTGGGCGACGCTAGGCTCTGCAGTCTCACGGACCAGGAGGCGTTGTCGGCGACCAGGATGGAGGTGCGAGCTGTCCCACGAAGGTTGATGCTGTCGGCGTCGCTGGGCCCAGGATTGGGGCAACAAGCCTTGGCAAATTTCAGGGCCACGTGGTGGGCCTAAAATGGCGTCTTGAGTGGACCAGGAGGGTCCGTGGGGCTCCTCTCGCAGAAGGGAGCAAAGGCCAGTCTGGAGCAACCAGACCAGCAGCGTTGGTTGTCGGGTGTCGTAAAGAAGGTCACAAGCCAGCGGCTAATAACCAGACAACGTGCTGAACAGCAAAGAGCAGAAGGGCCCCACGCAGATCGTGGAGATGCTGGGAGGCTGCACTTCGGTGCTGGAGCTGCTCAGGGTCGGGGCTTCTCGGACCCCAGAGCACTCACCAGAGGATCCCTCAGTGGTCGTGCTGGTTTAAGAAAGCGTGCAGGTTTTGATGATGGCCGGTCCCTCGAGGTCTCGTCGCACCCACGGATCTCAGCTGAGCTGACGATGTGGGTAGAGGTCAGAGGTGCCATGGAAGCCGGTTCTCGTCGAGCTGGGCAGTCGGATTCCTGAGGAAGGACTTGCAGCAAACCGCAGAGTTCTTAGATGGTGCCTGCGGGTGCAGGGTGACTACTCCTTAACCACAAGGGAGAAATCTTGAGAAGAGCCGAGAGTTCCTTTCGTAGAAAGTATTCTTGATTCAAAGATGATCTAATTTGGAAGGGTCCCCGCTCCTGTCTTTATCCTAAAGAAAGGGGTGGGTACATGACTAGGTTCTGCCCTAGGGGTGGGACCAGGAAGGGGGGTAGTTACACCCCTCTCCCCTGCCGGACTTTCCCCAGGTCAGGGGCTGCGCGCCCCTGGAACTGGTTCTAACCGGCAGATGCGTAGTGAGCACCGGGGTGCCACTCCGCAGTCACCTTCTTGTAAAGCCCTGCCTACCCAGGATACACAAAACCCTGTCTGGGATGGTGCGAACACCGCCCCGGACAGGAAACCCTTTGTCCAAGCTCTCCTCGCTGGAAGGACTCCCAGCAGCAGGAGGTCAGACTCGTGTCTGTGGTGGCAGCATCCATTTTGTGGAGCTGAGGCTTCAGTTAACTTTAACCGGGGTTCACAGTTGCGTACATGTCGTGTCCCTCTAGAAGGGCGGAATGCCAACCTCGTCGCCAGTATTGGTGAGGGGTCATCATCCCGATTCGTATGACACCTTACTCGACATGTCTTGATAACGCGATACCGAAGTTACTAATATGGTATGCGTTATCATGGAACAGCCATTGGGTCTTGGTTCCGCAAGCTGCAACCGGGCTCGGCTCGTGCCAGAGCCCAATTCAAATGATTCCATGCACTCTGCCTTCAGGATTGTCAAGGCCTGCCATAGGAGTGACTGATAGGAACTCGGGTGTCCATTTTAGGGTTAGATATAGGAATACTATACCTACAGCAACGGGCGAGTACGCCACGTTGCCCCAGCTGTCGCGCAGCCAGTTGTGTCAGATTTAGATGGCCACCCAGGGGTGGCATAATACATGCTTCAGCCCCTGGTAGGCCCTGGGTACACCGATGCCCTGAGTTACAGGGTCTGACAAGGTGGCCCAGTTCCAATTGGGTAATGCACCTAAGGTACACACATCAATTTAGCGAGAGAACAGCTAGGCTGTGGGTCTGATTGGCAGGCCCGCAGCCCGAGAAAGTCGTAAACCAGTGAAACAAAAGCAAAAAATCTGGGTGATCATAGGATTGCAGACCCTACTCTCCTACAAAAATGACAAAAAAATGTGATTCATTTATACTAATTCTGATATATTCTGAAACATCAGCACAGTTCTTTTTTTTGCTGTTGTGTGCTAGAAAAAAATTCATACACTCTTTCCTCTTGCATGGGTACTCCGCAGGATTGTCACATAAATTCTCTCACTTTGAAGTCAGAGAAAGAAAAGTAAACAGCAAGCTTCTTCAGAAGACAGAGCTTAACATTTGACCTCTGTCTCTGAATGCAGAGCAAATGTGACAAGGTAAGAACAAGATTTAACCTCTTGCGTGCTGCCGTCGGCCAACGGCCGACGCGGCCCGCCCATTTTGCAGAAGTGCCGCACTGCTGCGAAATCGCGGCCGCGACAAAGGGGTTAAAGACCTGTTTACAGAAAGCTAGTCGTGGAAGGACACAGTAAACAAGTTTTGAGCAACGGGTGGGATGAACTCAAGCTGAACAGCCTAAAGCAAACAAAGGGAGCAAATAGAAAGTCAGAAATGTGAGTTGCAAATCACAAAGCCAATGGTATGCAACAGGCGGACTGCATTCCTAGGTCACCTTTCTGAATGTCCCCAAGATGTCTTTAGCAAACCAGACAGCTGTGCTATTCAATAGACTGCGCCCCCCCCAAAAACTGAGTGCAATATATGAAAAACGTATTTAAAGAACAACAATTGGTAGGCTGGGCACCATTTAACTGCTGTTGACATATTCCTCAACACTTAAGAGACAGTAAAATACACTCATTTGCTGTACAAAATAATGTACCAACAAAAAAACAAACACCACCAATGTCGATAGGTTTGGCTTTGTGTTGAAAGAGAAGGTTTTCCGCGCGCAGAGCATGGAGATGTGTTTGTTGTGTTGCTTGTGTAAGTTCCTGATTAAGTGATGTCATTCACCACAAATAATGGTAGGTTTCTTGTTTGCAGCAGAGAGAACAGGGTGCACCCATCTTGTTTATGTCAATAGTTATGCTAAAAGAGCTATAAAACTTTATTTGATTTCTGAGTCTTCTGCAGAGAGCCTGAAAGACACTCCAGGATGCTTGTAGAGTCGTCGTTTTAAAAATAAAAATATGATAGTGGGAAAAAAATGTAACTGCAGTCAAACAATTTATAGTATTAGAACAAAGACAGTGCGGGAGAATAAATGTAATCTACGGTGTCGAACCAGCCAGGAAATGACATGAGCAGACTGCGTGGGCTTGGCGGTCGTTATCACATACCACTACGAGTGTACACATGGACTGAAATATATACAAATGCTTTCCTGTAAATGGTCCAGCAAATCTGGCCGCTTTAGCTTTTTCTCCTTCTATTCATAAATTATCCACGCCAGACTCGTGAGCACAGCTGGGCCTGCGAGTACTTGTTTATAACTTTCCCTTTCAAGCCCAGATGCTGTCTGCGCTCATTTTCCTGGGTGCTTTTTAGTTCTTTCGCAAAACCTGCAAGCTGCTTGAGAGATTCGCGTAATTTGTTTCTACGCAATTATGCGAAAAACAAATCCTTCATTTAGGGCCATATGTATCAAGCCAAATTGACTTCGCAAACGCCAAAATTCGCAGAATTTCGGCGTTTGCGAATGCAATTTGGACAAATAGTATGTATGAAGGAAATGTGCTTTAAAAATAAGGATTCGCAAAATGTGCGATTCCTTATTTTGCGATTGCATTTAAGGAATCACAAATTTTGCAATTCCTTAAATGCAATGTAAGAAGCTAAAAAAATTCGCAAATTGGCCTTAGGAATCGCAAATTACCACCAACTTCTAGTTGGTGGTAAGTTGCGAATTCCTTTCAAAATGCATATTTTTTCATTTTTCAAAATGCCTTATGACGTACATACATGCCCTTAGGGCATGTATGTGCGCCACATGTGCACCCATGCAGATTTCAGGGGTGCAACAGGGTGTCCTTTGGACACCCCTGCACCCTTGAAAATATTCTCAATTTGCGATTAGCAAATTGCGAATCGCAAATTTCCCCTTCATTCCTATGGGCCTCCTGGCCCATAGAAATGAATGAGAAATTATTCCTTAATTGCGATTAGCAATTTGCTAATCGCAATTAAGGAATTTTAAGGAATCGCTAAAAAGAAGCGAATTTCTACATACATACCATTTTGCGATTTCTAAATAGCGATTCCTTAAAAATCAGTATTTAGAAATCGCAAAACGGAATGTTGATACATATGCTGCATTTTAGCACGAAAAAACAATTCTGCCTGCTTTCTAGCTGTTTGCGTTGTTCCCACACTATACTCTTGCAACGAACGGCAGAGTAGTTTTGCATCATGGCGTAATGTCACAATTGTGGATGATTCTCATAAGCATATTGCAAAATTCCCCAAATTCTGCAAACTGCACCAGCGTAATTTACATTTTGTCCAGGCCTAATGCTAAGTAATACATAATACTTCTGGTGGAAGCACAGAGCACGTACCCAGTGGCATCAAGCGTGAAGAATATAAAAATGTAGGGGCATATTATCAACAGTTGCATCGCCACATTTCTGTCTCTTATCGTCGGAAAATCGGCAATCGCATAATCATCACGGCTTCGCATTAGCGCATGCTAGCTGCCGTTTTTGTAACACTTCTCATCTTAGCAATATACACGCTAATGAGATGCAAAATCGGCGTTCCTACGAAAAACAACATGAAAAAAGTCGCAAACCCGACATTGCAGTATTTACAATGCGGCCCCTGAACCGCGGAGCGCTAAAAAAAGCCACGGTAACTGCAGTTATCACCGGATTCTTACGCCTGGAAAAAACCTGACTTAAGCATGTTTAGTATGGGAGGTGGATTGACAGGTTAATTCCACACTCCCCTATTAACAAGCTTTTCATTAGCGCTGTCAAATCATAGCTGGATTTCACACGCTAATAATGATTATCGCAGTCTATCTCTGGATTGTGCATCGCCTGTTAGCAAAGCGTTGCTAATACGCCGCTAACACGGCGATGTAATTCAGCGATAGAGGGCGATAATGAAAACCGTGCTAGGCACGATTTGCGATATTTATCGCGTGTTCTTGGTAATATGCCCCGTAGTTGGAATACATCTGGCTTAGCCAGACTCAACTTCATGCATCTCATGAATGCAAGGTCTTTCTCATCAAAAAGTTATCTCAAACCATATCTAATGAGTGGTTCTTTCCCATTCCTATGTAAAGTTCTGTGGGAGTGCGTCTTTCTTTCTTGTGCAGCAGCGGTGTTGCTATCATCTGTTAAGTAGGCGCAGTTTCACCAGGGCGCAGTGCGGTGGCGTTGCTCCATCACATTTATGGCTGTATTTCACTCTGCAACAAGGCTGGTGGGTGGAGCATTTTCCTTGGTTGCATTAGTACAAATGGCTCCCTTACTATGCCACTACTTCTGTCAAATAAATAAGTCAATGAAGATGGCCATAGGCTGAGGGGAGGGCAGGGGTGACTCAGAGGGAGTGACAGTGAGGCACAAGACACTTAAGGCCCAATTCACAAAAGTAAATTTATAGCAAAGGTCTAACTTGGACCAAATGTCTAACTTTACTACTTTTCGGTATTCACTAATGTAAGTTACTACTAGTGACTTTACTACTAGTAATTTTACTAGTAGTAACTTTACTATTAGTAAGTTTACTACTAGTAACTTTACTACTAGTCATTTTACTACTATTAAATGTTACTACTAGTAATTTTACTAGTAGTAACTTTACTGCTAGTAAGTTTACAAGTAGTGATGTTTCTAATTGTATGTTATCTTTGTCAGTACTGAAAAGTAGTAAAGTTATACTTTTGGTCTAGGTTATACTTTTGGTTTAACTTACCTTTGTGAATACCTGAAAGGCAGTCAAATTAGACTTTTGGTCTAAGTTAGACTTTCTGCCTAACGTACCTTTGTTATGTTAAAACCTGAAAAGCAGTAAAATGAGACTTTTGTTCAAATTTAGACTTTTGGTCTAAGTTAGACTTCTGTCTAACTTACCTTTGTGAATACCTGCAAAGCAGTAAAATTAGACTTTTGGTCTAAGTTAGACTTTTGGGCAGACTTTGCCTTTGTGAATCAGACCCAGAATGTGCCTAGCTATTGCTGATGGTTCCACGACACATGCAAATTTTAGTGTGAGCAGCTGTATATTACGGTTTGGTGCAAGTAGAGCCTAGTGTGAAGTTATATTCACAGCACCCTCAAATTTACAGACCTGTGGCAGGAAATAGTCAGGCTGTGCAGTGCTGATAGTGCATCCTTTTTTGACAATAGGCCAGTTTACACCAATATTATGCCTCCATTGGTTTCCGATAGAGCACCGTATTTCCTTTAAAATCATTTGATTAGTGCATAGGGCTCTGAGAGCTGGAACATCTGATGGGTTGGGATCACTTCTCTCTGGCTATGTCCCCAGCAGATGTTTACGTTCATCACAACTGAATCTCTTGGTGATCCCTCGGACTAAGAAGACTAGATGGGGAGGAAGAGCTTTCTCTACAGTTGCCCCTCGTCTTTGGAATGCACTCCCCTTGGAACTTAAGTCCTTATCCTCACTGCCCCTCTTCAAAAAGGCCCTCAAAACATGGTGCTTCAGGAAAGCCTACTAGTAATTAGCTCTCTGGTCATGCAAACATTTTGGTTAGGCGCCTTGATGCCCACTGGGCTGAGTACGCGCGGTAAACATTTGCTTTCATTTCATTTCAAGGTTAGTGTACTGAGTGTGTATTGCTCTAAAGAATTTGCTGAATGTGAATAGTACCCACAAAACGATTTTGCCAACCAAGTTAATTAAGTCATCACTATGGAGTATTGACTTCTTACACCAGCACATATGAAGATTCACATGGGCAAGGGCGAAGCATGAGTCTGTAGTTTTCCTTCTGAGTTGACGATACAGATGATTGTTAAACAAGAAAACACATGTCCAAAAGTAATTTTTTTGTTTAACATGAACCTGTTTCGCCAAATTGGGGGGACAGTTTTATGCACCTACTGTGTTTTGACGTATCCTTGCAATAAAATGTGGATTGGTAACACCATCGTACCTATTTACATAACGGACATTAACAACTAGGATCTTCATATCCAGTATCTTGGTAATTTTATGAGTTACATTATGGTAATTGTGAGAGATTAAAATATTTTGTTATTGAATCTATCCCATTGAAAACACAAGACGATGAAAGAGTGAATAAACTTAGACATTTAGAATCACTGTATATTCTGGAGCTCAACACAATGGAAACATATGTACTTAATCTAGATGAAGAGCTTTTCCTTCATTTAGGGGAAGGAATTCATATTGTTTAAATACATTCAATGTTCTTGTTCATATTTGGTGTATTTTTATATCGTTTTTTATTTTTACTTTTTGATTTTATGTCTACACATTCGAAGTCCACACACTTGGATCTTATTGAGTGCTTTTGGCCTTGGTTGTTTTTTTTTTAATGGACATTGGACCAGATTTAGTGTTTAATGGACAGATTACTCGGCACAAATGTGTTGGATATCCCGTCCGCTGAATTACAAGTCCTGTTTATCCTATGGCACTTGCAATTTGCCAAACTCCAAATCAGACCCTAAGTATTTGACGTGCATTTCTTGACTTGGCTGACATAGAATAAGTGTCATGTAGTCAGACCACTGGTGCTGTATTTTTGATGGTCACATTACTCATCTGCCCACTGGGTCTATTCAATATTTTGAGGTAATCGGTGGAACCTCCTTAACATTGATAGGTATTTGTATGGGTTAAGGTAATCTCAAGGCAATCCCCATAATCATTTGTGATGAACTGTGATGTAATTACCAATGATCTTTATTCACGTTGACTGTAAGTATTTTGCTTATGTCTATGCATAACCTCAAGCTGCAAGTTCATCAATACTGACTTTGCATATTTGGTTACGTCTATGCATGTTCATATGTTGTACAGCATCGCTACCCTTTTAACATATCACTCTCATATGAGCTTGATATTTTGCAATATTCAACGTTCACCATTGTCTTTTGATATATGTTAAATATGATATCGATTTCATTATGGACGTTGAGTAAAAATGCTTTGTTTATGTCTATACATGATAATACAATTTCGGTAGTACAAATGATCCACACAGAAATTGGTAACCAATGTAATTAAACCTTTGGTAGCTGCAATTTTATTTATTTTATTTACGTGATTTGTAAAGCGCATGGCTACCTAAAAAAGGTTTCCCAGTGCTAGCCTTCTCTCTAAACCAAAATGAAGCAGTATTTCCTAATGCCAAAGGATAATTGACAAGTAGGAACATTCATGTTTTGAGTAGTTTGCAAAAGGATGTGAGTGATTTGCAGACTCTCAGTGTTTGTGGTAAGGCGTTCCATAGCTTTGGTCCCGGATATGCAGATGCCCGACCACCTTGACGGGTTCTCTTGATTCTAGAAACCACTGCCAGCTCCTGATAGCTAGAGTGGAACAAGCGTTTGGTTGTATACCAAGACACCAAAGGTCTCAGGTACATGGGCACTGTATTGTAAAGGCATGTATGCATATAAAAGAAGACTTTAAATTGAACCTTACATTCAATTGGCAGCCAGTGAAGTGTGTGTAACATGTTGGCTGAAGAGGTGAATCTGGTTGGGTGAAGGAGAAGACGTGCTGCCTAATTTGTACGACCTGAAGCCGTTTAAGCAGAGATTTTGCAGCACCCAAAAACAAGACATACCATAGTCGAGTCTGGAGATTACCATGCCTGGATTACAGTTCTTTGCACCATGACTGAGAGACATAACAAGATTTTCCTTATCGATTTATGGATGTCTAAAGAAGTGGCAGCTATCTTATTGATCAGGTGGCTCAGACAGCTTGTCATCGAGCCATACCCCCAGATGTTTCACCACAGGAACTGGAGGAGCAGTGATACCCACAGTTGATGACCATAGATGAGGATCCCAAAGGTGGAGGTGGTTGCTCAACATCAGAACTTCTGTCTAGTTCCCATTAAGTTTCAGTGAATTCATATGAATCCTTATGAAACCTGGGCAAGACAGGTGTTAAGGGACTCTGTCTTGTGGCTATTCTCATATGACAGTCTACAATATTAGCTAAAGTTCTTACATAGAGATTGAAGAGAACGGCCTTAGGGTGGATTCCTGCGGCACCCCGGAAGCTAAATGGTGTTATTTGGACCTGTGTTGGTGTGAGTGCACATGGAAGGTGTGGTTGTGTCGAAAAGAGCTCAACCAAGCCAGGGCTGTGTCCTACACACCCATATCTCCTAGTCTGGAAAGTAGTATGAAGTGGTTCACAGTGTCGATCAGTGCAGCAGCACCACCCATGTCTATCTGACAACGCAGATTTTCGGTGATACCAAGGAGGGCTGGTTCAGTACTTTAACCAGTACTGAAACCTGAATTTGAAGGGTGCAATAAACCATTTAGTTTGGTGTAAGATGATAGCTGCAGGTTAACATGTTTCTCCATATTCAAAACCAGCTGAAGGCCTTAAGGGTGGAGAGGGAACTCCCACACGTAGGAAGTTATACGGGGACAGGGGATATGTCCTCCCAATTTATCATAAGTAACAAGCAGTATTCTGCCCAACGGAAAATAATATATCAACTGAAATATTAAGGCGTGGCACAGTTTTCACATGCAGAGGTCAGATCATATACCTCTACCAAAAATGGGAGAAAAACCTCTTTGTATAGTAACCATCACACACTCTAATAGTGTCATGCTTCATCATTGGGTTCACCCTGGCTCCTAAAGGCCAGGGTGGGATCCACTGTGTTTCGGGGAGCACTTAGGAGAAAAGGCCAGGGGGGTTAAGGGTTAAAAAACTACCACACACTCCAGGTATCCCTTTAACATAGAGTTATGAAGGATATTAAAAACAGATAGAAGAGTGTCCCAGGGATTCAATGAACCCGATGAAATGAAAACGGGGTTTGGGACCCCCTTTTTTCTTTTACGAGTAGTTTATATATATATTGCGATAGCCAGTAGGTAGTTACAGTTAGGACCAAAGTTTCTATAGGAAAAGCGTTTTTTGGTTTGCCAATAACTTTGTTGCCCTTTGACGAATCCTCACAAAATTTTCAAAAAACGTCCCCGTTTTGGTTTAGCTACTGTGTTGAATGTTTCGGGGTGATCCATCTAGTGAGATAAAAGGAGGGTCCAAAAACACATTTTCCCTATGTTATGTCTATATGGATTTTTCATTTTTTTAACACAACTACAGACCAAACTGCTGAACGGATTTACACCAAAAAGTTTTTTTTTAAATTTGGTGTAAATCCATAAAGCAGTTTCAGAGATATTTAAGTTTAAAAAGTATAGATATCTGGGGACACGAGTCCTTGCAGTGGATTCGCGGATCCTACTGAAATTTTATTGGTTGCTAACACTTTAACTAGGAAGTGTTGGCAGCCATCTTGGGACTCAGCTTGAAGCCGAGTCCCACAAAAACAGATTTAAAATGAAAGGGGGCCAGGGTAGGGACATCCTGAGCCCCTGTCAGTGGTGCAGTAGTCTCCCAGACAGAGACATGGCTAAAAAGCATTGAGAAAAAAAATCTTGGTAAAATACACAGATGGACCAGCACATTTTTCTCAGATTTATTCAAAGAAAATGCGGACTCCCACATTCAGTTTATTTGGCGCCCAGGTGGCCATTGGTGGCTGGAAAAGGATGGGGATCACATCACATGGGGTAACACCGTTCTCCTCCATTTGCACCCATGTCAGTCGAGCATCCGAAAAAGGGACAAAGCGTGGTACCTTCTCTAACTCGTGGTCCCCTAAGCCATCGACGACCCACTAATTGGAGGGAAGAAGTAGTCGGGCTTACCGGCAGTGAGACAAATGTATCCCATGCTTCCGGTCATCCACCTCCACTGACGTCCAGGTGGTGAGGAGGACCTGCAGAGGTCGTTTCCAGCGCGGCTCCAAATTTCCCTTCCTCTGGTAGTTCTTCACCACTATGTAATCACCGGGTCGAATGACATGACCTGGTCCCTCAGGTATAGACTGTAGAGCCTTGTAAATATGCTGGTGAATAGATCGCAAATTTTTTGTCAACTCGCACAAGTAGTCTACAAGCAATGGGTATTCTATCTCTGAAAAACAACGAGGTGGTAGGACGCCCCAGACATTTGCCAGGCGGCTGAAAACAACCTCATATGGTGACAATCCTGTTCTAGAGTGGGCTGTCGCCCTTGTGGACAACAGGGCTAGGGGTAACACATCTGGCCATTGCAATCCTGTGCCTTCTTTGATCTTTGCCAACTTCAGTTTGAGAGTACCATTGTCCTTCCCAACCAAACCGGCCGACTGGGGGTGGCTTGCTGCGTGGAATTTCTGCTTGATGTGCAGACCATCGCACACCAACTGGATAACATTTGAGTTGAAGTGACTTCCATTGTCACTCCAAATCAAACGGGGCAAGCCGAAGCACGAGAAGAGAGTGCCTTCGTCGTTGCTATGGCTGTGTTCTCTTTAGTGGGGTAAGCCTCAATCCATTCACTCAATGCACAAACACCCACTAACACATACTTCAAATTGTTGACTTGTTCCATTTTGAGGAAATCCATCTGGAGAACCTCAAAAGGGAAGGAAGGTGGTGCAAAGTTACCAGGAGGTGTAGAGGTACCTCTTCCAGGATTATGTACCATGCAGACCATGCAATACTTAACCAGGTGAGCAGCTACCTTAGAGATGTTATCTTTCTGCCATACAGGATCTTGCAATTTACATATTCCCCTCTCACTAATGTGGGCTGGCCCGTGCGCCATGGTGACTACAAGGAGTACATCTGCATCAGGTAACATCCATCTCTACTTCCCTGACTTGTCAGTTCAACACCATTCATCGTCCTGTTGTCTCCTGCCATATTGTTAACTCCTCAATTGTTTCCTCGCTTTGAATTTCTTTAACCTTCTCCAATGTATCTTCAAACATTGCAGTGTCGGGTACCCATCTAGCAGGACCTGCCACAAAACATTATTTTCATCTTAGACCTGGCTGTCTCCTTAGCTGTCTGATCTGAAATGCATCTCCCCACATCATCAGTAATTGCATTGTGAGCACTGCACTTCACTATTGCTAACTTCTTGGGAGGTGTCAGAGCTGGCAAAAGCTTGTGTATTAATGGGCCTTTCTGGATCTTTAACCCATGTGATGTCAAGATCAAGAATCCCCTCTCTGCCCAGAGCTGCCCAAAATTATGGGCAACCCCAAAGGCGTACTGGCTGTCAGAATAAATATTAACAGTCAATCCCTCATTTAACTAGCAAGCTCGAAGAAGATCAACTAGTTCTGCAGCTTGGACCGATTGATAAGGAACATGTGATGTCTCAATTGTAGTGCGCAGCGTAGTTATAGCGTATGCTGCAGTGGTGGTGCCATCTGGTAGTTTAAAACAAGACTCTGGTATGTTTCGTCAGGGGGTAGGAACACCTGGTAGGTGTGCTCATGAAGCCCTCACCCACCAACCTAGTTGGTGGCATGCTTCATCATCGGGCCCACCCAGTGACATCTAGCGTGTCCCGAGTGTGCTTCGATGCCTGATTACAGCGGAGCAGGTGTGTCGCTGAGTGTGCAGTGAAGAGTGTTATGAAAGTGATTTTAAAACGGCTTGGCGGGGGTCCCAGTACCCGAAGGTAAATTAAACTTTAATACCTGGGCCACCGTCAGTGGTTAAAAATAAGGCTGTTGGATGTTAGAGGCGAGTTACGACCTCCCACATCCAGTGGTGGGTCAACATGTATCAGCCAGTGCCTTATGAGTATGCTGGCTTTCTTCAGGACCTATATTAAATATGTGTATGTGATTAAACTAGTGGGTGTGTAATTCAGACTATGTGTATACACGTCCTAAAGTGTTTTTCTATGTGTGAGAGGGGGATTCCCTTCTCAAAACATGCTAGTTTTAGCAGTTTTTGCTCCAAGGTTGAGAAGTGGCAAGGGGTTGACCAGCTTTTCTGGGCAGAGCCTGCTCTGGACCTGTAGGGCCTCCTTCGCATACCGGTAACATGTTGACCCACCACTGGATGTGGGAGGTCGTAACTTGCCTCTAACATCCAACAGCCTTATTGTTAACCGCTGACGCTGGCCCAGGTATTAAAGTTTAATTTACCTTCGGGTACTGGGACCCCCGCCAAGCCGTTTTAAAATCACTTTCATTACACTCTTCACTGCACACTCAGCGACATACCTGCTCTGCTGTAATTAGGCGTCTAAGCACACCCGGGACACACTAGGTGTCACTGGGTGGGCCCGATGATGAAGCATGCCACCAACTAGGTTGGTGGGTGACAGCTTCATGAGCACACCTACCAGGTGTTCCTACCCCCTGACGAAACATACCAGAGTCTTTTACTTTTGTTAATTTCGTAATACATGAGCTAGTCTCCTTTTGATTAACTATATATAAACCCTGGGGATAAGGACTAGCTTTCTGGTCCTATCTCTCTCTCTTGATACGCAATCAGTTTAAAACAAGAGCCATCAACATATAGTTCCCCTTGTGGGTCAGATAAGGGAACACCAGTCAGGTCTACCCATCCCTTCGTCTCTTCTTACCTTCGAAAAATACAACCATGTATATCTCCGTCCTCACTTTCAGAAGTGAGGGGTAGTAACGTGGCTGAGTTCAGAGTGGCCATTAAGAAAATGGGGTAGCCCATAAGACATGGACCTGGGTATACAGTAATATAAACAAACAGTGGTCCAGAGCCTATAGATACAACTGGTGACTCAATCAACAATGACTCAATTTCTTTTGGTGAGCAACAATATCCAGTCTGCTCTATAGTATATCAATACTTATACTGAGAGAAACCTAACACCACGGTTAAGGAAAATATATGTATTTATTTTATTCCATTCTTAGATTTTCATTTTTTGTGTTCATATTAATTACAATATATTCTGAAGTAAGTAAAAACAGATAGGTTGCCCCAAAGGGAGCGTGCAAAAGAGGAAAGGATGTGCTCAAAGAGTTGAAACAGATGAAAGGAAAAACACAGTGGTGGACAAAAAAGTATTCACATTATTTTTCAACCAATGCTGGACATGCAATTTGCCCTATTGAAAACCTGGCCAAGATATTATTTTCAAATCACAACATTGTACTACATAAATCTATATGTCCTATATTTTGCACTATCAACAATGTTGTTAAACAGCTGGTCCAAGGTTATAAGAAGAAGGTGTCGACGTTTCGACTCGTCTTAGCCCAACGGTGATTTAGACCTGGGGATTGCGAGTCTTCATCAGGACTGTAGGAACAACTGGGACAACCAAGGGATTTATTAATTTACCCCTTCTGACCAGAGCAAGCGTAGGAAGGAGATCCAAATCAACACTTCCCAATAGATAAGTCCTTATTCAAGTAGGAAAAGGCGATACTTCATTTGTAGTGACTGGCAAAGTTCGTACCTTGATGTGAAGGCCTCTCTGTGCAGGCTCGGATAGCATACACGACTTTAACAGGCGGCCATCGGGTAACGATTAGGAATTCATTGTTGAGCTAATGCTTACCTGCGAAGAAGTATATTAGAATCCTTGAATCAGAAATTAGGACCCTACTTTCCCCCCTTTTTTGGGGTGGATTGTATTAAAAGCAATCGGGAATCGTCAACTGCTGTTTAACAACATTGTTGATAGTGCAAAATATAGGACATATAGATTTATGTAGTACAATGTTGTGATTTGAAAATAATATCTTGGCCAGGTTTTCAATAGGGCAAATTGCATGTCCAGCATTGGTTGAAAAATAATGTGAATACTTTTTTGTCCACCACTGTGTTTTTCCTTTCATCTGTTTCAACTCTTTGAGCACATCCTTTCCTCTTTTGCACGCTCCCTTTGGGGCAACCTATCTGTTTTTACTTACTTCAGAATATATTGTAATTAATATGAACACAAAAAATGAAAATCCAAGAATGGAATAAAATAAATACATATATTTTCCTTAACCGTGGTGTTAGGTTTCTCTCAGTATAAGTATTGATATACTATAGAGCAGACTGGATATTGTTGCTCACCAAAAGAAATTGAGTCATTGTTGATTGAGTCACCAGTTGTAATCTATGAGTTCAGAGTGGCACATCTTTTTTATCATTACATATGGTGTAAAGCGGGTCAGTTCATAACCAGTCAGACGTGCACTGGTGAGGTGCTGTGTCTTTGTTTTGTTCAAAAGTGTGTCCACAGCATGAGGTACCATAACTATGAGATCAGTATCAAGGACAAGCCCTGCCGATTGTTGGATAGAGACAGCCTTGGCCGCGACCACTCTTAGACAGCTCGGGAGGGCTCTTGCGATGTTATCAAGCTAAGCAGAAAAACAGGCAAACAGGCTCTGTTTACCTCCAAAGGCCTGTGTTAAAACAAAAAGCGTGCAACCAGCCTTCTTGTGTACATACAACACGAACGGCTTAGCATAATCTGGAGTGCCAAGCACAGGTGCAGAGCAAAACACAACTTTTAATTGTTCAAAAGCTTGTTGACATTCAGGCGTCCAAGGCAAGTGTTCATGCACATCTTTAGTGGTTAGCTGCAACAGCGGCTTTGTTGGTAGAGATTAATTAGCAATCCAGTGTCAACACTATGAAGTAATGCCAACAAAGGCTTGCACATCCCTTTGAGTACTAGGGGTGGACATTTTAACAATAGCACTAATTTGTTCAGGTGTTAGTCTCCTTCCCTCCTTCAACAGTAGGTGACCTATATAGGTGACCTCCTGTCAACAATATTGAAACTTTAAAAGGGACACTTTATGTCCGTGCTGTGCCAGATTTAGTAATAATTTGACAGTTGCATCTTTGCAACATTCTTCAGTATCAGAAGCTATTAAGAGGTCGTCTACATATTTCAATAATACATTACCTGGGGGAAGTGTGAGGGAATCCAATTGGCCTTTTAAAGCTTGACTATATATTCTAGTACTTTCAGTATACCCCTGAGGAGCGCAACCGAATCGGAAACTTCTGCCGGTCAGAGTGAACCCAAAAAGGTGCCTGCTATCTGGGTGAATAGAAATGCTAAAGAAAACATTTTTCAAATCAATCACAGAAAAGAATTTCGCAGTGGAAGGAAACATCGTCAAAAGGGCAGTAATGTCGGGGACCACTGGGAATTGAGGAACCACTATTTTATTAACCTCATGCAAATCAATCAAAAAACGATATACTTCAGGATGAGCATCAGAGGAGTCCAAGGGTGCCTTCTTAGGAATGGGAAGAACAGGGCTATTATACACATTTGCTGCTGTCTCCTCAACAACTCCCGACTTAATCAAATCCTGTATAATCTGCAATAGGGCTTGCTCCCCTGCCTCCGGTATTTTGTTCTGGGGAATGGAGGCAACACAGCATTGTCTTTGACCTTAATAAAGACCGGAGGTATCTGCAGCAACTCTACGTCCATATCACCTGTAGCCCATAATGTGGGTAGCACGTCTTTCAATTCAGCAGCGAGTGTTGCATCTTTGGAAAAACACTGTTTGGTACTAGCCACATTTGGTCCTATCGTCATACAGACACCATCCCGAGAACAAGAAATTGTTACGTGCAACTTCTTCAACAGATCTAGTCCCAGTAAATTCTCTCCGCAATTTGTTGTCAATGAGAATGGAGAATCTACGGTAAAAGGACAAATAGTCAAAGCAAGGGGTTTGGAAATGGGGCTCACAACTGGTACGCCTGAAAAGCCTACCAATCATTCCCTCACCCTGTCCCTGGCTGTCCTAGCTGTAAGACATCCCTGTCACCTCATCCATATCATAATCATCGTGATAATACTGCCTTCCTCGAGGGTCATCAAAAGAGTTCTGATCCGAACAATCCTGTGATGACTCATCTGAATGGACCCCATCACGGCCACCTCCATTCTGACCCCTTCCGCGCGGACGCCATCCTCAGGGGGCCGCAACTTTCTGCAACAACCACAGGCACTCACTTCGCCAATGTCCCTCCTCTTTACAATACGCACATTGATTCGGCCGCACATGTGCACTATTCCTGCTAGTGCGGGGCAACTGTTAGGCCAAACCGGTGCCAGGTCCTCTACCGTTCTCCCTAGCTGCCTGCTGCATCAACACCTTCGTCTTCAACTCTTTATTTTTCTTCTCCACCTTGTCCTTCTCCACATTTTTCCTATGTTCATTGTACTGTGCCGTACTCAGTATCACTAAAGGGGAGGATGTAGTCCAAGTGCTCTCCGAATCCTGTAACCGAGTCGTAATCTCGGGAAGCAGGTTTGTAACAAATCTGTTAACGAACAATCGGGCACCACTCTCCATTGACATATCCTGCCCTCTGAAATCCCAAAACACACCTTCGAACCTAGTAAAAAAATCAGACACACTTTCATCTTTCTACTGACGACATGCTACTAACTTGTCCCAATTTACCCATTTAGGTGGGATGAGGGAATGCATGTAAGTAATATTATGACTCGGCGAAGCTAGTATCTCAGCCCTAGGCTTCTCACTAGGCTGCCTCTCTTTATCCCATGCCCTGATCTCATCCCAAGTGCCACCCAACTCCACAACATGGTCCTGCTTATGCACTTGTCTCCAAATATCCACCGGTACCAACAAACCAAAAAACATCTCAATATCTGCCAACGTCATCACTGTTGACAAGGCGGCCTCTGTCAATTCTTTGTAATATGCAGTCTAATTTTTCCTAGAATCTGGCAACTGACTCTTAAGAGATAAAACCTCACTCCTTTTCCATGGAGTGTGAACCCATAGTTCTTGAAAGTGAGCCTCTACTCGCTGCCTGACAACAGCATTCTGCTGATTACGCAGCTCTGGTATCTCAGGGTGAAAAAGAGGATGTACTTCCCTCATTGGAAACTGGGACCCTGTTGTTGTTGTTGTTTCCTGTTGTAACCTACCCTAATAACCAATCAGTGTGGCAACATTACTAAAAAATTCATTAGGACCATGTTAGCAGCATACAGACAGTCTGGGATGTCATAAATTATCTGAGGTGCGATGCCATTGAAACACTGTTCCCACAACGCTATTAATATAGCCGACATATGATGAGGACATGCTGCTGCACAAAAGGCTCATAAACTTTCACCACACTCCACACATCCTCCACACTGTAAATTGTATTCCGGGCCCACTGTGCGGCCTGATCAACCACCATCTTTTTCTCCTCATTCCCCACATCAGATCGTATCAGCATCCACCCCATTCGCTCTCGAGCTGCTGCCCAATTCCCTTTGTCCGGTCCACACACTGGCGTCCCAATGATCAGCAATGTTGGGGAAGAGACATTTGAGGAAGACACAATAGATGAAGGGGCAGGCACTAGTGTTATTAATGGCTGCATTGAGGGTGCCAGGGATAGAGAGAATTGCAAAAAACACAGTTGATGGACAGAATGCAGAACAATGTCTTACATTCACCCAGTACAAAGATCTGGGCCTAAATCCATCGTTTTTAGCACTCCACACCACCCTAGGTCAGACAATGGCTATATGCAAATCAGCCTTCACCCTGTGCCTCATGGGAACAGTCCATCCCGAACTACCAAGCCATGTCTTTCCTAGACCAGAATCAAGCATCCAAGGACCGGTTTCTGGCTATCAGCCTTCTTCAGCCTGGATAGCTTGACGCCAGTGATGAGGAGAGCCTGGGACTCACGTCTGAGCATACCCAGCCCACTCGGGGTGAAAATTGCAAAAAACACAGGGATATAGAGAAAGCATAAGTGGAAACAATAGGCGTAGCAGGAAGACGTGCAGTCATTGCATGTGAAGCTAGAGAAAGAGCAGGAGGTGCCGTAGCCGAAGCAGCCAGGTCATGAGCAGAAAAACCAAAGGTGGAAACAGGAGGGGCAGAATACTGAGGTGTCAGGACAACAGGGTTAATTCTCTGCAGGGCATAGGGAGGTGGAGGTCGATTGTCTAACAGCTCCTCCTCAAATGTATTGCCCTCCTCTCGGGCGACATAAGAATTGTCACATTGGAATCAAAACTTTCTATCAGCACACTCTATACTTTTTTCTATTTTCTCTCTATCATTCGCTACTGCTTTCTGAGTCACTGTCTGCATCTGCCTTCTACGGGTCTCTTTTTCTGCTCTCAGGCGCCTTTGCCTAGCTTCCTTTTGCCATACCTGAAGAGAATCAAACATCGACTGTCTACTTCGTTTTACAAACAATTTATCCGCAGGAAATTCAATTTGTTTTTATCAAAGGTACCTGTTAGTGGCCACTGCAGCTCAGCATTGTCCCTTGTATATTTGTGCCACAATGTACTAAACATAATAGGTCCAAAACCTTGTTTGAGGTATATGTCAAAGTTCAGGGTGCCTTCCGGAGGTGCAGGTTGTCTTTCCTCAAGTCGAGCACCAGCAGAACAACGGCACCCCAAACACCATAATTTGCTCAAACAAGGCATCTTAATATAAGACACGTTCACTATTCGTACCAGTCGAATAACTCGCAAATATACTACCCTCTTTTAATAAAAAATTTTTTTTGAAAGAGTTGGTCCTCAGACCGCATCAAACAAAGGAAGCTAAGAGTCAGTCCTCAGATTGCACTTAAAACAAGAGTCAGTCTTATGACTGCACCAAAGTGACAGACTCAAGCCCCATGCATTTTTAAGAGTAAGCTAAATTCATTATGTTGCCTGGCAGAGTGTCCGCAGACACTCTATGTCTGAACAGTGCGCAGACCTAACAAGTTCAAGCAAGCCAAGAAACAGTCTCCAGACCATACCCAAGATTATCCAAAAGGCGCCATATTCACCAAGAATCAAGACAAACTCCCCTGGTGCACACAGGTCGAACAAAGTTATTCTCCACTGCTGACTCTTCGGATCAAACGGTCAGATTCAAGGGTTTTGCTTTTCAGGACCCAGCCGGGATGACCGCTGGGCGAGGTACTGCCTGATCAGACAGGCGGGGCAGCTTCGAGAACTAAGCTCTGTCTTGTGGGGATCCCCGATCCGCCCATCCGACCTAATGCGGCCCCGTCCTCCACACCCGTTTGTGGGCGAGGATAGGCCACCTGGTGGGCTCCTGTTCGGGCGCCAACTGAAGGAAGTGACCGAACTCGTGACCACCTCTCTGCCTTCCAAGAAATGAAGAGTCGGCGAGACAGTAGAGAATACAAACTAAGTTATTTATTAGTTTTGTGCTGCAGCAGAGCCCAGTCTGACCAGCCTCATAATATAGCTGCAGAGGGCCTGACTGCAGAACACCTGGTTAAACATAATATGCATTTCCAACACCCCTAAAGACCCGCCCAGACTGGAATTTTCAAACTCGGACATAGACAAACAAAGGGGGTACAGAAGGAAGAGCTATCACCTGCAGAACGGGTACATGGTATCACATTCTCAAGGTTGTCTTGTTCAGGCTCAACACTATCATAAGTTTGGTTTGATGGTGGTGGAGTTTCCAGATTTTTTTATTTTTTAAAAGATTGTGAAATGGGACATTTTAATTTAGTTTTAACAAAGTACATTATAAGAAGACTAGAAGGTTTATGAAGTAATTCTGAATGTATAATCTTGAAATATTTAATAAGATTAAATATTATCCCACTGTGAAAAGCCACTAGATTGGTATCTTTTACTATGCTTAGCCTTCCGTCCCTCTTCAGCAAAGCATTACATATCCGTACACCCTGTGACTGTAATACAACCACATTTCCCTCACTTAACACATCACTAGTTCCTTCCTTCAACACAACTCAGTTTCCTCCTGCAACACAATGATACTATCCATCAGCAGCACAAATCCCCTCTGCAGTTTAGCCCACCATTTTCAGGTCTGTCACTCTGTCACTGTCCCTTTGTCAATGCATCTCAGCATGTCTTGAATTTTCAAGCCATTTAACTAGAGCTGGTTTAATATAAGCTCCTGCATCGGGAGCTGCGTTATGACTTCAAGGCTGGTCCCACCTTTGCTTTCATTTTTTTTTTTTTTTTAGTCAGAGCCAAGAACTGGAATTATTTGGACCCAGAGAGCACTGCTAAAGAATACATCAATCAATAATCAAATTTGTTCATGCTTTTTTTCAACATATTCTGTTTATGAGCCTTTGTAGATGGAGCTACACTGGCTCCCGATACGGCAGCGTATCAGTTTCAAAATATGCTGCACGGTCCACAAATGCTTATATGGGGATGGCCCTAAATATCTCTCCCAATCTGTTGAACTGTACCAACCTAGCCGTTCACTTCGTTCAAGCAACCAAGCACTCCTGAAACCCCCTGCAACAAAAAGAGCGAGACAGGGAGACCGAGCATTTTCGTCGGTTGGGCATGCCCTATGGAATAAACTTCCCACAGAAATGAGGCTGAACACCAATCATCTGGCCTTTAGAAAGGCCCTGAAAACACTCCTCTTTCAGGAAGCATTTCAGTCCCATTAATGCACCT
The DNA here is from genome assembly GCF_964263255.1 of Lissotriton vulgaris. Classification (NCBI taxonomy): domain Eukaryota; kingdom Metazoa; phylum Chordata; class Amphibia; order Caudata; family Salamandridae; genus Lissotriton; species Lissotriton vulgaris. The sequence continues at coordinate 455,576 of NW_028242234.1, read as the reverse complement.
GAAGATCACGACAACGTCTTGGCTGGCAAAGCGCGGAGATACCCTTATGGGATTGATTCCTGCGCGATATAAGAAATTAAAATAAAATAAATAAAAATATGATGTAAAAAATAATCATGTATTCCTTTCTAATACAAAGACCACTCCTGTAATCTAAAACAATCTTATTAATGACATACAATAGTTTTAAATTACATACAAATCATGACAACAATTGTGTATTTCTTTCATTCTGTTCATCAAATAACAAACTGCCCAATGCATTTCGGGAGGCACTCCCTTCTTCAGGAGTTGCTGTGTGTAATGACTCGGAATGTTGTCAACATAATCAATTATGCCGATGGCCGCTGAATAGTGAGCCTTCTTCTCGTTTACTCACCACGATAAAACACGTTCTCTGCAATTTCCAACCTGTGTCTGAGAATCCTATTGGCATGACAAACACATACCACCTTTTCTACCACAGCTACCCACAACCTCCTGTTTTTTTCATGTTTGTATTGTGAGCCAGGCCTGTCAATTAAACTCTGCTTCACCATGATATTTGTACCCAGTTTTCTGTTTCAGATTTTGACCCTTGGTACTCCTGGGGAATTGGAATTCTCTCATTTCTTGTGTTTGGGGTACCTCGAAGTGTAGGCTAGGGACAGTGGCAGACTATATCGATATGTCAGAGCCCAAGCTCGTTTATCGCCATATATCTGATCATTTACGAAGCCTCTTTCTCCTGTGTCCAAGAGAGTGAGTCAGAAAAGGGGGGTGGTGATGAACAGAGTGTCTGAATTAAGCAGACCACTCTTAGCAAGTCCAAAGATCAGGGCTTGATCCATCACCGTTTTTTTAGCTCACTGCACCATCCCAGCTCAGAACCTGGCTACATGCAAATTAGTCTGTCCCTGGCCCAGTGCATCATGGGAACAGGGCAGACCAGACTACCAAGCCAATTCTTATACTGGGAAGGAAACAAGCTTCCGGGGACCGGTTTCTGGCATTTCAGCCGTCTTCGGCCTGGCTTGCTTGAATCCTGATGGTGCAATGAGCAAGGGACTCACATCTGAGTATACCCTTCCACGCTTATGGTGGACAAAATGATTCAGAAAAGGGGGGTGGTGATGAACAGAGTGTCTGAATTAAGCAGACCACTCTTACCCAGTCCAAAGATCAGGGCTTGATCCATCACCGTTTTTTAGCTCACTGCACCATCCCAGCTCAGAACCTGGCTACATGCAAATTAGTCTGACCCTGGCCCAGTGCATCATGGGAACTGGGCAGACCAGACTACCAAGCCAATTCTTATACTGGGAAGGAAACAAGCTTCCGGGGACTGGTTTCTGGCATTTCAGCCGTCTTCGGCCCGGCTTTCTTGAATCCTGATGGTGCAATGAGCAAGGGACTCACATCTGAGTATACCCTTCCACGCTTATGGTGGACAAAATGATTCAGAAAAGGGGGGTGGTGATGAACAGAGTGTCTGAATTAAGCAGACCACTCTTACCCAGTCCAAAGATCAGGGCTTGATCCATCACCGTTTTTTAGCTCACTGCACCATCCCAGCTCAGAACCTGGCTACATGCAAATTAGTCTGTTCCTGGCCCAGTGCATCATGGGAACAGGGCAGACCAGACTACCAAGCCAATTCTTATACTGGGAAGGAAACAAGCTTCCGGGGACCGGTTTCTGGCATTTCAGCCGTCTTCGGCCCGGCTTGCTAGAATCCTGATGGTGCAATGAGCAAGGGACTCACATCTGAGTATACCCTTCCACGCTTATGGTGGACAAAATGATTCAGAAAAGGGGGGTGGTGATGAACAGAGTGTCTGAATTAAGCAGACCACTCTTACCCAGTCCAAAGATCAGGGCAAATTGAACTGGGATGGTGCAGTGAGATAAATAACGGTGATGGATCAAGCCCTGATCTTTGGACTGGGTAAGAGTGGTCTGCTTAATTCAGACACTCTGTTCATCACCACCCCCTTTTATGAATCGTTTTTGGCCACTATAGGTGTGGCAGGGTATACTCAGACATGAGTCCCTTTCTCACTGCACCATCAGGATTCAAACAAGCCGGGCCGACGACGGCTGAAATGCCAGAAACCGGTCCCCGGTAGCTTTTCTCCTTTCTGGTGAAGAATTGGCTTGGTAGTTTAGTCTGCCCTGTTCCCATGATGCACTGGGCCAGGGACAGACTGATTTGCATATAGCCAGGTTCTGAACTGGGATGGTGCAGTGAGATAAATAACGGTGATGGATCAAGCCCTGATCTTTGGACTGGGTCAGAGTGGTCTGCTTAATTCAGACACTCTGTTCATCACCACCCCCTTTTCTGAATCGTTTTTGGCCACTATAGGTGTGGCAGGGTATACTCAGACATGAGTCCCTTTCTCACTGCACCATCAGGATTCAAGCAAGCCGGGCCGACGACGGCTGAAATGCCAGAAACCGGTCCCCGGTAGCTTGTCTCCTTCCTGGTGAAGAATTGGCTTGGTAGTTTAGTCTGCCCCGTTCCCATGATGCACTGGGCCAGGGACAGACTGATTTGCATATAGCCAGGTTCTGAACTGGGATGGTGCAGTGAGATAAATAACGGTGATGGATCAAGCCCTGATCTTTGGACTGGGTAAGAGTGGTCTGCTTAATTCAGACACTCTGTTCATCACCACCCCCTTTTCTGAATCAAGAGAGTGAGTAGTATTGACTTGGTTACTCACCGGTAATCTTCATTAATCCCAGTCATAGTCTTCCTTGTCACAGTCACCAAGGAGAACTCCGTGTTCCAGGCACAGCATTCACCTATATAAAAAAGTCTCCACCCAATATGGCGGCCTGACAGGAAGTACCTGTGACCTGACCTATAACCATAGAACACATCCCGCAATACCCACAAGCAGAGAAACAACCAGAAGGAAAGCAATATGTTTTGTTCGTCTCTCCACAACCAAGGGCGGGAGGGAGGGATTATGACAGTGGCGAGGAAGACTATGAATTGGAGTAATAAAGATTACCGTTAAGTAACTGAGTCGTTACCTTCCTCCTCAGTCTACCTCGTCACAGTAGGCCAGGAGCGTATACCCAAGCGCTAGACAAACAAAAGAAACAGACATCAAAGGATGCGAAGGAAATGTATTTTCAGACAAGCACAATCAGTGAACAGCCACCAGGACAGCGGAACCAAAACCTCCAGAAAACACTCCTCCCAGCCGCAACTTATAAATGGAGATGAAGGTATGAGGTCGCCGCTGCACAAAGATCCCTCAAGGAGGTGCCTTTAACGCCTTAATTGCGGCCGTTATTTCGGCGCAGTGCGGGCGTTCTAAAAGGTGGGCGGGGCTCCGTCGGCCATTGGCCGACGGCAGCACTAGAGAAGTAGTGCTCCCATCGGCCAATGGCCGACGGAAGCACGGGAGGGGTTAAAAGAAGCCCAGGAGGAACCCACACCTGGATGGACCAACCCAGAATGACAGAGGGAAGAGAGACCCCTGAAAGAAGATAGGCTAAGGAAATAGCGGACCGAACCCCACACAAAAGATTAGCCGTGGTAGGCCGATGACCCTGCCAGGCAACCCCAAAGGTGATAAACAAAAAATCCACCTTGCGAAGGGAGGCTGTCTGTTCAAGGTAGATAACCAGATCCCTAGTCAAATCCAGTGATTGAAGCTGGATTTCCTCCTCCGTAGAAGGGGCAGTACAAAAGTCTTTAAGGACAATATCCTGGGACAAATGGAAGGGGGATGACATCTTGTTTTTGACTTCAGTAGAGTATGTATCATCATCCGCGATGACCTGCACTGACAGAGCTGCCTGCACCGTGTTCTCATAGAACGAACCAATATAATATTGCGGCATTTACTGGAGTATTTATTTATTTATTTATTATTTATTTATTTATGAAATTTGATAAAGCGTTAACAATTGCCCGAAGGCGTCTCGGAGCTGCTACATCTGCATCAGGATCTCCACTAAGTGTGTTTGATAGAAAGAGATGAGATTAATGGTTAAAAACCCAAGTTTTTAAATGTTTACGAAAGGACCAAAGAGTGGTGCAGGTTAGAATTGACTGAGGGAGGGTGTTCCATAGTTTTGGGGCCGAGGCCAGAAACCGACGGTCTCCCCAGGAGACCGTCTTGGTACGAGGCACCACTAAGTCATTGAGAGTAGAGGATCGCAGAGTCCTCGAAGGACGGTAGAGGGTTAGTTGATCTTTGAGAAATTGAGGTCCTTGTCCATGGAGAGCTTTATACACAATACAAAGCGTTTTAAATTTGACCCTGCTTCTGATTGGAAGCCAGTGTAGTTTCCTGATGGTGTCTGTAGCAGATGTGTGTTTGGGGATTCTGGCAATTAGTCTTGCTGCCGCGTTTTGTATTATTTGCATTTTATCAAATACCCTAATCTGGGCATTTGCGAAGAGGCCATTACAATAATCCAAAGTGGACAGCACTAGGGAGCTTACCAGAGTTTTCACTGCAGTTTCGGGTAGGAAAGGGGTTATTTTCCTTATTAAACGCAGTTTATAAAACGCCGAGGAGGCTACTTAGTTAGCGTGGGCAACGAAGTTGAATTGGTCGTCAAAGACAACTCCCAGATTTCTTACCTTGGACGTGGGCTTCGGCACAGTTCCAAAGGATGCAGGCCACCAATCGGGTGACCAGCTTGGAATGAGTTGTCCAAAGATGACCACCTCACTCTTATCCGAATTGAGCTTTAAGCAATTGAAAGACATCCAGTCTCCAATTGCCAACATAACATTCCTTAAAACTCTCGGCCATTTTATGTCCGTTGTTTCTAATGGACAAGACCAACTGAGTGTCATCCACATATGAGGTAAGGCTCATCCCATGTGCTCGAATGATGTTAGCTAGGTCCGACACATATATGTTAAAGAGTGTCGGACTTAGGGATGAGCCTTGTGGTACCCCACATGGCAGAGACAGGTAAGTTGAGTGAATGGATCCCAAGGTGACAGCCTGACTCCTGCCTGAGAGAAAGGAGGCCAGTAGATCTTTAGCTGCATGTTGGATGCCCATTTTTTCGACACGGTCGACCAAGATTGAGTGGTCGACGGTGTCGAAGACAGCAGATTAGTCAAGTAGCACCAGCACTGCTGTTCCACCCTGATCTCGGATGACTCTAATGTCATCCGCCGCTTTTATCAAGGCGGTTTCAGTACCGTGAAACTTACGGAACCCAAATTGGGTGTTATCCAGTAAGTGGTGTTCCTCAATGAATTCAGATAGCTGTGAATTCATCGCTTTTTCTGCTACTTTTGCCAAGAATGGAAGACTGGCTATCGGTCGATAATTTTTCAGATCGGCCTTATCCAGGTGTGGCTTCTTTAGGAGAGGTTTAAGGAGGGTTTTTTTCGGAATTTCCGGATAAATCCCAGATCTGAACATATGATTACAGATATGAGTAATGGCAGGTATTAAGGCATCCATTACTGGAGGGAGAATATTAAAAGGGCATGGATCTAAAGCTGATCCGGTTTTGATCGAGGAGATGATTTCCGCTATTTGAAGCTCAGTGATGTCTTTAAATTGTGTGAATAGGACAGCAGGAGGGGTGGAGTACGTAGTTTTTGAAGATTTATTGATGTCAGTTTTGGTGGAAAATGCAGTGTAAATATCGTTAACCTTTGTAAAGAAGAAGGTGCCCAGTGCATCACAGAGGGATTGAGATGGGGAAGGATGTAGGTCAGAGGAGTATCCAGCTAGATGCTTGGTGGTATCATAGAGCTGTTTTGTAGAGTTCTTGGCTTGCTCTATGCGTTCGCTAAAATACTTCTTCTTGGCCTCAGTAATCATAAATTTATATTTAGCGAGCATCTCTTTATAACAAATTTTGTTTTCTTCGTTAAAGGACTTTCGCCAGTGCCTCTCCCTGTTCCTACATAGTTGTTTCTGAGCTCTTAACTCATCAGTAAACCAAGGAGCAAAGGGAATCAATCTGTTCCTTGTTACCTGTTTAAGGGGTACAAGTGAATTAGAAGCGAAACCGAGCCAGTCCTGAAATTGCTTGGCAGCTATGTTAGGGTCGGTGGATAGTATAGGCTGAGAGGTGGAAAGGCAAGATTTTAAGATGGTGCTGTCTATATCCTTCCAGGCTTTGAAAGGTTCACGCCTGGGCTTAGGTACATTGGCTATTGTAGCTTCAGTGACGGTTATAGTGCCCAGGATAGCATGGTGATCAGACCATGTGAGTGGTAAACTATCCGTTATATGAAGACCCTCAAGGTTAGAGAAGATGCCGTCCAGAGTATGACCGCCGTCGTGCGTGGGGAAATTAACGAGTTGCAAAAGCCCTAAGGTGTTCATACCGGATAGAAGTGAAAAGGTATCCCTATCTTCTGATTTCTCTAAATTAAAATTGAAGTCACCCAGTACTGTTAGGGATGCTTCAATAGCTAGCGGTTCTAAAATCGTGCTAAGATCTGGCAGGAATTCTGACCGTAGTCCCGGTGGTCTATATGTGAGAATTCCTTTGAAGTTGTCACAGGGGGAGATTTTAATGGCAAATTGCATAGCTTCACAGGTAGGTGAAGAGATCTGAGAGATCCTGACAGGATAAATGCCTCGGGCAATGATAGCTAGCCCACCTCCTTTTTTTTGCTGCCGGTCTTGTCTATAGATCTTAAAGCCACTGGGAACTGCGACCACTAGGTCTGGGTTGGATGTATTGTCCATCCAAGTCTCGGTCAGAAACAAAATATCTATGTTTCTATCTTTTACCAGGTCGGCAATCTCTTGTCTATGTTTCCCAAGAGATCGGACATTGGCAAGTGCAGTCGAAATGTTCCTGTGAGTGAGTATTTTGTTCACCAGAGGAATGATGGCTTTACAATTGGCACAGCAGTACAATGATGACAGTGGGGGGGAGAGCCGGGTCGAGCCTACTACAGTTTCTAGTATCTGGTGGACGCAGTTTATGCAGCTCGCCCATCCTGAAAGGAATAATTACTGTGAGGATCTCTCGACAGCTAAAATAGTAATAATCTCCTCACCATGAAAGGGTATACAACGTTGACAACGCGAGCGTTACAACGAAGTACCATTACCACGCGGTTATAACAACGAAAGTTGTTACAACGAATTGCGCTGGGTGGCGCTCAAGGATAATAAATGATTTAATTTACTATCCCAACACCTTCCCTACTATCCACGGGGACTGGTGTTGGAATAGTAAATTATATTTTTTAAATTTGCGCCCCCCCAACGCAAGTCGTTGTAACGACTTGCGTTGTTACAACCGCGTTGTAATGGTACGCGTGGTAATGGTACGCGTGGTAGTGACATACATCTCCATGAAATCCACCGCTATCATGAGTTTTGAATAGGAATCATACCAAGGAGATATTAAAATATGAACATTGGCACGTCTTCTCTAAATATTTTGACACATTCATCATCTTCCGCGATCTGGACTTTACTGTATTGAAAATATTGGCCTAAACAAAGTCTGTGAGCAACATCTACAACTCATCAGCCTAATTTTTTAGATATTTACCAACTCCAGTGTTAAACTCCGTCCAGGAACCCTCCAGTGTTAAACTCTGTTCAACTAGAAAGGGTAACCACCTTTGATTATTTGGGCATCCGTATCTCCGATTCTATTAACTGGTCACCGCACGTACAGAAAATGCTCCTGTCTCACAAAAGGGTGGTGGGGTCAATACTAAAAGAGCATTGCTCCTCTATGATCAGACCAATTGCCCCTGCCCTCATAATTTACAAGGCCAAGGCAGTAAGTTCTGCCCTTTATGGTGCCAAACTGTGGGGCTTTTCCAATATAGACCAAGTTGTACAATCGGAGAACAAATTTCTAAAAGATTTAATGATGCTCCCGCATAGGATACCCACAAAGCCCCTCCTATATGATTTAGGCTGCCATTCACTAAAGGACACGGCACGACTTCGCCCACTTTTACTCTGGGTGCTCTTGTGGCGGACTCCAGAGCTATCGAAATATGCAACAGGGCTGGGCGAGATTATGGATATGGACGGGTGGCACAAGGTCCATTGGCTCAAAAATGTAAATAAACTTCTTTACGACTTCGGCTTCAGCGAGGAATGGAAGAATAGATCCGCCCCGCCCAAGGCCGAGGTCAAGAGGCTGTACTGGCAGTGGGTCGCTAAAAACGACCTTCTTAATCCAAGAATAGGCAGGCTCACAGAAGAGTTCATGCAGCACAAGCTATTTTCCTGCTACTAGCCCTACTTAGATTTTATCCATAAACCACACGACAGAGCACTTTATTTCGAGTTTAGGATGGGCACACTACGCACAAGAGAGATGACTGCTCAGTGGAAACCTCCCCATCAAACTACAGCTTCCTGCCCATGCTGTGAGGCTCGGACTGAGTCAATTGCTCATATTATGTTTGTCTGTCCAGCATATAAGGCCCATAGGAGGTGTTGGCTGAAGACTATATGTATTAAGATGGGCACTGGTAGCCATCAAGCCACACTGCGTATTCTAAAATCTGATACTCTGGACCTCTATCTTTGTGGCTTAGCTAAATACCTTAAATGGGCATGGAGCATTAGAGCAAGAAAAATAAAGTCTAAGTTCTGAAGCATGAACTCTGAAGATGGACCTAGTCTCCACAATGTGTCACTTCTTTGTATCGCCATACAGTTGCACAGAAAACGTTTACAAAAATCTATTTATTGTTCATTGTTCTCTGTATTAATCAACTTTTAATGTTCTTTTATACATAACGTTTTTACTATGTGTGCACTATGGCTTTCTTTGTACACTTTTTTATTGGATTGTACAGCTTTCAAGATATTTATTTTATCTAAATAAAGCTTTATGAACTGAACTGATATTTACCAATTGAGAATTAATTTGGAGGTGGAACTCCTGGAGAAGGCAGGTTTCTGCTGAAAAGCGTGTTGAGACAACGTGGAAACCACTCAAAATGTATATGATTAATGGGATTCTCTGCCATATTCTAAATACATTGCCTTTGACCAATTACTATATAAATCAATGAATTGTATTATCATTGATACTGACAATTTAAACAAACATTGGATTGTGGTATGTATGTGTGATGGATGTATGCAGTGAGAATGTTGCACAAATCATTGACCCTATAAATTTATGCTCATCATGTTTTAAAATTTTCAACGAAATCCTCTATAATAAATATGTTTGCACTTTTCTAATCTTTAGTGTCACTACTATCATTTGACATGTTCTGATTTTGGTTTATATATTGAATTGAAGTTGCCCTAGAACATTTACAGTATGTATTTCCCTGTGTAGGTGAACTTCACATTAGTACCAGGGGGCCCCTTATCTTTACAGTCATCTTGGAAAGGAAGGCGGTGTCAGGACGAAGGACCACCTTGTCAGGAAAAGAACGCAAGAAGGGAGGATGGCAAAGTAAAGCACCAAGCTCCCCCAAATGACGCCCCGAGGTAATAGCAACAAGAAAACACACCTTCAAGGTGAGAAACTCCAGAGACACTGAAGGCAGGAGCTCAAATGGGGAATGCTGCAAGGCATAAGAACCAAAGGAAGATCCCAGGGGAAACAGGAGAAGCCACGACCGGCTGCCAAAGAAAAAAACTGCAACGAAGGCGAGAAGCAAAGGACTCAAAAGGGATGGGAGAGGCACTGCAGATAGCCTTAATAGCAGACCACTGGCTGCGGAGAGTAGAAACCGACAGCCCAAGCAAAAACCCATCCCAGAGGAATTCAAGCACAGGACCCCCATCACAGGAATCAGGGAGAAACCCCTGCGAAGAAAACCAAGCAGAGAAATTCTTCCAGTGACGCTCGTAGACCTTAAGGGTACTGTACTTCCAAGAATTATGTATGGACAGGGCCACCTCAGAGGAACAACCAAGGACACTAGCCTTTGCCTTTCAACTTCCAAACCCCCATAGCCAACAGGCTGAGAGCCTCACGAGACAGGCAAGGAAAGAGGAGCGAGAAAGGAACAGCGGGAACCTCCACGGGGGAGCAACAGCCAAATGAAGCAGGAGGGGATACCAAGGCTGGCGAGGCGAAAAAGGGACCACCAACAGCATAACCACCCCCTCTGACCTGATCTTCACCAAACCCTGCAGAGAAGGGGAAAAGGAGGAAAGGCATAGAGAAGACCAGGAGGCCAAGGGAAACTCAGGGCATCCACTCCCCATGCCTCCCTGCAAGGAAGAAGGGTGCAAAACCTCGGCAGAAGTGCATCCTGGGGTGAGGCAAAGAGATCCAACCAAGGCCTTCCGAACCACCCCGCCATCTCCCGAAAGACCAGAGAAGACAGGGACAGAGATGTGGACATGTGGATCAGCGACTCAGCTGATCCACATGTCCATTCTCCCTCCCCGGCCGATAGATAACCGTCAGACCCAGCAGGTTGGCTTCCGCCCAAGACCCAATCTGATCCACCAGGAGGGGCAAAAGAGGAGAGGAAGTGCCCCCCAAATGATTCAAGTAGGCACGGGCCACCTGATTGTCTGTACGCACTTGAACCTACTTGTCCTTCAGATGATGGGCAAAGTGCAGGAGCACCTTGAACACTGCAGCCAGTTCCTTTCAATTCAAAGACATCCAGCTCTCCATGGGGACCAAGGACCCCGAGCAGAAAAAACCCTGAGGGTGACACCCCAACTCCAAGGGTTGGCATCGGTAGTCAGGGAACAGGGAAGGGGGAACAGGAGGATCCAGGGGGACTCGTTTCGCCAGGTTGGCCGGAACCAGCCACCAACGCAGCTGGAGAGAAATGGCTGGAGTCACTGGAATAGAGACAGCATAGTACTGGGACCCCGGATTCCAGTGAGACAGAAAGTGATACACCAGATGGATGAGGTGTGTGTCTGTGAGCCCAAGGAACCAGAAAAAGGAAAGCAGCCATGTCCCCCTGAACCTGCAACCAGTACCTTTTGGAAGCCGACGGGGCAGACAGGAGGGACTGCAGACGAGAGCTAAGCCAGAGCCGGACTCCAGACAGTTCCGTACAAACGTCACATCCTCCTGGGCCTTAAGGAAAGACGAGGATGAAATTAACCAGTCATCAAGGTAGGGAAACAAAAGCTCCCCTGAGCATGCAACAGACCCACAAGGGGAGCCAGGACCTTAGCAAACACCCGAGGGGCGGAGGCCAAACCAAAAGGGAGGACACTAAATTGGAAATGCTGTCCCAGCTCAAAGAACCCTAAATACCTCTGGAAGAGAGGATGCACATGAATATGGAAATACGCATCCAAAAGGTCCAAGGAGGACAGAAAGGCCCCAGTGGAAGAAAGGAGCAGAATCTTCTGCAAACTCATCATCTTGAATCTCTAGTAAGGCACATAGGAGTTCACGGTCTTGAGATCCAGAACAGGGGGAAACCCCTGAAACATTCTGCACCAGGAACATCAGAGAGTTGCAACCCTGGCCCAACTCTGCCCTGGGAACATGAACGATGGCACCCTTCCGGAGAAGATTCAAGATCTCTTGCTTCAACTCCAGCTGCTTCAGAGGATTCAAAGGAGTGGGGGTGGGGACAAAAAGATCTCGTGGCTGAGAAGAGAAGTTGAAAGAATAACCATCAACCACCAGGCAAAGAACCCAGGAATTGGTGATGTTGCGAACCCAAGTGGAAGAAAGCTGTCCAATTTGGCCACCCACCTTGAGATAGTCAGGACTTGGTAGAGGCATCAGTAAGGGCAGCACCTGCTGGCTGTTGCTCGGACTTTGCAGAGAAGGGGGTGCCACGGCCACGACCCCTCCCCTGAAAGGGCTGGGAGGGACCCTTCCCAGTTGAGGGGGGATTCCAAATGGCACGCCTATAACCAAATCCCCGACCTCTCATAGCAGGACTCAGAGGCGTCAGTAGCTTACGATACTCCACTGATTTCTGTAGTAGATCTTCAAGTTGAGGTCCAAACAACTTAGCACCATCAATGGGCAAGCATGACAGGAGGGACTTCTGGGAGTCCTCCACCTTCCAAGATCTTATCCTTGGAAAAGGTGTTTTAATGTTCAAGAGAACCAGCCAAATCCAACGACTGATTCCATGAAAACCAATTGTTTAATTGTTTGCTAATGAAAGGCTTTTTCTCCAATGTCTCGTATGTCTACATTGGCACTACTGCTTAATAATTAGAGTGTGCATAGGTTTTTGTCTTGTACTACATCATTCACTAGATGGGCCCTTGTTATGTGAACGGAGCTAGAGTTTCATCCATCTAAGGGAGTGTGTGGAGATTTCAACAACTTAACCCTTTCACTGCAGAGCAGATAAACCAACCAAGCAACTAGAAAGAGCTTGAAAGCCCTTGTGTGGTTAGGCGACATGCTTATCTAGGAGTTTTTTACATGATTTTTATACCCTGACTCACAGAATGGGATTCCGGAGTAACTTTATACACATATGACAAATACAATGCCATTTATGCAGATTCGCGGGGAGGGAATTGGAGCAAATAAAAATAACTGATTTACCAATAAATGTTATTTTGAACTCACTGTGAGGCATGAGGTTAGACTGAGGCCAGTTTCAGTACAACGCAGCGGTGCATGGCGTTGAGTCCTGAGCACAGGCCTAGATGGATGCAAACACGCTTTACGCCTGGTAGCACACAAAACATGCTTTACGCCTGGTAGCACGCAAAACACGCTTTACGCCTGGTAGCATACAAAACATGCATTACGCCTGGTAGCACGCAAAACATGCTTCACCCCTGGTAGCACACATGCTTTACGCCTGGTAGCACGCAAAACACGCTTTAAGCCTGGTATGCTAGCTGCAAAACACGTATTACGCCTGGTAGCACACAAAACACACTTCACGCCCGGTAGCACGCAAAACACACTTTAAGCCTGGTAGCACCAAAACATGCTTTATTGCTGGTAGCACGCAAAACACGCTTTAAGCCTGGTATGCTAGCACACAAAACATGCTTTACACCTGGTAGCACACAAAACACACTTTACACCTGGTAGCACACACTCAGAGGGGCCTGCAGGATGCATATCAGAAGGTGGCAACTGCTCTTCTCCACTCTCCACAAGCACAATGCTGTAACTGGCGCTGTGCATGAGGGGAAAAGGCAAAAAGCATTGTCATTGTGCGTCATATTTAAAGAAACATGACCAATCACTTTGTGGATGTAAAAAAAACTGACACAGTGATTGGTCATGTCCTTTAATGGTCCCACTCTCGCGCTGCCGTGTAAGTGCAGCCCGCGGGGAAGGGCTAGCCTGCCCAGGACCAATCCAGACTTTGCTCTCATGCATTTTTATACTTAAATCTGCACAAGAGCAAAACAAGGATTGGTTGGGGCAGGTGCACTCAGCGTTCAAAAGGAGACCAGGATGGCGTGCTGTGTTCCCTCTGGCTCCCTAATGGAGCTTGGGTTCGAGGCCTTAATTGGCCACAGTCCGCGACCAACATGCGCACAGGACTTCAGAAGGTGGCATCGTCAATCACTAGGTGTTGTCACACCCCCTGCCTTTACAAGGCCCCACAGGCCCGGTCCGTGGGCATCGACTGTCAGGGGATTTTTAACTATGCACTGACTGGGGGTGGGGGGCAGGGCTACGCTCTTTTGCCCCTGGGGTGGGACCGCTGCTGCTTTAGCACCTTCAGACCATGGTTATTTTAAGTGAATAGTGTATTTTTTGACAAGTGTTGCATAGAATGTACATTGTTCTTAGTAGATAATGTCTAATCCGTTGTGGCGTATTACTTCCATAAGAATTTCACTGTCTGCAAACAGTGTCGTACAGAGTAAAATCTCTTCATGGAGTAAACATTGTTTATAGCACCCACTTTTCTGTTCATATCCATTTCATTTTTCACTGCAGGTTCGGTGACTGTGGTGGGTTTGATCAGGGCCGGACTGGAAACCAAACTGGCCCTGGCAAAGTGCTTGGCTGCCCCCTCCCTCCCCCCCCCCCACCCAGGGGTTGGGGGTGAGGCCGAGCTGTTTGCCAGGGCCAGTTTCGGACGATTTTGTTACAGGGGCTGATTGTGCAGCTATGCTGCAAAACGTCCCGGTAACAAAAACGGCCCCCAGGGCCCAAAACCGACCCCCACCCTGGCAGTCCACCGGGGAAATGCCCGGTGCCCGCAACAGCCAGTCCGGCCCTGGGTTTGATACAGATAAAAGCTGTCCGTAGTAGGGCATTAATTTTTAGAAAACACAGGTTGAGTATCTTCAGTAACGTGGCTTTCTCTGAACAGGTGTATACATATTGAACACCGTGTGCGAGGGTTTCCAATACATCTGTAGTTTACTGTTAATGTGAACTAGGTTACCCGTGAAGTGTATGGCATAGGGTCAATGTTGCACATAACACATCCTTGCTACACCTACGGGAGTTGTGTCTGTGATGGCGTTAATGATACTTTATATTACTCTGAACTATTGTGTACTTACTTTCAGGCCTCTAACGCTGTACCAGTTTATAGAGCAATGTGTCCAAAAAAGCTGGGATGATGTCATCAAGTATGCCATTTGAGATGTCATCAGTGATGTTATAAAACATGCCATGATTGATGTGATGTGTGAGGTCATAAGTAGCGCAAGGCGGCACCAGTGAGACTGAGCTCTGCTAACTACAACTGGTGAATCTATGTATTTTTTTCATTCAAAACTTTAATGGTGTCATAGACATATTCACCTAACTATAATGTCACTTTAAACTTTATTGTTTTAGTGAATATATATATATATAGAGAGAGATAGCTAGTTAGATATTGTTATCAGTGGCTATACGGTTACTTGCATTTATGCGTGTGTGTATTTATATATGAATGTATGCATGTATGAATGTATATGTATATTTGTATCCATCTATATAGCCATGCATTTTATAGGCATGAATGCATTTATGTATTGTATGCCAGTCAGTCAGTCAGTCAGTCAGTCAATAAGTCTTTATTGCGAATTTTCATCATAAAAGACATACTATACAATATAAAACTCCATACAAATCATCCATATTATACAGAGTAAAATTGATTATTCCAAGTATGTAAGTACACAAAATATATAAATAGATAATAAAATGGATGCTAAAAAAAGTATTAAATGTGCAAATGGCAAAAGACTTTGACAGCTAGATGTTGACTGGTAAAAACTCCAATCAAGACCCATAGTGAGGGGTGCCTGCTTCAACTGGGAACAACCAATAATGTGTATTGTGTGCATGTTCTATGCGTGAAGAGCGCATGCGTGTATTTACGTGTTTCTGTCAGACATGTTGGCACCGCTGTACTTCAGTTTATAAATGCAACAGCAATGCAAATCCTCGTGTAAATTAAAATGTTAACTCCGCAAATACAATCAGACCCTTCTGCTGAGGCGCTGAAAGTAGAAACGGAAGAGGGGCCGCCGGACGTCTGCCGAAAACGAGCACATCCGGCTCCCGCCTCAGAGGGGCTGTTAGTGGATCTGGGGGCGCCGGGGGACACTTCCGCTTCAGTCTAAGCGCATTAATTCGGATATTTCCTTTGCCCCCCGAGACTGTGGGCTTCCAGGCCTGATAGAAAGGCGCATTCAGCTAGAAAGACCCGGTGATAAGGCGCGGAGACACGTCCTTCCCTCAGACTCTCCTGGGCCGCCGGGGCAGAGGCGACACAGCGCCTGGTGCGGTCCCAGCGGCCTCCGAGGGGAAGGCGCTTTGAAACACAGACGCGAGCGGCGCCTGCACTGTGTGTGATGCTAACAGGATAATACCCCATGACTGAGCCTGGAGGGTGGCTACCAGCGCCTCGAGCCTGCTGACGAGTGTGAAACAATGATGGGCTTTGGGCGACTTACAGAACTGCAGACAAACGTGAGCGCAAATTAGATGCAAACAGTTCTTTTAGGGGGTGAGACTTCGCCATCACAAGGGATTTGCCCCCCCCCCCACCCCCTCCAGTGGTGTTTTATTTTATTTATTTTATTTTGAAGGTTTCATATAGCGCGAACATGACTTTTGCGAGTATCAGAGCGCACCCTATTATACTCTGCGCATCTGCATGTGTGCTTTATGCCATGGTATGTTGTCACGTGCGCTTTATTATATCATTAGGGGCATATTTATAATAACTGGCGCATCCCTGCATATCAGCAGGGATGCGCCAGTTATTGTGCGCCACAGCTCCGCCATCATGGAGCAAAAACGGCACAAAAGTGGCGCATTGCTGGAGTTGCGTCGCAAGCGCGACGCAGCTCCAACATTGCTCTGGGGGCCCTATCTAGTTAATGCTGTGTCAATCCTTACGAATGCATCAAGCAGGCGCAGGGTTTTGACGCAGCATGGCCTTAAAAGTGACTGAGGGAAATGTTGTAGATTTCACTCAGCCACTTCTAGGAGGCGTTCCTGCGCCGGAACGCCCCCCCCCGTCCGCCCCCCCCCGGGCAGGAGCGTCTACAGTGGAGTGGTGTGGCTCACTGGTTAGAGGCGGCAGACACGGAAGCAGAGGACGGCCCGCGGCAGGGTCGTGGACCAGGGTCAGCGGACTCGATAATTCTCGCCTCGGTGCCTACTCTAACCACGGATCACACTCTGCAACTCTGGGCATTAGCTTGCCTCATCTCCACAACGGCCCCCCACATACGCCGGGGATACCTGGTTTCACCTTGGAGATACCCAGTAGGGACCATCTCACAGGGAAAGCCAGGACGGGTTCCCCAGCGGTCTACATCGCGGAGATACCCCATGTGCGGTGATTCAGGCGCTTAACAAGACATCATTACATTACATTACATGTGGCGCAGGGCTTTACAACGTGACGCATCTCCCAGATGCGTCACGTTGTAAGTACCCCGCACCATGGTGCAGGATTTGCGTCGCCGCTGCATCACAAAAGTGACGCAACGACGGCGTAAATGAGGCGCAAGGGGCTTGTAAATCTGACCCCTAGGTATTTACCCGGAACTAGGATGCTAAGAGTTCAATTTATGCAGTGCGGTAAAATCACACTGAGAACACATGGTGGCTGTTGGGAGCGTCGTATTTTTCTTTAATGTGGTTATTTCATTTCATCTGTAAAGCGGTAAACTGTGTTTTTCTCTTGTGACGTTTGGTGTACAGTGCTAATAAACTCTAATTTGACCTTTGCATTACAGTAATAATTGCGTGTTTATTAGTAAAGAAAGATGTGTTATTGTGTACATGTATGTTCATTACCAGGGTCATGTGTATATCATCATACATGACAACATTTTAGAGCAAGAAACTAGGAGATTTTGAAGAAGATATTAGGAGGAATTTATTTTCCCTGTTGATTTCTGTTGGAGCAGCTGCAATTTTAAGTGGGAGGTAGGAGACAGCTACAATGAAACCATTTTTGGATAAAAAAAATCTACTTGAATCAGGTCAATTGGCATGTATGCTATATCTACATATTCATATATTCATGTATGCCAACATTTTAGAAGAGGAAAGCGGGAGAATTTATTTCTACCCCTGACTCCTCTGAGGGCAGGGCCTTCATATGGTCTATTGTCATGTATGGGACTTGCAAGTCTGCTGGTGCAAGGGCGGGTATCAGAAAAACACAAATAAATGTTTTTGCTTACCTATCAGGAGCACAGAGAAAGAGCTATAGCAGGCAGAGAGAGTGTGACAAAAATCTTTGGGAACAAAGGATGTGCTTGGAGCCGAAGGGTCTTGATCACGTGATCACTCTTGGAAGCCATTGTGCATAAGAATAATGAGAAAGTGAGAATGGACCAAATCTGTGTCCATGGAGTAACTATAAGGTGCAAAATGAGGTAAAACAGAAGCAAAAACATTCATGCAGTTAGTCAATAGGCTTAAATCATTATTCAGCAGAGATAACTCATTATCCGTTGTCAATCACTGTTTTAAGTAATTAATTTGCTTTGATAACATTGACCTATTCTGCGAACTTGTGATTGAAGATTTATTCAAATTGCTACCGTAATCAAAGCCACATGTGGTCGAAAATCATAGGTGTTTGTTTTTCTGCACAAATCAATCAATCAATCAATCAATTTCTAAAGTGCGCTGCATACCCGTCAGGGTCTCAAGGCGCTGGGAGGGAGCGGGGGGGGGGGGTTGCTACTACTGATCGAAGAGCCAGGTCTTGAGAAGTCTTCTGAAGGCCAGCAGGTCCTGGGTCGGTCGTAGACTGGTGGGAAGAATGTTCCAGGTCTTGGCGGCGAGGTAGGAGAAGGATCTGCCTCCGGCGGTGGCTTTCCAGATATGAGGAACTTTGGCGAGGGCGAGGTTGGCGTAGCGGAGGCTTCAGGTGGGGGTGTGGAAGCTGAGTCGGTTGTTGAGGTATGTAGGTCTGGTGTTGTGTAGGGCTTTGTGCGCGTGGATGAGGAGTTTGAAGGTTATCCTCTTGTTGATGGGGAGCCAGTGCAGGCCTCTCAGGTGGGGTGTGATGTGGCTGCGTCGGGGGACGTCGAGGATCAGTCGTGCCGAGGCGTTCTGGATTCGTTGTAGTCATCTCAGGAGCTTGGTTGTTGTTCCTGAGTAGAGGGCGTTCCCGTAGTCAAGTCTGCTGGTGACGAGGGCTTGGGTGACGGTTTTTCTCGTGTTGGGGCGGATCCATTTGAAGATCCTGCGGAGCATTCTGAGGGTGTTGAAGCAGGATGCGGAGACGGCGTTGACTTGCCTGGTCATGGAGAGGGTGGAGTCGAGGATGACCCCCAGGTTGCGTGCGTGGTCGGTGGGTTCCGGGGCTGTGCCTAGAGATGTGGGCCACCAAGAGTCGTCCCAGGCCAATGGGGTGGGTCCGAGACTGAGTACCTCAAACTTGTCTGAATTCATCTTCAGTCTGCTGTCCTTCATCCATTCGGCTACGGCGTTCATTCCTCTGTGGAGTTTGGCTTTGGCAGTGTGGGGGGCCTTCAGTGAGGGATATGATCAGCTGAGTGTCGTCGGCGTAGGAGATGATGTTGAGGTTGTATTGTCGTGTGACGTCGACGAGTGGTGCCATGTAGATATTGAACAGGGTCGGGCTGAGGGAGGATCCCTGTGGGACGCCGCAGATGATCTTGGTGGTTTTTGAGCGGAAGGGGGGGAGGCGGACGCTCTGGGTTCTGCCTGAGATGAAGGATGTGGTCCAGGCCAGGGCCCTCTCTTGGATTCCGGCGTTGCGGGGAATGAGATTTTGGTATCAATTTATGATCGAATTAATAATTTATCTCATTCATTAATTTTGGACCGCTAGTATCTGTCGTTGAGTAAAAGACAACTCCCACATAGGTTTAGTTAAACCCCATTAACTGACGCCACTCTGAAGAACCACTTACAACTGATAAAGTTTTAAGGTTTTTATATAAAAGTCAAATTTGAATGCAAATACAATCCTCTCAGGGTAAATCTCAAGGTATACAAAGAATACAAAATCAGTTCCTTAATCAGCAATTTAAAGCTTCGATGTGAAGTGGTTCCTTTGCGTCATCTACAGAAAGAGAGAATAATCAAGTTAATCTGTCCCTACTCTATACTAGGTGACATCCCTACTTCGCAAGTTCCTTGGTACCCTAAAAAGGTGTCAGCAGTTTGACTTCCAAAGAAGTTCAAACTCTCTTAGCCTCTAAAGGTAACTTAAGTTTAAGAAGCAGTACCCTCTCTGCCTACCCATCCGCTCTTCTAAGGGTCCTCGGCCTACTGCTCCCTTGCGCTCTGATCTCTCTCAGCGCATCTGCTCAAGGCATCTACCCTTGCCTTCACTCTGAGCAATTCACCTCGCTGTTCCTAATCACCAATTGCTACCTTCTCCCCGGGGTGCTGTCCCTAAAATACACAATCACAGTGTGGGTGGAACGCCCCTTGACGCCCACCTCGGACTTTCCCCGATGATGTCAGTTTCTGGCTCTTTCCATTGCTTCATCTCTTTGCGTCGTCCGTTAGATTGACCCTTCTCCTTAGATGTCATCTTCATCTTCTTGTTGGCGACTTTTAGTTGACACTTTCATCCAAAGTCAAATAACCTTACACAAGACCTTAACATTATAACGGTGGTTTTTGACCCTTCTAGGTCCTGTGAATGGTCATTCAAAACAAAGCCCAAATTCCAATCGCCTCCTCTCATGTTTAGGCAATAAACTTCGTTCGACATTTGTCACTTTAAATCTAACAAATGCTAGACTCTTCGGCTCGCACTTCAAGTGAAAACTATTCACGACTCCTGTGAGCCCACTAAATTACATACATGGACTACACTCGTGCGAACCCTTGGTCATTCAGGTTATAATCACAAATGACCTAAACTCTTCTAGCATTCCTACAAACTTCTTCTCCACTGTATAACCTTTAACATACATTTATATATAATCGCTTTTAGCAAATACTTTGCTCATGTGTGAATACATCTTAGCTAAAATACAATTTCGTAGAATATAACTTTAATACATGGAATATAAATTATTCACATTGGTTATCGTCGTGTGTATGTTTCTTGCACATTTCTCCATGTTACATTTCTCGCCGTTTCTGCCTTTAAGCTACACACGTATATGAATTTCTCTTTGCACGTTCTTTTGTTCGTAAGCATTTCTACACATTTCTACATTAGCCATTACATATACATACAGCTTTCTAAATCTAATACATTCTAAAGTGAATATAGTTATACATTTCCTATACCATGTCGTCACTTTCCGTTGACTTTTACGCTATAGACATCCACTTCACGTTACGATATACATTTCATCCCCACTTTACACAATATTCCTACGTTTATAATAGATGCGTCTAAATGTGACTACGATATACATTCCATTCAAATTGCGCTCTCTCAGTTCCCCCCTTTGATGACTTTTAGGAGTCATCACTAAATGCAATTTGAATAACACCTTTTAAACCGAACTAGTTACATCATTTCCTCTTTTCATCATTTCAAGTGCTCTCAAACTTTTATACTGTTGATCTTGTAAAGCAGCCAATCTCCTTTCCTGCTCTCTCATAGATCTTTGTAACCGATTCGTCTTATACCATTTATATAGTTTCACAAATCCTAACAATGAGATTATACAAATTAATACTATTAATACAGGTTTTAATATGTACCATACTATACTTTTACCAAGGTTGGCAAACCAACTCCCAACCTTTCCTACTCCTTTACCTACTTTTTCCCAAACATTTATTTTTGTCAAATCTTCGATTTCTTGATGAATCTGTGTAATGTTTCTTATAACCTTCTCAAGTGGTTTTGAATTATCAGGAATATAAGTACAACATTCCTGAACCTTCAAAGATTTACAAACTCCGCCTTCTTTTGCTAATATCACATCAAGAGCAAGTCGATTCTGAAGAACCATTGCTCTGATCGATTGCATCTCACCTTCTATTAACATTAATGACCTTGCAGTACTTGCAGATAATCTATCTACGACTGTAGCTAGTCTCCTGATCTTAACATCGTTAAGTATTAAACCTAACATAGGAAACATCGCTCCAAATACGTCTCCTACTATTTCTGCCTCTCCTACTTCCCTTTTCGTTCTTGTCGAAGCCTTTCTTTCTATGGCCGCTAAATCCTTTGCATGATATATTTTGGGGAAGACAATTGCCAAGTAACACGAACCATACCAATTGTCAGGCAGTTTTACATAGGCATTTCTCCCACATGCAAAATATACATTAGGAATCACTTGCATTTCCTTCATGAAATCTTTCGTATAATACTCTAGTCTAAAAGCATGTTCGCAATTTACTTCACCTACAAATACACTCTCATAATATGTCTTGCTTCGAGTTAAACATAACTTTCCTTTCTGCGTCCTATCCAATGCTATTGGACCATTGCTCCCTTTCTTTTTATGTGCCTTCTCTTCTTCGGTCCAATCAGTTTTCCACTGACCTGACAATTTTAGAATCTTCTGCCTTCTGTATCGATCATCTACTTGTCCTATGAACTTTTTCTCAATCTCTGACACTTTGCAAGTCAGATTATTTCTGCGTGCGTATGATGTATCTAATGTATCCCAAGGAAGGAAGAACTTTGCTAGTCTATCCTCCTTTTTGTAATAGTCCCACTTATTCATTTGCTTATAATTCGGAACTTCAGGCAGTACCGAATCATAATTTGAAAAGTAGTACTCAAATCCTTCTCTACCATAAAATATACTTAGCAGTAAGCTACATGTTATCCCATAAGTCAATGGGAGATGATGATATCTAATGCCCTCGTCTACAGAAGCCGGTAATTGCATACAAACGTAGCAATCTTTGGCCTCCATGGCATCGATATATTCGTACAATAATTTGGCATATGCGTTTGACCTAAAATTTCCCTGTGACTCGTCTACATGCAATCTACGAGTTTCATCTGCTAGTAACGCCTTTTCACGAATAACATTGCTCTCCTCCTTCTTTCCCACAAGAACAGGTTTCAAAGTCGTTACGAATTTTGCATCTGCTATTTCTTTATCAGTTTCATGTCCTATTATGTATGATATTGTTACTACGGTAATTATGAGAAATATCACTACTGCTATAAGTGTACCTACTATACATCTAGCTTTTCTGTTTGGGTTGCCGTTCTCCATGTTGTCAAAACAGCGTGACTCTTTCTTTTGCGAAAAAGTTTTCAGTTCAGTCCTTTGCTTGCTTTGTTTTCTTCTCAGTTCGTAAAGTGCTCTTTTATCAACAAAGTCTCTTTTTCGCCACAATGTCTCTTTATTTTTTTAACAACAGACAACCCTAACCCTTCTCCGTCCTCTAAATGTAATCCCTAATTTTATTCTTCTTTCCACTCGGCGCTAGGTTATCTTCTTCTTTATAGCTTATATACAAAAGTCTTTAAGCATCAACAATTATTCTTGCACCTGCAGCTCTTGCAACAAGTTCCAACAGTTCAAAACGAATGATTTTGTCTTCTTCCTCTGATATTTGATGACCAAATGTTGGAAATTGTAATCTGTTCAACACTAAATCTTTGATCCGACTCAAATATGGGGGTATGGGAAGTGTGAAAGTCAGTAATCCCTCAGTCTTGAGTCCAGGCGTCAACATCCATATCTCCACTGCCACAAATGGATCGAGATCGATTACTTTCACACTCTTCACTCTCCCAGATTTCTGTCCCCAAGACATCTGCTAGATAAGTCCACTCTGGGGTGGCGTACCTTCTGCAGGGCACACGTACCCTCCTCGATCTTCGTGGACTCTCAGTTCCTGAGTCAGTCGTTTCTTCCTCCTGATCCGATTCTTCAGCGATCGGGACAAGAGTTCTTTCTTGCTTTTCTTCCGAGCTTGGTCTTTTCTTTCTCTCCAGCCAACTGGCTTCGTCACTCCTTGTCTTTCTGCTCCTTGTTCTTGGACCAGTCTCTTGGTCACTCTCAGCTTGTTCAGTTTCCGATTCAGTTTCCCAGTTACTGTCTTCTCCTGAGGCGACTTCGGTCTCGCTAGTGTCCTGACCTTCGTCGACCTGTTCTGTCACAGTCTCAGCCTCTTCGATCACCTCTACAGCTTGTCTTTCCCCCTCTATGGCTTCTCCACTTTCCGCTGGATTTTCATCCGAGAGAGGAGCTGTTTCTTCTAGAGGTGTTGGCACTCTTCGGGTGTGTGAAGCATGTATCCAATTTGGCAGGCCTCCACACTTCACCGCAGTATTTGTGACAAGTATGACTTGAAACGGTCCTCTCCAGCGCACGTCTAAGCAGTTCTTCCTGACATGCTTTTTCACCAGGACCCAGTCTCCAGGACTCAGGTCATGGCACAAGTCTTGTGCTGATGGAACCTCTGCAGCCTGGACCTGGAGGGACACAGAATTAATGGCATCAGATAGTCCCTTGCAGTAATCCAAGATCAAGTCGTCTGTGATGTTCACTAGCGCTGCAGTCGGAACCGATGGCAATCTCATAGCTCTCCCCATTAGCACTTCATGTGGAGAGAGACCTGTTTTCCTATCAGGTGTGCTACGTATGCTCATAAGAACCGCTGGAAGTGCGTCTGGCCAACTCAGGGATGTCGATGAACAAACTTTAGCCAATCTGGACTTGATTGTACTGTTGATTTGCTCTACAATCCCTGAGGCTTCTGGTCGATAGCTGCAGTGTAACTTCTGATCAATATTCAAAGCTGAGCACAACATTTTCACTATTTCGCTATTGAAATGAGTTCCTCTGTCCGATTCCAAAGAGGATGGCACCCCAAATCTCGGTATCAACTCTCTAAGTAACAGCTTTGCTACTGTAAGTGTATCGCATCTACGTGTAGGGTAAGCTTCAACCCATCTAGAAAATATGCAGACAATCACTAAAACGTATCTGAGTCTGTTACATGGAGGCATTTCTATAAAATCAAGCTGCATTCGATTGAAAGGCCCCCCAGACCTCCCTATGTGACTCAGAGTAACTGGTGTTCTCTTTCCCACGTTTAGTTGCTGACAGATCGCACATCGCTGACATACTGCTTCTGCCGCTACTCTAAACTTAGGATTAAACCACGTTTGTCTGAATACTCTCACCATGGCATCTCTTCCTATGTGTGCTGATCCATGCAATTTCCTTGCCATTGGACTAACAAGTTCATTTGGTAAAACTGCTCTCCCATCGGCAGAAACCCAAAAATTCATCTCGCTTTTCTCACAACCCGCTGTTTCCCAGCCCTTTTTCTCATCATCTGGTGCATTCTCTTGGACACTCCTTAACTCATCCCACGTATCTACTGTGTCTAATAACATCGTCAATTCAGTTCTTTCTTGAATTCCCCCCACTTTCACATCAGTGTGAGAATATCCCTGTTCAGCACAATAACGTGCTACTTCGTCGGCATAGCGGTTGCCCTGCGACACAAAGTCTACATTTCTAGTGTGCGCGGCACACTTGACAACGGCTATGGCTGACGGACCTTGCAATGCATCTAACAAAAGTCTCACGAATTCTCCATTCCTAATGGGAGAACCCGAAGAGGTCATGTAACCTCTTTGAGACCACAACTGCCCATAATCGTGAACTACCCCGAAACCATACTGGCTATCGGTGTATATGGTGACTCGAAGTTTGTCGCCTGCTAAGCAAGCACGAGTCAAAGCAACAATTTCAGCTACCTGTGCGGAATGTACTCCTTCCAGGCAAGCGGCTTCTACAACTCTGGTAATTGTGCAAACTGCATAAGCTGCTCTCAGCTGACCAATATCGTCTCTTACGCATGAACCATCAACAAAGAAAATTTCATCAGGGTCAGTCAATGGCTCATCTACGATATCGGGTCTCGGTTTGGTGCATAGTTCAGTCACATCGAGGCAGTCATGATCTGTACAAATCTCATCATCCACCTCATTTGGAAGTGGCATCAAAGTAGCAGGATTCAAGACGGAGCATCTTTTCAGGGTCACATTCTCGGCAGCCAGTATGACTTGCTCGTAGCGTGTGAGCCTGCTATTCGTCAGATGCTGAGTCTTAGTCCTGGTCATTAACAATTCCACAGAATGCGGTACATACACCACTAACTGATGTCCCATCACCACGCTTTCTGATCTCTCAATGCTGACACCCGTTGCAGCTACGGATTTGAGACATCCGGGCAACGCTGCGGCTACTGGATCTAATGTAGCCGAAAAATACGCCACTGGCCTACGCGCATCTCCGTGGATCTGAGCTAAAACTGCTAAAGCGCATCCCTCTCTTTCGCAGCAGTAAAGCAAAAATGGTTTTGTATAGTCAGGCATTCCTAAAGCCGGGGCGCGACATAAGTCCTCCCTCAGCTGCAAAAATGCCATCAAACAGTCTTTGTCCCATGGTACCGGATCACTCACTCCTTTGTGCGTCAGTTGTAATAACGGCTTTGCCTTCAGTGAGAAGTTGGCTATCCACTGTCGACAATAACCGACCATGCCTAGAAACATCCTGACCTCTCTTTGTGTGGTAGGCGCGTTCATTTTCATAATCGCCTCTATTCTGTCTGGAGACACCTTCCGTTTTCCCTTTTCGATCCTGTGGCCCAAGTATTGCACTTCAGTCTGACAGTATTGCAATTTACTTGGAGACACCTTGTGCCCATTCTCGGCCAAGTGATTTAACAAGGTTATGGTGTCTACTCTGCAAGCTTCTTCTGTTTCTGACGCAACTAGGAGGTCGTCTATGTACTGGACTAGAACTGAGTTCTTGGGCAGCACTAGACTTTCAAGATTTCTCTTTAAAAGCTGGTTAAAGATCGATGGGCTCTCTGTATACCCCTGAGGGATACGACACCATGTTAAAACGCGATCTTCCAGCTTAAAAGCGAAAAGATACTGGCTCTCTTCATCTAAAGGAATCGAAAAGAAAGCCTGGCACAAATCTATCACGGTGAACCATTCAGCTTGGAACGGTATCTGAAATAATATCACTGATGGATTCGGTACCACTGGACAACATGAGACAACAATATTATTAATCTTTCGAAGATCCTGCACTATTCTGTATTTTCCACTAGGTTTCTGCAAACCCATAATCGGTGAGTTACATGGACTACCCACGATCTCCTTCAGTATTCCCTGTTTAATCATGGATTCGATCACAGGCCTTATTCCTGCAATTGTCTCTGGTGTCAACTTGTATTGTGGTGTTCTTGGATATTCAGCATTGAGTCTTACCAAGATCTTTACTGGTTCTACTCCTTTGATCAATCCTATTTCTTCCCCAGTAAAATCCCACACCTCAGCTGACACTTTCTCCCTCAAGTCCTGTGGGAGTTCCTCCACTGTTAAGGTAGGATATAGTTCCACGCATTCCTGCGACTTCATGACTTTAAAATCAGCATCTTCATCGTTGGTCTGTACTTCTACTCCTTCAGGTGTGCAATGTATTGTGCAATTCAGTTTACACAACAGATCTCTTCCTAACAAACACACCGGGCTAGAATCACAGATCACAAACTGATGTTCGTCACTGTAATTCCCTATTTTCACTGACACTGGTTTTGTCAGAGGATTCGTCATCCTCTTGTTTGCGACTCCTACCACCTGAATCATTTCTCCTGATATGGGCAGACCTGGGACTACCGCTGATCTCAAAGTGGATCGAGTGGCTCCCGTATCTACCAAAAAGGTCGTAGGACATCCAGCTACTTCAGCCTCTACGTATGGTCCTCTCTGATCTACTTCCAGGGCTGCTCCTAAAGTACAATCTTCGTTCCTATTCATTCGTTGCCCTGTAAGAGGATCAACGTAGTAGCATTCTTCTCCTCCTACGAACAATGGCATTTGTCTGTAGGTTTTCCCTCCATTCGTAATGCGAGGCGGTTGAGGAAACGGGGCTCGAGGAGTCTGAGTCCCCCCTTTGATAAACTTTCCTTTCGGGACTGTGGCTCCCTTAACCACGTTATTCTGTACCTCTTCCTCCTCTTGTTCTAATTCTCCTGTCTCAATATTGTAAGGACACTCGCGTCTCCAATGTCCTACCTCGTTACACTGATGACACCTGGTTGTCCTTTTTAGTGTCGCGATATCCATTTTCGGTCTCGGTCTTTCTTCCTCATCTCTATTCTGATTGTTCTGTTTCTTTGCCTGCGTTACTGTTCCCTGCTGTCGCTGTCCACCCTTTCCAGCTGCTTGCATCTGTACTAACATTAACTTTTCCTTGAGCTTCTTTGCCTTCGAGTCTATCTCATCGCTACAGTACCTTGCATACCTCAGAATCTCATCTAAAGGTTTGTTCTGCCAACAGATCAAATGCTGTTGAATCATTAGGCTTATGTCTGGTCTCAATCCGAGAACAAACTTTGACACAAACTGTCCTATGTCTTTAGGATCCATTACGTCTAACCCACTGTACTGCTTAAATGCTTTCAATAGCCTCTCATAGAATTCATGAACTGTCTCTTTAGGCTCCTGAGTTGTTCGATCTATCTTAACCCAGTCTATGTCTTGCACTGGCACTTTCTCCTTTAGCCATGTTATTACTCTCTCGTATTTTTCCATGACTCTGTCTGATGGGCCACCTGTCTGGGTATCTCTCTGAGGCTCACAAGTGGGCCATTCAATACTAAGTTTGCATGCCGTCCACAAATCTCCGGGTACTACGATATCGAACAATGTGTTCAAATCGATCCAGAGGACCTTAGAGATCTTCACGAATCTCTCTACCTGCTTGTACCACTCAACGGGATTTTCTCTAAGTTTCGGGAAGGAATTAGTGAATGCCGCTAAATCCCCCCTACTCCATGGTACATGCACGTAGTTTCCGTTCGCGATCTCTCGCAAAGGGAAAGCTTCCATTCGCATTAAGTCTGTATCTTGAGACTTCACAAGTGTACTCCGTCTGACAGATCCTTTCTTGGACCATCTTTCCTCCCATCTATCCAGATCTCTCCAAATTCTAATACACATGACCAATTCCCTTATGTGTACTCTTAGTCCAATCGTTCTGCGCTCATCTAAATCTAGATCCGTGCAGTTCAGCCTATGATTTGCCTGCAAAGCCTTAGTCCGTGATATGTCTATCATGTACTTATCAGCCAATTCAGATAA
Source organism: Lissotriton vulgaris (assembly GCF_964263255.1). Taxonomy (NCBI): domain Eukaryota; kingdom Metazoa; phylum Chordata; class Amphibia; order Caudata; family Salamandridae; genus Lissotriton; species Lissotriton vulgaris. The sequence goes on along the minus strand of NW_028242234.1, from coordinate 427,207 downwards.
CTTTTCGTGAGCTGCCCTTGCTTTTCGAGTAACATCCTTGGATAAAAACAGTATCTCATCTGGAGCGTACAGATCTAACCTCTCGATTGCCACTGTACCGTCAATTATTTCATCTAAGTCTGATTTTAAACTCATTACATCTATGCGTCTTGCTTTTATTTCGGCTTTCAGTACTTCAGTCCTAGGTTGTTCTCTTATATCCCTCTCTCCTCCACTATGCGCCCTACGCCTGAGCACAGGCGAGTTATGAGGAATCTTTCTTCCATCTCTTTGTTCCCACCTCTCTAAATCCCAAGCCTTTCCATCTTCCCTTGGGGTGTGGTGGAACAATGCTCCTTCCTTCAACCCTACATTCTGTCTTTTGGACTCGGTTTCTCCGGATACAAGATAAGATCCTCCGTGCTGTTCTAAACCACTGTAACTCGCTTGCTGTCTGGTATCACTTAACAGACGATAAGGTCCTTCATGGCTCTCCATGCTCCCGCGATCTCTTTCGGGATCACCGGATGTATGGCGAGACGTTTCGCGACTCCCTAAATTCTCATGACTTCGTCCACTATCACCGGATGCATGTCGAGACGCTTCGCGACTCTCCATGTTTCCGTGATTCCAATGTTGCACATTTTCATCTGGGGCATGGTGTGTGCATCTGAAAGTGTTCCGGTATTCCTGCGTCCTTCGTTCTCCCTCACTGAAGGTGACGCGAGGTACTTCGCCACACCCTGCACTCCTATCATCGCACATTTGCCTATTGCCGCTAATGGTAGGGCAATTATCTCTTCTGCTTCCTTGACTCCCTCTCTCCCACTCCGGGCTGCTTTCGCCAGCTCCACAATGAGAGAGGACCTTGTTATCCTGGTTTCTCCATTCAGCTCCTGTTTCTAAACTTTTATTACGAGCCTCTTCGGCAGTATCCCACTCTTTCAGATATTCCCTTAATTCCTTATAGGATTTCGGTTTTGGTCCCCTCAAATCCATTGATCCTCTTTGACCCCCTTGCTCTATCCAGGGACCCGTCGCGGAATCTAATGGGGTACTCCGACTCACTGGTGCTAATCTCTGTCTTTGAGGATTCATCGTGTTATTCCTATTCTCCATCTCTGCCCTTTCCCTGTCCCATCGTGCCTGTTCCTCCTGCTGGACCCCCTCTGGGTTGTAGATTGACACTATAGGGCCTATGGTGACAGGTACTTGTAAGGCGTCCGGCATTTGGTACGACCTTGCACATTGCGTCTCTGGCACCTTCTGGACCACGAATCTTCCCACTACTCTCTGTTCAGAACTAGCTTGGGGTATTTCCTCACTCTTGTTGGAATCCCACTCTGTTACTGGGATCGATTTATATTCTCCCCATCTAGCTCCGTCCCCTTGCTGTAATATGGGACTTGCGGATTCACCGCTATATGGAGGTGGTCTCTCTGTTAACAGCCTCTCTATCAGATCCTCCTCCGTTTCGCTATCCTCGTCTTCTTCTTCTAGAGGTTTCTTTTCTCCCGTAGCTTCTATCATGGTGAACAGTTTGTCTGCTTCTATCTTTTGCACCCTCCATTTCTTAGCTTCTTCATCCCATTTAGCATCCTGTAATGCCTTTACTGATCGTCTCACTCTTTCCTGACGTCTCTTTACGCCTTTTGCGTGTGCTGCTTTAAACCATGCACTAAGAGCTTCGAATTGTGTTGGCCTCGGTAGAGGTCTTGTTGCAAGCATTACCGCTTTCAGTTGGTTCAACACATCTAGTTTGAATGTTCCGAATCTCGGAAACGTCAGTTCCTTTTCTCCTTCTGTTAGCCTATTCCACTCGGAAATCCACAATATCGAGTGTAAGCCTACATTTACTGCCATATGATAAGCTGGTGTGCCTTCTGGTGGAGCTTCTTCTCCAGCATATAAGTTTCTTCTATTCCTCCTAAAGATTTTTCTCAAACCCTTAAAGCACTTCATTTTTGATAGTCTATGATTTTCTCTTATTAATTCTCTCCTTTGTTTATGTCCCGATGACAACCACCAATCCCTGTGCGACTCTCGCTAATCAGCCTATCCCAACGATGTTCTGTGCTAACCAACCAATCTCAGCGCGGCTCTACGCTGACGTCACTCGTTCCCTCTACAGCATTTACCTTCGTTTCTCAACTTATCTCACGTTATCACATGCGTTTTCATTCATACGCCGAAAAATGACTACTTCCGTCCAAGCGATCACTTTTCTCTGACTGTACGGCCACAGTCTAACTGTAATTGTCACCTCAACTGGCGAGACGTCTTTCCTCGTACGGTCAGACGTTTACCTCAACTGATAGGTTACTTACACACAGTAAACGTACGACCAGCGTGCGTTACTCATACACTCACTCAAACGCTCCCCCTATCATCGGTCTGCGGGCGATCAATGGTACCTCATGACCCCCTTCAATGGTAGACAAATTACTCTGGGTGTTCGATACACCCGAACCACTTAAGTCCTCTGGACATAAGATTTTATCCGGTTGCGCGCGCTCACAACCTTCCCTCAATCACACTACAGGCATTCAACTCCGCTTGACATTACAACACAGGTACAACATAAAACACCGCAATCTTACAACGCATGACCCTTATACTCACTCTCGACCGATTCTGCTGCTTTTCTCTCGACGCACCGTCAGCACCTTCTTCGGCAGGGATTCGTCTTCTGGTCGTCGATGACTAGGGACCTTGGGGTAAACTAAACCTGGCCTAGGTCGTCTTCCTCAAGAAGATAACCATCATACTCTGCTACCAACTGCGGGGAATGAGATTTTGGTATCAATTTATGATCGAATTAATAATTTATCTCATTCATTAATTTTGGACCGCTAGTATCTGTCGTTGAGTAAAAGACAACTCCCACATAGGTTTAGTTAAACCCCATTAACTGACGCCACTCTGAAGAACCACTTACAACTGATAAAGTTTTAAGGTTTTTATATAAAAGTCAAATTTGAATGCAAATACAATCCTCTCAGGGTAAATCTCAAGGTATACAAAGAATACAAAATCAGTTCCTTAATCAGCAATTTAAAGCTTCGATGTGAAGTGGTTCCTTTGCGTCATCTACAGAAAGAGAGAATAATCAAGTTAATCTGTCCCTACTCTATACTAGGTGACATCCCTACTTCGCAAGTTCCTTGGTACCCTAAAAAGGTGTCAGCAGTTTGACTTCCAAAGAAGTTCAAACTCTCTTAGCCTCTAAAGGTAACTTAAGTTTAAGAAGCAGTACCCTCTCTGCCTACCCATCCGCTCTTCTAAGGGTCCTCGGCCTACTGCTCCCTTGCGCTCTGATCTCTCTCAGCGCATCTGCTCAAGGCATCTACCCTTGCCTTCACTCTGAGCAATTCACCTCGCTGTTCCTAATCACCAATTGCTACCTTCTCCCCGGGGTGCTGTCCCTAAAATACACAATCACAGTGTGGGTGGAACGCCCCTTGACGCCCACCTCGGACTTTCCCCGATGATGTCAGTTTCTGGCTCTTTCCATTGCTTCATCTCTTTGCGTCGTCCGTTAGATTGACCCTTCTCCTTAGATGTCATCTTCATCTTCTTGTTGGCGACTTTTAGTTGACACTTTCATCCAAAGTCAAATAACCTTACACAAGACCTTAACATTATAACGGTGGTTTTTGACCCTTCTAGGTCCTGTGAATGGTCATTCAAAACAAAGCCCAAATTCCAATCGCCTCCTCTCATGTTTAGGCAATAAACTTCGTTCGACATTTGTCACTTTAAATCTAACAAATGCTAGACTCTTCGGCTCGCACTTCAAGTGAAAACTATTCACGACTCCTGTGAGCCCACTAAATTACATACATGGACTACACTCGTGCGAACCCTTGGTCATTCAGGTTATAATCACAAATGACCTAAACTCTTCTAGCATTCCTACAAACTTCTTCTCCACTGTATAACCTTTAACATACATTTATATATAATCGCTTTTAGCAAATACTTTGCTCATGTGTGAATACATCTTAGCTAAAATACAATTTCGTAGAATATAACTTTAATACATGGAATATAAATTATTCACATTGGTTATCGTCGTGTGTATGTTTCTTGCACATTTCTCCATGTTACATTTCTCGCCGTTTCTGCCTTTAAGCTACACACGTATATGAATTTCTCTTTGCACGTTCTTTTGTTCGTAAGCATTTCTACACATTTCTACATTAGCCATTACATATACATACAGCTTTCTAAATCTAATACATTCTAAAGTGAATATAGTTATACATTTCCTATACCATGTCGTCACTTTCCGTTGACTTTTACGCTATAGACATCCACTTCACGTTACGATATACATTTCATCCCCACTTTACACAATATTCCTACGTTTATAATAGATGCGTCTAAATATGACTACGATATACATTCCATTCAAATTGCGCTCTCTCAGCGTCATGGAGGCGTGCTGATAGGGTTCGGTGGCAGACTGTGTCAAAGGCTGCTGAAAGGTCCAGGAGGATGAGGGCGGCTGTTTCCCCTTCGTCCATCAGGATCCTGATGTCGTGCGTGGCGGCGATGAGGGCGGTCTCGGTGCTGTGGTTGCTGCGAAAACCGGTTTGGGTAGGGTCCAAGATGTTGTTGTCTTCGAGGTAGCGAGTTAGCTGTTTGTTGACTATCTTCTCTATCACTTTTGCCGGGAACAGGAGCAGGGAGATGGGCTGGAAGTTCTTGAGGTCCTTGGGGTCCGCCTTGGGCTTCTTCAGGAGGACGTTGATCTCGGCGTGCTTCCAGCTTTCCGGATAGGTTGCTGTCTCAAAGGAGCTGTTGATTGTTTTCCAGAGGTGGGGTGCGATGGTTGTGCTGGCTTTGTTGAAGACGTGATGAGGGCAGGGGTCGGATGGGGATCCGGAGTCGATGGAGTTCATGATTTTGATGGTTTCTTCGTCTCGGACATGGGACCAGGCGGTCAGGCAGCTGGTGCGGGTTGTGATCGCAGGGGTGGTGGGCTCGGTGATGGGTGCGGGGGTGCCGGAGTTGAAGCTGTCGTGGATGTCAGCGATCTTGCGTTGAACGAAGGTGCCCAGGGAGTCAAACAGGTCTTGTGATGGTGGGATGTCATTGGTGCTGAAGCTGGGGTTGGAGAGTTCTTTCACGATGCTGAAGAGCTCTTTGGTGTTGTGTGCGTTGTTATCTAGGCGGTCCTTGAAGGCGGTCCTCTTGGTGGTCCTGATGAGTTGGTAGTGTCTGAGGGTGGAGCTTTTGTGGGCTGTGTGGCTGTCTGGTGTGCGGTCGTGGAGCCATTTCTTCTCCAGCTTCCGACAGGTGCGCTTGGAGGTCCGGAGGTCTTCAGTAAACCAGGCGGCTTTCTTGTTGGTGTGGTTAGTTGCGGAGGTTTTGAGAGGGGCGAGAGTGTTGGCACAGTCGTTGATCCACTGTTTGAGGTTGGTCACAGCGGTGTCTGGGTCGGTGGGGTCGGCGGGTGGTCTCAGGGCGAGGGTGGTAGTCAGTTGGTCCTTGGTGACCTTGCCCCAGCAGCGGCGTGGCAGCTGTTGGGTGCGGTGGTGTGTGGTGGGTTTCCTGAAGGTGAAGTGGACGCATCTGTGGCCGGTCCAGTGGAGTTCGGTGATGTGGTTGAAGGAGACGTGGGGGCTTGTGGAGAAGATGGGATCCAGCGTGTGTCCGGCGGTGTGGATGTGTGTCGTCACAAGTTGTTTTAATCTGAGGTTGGCGAGGTTGTCGATCAGGGCGGTGGAGTTGGCGTTGTTGTTGTTCTCGAGGTGGAAGTTCGGGTCCCCGAGGAGGATGTAGTCCGTGGAGGCGAGGGCGTGGGTGTTGACGAGGTCGGCGATGGTGTCGCAGAACTGTGGTCGTGGTCCGGGTGGTCTGTAGACGAGTGTTCCTCTGAGGGTGGTGTTGAGGTCGGTGTGGATCTGGAAGTGCATGTGCTCGGCGGTGGTGAGGGTGTCGTCGGTGCTGGTCGAGACTCTGGAGGTGTCCTTGTGGATGATGGCGATTCCCCCTCCAACTCCGTTGGTGCGGTCTCTGCGGGAGATCTTGTAGCCCTGTGGGATGGCTATTGCGATGTCTGGTGCTGAGGTGGCGTTCAGCCAGTTCTCCGTCAGGAAGGCGATGTCAAGAGTGGTGGAGTCTAGAAGGTCCCAGAGTTCGATGGCGTGTTTGCGCGCGGAGCGGGTGTTGAGGAGGATGCAGCGGAGGTGGTTGGGTTCTCTGGCTGGTGGTTTGGAGGGCGGGATGCTGGTGAATCTGCAGTTCCGGCAGGTGAAGGGCCCTTGGGTGCGTTTCGGGGTGGCCTGGTAGCAAGGGTGGTCTCGTCCGGTGTTGAGTGCGCGGAGGGTGCCGGAGTCGTATGCAGTCGGGTGTTGCGGGGGACGCGGGGTCCTGGTGCTGGGCGCGGTCCAGGTTCAGACGGGCTTGCCTTTGGTGATCCTTCGGCGCGCCAGCGGCACGCCGAAGGCACGTGTCCGCTGCGCTTCCGCGCGGTGTCCTCCATAAATGGCGAAGTGGGAGGGAGGAGCAGTTTGGAGACGGGAGCGGGGCGGCTAATGGGCGGGAAACCGAAAGCAAGGGACCGGGGCCGCAGGGGAGCAGCGGCAGGAAGCGAGGGTCGGGGTCACAGAAGCGGGGAGAACAAAATACAGGCACAGGGGGAACAATAGGGCTGGACAAAAAACGCACTAAGTAATACCGAGGAAAAAAGGCAGAACACAGATCAGGCAGCACAGGGCTCACCAGCGACGAACTCGCGGCGAACTCGCGGCAGCAGCAGTTAGAGGCAGAGGACACAGGCACACAAGAGGAGCCGTGCGGCGTGTGGAGCGACCGCCCTGCAAGCAGGGTCAAGGGTCAAGGGTCACCAAATAGCAGTTAATTAACTCCCAGAGAGCACAGCATTATGTTCTTGTGGGAAGGTTCATTGGATTGGATGTTTGGGCTGGAGGCTGTATATATATACAAAACAGAAATGGGGACCCCTCGATAGTTCACAAATGTTTTGGTCGAAAGCCCCCCTATGTGGAGCACTCTACAACATCCGCAACACTCTGAATCTGCTCACCTCATGTGTCTGTTTTTCTAGCGGAGTTTTTAAGCATCGGCCTAGCACAGTGCCATGCAGGCTGAGCTAGAAAAGCAACAAAGCCTTTTGCCATTTTTGCTCGCACTGCACTAATCTAAAAAAAAAAAAAAACTTTAAATATGTAAATTCAAATATGTATACTTTCCTAGTCTGATTATAATATATAACAGATTATCAGTTCTATATTATATGAACAATGTCATGAAAAATATTAAAATAATTTTTTAAAAAGTGTATAACAAGCACAGTATTGTTGTAATCGCATCTTGCACTATATATAGTCTCCAAGACCAATGAAGTTATGATAACAGTAAGATGTTCTGATACGTACCTTACTCATGGAACTGAGATAAAAAAAATGAATGCATTGAAGAAGTAATAGATGAAACATTCTTTATTTTCTGATTAATATTATTTGTGTATGCACAGTGTTGGATTTGGCCCTCTCTGCAGGGTCATCCCCATACTTTTGCCTTCACCCCTTCTTTTTTGTCTGAATTAGTTATTGTTGGCCTTAAGATTCTGTTAAGCATGAGCGGAAAATCCGTTCCGCTCGCGAATTTTGCGGATTTTCGGTAAATTCGCAATCCGCGGACGCTCGCGAATTTACCGAAAATCCGCAAATTCGCACGCAGCGGATTTTTTTTCTTGGTGATACAATTTTGCGGCGTGCGGTGTAAGTTCGCAATTGCGAACATGTAGGTGCGGCGGGCAGCAACAATCTCGCACTCGCGAAATTACAAAAATTGCAATTCTGCACAAGAAATCCACTAGCAAGCAGCATAGACCTTCTGAAAATGATGATTTTTATCAGAATAACTCCTCAGGTTGACATTTGCCTGCAAATTTTTGGATTTGAGGCCTTTTGACTTTCTTTGGATCACTTTTGGATTAGAAATCAACTTTCACAAGTAAGCTTGTTTGGGGCATTACAGTTGCTGTAATGCTGTTCTGCAGAAAAACGAGTTTTGCAAAAGTGAAAGCATTCAGCAGGTTCAAAAGTTCAAACTCATCATTAGTAACCATTCCCTGTAGTGCTTCCTGACTGAGGCCCCTCCAGAGTTCAGTTGCTAGTTGCAACAATTGTATGACCCTGCTCTGACCCTCACAGCAGGCTCATAGAATAGCTACAAGTAGGCCACAAAGGTCCTGGAAAAAAAAATTGCACTGCAACAGAAAGCAAATTACAGATAAGGAAGCAGGTGCCACACTGGAATTTTAAAACAGTGACACATTAATAAATCAACCCCAAATTAATTTATGTCAGTTGAGGCAGGGCATGTGTTCTTGGTTTTTCCCCCCATAATCTACAGTGATGATGAACCAGAGGGTGGCATTGATGTACCAGAGGATGGCATGGGTGAAACAAAGGGTGGCAGGGGTGAAACAGAGGGTGCTGGGAACCTGTGATGATGAACCAGACGTAGAAACAACATAATCGCGACCGTTGCGAGCCGACATGTAAGTTCGCAATTGCGAACCGGTACAAAACCCTCGCCAACTGGCAGAAATCCTTGCGAACACAAAAAAAAAATCCGCAAATTCGCGAGAATTCGCGGATTTTGCGGATTGCGAGTTCGCAAATTCGCAAAATTTGCGAACGCCAGATTCGCAAACTTCGCTCATGCTTACATTCTGTGCACTTTACCACTGAAAACCAGTGCTAAAGTGCTTGTGCTCACTCGCTAAAACATGGGAAAATTGGCGTACTCCAGACTGCGTATCTAACTTACTTGTAAATCCCTAGTAAAGTGATATTCCATATACCCAGGGCCAGTAAATTAATTGCTACTAGTGGACCTACAGCACATATTGTGCCACCAACTTAAGTAGCCCTTTAAATTATGTCTCGGGCCTGCCACTGCAGCCTGCGAGCAGTTTTAAAGAGCCAATTCGACTTGGCAAAATAATGCCTTTGCCAAGCCTAAAACTCTCTTTTTATAATACATCGGGTCACCCCTGGAGTAGGCCCTAAACAACCCATGTAGCAGGGTGCATTGTATTTAAAAAGTTGGAGGTGCACTTTTACGTTTTATATGTCTTGGTAGTGAAGAACTCCTAAATTTGTTTTTGATTACTGTGAGACCTATCTCTCCCATAGCATAACATTGGCGTACCTTATTGCATTTATCATTTTTGTTTGAGAGTAGGTAGAAATTTCATGTTTGGTGTCTAAAGAATTGTAATCTAAAATCCTCTTTAATGGTAAAGTCAGATTTTAAGTCACAATTCTGAAAGTGCTAAATTTAGAAACTCTGCATTTTCTTGTCCTAAACATTTGGTGCCTGCAGACTCTTTCTGGGTCACATGACTAGGCGTGAGTCGCAGTTGGCCCACACAACCACAAAATAGAGGGACAGAACTGAGTTGAGGCATGTTAGGTCATCCTGATATGGGATGGGGGTTGCACTTCAAAGAAACTGGCTAAGCACACACACACACACATACACACACACCCACACCCACACACACGCACACACACTCACACACAAAGAACTTCACACTAGGCTATTGTGACCCCAGACATCCTGGGACCAAGGCATGGAGACAGGAAATTCCAGACACTTCAGTGGGGGAGAACTCCAGAAGTTTCTTCCACTTCAAAGCTAGCACCAGGTATAAAAATTGGACCCTGACACCCATTCTTCAGTTTTCTTCTGGACCTGCAGATGGGCTCTCGGAGGACTGCCCTGCTGCTTGCGCCTTACTGTGCACTTCGGAGGACTGCCTTGCTGCTCCAAGAGGACTGCTTTACTCCGTGAAGCCTGGCCTGTGTCCTGAGAGGACTGCCCTGCACTTCTGCTTGAACCCAGGACTTTCAGAGTGACTCAAAGGGCTAGTTGGCTGGTCTCCGGATAAGAGCTTCATGGAAAGATAAGGTTCTAACCATCTTGAACCCACACCTGGACCCAGCCTGAGAGAGTCCTGACCATCCAAGTGGTGCCTCTCTTGTCCTAGACCCTTGAAAGTGGCCCAAAGATGCCCATATAGCTCAAATCCAAAATGTGACACTTAAAAAGATTTTAGCCAAAAAGGTTTCTGAGAACCGAAAGCCTACCAGGCTCTACCTGCTCGCTGACTGGCTCAAGGTTCATCACCGGTCGGCCTGCCTTTGTGGTAGCTCCTGCTACCTTTTTCTCAGCAGCAGCAAATCCTGTTTAGCGGCTCTTCTTTGGAAGAGTATCTGGCCTCATGGAGCCTCGTCAGATAGAGCCTGTAGTTTCGTCCCACTGGAGATTTCCGACTTCCATAAAAGAGACTAAGTCCAAATGTAAAATCTTCTCCGCTACTTCGTCCAGTGGCTCCCCGATGACAAAGCCTCCTCCACGGTCACTGCCAGATGCCTTGTCCGCTGAATTTACCTTTTCAGACATTTTTCCTTGAAATTTCTTTGAAGTCAGAAGGCAACTGGAGATCGGACCTAATCCAATTTGTGTGTCCAAACCGCGCTCCGAAAGTCGACCATAACTTTTCATTTTCCTCCGGTGTCGCATGACTAGATGTCTTTGGTTGGCAGTTTGGTCTTTTAGGTGCTAGATTTTACTAAAACTTTCATAACTCTGGTTCTACTAATTGGATTTTTGTCATTTTGGTTTCAAATAATTTATCAAATTTTACTCTATTTTTCTAAATTGGTGTGGGATTTTCTTGTGTACTGTTTCCACTTTATTACTGTTCATGCGCTGTATAAATAATGTACACATTACCTATAAGTTAAGCCTGACTGCTCTTGTGCTGAGCTACCAGAGGGTTGAGTACAGGTTAATTTAGTGATTTTTGTGGTTCAGCCTGGCAGGGACTGTGGCTGTTGCTTGAGAAGGGTTCACAGCTCAGTCAACCAACACCCCAGTTTCTCACACACAGGAAGTAATTGACCAGTAAAATGATGATCCTGTAGATTTTTCTTTCAAAAATGTCCATCTGGATCATTTCCTTTACATCAGTATTCCTTTGCTTCAGTAAATCCATCTATTAAGGGAAGATAATCATAGATTGATATCAATCTGTTCCCACTGCAGGTTCTCTCACCATAAACCCCCAAAGCTGTGCCCTATTGCACATGATTTTTGGATTGAAGTTAACACAATCTTGGAAAGGTTCAACTGTTTGGTATTCGAGGCAGGGAGATCATCATTATTTACGTATCTATCGGTAATGATGGACGCAAATAATTCAACAATCAATGCTTCCCATCCTTCTATATTGACATGGAATGAGTTATGTTATCTGAACGTTTACGTCTCATGGCCGCCTCTACCTCTTAGGAAGCTTTGCTCAAGGCGGAGCAGGACCTTTTCTGGAGAAGGAGCCGGAGCTTTCCTGAAGGAGGAGCAGAAGTTTTCTTGAAGGAGGAGCATAAGCTTTCCTGAAGGAGGAGCAGGATCTTTCCTGAAGGAGGAGCAGGACCTTTCCGGAAGAAGGAGCAGGATCTTCACCATAGGAGGAGCAGAAGCTTTCCTGGAGGAGGAGCAGGTGCTTTTCTGAAGGAGGAGCAGGAGCTTTCCTGGAGGAGGAGCAGGTGCTTTCCTGAAGGAGGAGAAGGAGCTTTTCTGAAGGAGGAGCAGGAGCTTTCCAGAAGGAGGAGCGGAAGTTTTCTTGAAGGAGGAGCAGACGTTTTCTTGAAGGAGGAGAAGGAGCTTTTCTGAAGGAGGAGCAGAAGTTTTCTTGAAGGAGGAGAAGGAGCTTTCCTGAAGGAGGAGCAGGAGCTTTCCTGGAGGAGGAGCAGGAGCTTTCCTGAAGGAGGAGCAGGAGCTTTCCTGGAGGAGGAGCAGGAGCTTTCCTGGAGGAGGAGCAGGTGCTTTCCCGGAGGAGGAGCAGGAGCTTTCCTGGAGGAGCAGGAGCTTTCATGAAGGAGGAGCGGAAGGTTTCTTGAAGAGGTGAAGGAGCTTTCCTGAAGGAGGAGCAGGAGCTTTTCTGGAGGAGAAGTAGGAGCTTTCCTGGAGGAGGAGCAGGAGCTTTTCTGGAGGAGTAGCAGGATCTTTCCTAAAGGAGGAGCAGGAGCTTTCCTGAAGGGAGAGCAGGAGCTTTTCTGGAGGAGTAGCAGGAGCTTTCCTAAAGGAGGAGCAGGAGCTTTCCTGAAGGGGGAGCAGGAACTTTTCTGGAGGAGTAGCAGGAGCTTTCCTAAAGGAGGAGTGGATGTTTTCTTGAAGGAGGAGAAGGAGCTTTCCTAAAGGAGGAGCAGGAGCTTTCCTAAAGGAGGAGCAGGAGCTTTTCTGAAGGAGGAGCAGGAGCTTCACCATAGGAGGAGAAGGAGCTTTCCTGAAGGAGGAGCAGGAGCTGTCCTCAAGGAGGAACATCAGCTTTTCTTTAGGAGGAACAGGAGCTTTCCTCAAGGAGGAGTGGATGTTTTCTTGAAGGAGGAGAAGAAGCTTTCCTGAAGGAGGAGCAGGAACTTTGCCATAGGAGGAGCAGAAGCTTTCCTAAAGGAGGAGTGGATGTTTTCTTGAAGGAGGAGAAGGAGCTTTACTGAAGGAGGTGAAGGAGCTTACCTGAAGGAGGCGAAGGAGCTTTCCCAGAGGAGGAGCAGGGAGGAGCAGGAGCTTTCCTGAAGGAGGAGCAGGAGCTTTCCTGGAGGAGGAGCAGGAGCTTTTCTGAAGGAGGAGCAGGAGCTTTCCTGGAGGAGTAGCAGGGAGGAGTAGGAGCGTCCCTGAAGGAAGAGCAGGAGCTTTCCTGGAGGAGGAGCAGAAGCTTTCCTGAAGGAGGAACATGGGCTTTCCTGAAGGAGGAGTGGATGTTTTCTTGAAGAAGGAGAAGGAGCTTTCCGAAAGGAGGAGCAGGAACTTCGCCAAAGGAGGAGCAGGAGCTTTCCTGGAGGAGGAGCAGGAGCTTTACTGAAGGAGGAGCAGGAGCCTTTCTGAAGGAGGAGCAGGGAGGAGCAGGAGCTTATCTGGAGGAGGAGCAGGAGCTTTCCTGAAGGAGGAGCAGGAACTTTCCTGGAGGAGGAGCAGGAGCTTTCCTGGAGGAGGAGCTGGAGCTTTCCTGGAGGAGGAGCTGGAGCTTTCCTGGAGGAGGAGCAGGGAGGAGCAGGAGTTTATCTGGAGGAGGAGCAGGAGCTTTCCTGAAGGAGGAGCAGGAGCTTTACTGAAGGAGGGGCAGGAGCTTTTCTGAAGGAGGAGCAGGGAGGAGCAGGAGCTTATCTGGAGGAGGAGCAGGAGCTTTCCTGAAGGAGGAGCAGGAGCTTTCCTGGAGGAGGAGCTGGAGCTTTCCTGGAGGAGGAGCTGGAGCTTTCCTGGAGGAGGAGCAGGGAGGAGCAGGAGTTTATCTGGAGGAGGAGCAGGAGCTTTCCTGGAGGAGGAGCAGGAGCTTTACTGAAGGAGGAGCAGGAGCTTTTCTGAAGGAGGAGCAGGAGCTTATCTGGAGGAGGAGCAGGAGCTTTCCTGAAGGAGGAGCAGGAGCTTTCCTGGAGGAGGAGCAGGAGCTTTCCTGGAGGAAGAGCTGGAGCTTTCCTGGAGGAGGAGCTGGAGCTTTCCTGGAGGAGGAGCAGAGAGGAGCAGGAGCTTATCTGGAGGAGGAGCAGGAGCTTTCCTGAAGGAGGAGCAGGAGCTTTCCTGGAGGAGGAGCAGGAGCTTTCCTGGAGGAGGAGCTGGAGCTTTCCTGGAGGAGGAGCAGGGAGGAGCAGGTGTTTATCTGGAGGAGGAGCAGGAGCTTTCCTAAAGGAGGAGAAGAAGCTTTGCTGAAGGAGAGGCCGAAGCCTTCCTGAGAAAGAAGCAGAAGCTTCCATGGTGGCTGGTAAAATAAAAAAGTGGTGGGGTGTAAACATTGATGAAGCAATAAGCTCACACAATTAAATGTTATTTGTTCCTTACGTGCTTTTCCTGCAATTCGAGGAGGAGTCCTCTGTGCCTCCGTCCTTGTGGGTAGTGCAGTTAGTGTTTCCTGTGTGGAGGCTGCAAAGAGCTGTGGCAGGTTACAAACATAGCCAATCATTATGCAGCTTTAAACTAAATAAATAAAGCTGCACAGTGATTGGACAGGTTTTTAGTTACTCCTCCAACCCAACCCAACCCAACCCAAGCGCTATTAGTCCTTCTTTACCTTACACAGGGACCTTGGTGGGGCTTGCTTCTGTCATAGATCCCACCTCAGCTAATCACAATGCTGCTCTCATTCTCTGTATTACAACACAAAGCTTGAAAGCAGCATCAGAATTGGCTGCACGGGCCAACCCAGCGCTTCCTCTGAGTACATTGAGACTGGGTCTTTGTCCCCATAGCTCCCCAATACAACGTAGATTAGAGGACTATTGTATGCCTGTCAGGATGGCTGCATTGATGGTAATGGTTAGTCAGACATTTGCACTTCAATTTGCGGCAGCAGGTAACCATCGAGATATGGCTGGGTCTGAGCTGGGGGGGCGAAGTGAGCTAAATAACAATGATAGATTCAACCCAGATCTGTGACTGGGGTGAGTGTCTGAAAAATGTCAGCGCTCCGTCCATCATCTCCTTGTGTTTGCTTTGCTCGCCCTAATTTGACATGGTATGCCCAGACGTGGGTCCCTTGCTCGCTTTGCCACTGGATTCAAGCTAGCCTGGCTGATGAGGGCTGTTAGCCTGAAACCGGTCCCAGGAGGCTTGTTTCCGGTCCAGGGAAGACATGGCTTGGCAGTTTGGGATGGACTGTTCCCATGAGGCACAGGGTCAAGACTGATTTGCATATAGCTGGGTCTGAACTGAGGTGGCGAAGTGAGCTAAAGAACGATGATGGATTCAACCCAGATCTGTGACTAGGGTGAGTGTCTGAAACATTTCAGCCCTCCGTCCATCATCTCCTTGTGTTTGCAACCATCAAGATAATGTCACATTAGTGCCCTGTGACAGGGCCATGCCTCCTTCCCCTACAACGCTGCGCACACAGTACTGCGACCTGTCCCGCTCCGCACTAACCTCATGAAATGTGGGTCTATAATACCTACCGTGGTTGGCGGCTCGCATTGGGAGAGGGCACCATCCTAACGGTCCTTCAGAGGAACCACCTCTGAGAAGCTTTCCTGAAGGTGAAGTGAACGCCTTCCTCAAGGCTGAGGAGAAGCAGGAATTTACCTCAAGGAGCAGCCAAAAGGCCCCTCGGAGTGGAGCAGACACTTCAGAAGGGTGTAGGTTTGCCTCATGAAGGAGCAAGAATGTTCTTCAAAGAATAGCAGGTGCTTTCCATGCAGGTGTAAATGTTCCTCCTGGAGCAGTGGAGAAGTGACACATTATACGGGGGGCAGGAGCTCTCCTTTCTCTGTGGAGTGGAGATGGCACTTTCTTCATGGGGGCGGAGATGCTTTCCTGGCAGGAGGACAGGAACAGTCCAGTCCCTCTTGGAGAAATGCAAACTTTGCATGGAGGAGCTAAACTTTTCCTCCTAAAGGAACAAAAACAGTCCTCTTGGGAGAGTGGGTCTTTCAATGAAGGAACAGAATCCTTCCTCACAGAGAGCGCCAAAACCTTTCATGAAGGAGGGAAAGTTATTCTAATGTAGAAGTGGTCTCCCCTTTGTAGAGTGGGGGTGAACTTCCTACTACCATGGGGCGGTGATGGGGGGTGGGGGGAGGAGGGGGTCTTCTTTACACCACTTCTGGAGGGTTGGAACCAAGCAGCCAAACTCCATTGGTGCTGCTCCCTCCACTGTCCATGAAGAATTGGACACACACCTGTATACCCATGGGCAGGTCTTCAGCAGCCAATCAGAATGCAGTGTCCTGAACTGCCCTTCCGGGTCATAGAATACCAGTTGGCTTCAGAAGTGGTGGAGGCTCCAGCCTTCACACTGCTTGGTGGTTCAACAACCATTCACACCACAAATGTGGCCCACACGTGTCCCAAGCTGTGGGCTCTTCAAAGAGGGACACGATTGAAATTCCTGATGCAAAGTATTGCACTGAAGCAGCTTTCGGGGCAGATTTCTGCCTGTTATTGATTCATTTTCAAGGGATAAGTCTGTTTCACAGAACATCACATTCCAATCACACCAGTGGTGATTGTGCAAGAGGAGGCCTGTTGCTGCCAGGTTTGTTTTTAGCCACAGTTGTACAACTGGTGCTCATTTCTAGTCACTCTTGCAGACCACGACCCTGCAGCAATGTTTTTATATTTAACAACACATCTCTACATTTTTTTTAAAATATTCAACAGATCTGTGGTAAAGGTTTGCAAAAATTCAAGTTATGGCCTGGGGAGTGGTACTTCCAAGAATAAACCATTATTCGCCCTTTGCATCTTCTCTAAGGCAAACAGTTTCACTCATGTATCTCACTATTTGGGTGAAAACATCAGTTGTGATGACACCAAATGAGCACACATACAACTGCCCCATTGTGCTTTTTTGAGGGGGGCCATGGAGGGATATTCTGTTTTTATGATTCAATTTGCTACCGCAAATTCTCTCCTCTTCTTCTAAGAATGGATTGATGGATGGGTGGATGGATGGATGGATGGATGCATGGAAGGAAGGGTGGATGGGTGGATGAATGGGCAGACAGAATGATGGGTGGAATATGGGTGGATGGATACATTTGAGTTAATGTTATATGTACAGCACAGTGCTGCAGTATTTACAGCCTCTAGGCACTGTTAACAGATTCTACAATTATATTATATTGTACCTAGTGCATAAGTCATTAAATGGACAAGGCCCCAAATATCTAAAAAACAAACTTCAGGGATACTGCCCGGAAAGAACACTGCGCTCTTCAAATAAAAATCTCCTAAAAATACCAAGAGTTCGAACGGTCAGAAATGGAGAAAGGAGTTTCTCGAAGGTTGGCCCTATGGCATGGAACTCCCTGCATAAGGCTTTAAGATCAAACCAGAATCATAAAATCTTCCGGAGAGAACTCAAAACATTACTATTCAAGGCAACGGCATAGTACCCCTTCATTTGTGCATTCCCCATGCCCTCTGTCAGCGCTATGAGACCGAATGGTGATATGTGCGCTTTATAAAAGTAAATACATACATACATACATACAGAATGCGTGTTCACCTTTTCCGAAAATGGCAAGCAATGTTCGGGAAGAACACTATTACTATCACTATTACTGTTTGAAGTGTAAACCTGTAAGCACTCCCCTCACAAATAATCTGAGGGATATCTCTTCTGGCCCACATCTGAGAACTGTGAGATCTTTACAACGTTTCAATTTTTCATCATATCTCTTCCAGATATATTTCCTGTGTCTATTTGGAAGGGCCATAATGGAAAAATGGTAAGATATACATGGTAGAACTGATAGATGATGCTAGAAAGATTTTGGAATAACATGCTAGGAGGCCAAGCCATGCTGCACATCTAGATTATCTGAATTACCTAAAATCCTTATGGTCTGTTAGGAAAGACCTTATTATTAGGGTTGGGTGCAAATTCTGCTCACCAGCGGAGGTCACATTGTTTTTCCGACCCCTCACTCTGCTTGGAATGCAGAGTTCCGGCAAAACTCCGCCAACCGCTGCGGGGGAGTTTTTTTTCTTATGTGCGGCTCACCAGCGTTAGGTTCGCGAGCATGAGTGAAAATTTGGTGTCCCAGTGTGATTTATGGGCGCTAAAATGATTCCAAGCGAGAGTTCTCAATGCGGGTGGTTGTAGCAGGTCGCAACTGTTTGTGTTGAGAAAGCTGCTGCTCGAGTAAAAAATCTTGTCAAGTGGCGGAAAGAAGCGGCGCCCTCTGGCGTGCTGCAAGGTGACATTTGCGCAGATTTTACAGCGCAGAAAAAGCTCCTGTTGCTAAAAATAAGTGTATCTGCAGGATGTGCTGAATTCAGCCCGTTTGCGGAACATATTGGGGAGTTTGTATGTAACTCCACGGAGTGAATCTCGGTGAGTTCAGCCCACCCCTCAATATTATGGAAATAAGAAGCCCCGGCCTGTGCGGATAAAAGCGGTGGGGCCTGGTGTGGGGGGGGGGGGATTTCGACGGACAACAATGAGGGAAAATGAATTGTTTATTTGATTTTCCGTCGTCGTCTGTCGATATCCCCCTTCAACTGGCACCACCGCCCCATCACTTTTACTTGCACGGGCCACGACTGAAAATAGGACATGCTAATTTACCATTTGCCCCATTACCTTTGGGGGCAGACAAATGAGAGATATTGGACGTTTGTGAAAAATTATGAAGGTTTTGGATTATTTAATGAGCGCCCTTCCAGTGATGCTGTACAACATTAGGCGTTGCGGCTATTATTTTAAATTGTGCACAATTTGCACACTTTCAAAAAAAAATTTGGGTAAGAGAAACCTCCTAGAGCTTCAGCTTAGCCCACCTACATGGTGGGGCTAAACAAGTACCCCATCCCTTTCAAAGATCTCAAGCCAACTCTGATAGCTATTCTAAATACAAGGACATCTCTGCCGTGTTTCGCTTCGTTGTATCTCCTGCAATGACAAGGAAATTAAGCTTTGAGAACCATGTGGAAGTTTTAACACATATGACTGGGGATTTTAAGAAAAACAAAGGCAGAAGAACATAAAGAAGGAGGTGCTAGGACATTTGGTTTACAGCTTCTGTTATTTAGACAATAGCACCACAAGGCTAGGATTTCAATGCTCACACTTTAAAATAAATTATTTGTATTGAGTTTTGCACAGAATCATGGCCCGTCTTCCTTGCTCAGACAGCTTGGCTTTCTCCAGTTGGGTGCTTGGTCTATGTTGGCTACCGGTGGACTCAGTCGTGTTTCCTGTCAGGTCATTGTGGGTTGAGATGCCCAGATCAGTGCACTCAGGTAATAATGGCTCCTCTGGTTCCTGCACAGCCCCCAGAATGTTGCTGATCTCTTTGCAGTGTACCCAAATGACACTGCGGCCCCACCTGGTGTGCAAGAAGATGCCCTCCTCTGGTGCACATTTCACACAGTGACCATCTGGTGTGAAGCCTCCTCTTGGTACAGGGTAGCCTTTCTGGGAGCTCCAGCTAAATACATCCCAGATTAGCTTCTTACGGCAACCTCTCTTTGGTGCATCTTGGCCGCCTCCCGGTCCGCATTATACAGAAGGGCCACTTCTCCCTGAGGCTTCTCAGGCAGCAGGAGGGTGGCTAATTAGTGCTTTGTGAATGCACCACAGACTCACCTTGTGAGCCTCCCTTTTAGGACTCTCCTTTCAGTGTGAGTGGCCTCTGTCAGATTGACCAGTTGATGGTATGTGGTGGTGTGTTTGAGGTCTGTGCACCTATACTTCTCTGTTATTGACTGGTTGTAACCTTCCTTTATGTGCATACATGTCTTCATGTACCCTTTCCCTACTACATCTCAGAAGCCAATGAGGTCCCATTGTCAGAGTGCCCCTCATTTCACGGCCTCAAATGTGCAAAGATTTAATGGGGATAGTGAACCTACATGTCCCAGAATCTAGCTGTGCTGTTGTCAAAAAAGCCATCAATTCTAATATTACACATTCAAGTGTTAGTTGTAGGACATACTTGAGGGACCTAATCAGTTAGCCTCATAACCTAAATAAGATACTGTAATGTTATAATTGATTTATACATACAACTAATAGGGATACATATGCCCTGATGAATGCCCCAGACCATTTAGGCTAATATTAACAGGCAGAAACATGTTGACAGATAGTAAATGGGTATGAGTCGTTATTCTCTATCTACCCATTCAGCTTTGATTTTTAATCATACCTTGTGTCCTACTAAATAAAGGTATTACCGTAGGGACACTAAGGTATTTTTACGTGTACATCTGGATACCCACTTTGGTTGTTGTTGTCCAGTAAGATTTATGTAAGATCGCCTTCCTACTTATACAGTCTTCGAGGAGGTTGAGTCCGCCTGGGTGGCGTTGCCCTACCGGGGTGGGGTGAGGACTCCTATGAAGAAGCATGACACTAAGAAGTGTGTGAGGTTTCCTCTTCCACTAAGGCTGACCTTTCACAGATAGCAGACAAGGGTTTAGTCTACCCTCAATTTGTAGATGTGTATTTGGCCAAAAACCTTGAAGCACCAATTACACTGCTCACTTTGCCTAATTAACTGCCACCGTACTATTGTTTGTTTGTTTATGTCTGGTCAGTGAAGGGAGGTAGGGTGTCATACCCTTCTCCTCTCCTTCAGTCGTGTTTTCATGTTGTAAGATGATAAAGAAGCAGGTGGGATGGACCCAGGGAGCGGGCAGTGCTGGTCAGAGAATCTCACTGGGGAGGATGCAGGCATGTTGTGGGAGCCAAGAAGTGATTGGTTGGAGAGAGGTGTGTTCTGACGGGGGCTCAGATCACACACAAGTAATAATAATAATAATAATAATAATAATCCACATTTGTAAAGCGCACAATCACCCGTAAGGGTCTCTAGGCGCTGGGGGCCGTCGGGAAGATTAAGCAAGCTATTGCCCAGAGTCACATGGTGCTGGGCTAACCTGCCGCCGGGGCCGGGGATCGAACCGTGATCCCCGGATTCCGAAGTCAGTCGCCCTAGCCGCGGGGTGTGAGAAGTTATAATTCTCTTTGCATAATTGGGAGCAGTTTAAGGACTCCCCACACCGCCTTCCTGTCGCTGCCTGTCACTTCTTCAGAAAGTAGGAAAAGAGTAGAAATCAATCCATGTCAAAACATCTGAAAACATAAAAAACAGATAAAGAGTGCAAAAGGGAGGCGTTCACATCAGGGCTGTGGCTTGCATACACTGATGACAGCTTTTGGCTTCAGTCTTGTCTAACACGTTGCATGCTAAAAAGGTCAGTTTGGCTCTGCTTTGAAACCAGGATTGGTGAATATCTCTGTGCAGCCACAGTAGGAAAGCACTCATCCATGATGGCTACCTCCCCAGGAGCTCTTTGGCCCCAAGTCCTCAACTGGTCTACTGTGGGGCCTGCTGTGCCTCAGAGTGAATTTATTTAAATTATTTCTCCTTCAACATGTTGCTGGAATTGTTTAAATGAAAACATGTTTTGGACACCTTTTGGACCAAGATTTACACATTTTTCACCCAATGCAGCACAGAAAGTAAATATGTTACGCTGCATTGCGCAATGGGTAAAACAAAGCACCTAAGTACATCCTTGGAGATTTCTCTAATAACTGGTGATCTTGTGCAATGCACAGGCATATCCGTGAAGAGTGGCCACCTGCTGCTGTCATCTCCTGCACTGGTGCTCTAATAACAAGTGCTTTTGGGCAACGCACAACCATATTTACGAAGAGTGGCCTCCTGCTGCTGTCATCCCCTGCACTGGTGCTCTAATAACTGGTGCTCTTGAGCAACGCACAGGCATATCCATGAAGAGTGGCCTCCTGCTGCTCTCATCCCCTGCAATGGTGCTCTAACAAACGAGTGCTCTTGTGCAACGCACAACCACATTTACAAAGAGTGGCCTCCTGCTCCTGTCATCCCCTGCACTGGTGCTCTAATAACTGGTGCTCTTGTGCACCGCACAGGCATATCCGTGAAGAGTGGCCACCTGCTGCTCTCATTCCCTGCAATGGTGCTCTAACAAACGAGTGCTCTTGTGCAACGCACAACCACATTTACAAAGAGTGGCCTCCTGCTCCTGTCATCCCCTGCACTGGTGCTTTAATAACTGGTGCTCTTGTGCACCGCACAGGCATATCCGTGAAGAGTGGCCTCCTGCTGCTGTCATCCCCTGCACTGGTGCTCTAATAACTGGTGCTCTTGTGCAACATACAGGCATATCCATGAAGAGTGGTCTCCTGCTGCTCTCATCCCCTGCAATGGTGCTCTAACAAACGAGTGCTCTTGTGCAACGCACAACCACATTTACAAAGAGTGGCCTCCTGCTCCTGTCATCTCCTGCACTGGTGCTCTAATAACTGGTGCTCTTGTGCAACGCACAGGCATATCCGTGAAAAGTGGCCACCTGCTGCTCTCATCCCCTGCAATGGTGCTCTAACAAGCGAGTGCTCTTGTGCAACGCACAACCACATTTACAAAGAGTGGCCTCCTGCTCCTGTCATCCCCTGCACTGGTGCTCTAATAACTGGTGCTCTTGTGCGCCGCACAGGCATATCCGTGAAGAGTGGTCACCTGCTGCTCTCATCCCCTGCAATGATGCTCTAACAAATGAGTGCTCTTGTGCAACGCACAACCACATTTACAAAGGGTGGCCTCCTGCTCCTGTCATCCCCTGCACTGGTGCTCTAATAACTGTTGCTCTTGTGCACCGCACAGGCATATCCGTGAAGAGTGGCCACCTGCTGCTCTCATCCCCTGCACTGGTGCTCTAATAACTGGTGCTCTTGTGCAGCGCACAGGCATATCCATGAAGAGTGGCCTCCTCTGCTGTCATCCCCTGCACTGGTGCTCTAATAACTGGTGCTCTTGTGCAACGCACAGGCATATCCATGAAGAGTGGCCTTCTGCTGCTGTGATCTCCTGCACTGGTGCTCTAATAACTGGTGCTCTTGTGCAAGGCACAGGCATATCCATGAAGAGTGGCCTCCTGCTGTTGTCACCCCCTGCACTGGTGCTCTAATAACTGGTGCTCTTGTGCACCGCACAGGCATATCCGTGAAGAGTGGCCACCTGCTGCTCTCATCCCCTGCAATGGTGCTCTAACAAACGAGTGCTCTTGTGCAACGCACAACCACATTTACAAAGAGTGGCCTCCTGCTCCTGTCATCCCCTGCACTGGTGCTCTAATAACTGGTGCTCTTGTGCACCGCACAGGCATATCCGTGAAGGGAGGCTTCCTGCTGCTGTCATCCCCTGCACTGGTGCTCTAATAACTGGTGCTCTTGTGCAACGCACAGGCATATCCATGAAGAGTGGCCTCCTGCTGCTCTCATCCCCTGCAATGGTGCTCTAACAAACGAGTGCTCTTGTGCAACGCACAACCACATTTACAAAGAGTGGCCTCCTGCTCCTGTCATCCCCTGCACTGGTGCTCTAATAACTGGTGCTCTTGTGCACCGCACAGGCATATCCGTGAAGAGTGGCCACCTGCTGCTCTCATCCCCTGCACTGGTGCTCTAATAACTGGTGCTCTTGTGCAGCGCACAGGCATATCCATGAAGAGTGGCCTCCTGCTGTTGTCACCCCCTGCACTGGTGCTCTAATAACTGGTGCTCTTGTGCAACGCACAGGCATATCCATGAAGAGTGGCCTTCTGCTGCTGTGATCTCCTGCACTGGTGCTCTAATAACTGGTGCTCTTGTTCAAGGCACAGGCATATCCATGAAGAGTGGCCTCCTGCTGTTGTCACCCCCTGCACTGGTGCTCTAATAACTGGTGCTCTTGTGCAGCGCACAGCCATATTCATGAAGATTGGGCTCCTGTTGCTGTCATCTCCTGCACTGGTGCTCTAATAACTGGTGCTCTTGTGCAACGCACAGGCATATCCATGAAGAGTGGCCTCCTCCTGCTGTCATCTCCTGCACTTGTGCTCTTGTGCAACGCACAGGCATATCCACGAAGAGTGGCCTCCTGCTGTTGTCATACGCTGCACTGGTGCTCTAAAAACTGGTGCTCTTGTGCAACGCACAGTCATATTCACGAAGATTGGCCTCCTCCTGCTGTCATCCCCTGCACTGGTGCTCTAATAACTGGTGCTCTTGTGCAACGCACAGGCATATCCATGAAGAGTGGCCTCCTCTGCTGTCATCCCCTGCACTAGTGCTCTTGTGCAACACACAACCATATTCACGAAGAGTGGCCTCCTCCTGCTGTCATCCCCTGCACTGGTGCTCTAATAACTAGTGCTCTTGTGCAACGCACAACCATATTTACGAAGAGTGGTCTCCTCCTGCTGTCATCTCCTGCACTGGTGCTCTAATGACTAGTACTCTTGTGCAACGCACAACCATATTCACAAAGAGTGGCCTCCTGCTCCTGTCATCCCCTGCACTGGTGCTATTATAACTGGTGCTCTTATGCAACGCACAGTCATATTCACAAAGAGTGGCCTCCTCCTGCTGTCATCTCCTGCACTGGTGCTCTAATAACTGGTGCTCTTGTGCAGAGCACAGCCTTATTCATGAAGATTGGGCTCCTGCTGATGTCATCCCCTGCACTGGTGCTCTAATAACTGGTGCTCTTATGCAACGCACAGCCGTATCCACGCATGTGCAACGCTAAGGCTTATCCATGAAGAGTGGCCTTCTCTGCTGTCATTCCCCGCACTGGTGCTTTAATAACTAGTGCTCTTGTGCAACGCACAACCATGTTCACGAAGATTGGCCTCCTGCTGCTGTCATCTCCTGCACTGGTGCTCTAATAACTGGTGCTCTTGTGCAACACACTGGAATATCCATGAAGAGTGGCCTCCTGCTGCTGTCATCCCCTGCACTGGTGCTCTAATAACTAGTGCTCTTGTGCAATCCTCAACTATATTCACGGAGTGGCCTCGTGCTCCTGTCATCCCCTGCACTGGTGGTCTAATAACTGGTGCTCTTATGCAACGCACAGTCATATTCACAAAGATTGGCCTCCTGCTGCTGTCATACCCTGCACTAGTGCTCTAATAACTGGTGCTCTTATGCAACACACAGTCATATTCACAAAGAATGGCTCCTGCTCCTGAGCTTCCTATTTTGCTACAATGCTCCCCTTTCCAGAGCACATCCATGCCACCTCTGCACCAGCACACACCATCTCAGCAACAGCGCAGCACCACATTAGCACCAGCGCAGCACCACCACAAGCGCAATCCCACCTCAAGCGCAGCCCCACCTCAGCAGCAATTCAGCACTAACACAGCAGCACTTCAACACCAACTCAGCATTACTCAGTACCACCTGCGCACCAGTGCAGCAGCACCAGCACCTCAGCATGACTCAGTACCACAGAATCACTCAGCCCCGCCTAAGTATCATTCAGCATCACCTCCACATCAGCACACCACCACCTCAGCATTACCTCCGCATCAGAACACAACCACCTCAGCATCACCTCCGCATCAGCACACCACCACCTCAGCACCACTCATCACCACTGCAGTCTGCCCTTGGTATCTGGAATCTGTTGATTCTCCCCTAAAATCCGTCTGCTGCTTGTTTTCAGGTACTGTTTGCCAAAAATAAACAATAACAAACAAGCATTACAACAGGCAGGAAGAAGTTGCCAGCATGACCAGGAGGAAAAAGACTAGAAGTCTTTTTGTATGTTAATTCTTTAGGTCTTGCCTGAGCCAATGCACTTGCGCATTGCTTACGAGATTATAGTAAGGGGAAAAGAAAAGTCTACCAAAGCGGTGGATTAGACACAGTTCATGTGAGACAGGCACGTGCACAACGCCAGCCTCGTCACACACCACCATTTGTTTGTGCCTCAGCATCAGACTGCAAAGGCTGCCGCTTTCCCGCCCCCCGCATCAGACTTCAAAGGAATGCGCTCCCGCTCCCCAGCCCCCTGCCACAGCAATGCTGAGAGCTTGATCCTTTTTATGTCCATTAGAGCTCTCCCAGTCCCTTAGTAACAAGTCTCTTTCTCCCTGACTCTCTGACCGCTGTCTCTTACACGTATTTCTTTCATATCATCGTAGGCCGTCCTACCTTCACACCTTCAAAGCACCACGAACAGTGGAAGTCTGCCACCCCCCCCCAATCAGACTTCAAAGGCTGCCGCTCCCCCACCCCCGCATCAGACTTCATAAGAATGCGCTCCCGCTCCCCCGCCCCCCTGCCACAGCAATGCCGAGAGCTTGTTCCTTTTTCTGTCCGTTTGAGCTCTCCATGTCCCTTAGTACCAAGTCTCTTGCTCCCCGACTCTCTGACTGCTGTCTCTCACACGTATTTCTTTCATATCATCGTAGGCCGTCCTACCTTCACACCTTCAAAGTACCACGAACAGTGGAAGTTTGTCTTCGTTTGCAGTCATTCACAAATATGCCATCACTTACACATACTGTCCCCCAGTTAAAGGCACAGTGCGCTTGCCTTAACAAACTCTAGAAACCGAATACAAAATACCAAAGACGACAGACTGCCCGTATTTCACGTCAAAGGCACATAGCTTCAGGTAATAAAAACACTGTACCTCAATCCAGCCCAGACAGAATGAGCACATTGGGCAGCACGTATTTGGACATTAATACACACACTACCCCAAACACCACTAAACGAAACTACCCACAAGAAAAGACACTTCTCCATCCCCACATAAAATGATCCCGGCACAGCACCCGCCTCTGCCCAATACCGCCTGCCCACAACCTGCACGCAAACTCTACGCTGTGCTTTCTTTACACTGCCTTACAGCACAGCCATTCTAAATATATCACAGCGACACATGACACTTTGCATTGGGCCGGTTTGTTTTGACAGCTTTCCGTGAGCTTTCACTTGGGGACACCACCACATCACTCGGGGACACCACCACATCACTCGGGTACACCACCACATCATTCAGGGACACCACCACATCACTCAGGGACACAACCACATCACTCGGGGACACCACCACATCACTCAGGAACACCACCACATCACTCAGGAACACCACCACATCACTCAGGAACACCACCACATCACTCAGGGGCACCACCACATCACACAGGGACACCACCACATCACTCAAGAACACCACCACATCACTCAGGAACACCGCCACATCACTCGGGGACACCACCACATCACTCGGGGACACCACCACATCACTCGGGGACACCAACAGATCACTCTGGGACACCACCACATCACTCAGGGGCACCACCACATCACTCAAGGACACCACCACATCACTCAGGGACACCACCAAATCACTCAGGGACACCACCACATCACTCAGGGGCACCACCTCATCACTCAGGGACACCATCACATCACTCATGGACACCACCACATCACTCAGGGACACCACCACAAACTCAGGGACACCACCACATCACTCAGGGACACCACCACATCCCTCGGGGACACCACCACATCACTCCGGGACACCACCACATCACTCAGGGGCACCACCACATCACTCAGGGGCACCACTCAGGGGCACCACCACATCAGTCATGGACACCACCACATCACTCAGGGACAGCACCACATCTCTCGGGGACACCACCACATCACTCGGGGACACCACCACATCACTCAGGGACACCACCACATTACTCAGGGGCACCACTCATGGGCACCACCACATCACTCAGGGACCACCACATCACTCAGGGACACCACCACATCACTCGGGGACACCACCACATCACTCAGGGACACCACCACATCACTCTGGGACACCACCACACCACTCAAGGACACTACCACATCACTCAGGGGCACCACCACACCACTCAAGGACACCACCTCATCACTCAGGGACAGCACCACATCACTCGGGGACACCACCACATCACTCGGGGACACCACCACATCACTCAGGGACACCACCACACCACTCAGGGGCACCACCACATCACTCAGAGTGCAAAAGGGAGGCGTTCACATCAGGGCTTGTGAGTGGCATACACTGATGACAGCCTTTGGCTTCAGTCTTATCTAACACGTTGCATGCTTAAAAGGTCAAGTCTCTTTCTCCCCGACTCTCTGACTGCTGTCTCTCACACGTATTTCTTTCATACCATCGTACGCCGTCCTACCTTCACACCTTCAAAGCACCACGAATAGTGGAACATTGTCTTCGTTTGCAGTCATTCACAAATATGCCATCACTTACACATTCTGCCCCCCAGTTAAAGGCACAGTGCCGCTTGCCTT
This sequence comes from Lissotriton vulgaris, assembly GCF_964263255.1. NCBI lineage: Eukaryota > Metazoa > Chordata > Amphibia > Caudata > Salamandridae > Lissotriton > Lissotriton vulgaris. The sequence continues at coordinate 399,552 of NW_028242234.1, read as the reverse complement.
AACAAACTCTAGAAACCGAATACAAAATACCAAAGACGACAGACTGCCCGTACTTCACGTCAAAGGCACATAACTTCAGGTAATAAAAACACTGTACCTCAATCCAGCCCAGACGGAATGGCCACATTGTGCAGCACGTATTGGGACATTAATACACACAATATCCCCAAAACCACTAAACGAAACTACCCACAAGACAAGACACTTCCCCATCCCCACTTAAAATGATCCCAGCACAGCACCCATCTCTGCCCAATACCGCCTGCCCACAGCCTGCACGCCAACTCTACGCTGTGCTTTCTTTACACTGCCTTACAGCACAGCCATTCTAAATATATCACACCGACACATGACACTTTACATTGGGCCGGTTTGTTTTGACAGGTTTCCGTGTGCTTTCACTCGGGGACACCGCCACATCACTCGGGGACACCACCACATCACTCGGGGACACCACCACATCACTTAGGAACACCACCACATCACTCGGGGACGCCACCACATCACTCGGGGACACCACCACATCACTCGGGGACGCCACCACATCACTCGGGGACACCACCACATCACACAGGGACACCACCACATCACTCAAGAACACCACCACATCACTCAGGAACACCGCCACATCACTCGGGGACACCCCCACATCACTCGGGGACACCACTGCATCACTAATACACCACTACATCACTCTGGGACACCACCACATCACTCGGGGACTCCACCACATCACTCGGGGACACCACCACATCACTCAGGGACACCACCACATCACTCGGGGACACCACCACATTACTCAGGGACACCACCAAATCCCTCTGGGACACCACCACATCACTCAGGAACACCACCACATCACTCAGGGGCACTACCACATCACTCAGGGACACCACCACATCACTCGGGGACACCACCACATCACTCGGGGACACCACCACATCAATCAGGGACACCACCACATCACTCGGGGACACCACCACATCACCCTGGGACACCACCACATCACTCGGGGACACCACCACATCACTCAGGAACACCACCACATCACTCAGTGACACCACCACATCACTCGGGGGCACCACCACATCATTCAGGGACACCACCACATCACTCGGGGACACCACCACATCACTCGGGGGCACCACCACATCACTCAGGGGCACCACCACATCACTCAGGGACATTACCACATCACTCAGGGACACCACCAAATCCCTCTGGGACACCACCACATCACTCAGGAACACCACCACATCACTCAGGGGCACTACCACATTACTCAGGGACACCACCACATCACTTAGGGCCACCACCACATCACTCAGGAACACCACCACATCACTCAGGAACACCACCACAACACTCAAGAACACCACCACATCACTCAGGTACACCATCACATCACTCGGGGACACCACGACATCACTCTGGGACACCACCACATCACTCGGGGACACCACCACATCACTCAGGAACACCACCACATCACTCAGTGACACCACCACATCACTCAGGGGCACCACCACATCACTCAGGGGCACCACTCAGGGACACCACCACATCACTCAGGGACACCACCACATCACTCAGGGACACCACCACATCACTCGGGGATACCACCACATCACTCGGGGACACCACCACATTACTCAGGGACACCACCAAATCCCTCTGGGACACCACCACATCACTCAGGAAAACCACCAAATCCCTCTGGGACACCACCACATCACTCAGGAACACCACCACATCACTCAGGGGCACTACCACATCACTCAGGGACACCACCACATCACTTAGGGACACCACCACATCACTCAGGAACACCACCACATCATTCAGGGACACCACCACATCACTCGGGGACACCACCACATCACTCTGGGACACCACTACATCACTCGAGGACACCACCACATCACTCAGGAACACCACCACATCACTCAGTGACACCACCACATCACTCGGGGGCACCACCACATCACTCAGGGGCACCACTCAGGGACACCACCACATCACTTAGGGACACCACCACATCACTCAGGGACACCACCACATCACTTGGGGACACCACCACATCACTTGGGGACACCACCACATCACTCGAGGACACCACCACATCACTCAGGGGCACCACCATATCACTCAGGGGCACCACCACATCACTTAGGGGCACCACCACATCACTTAGGGACACCACCACATCACTCAGGAACACCACCACATCATTCAGGGACACCACCTCATCACTCAGGGACAGCACCACACCACTCAAGGACACCACCTCATCACTCAGGGACAGCACCACATCACTCGGGGACACCACCACATCACTTAGGGACAGCACCACATCACTCAGGGGCACCACCACATCACTCAGGGACACTACCACATCACTCAGGGACACCACCAAATCCCTCTGGGACACCACCACATCACTCAGGAACACCACCACATCACTCAGGGGCACTACCACATTACTCAGGGACACCACCACATCACTTAGGGCCACCACCACATCACTCAGGAACACCACCACATCACTCAGGAACACCACCACAACACTCAAGAACACCACCACATCACTCAGGTACACCATCACATCACTCGGGGACACCACCACATCACTCTGGGACACCACCACATCACTCGGGGACACCACCACATCACTCAGGAACACCACCACATCACTCAGTGACACCACCACATCACTCAGGGGCACCACCACATCACTCAGGGGCACCACTCAGGGACACCACCACATCACTCAGGGACACCAAGTCAAGTCAAGTCAAGTCAGCGAATTTATATAGCGCGCCACCACATCACTCGGGGATACCACCACATCACTCGGGGACACCACCAAATCCCTCTGGGACACCACCACATCACTCAGGAAAACCACCAAATCCCTCTGGGACACCACCACATCACTCAGGAACACCACCACATCACTCAGGGGCACTACCACATCACTCAGGGACACCACCACATCACTTAGGGACACCACCACATCACTCAGGAACACCACCACATCATTCAGGGACACCACCACATCACTCGGGGACACCACCACATCACTCTGGGACACCACCACATCACTCGGGGACACCACCACATCACTCAGGAACACCACCACATCACTCAGTGACACCACCACATCACTCGGGGGCACCACCACATCACTCAGGGGCACCACTCAGGGACACCACCACATCACTTAGGGACACCACCACATCACTCAGGGACACCACCACATCACTTGGGGACACCACCACATCACTTGGGGACACCACCACATCACTCGAGGACACCACCACATCACTCAGGGGCACCACCATATCACTCGGGGGCACCACCACATCACTCAGGGGCACCACCACATCACTTAGGGGCACCACCACATCACTCAGGGGTACCACCACATCACTCTGGGACACCACCACATCACTCTGGGACACCACCACATCACTCTAATACACCACCACATCACTCAGACCAACCACATCATCACTCAGCGCCACAACAGCACTGTCCTTGCTTGCTACCAACAAGCATTGCCATAGCCAATAGGACTCACATTAGGAAAGTGTAAGCTATTGGCTTTGTGAATAACAATGCTATTAATTTATATATTTTCAAAGCCAAAAAAAATTGTCATTTACAATACCAATAGCTCACACTTTCCTAATACGAGACTTATTGCATTGCAAATGCTTGTTTTGATAGGGTTGTTCAATTGTACATAATATCTTCTTCGTAATATATTTATAAGGTAACAAATGTTTATAAGACTTTTTTATTAAAACTTTTCACCATGCTGCACAGCAGCCTCAATGCTCTACACTATTACTTTAATAAATCGGCACAGGCAATTGTCTTGGCTAAACACTTTTAAGGTCCCAAAGGCGAGACCTATCAATCAATCAATCAATCAAAGCATTTATATAGCGCGCTACTCACCCGGAGGGTCTCAAGGCGCTTTGGGGGGGGGTCCGCTACTGCTCGAACAGCCAGGTCTTGAGCTGCTTCCTGAAGGCAAGGTGGTCCTGGGTCAGGCGGAGGTGGGTCGGGAGGGAGTTCCAAGTCTTGGCGGCCAGGTAGGAGAAGGACCTTCCTCCTGTGGTGGCTCTTCGGATGCGGGGGACGGCGGCGAGGGCGTGGCCGGTCGATCGAAGCTGGCGTGTGGGAGCGTAGAAGTTGAGGCGGCTGTTGAGGTATCCTGGGCCTTGGTTGTGTAGGGCTTTGTGTGCATGGGTGAGGAGACGGAAGGTGATTCTTTTGTTGACCGGGAGCCAGTGCAGATCTCTCAGGTGTCCGGAGATGTGGCTGCGACGGGGGATGTCCAGGATGAGTCGTGCTGAGGCGTTCTGAATCCGCTGGAGTCTCTTCTGGAGTTTGGCGGTGGTTCCGGCGTAGAGGGAGTTGCCGTAGTCCAGACGGCTGGTGACGAGGGCCTGGGTGACCGTCTTCCTGGTCTCGGTGGGGATCCACCGGAAGATCTTACGTAGCATGCGCAGGATGTTGAAGCACGACGAGGAGACAGCGTTGACTTGTCTGGTCATGGAGAGGGAGGAGTCCAGGATGAAGCCCAGGTTGCGTGCGTGGTCTGTTGGTTTGGGTGCGCTGCCCAGGGCGGGGTGCCACCAGGAGTCGTCCCAGGCGGAGGGTGAAGATCCCAGGATGAGGACTTCCGTCTTGTCCGAGTTCAGTTTCAGGCGGCTGTTCATCATCCACTTGGCTACGTCTGTCATCCCTTCGTGTAGGTTGGCTCTGGCGGTGGCGGGGTCGTTGGTGAGGGAGAGGATCAGCTGGGTGTCGTCGGCGTACGAGATGATGTTGAGGTTGTGTTGGCGTGCGATGGCTGCGAGGGGGCTCATGTAGACATTGAAGAGGGTTGGGCTGAGCGAGGAGCCTTGAGGAACGCCGCAGATGACTTCGGTGGCTTCTGATCTGAATGGGGGGAGGCGGACTCTCTGTGTCCTTCCGGCGAGGAACGAGATGATCCATTCCAGTGCCTTCTCCTGGATTCCGACGTTGCTGAGGCGCTGCACTAGGGTACGGTGGCAGACAGTGTCGAAGGCCGCGGAGAGGTATAGGAGGATGAGGGCCGCTGTTTCTCCGTTGTCGAGCAGGGCTCGGATGTCATCGGTGGCTGCGATCAGGGCGGTCTCGGTGCTGTGGTTGGCCCGGAAGCCAGACTGCGAGGGGTCGAGGGATCCATTCGTCTCGAGGAAGGTGGCCAGCTGCTTGTTGACGGTCTTCTCGATGACTTTTGCAGGAAACGGGAGCAGCGAGATGGGGCGGTAGTTCTTGAGGTCGGTGGGGTCGGCTGATGGCTTCTTTAGTAGAGCGCTGATTTCGGCGTGCTTCCAGCTCTCCGGGAAGGTAGCGGTGCAGAAGGAGGTGTTGATGATGTCCCGCAGGTGGGGTGCGATGACAGCGTCGGCCTTGTTGAAGACGTGGTGAGGGCAGGGGTCGGTCGGAGATCCGGAGTGGATGGAGTTCATCGTGCGGATGGTGTCTTCGGTGCTGATCGGGGTCCAGGCGTGGAGGGTGGTGGTGGGGGCGGTGGTTCAGTCGTGGCGTGCGCCGGTTGAGTGCTGAAGCTGTTGTGTATGTCCGCGATCTTGTTGTGGAAGTAGGAGGCGAGGGAGTTGCAGAGGTCTTGTGAAGGGGTGATGTTGTTGTTTCCGGCGTTGGGGTTGGAGAGCTCTATAACGATGTTGAAGAGTTCCTTGCTGTTGTGTGCGTTGTTGCTTTGCCAATGCTTGTTATTTAATGTATGTTTTCTAAACTCTTTTAGGAAGGCTGTGCAGCTGCAGTTTGCTACCGGCCGTTTCATTCTTAAAACGCGCATCTTTAATTTTTGTATTTGTTGTTCCCAGATGGGGGTCCTCGTCTTGGAATTGTAAATTAAATAAAAAATAGTTATGCGCATAGGCGTAGTGACGCATGCATATGTCATCACGCTGGAGCTGCTGCGATACATATGTCTGCATGCAAGATGATCCATGCCAGTGTATACATCGTTGCAATATTTTTTAACCAATGCAATTCAGCATCGGCAGTAGCCATTTCTTATCTTTATTTTCAATGCTGGACATCAGGAAACAGCATTGGCAAAGACAACAGTTCTGCAAAGGCATAGACAGAAGGCAAGGCCTCTGGGCATTGTCAATGTCTGCTTCAGCGGGCTGCTGAACCTCAGCTAAGGCTAAAAATTCTTATTTGTCATCGAAGTCTTGGTCACTGCACTTGTAAACATTTCCTGGAGTATCGGACAGGCAGAAGGCGTCACTACAATGCTTCATTTGTGCAGGGAGTTTCACTAACTTCTAGGGACCAGGACTTTTTTTCATCATGAGACTTTGATCCAGAGCAAGAAAGAACAAGCATTTACAATGCAACGGTTTCGCCTTTGAAAAAGTTAGTGCTATTGGCATTGTAAATGACAAAATTGTTATTTATGTGTTGGTTTTGAAAACAGATAAATAAATGGCATTGTCATTTACATTGCCAATAGCTTAATCTCTCGCAAATGTGAGACCTATTGTACCCTACTGGACGAGCTCAGCAGACAGCAATTACTACCACACACACACACCCAGAGCCACAGACACCCAGAGCCACACACACACACCCAGAGCCACACACACACAGCCAGCCACACACACACCCAGAGCCACAGACACCCAGAGCCACAGACACCCAGAGCCACAGACACCCAGTGCCAGCCACACACACACACAGGGCCACACACACACAGAGCCACACAGCAACACTTAAGTCTATCGATTATATTCAGGCGTTAAAGAAAAGATAACTTGGCCACAGCGATATTAATATTCCCAATTGGTGATCCATAAAGGAAGAGCTTTTCAGCAGAAAAAAAGACACAAAATACATTTAATAATTTTGTCTTTTGGTGCAGTTTATTCAATCAAGCAACACAATTTCGTACACAGCTGGTGCACACGTCCAACAGACAGTTGTTTTAAAGCAAGATAAAGTGTCTGGTATCATGAGAGAATTATGATAGAAAATCTAATTCTAAACCAATGAGCCCTCCAAACACCATTCTCGTGTAGTGTTCCAAGGTTCGTCCGTTTCTCGGCAAGTCTTTTGGCACAGGTATGTGCTATAGCAAGTAAACTTCCAAACGGTCATAGATGAAACTCAAACCCATCTCCAACTAGACACCACCACAAACATTGGTTCCACAGTGTAAAGCAATGGTCAAAGGGATGAATCTCCAGCTCTCCTTAGTCAAAACACTCTATACTAAGTGCTGACCTTCTGGTGTAACTGTCAAGAGCCCTGATCCTATCCAGCCTTAACTTATGTAACACTGAATCGGAGGTCCAAAATAAACGTTTTGGATGGCTACAACACCTACATAAAGCCCCAATGAGCCTTTACCTGCATAAGAGGGATATGGCCACAACTAGCCATAGTTAAACGCAGTCCACTGAGACCATAGTCAAGACTAGCTATAACAATCTTAAAGCCCAATGAGACACCCCCACTCACATACACAAAACTTAGCACACTAGACAAGCCAGAAACCTTCCCGACATCTAGAGATAACCCCGTTGCCCGTTATATGCAACAATGAATAGTTTGTTTTGACAGGGAAATACTCACATTTGTAGAAAAATAATATTGAAGCATGAAAAACTGGAATTTTAGGGAAGGGGTGGAAAAAAAAAAAGAGGAGGAGCAAGTACTTCAGGGGTATTCTTGAGATAGCCTCCTTATGCACGCTTCGTATTGCATGCCTAAATGGTTTTAATGAAAATGTCACTGATCGATAAGAGCTGCCCTGTGCAAGACGGATTATACATTGGAGCGTGACCAGTTAAGATATGAAATTAGCGGTGGCGGGGAACAATTGGCAACCAGATTGTATACGACTGTCTAGTAACCAGCAACGTTTTGGTATGCTCCCGGGTAGATCCCAAACCATAATACCGTGAATCCACAATTTCTATCACAAAGCCTTTTGAGAAATGCGGCTTTCAATGCTCGCTGACTTCACAACACGGCACGACCCGATGATCTCATTATGCCGTGGCCACGCCTAGTGACCCACCCGATGAGTTCCGGTATGTCCCAGGTTGAAATACCCACTGACCAAACCCCCCCTAGCCTGTAAACCCAGGAGCAGTGACACGCTGATGCCAAGAGATCCCAAATTAAGCGAGTGCTTCACTGCCTTTGACATACAAAGGAAAGCACTCTGTCGTAAAAACGCACAGATTTCTTTGTTCTCCGGGTCCTTACAGCGTCCACGCATTGTGGGCCAGAACCGATCTGAACTGAAAACAGAGGTGGAACCGAGTACCTCCGGCAATCTACCCTCTCCAGTACAATAAAAAGCCAACTCAACTTCTGATTCCCGGAGAAACAGTGAGCTAAAGGCACAAAAGGACTGTCTGTGGGTGGCGTTACCGGCATAAATTGCGTACTATGGCCTAGGAAGACCACCATATGGCCGTAGTTGAAGGAAAAACCCAGCCAATACAATTCAATTTCAATTTTCAAAACTTTATTCGACAGCAGTCATAAAAGCAATTTTACATTCTTCACTACACAAAAGATACTACAAGAATATTAAAATCATCATCTTTTAAAAACTAACTAAACATAGTGCTGTCATTTACAAAATTTACTACATAAAATCATATCAATTAACCATGTTAGTAATTTCATTAAACAGTATCTAACTGTTGTAAAGTGCGGGTGCGTATAATCCATGACCAACCTAAGAATTTAGCGATGGCAATCGCCAAATAAGGTGTACAGTCTGTTTCCAGTATTCTTAATGCCTCTACACATCTACGTGTTCCTAGATTTAGACAGGCTGGTTTTAACCATTTGCGTCGTGGGTTGACATATAAGGGGCAAGCAAACATTATATGAGACACATTCTCTATCAGATCATTGCAGTCAGGGCATTTATCGTCTAGGTTTGTCGACCATTTGCAGGTAAACGCCTTGATAGGAAGTGTCTCAATTCTAAACTGGAAGTACAGTTTTCTATCAAGTGGTCTTTCAATGATGTCCCAATAAGACTCACATGATGGTACAGATTTAAAGTTTAGATAGCGACCTGTTAGGTTTGAATTAGAGCCTGTACGTTGGGTTGACAACCATATCATTTCCCAATACATATTCTTTATTGTGGTCTTTGATGGGAAACTTTCAACATTGGAAGAATTCCACAAATGGTCTAGTCCCAGCATGCTAAGCAACCCTCTCAATTCTTTTAACCACAGGATTGAATGAAAGCAGTCTGCCCTTATAATGTCCTTTAGGGCATTTGCAAAATGGACAAGTTCTGGTGTGGTCATAAGTCGTCTCCAGTATAGTAGCGGGCGCAACCGAGCCAAGTCATTGATGTTTTTCCTGCCCAGGTCATAGGCCAGTGCTACGGTTGGGGTACTTTGGGGAACCCTAATCAAACGGCGGAAAAAACTATTTTCCGCTGCTGTTAATTGTTTCAGATTGGAGAAACCCCAGAGTTCAGAACCGTATAAAGTGGCACTGATCACCTTCATGTTGTAAATTTCTAGGGCAGGGGTGATAGGCTTGGTCAATGAGACTTTATATTTATGGGCCACTACACCTGCCAGTTGATGAAACTTTAAGACGGCCATGTCAATATGAGTTTTCCAGCTCATATTACATTGGAGGTTTATTCCCAGATATGTAAATGCTTCGATCTGTTCTAGTGGGATACCATTAAAATGTATTGAACCTCTAAAGGTATTCCGCTGATTTAAGCACATGAACTTGGTTTTAGATGTATTTAACTCAAGTCCATGTGCTTTACAGAACTCTCCGAAGGCGTTGACTGCCTTCTGGACCCCACTCGATGTACGAGAAACTATGAGCGTATCGTCCGCAAACATGAGAACAGGTACACGTGCTCCAGCTAATATTGGGGCATCGGTGGGGGAACGGTTAAGATAATTTACAATACCGTTAATATATATAGAGAACAATGTTGGTGCCAAAACACACCCCTGTCGAACCCCACGTTCGACAGGAAATGTGTCGGTCACCTCGCCTTGAGCACCCAACCTGATTCTAGCATAGTTGTTCTCATGTAAGCGTACTAATAACGTCAACAGTTCCGGGGCCATCCCAGCTTCAGCAAGTACCCCCAAAGTTTAGAGCGAGGAACTAGGTCAAAGGCAGATTTTAAATCTACGAATACAGCCTAGAGTGTTCCCTTAGTAAGCAACACATTCCTCCAGTAAAGAGCTATAAAAAAGAAAACCTGATCAACTGAGCTTGTGCAGGGACGGAACCCAGCTTGATAAGGAGATAAAATGTCATTTTCATCAATCCAGGTTTGTAATTTATTCTGTACTAAACGGTCTATTATTTTTTGGGCAGAGTCTATAAGACTAATAGGTCTGTAGTTACTGGGTAAAGATTTATCCCCCTTTTTGAAGACTGGAATTATTTCTGCACCCTTCCAGGAGGTCGGTATAGGTGTACCTCTGGCCACTGAGTTTGCTAGCCACTCAAAGTATTGGCACCAGGATGGGCGATCACTTAAAAACAAATCTGCTGGTATGGCATCCATTCCTGGGGCACGACCCCCTGTCACGCTATCCAACGCTATGTTGACATCTTTTAAAGTAAATACATTTCGTTGGTAGAAAACTGTAGGGGGTAGGGTATATTCCCCTTCAGTTAGCGCCCGCGCATATTGAGGTTTAAAAAAGTCAACCCACTGGTTTTGGGCTACGTTGTTTTGCGGGGGTTGAGCCACCCCTCCTCTGTCCCATTTAACCAGGGCCCAGAATTGACTCTGGTTCTTTGAGTCACATGCGACTTTCAAATCACGCCAATGGGCCTTATCCCATTTTTTCTTGGCCTCTTTTTGTACCTTCCTGTAGGTATCCCTCGCTCTTCTCACCCGTAGAACATTCTTGTTCCTAAGTTCTACACTAAGGTTCTTACGAGCTTCTCTACAGGCCTTATCATACCATCCTGATTTGGGCACATTATTCTGAACGTTTCCTGGTTTCTTCTTCTTCTTAAAGAACTCCTGGATCTTAGTAAAAAGTGTCGTGTGGGCGTCAAGCATAATTTCAAGGAAATTTTTCTTATTAGCTTGTGAGTTAATCTCAGCCACTTCTTCTAACACTACTTTTTTGAGCTCTCTAGTCTTTCCCTGTTCTCGATGAGTCTACCCCATTTGATGTGGCGTTGGTTGTTCGAGGTTACAACATCTAGAGTGATATTACCTGTCCCTTGATTGGATTTTCTTGACCCTACATTTGTTCTAAGGGCCATACAGAGAGGATTATGGTCACTCTCTGTTCGGGTTTTGACTATCATATCAATCAACCTATGCCATAATCTAACATCCACTAAGATATAATCTATTCGACTGGAGAACCTACCATTATCAAATGTTTTGTTCCCCTGTCGATCTGAGAGGGTTCGTCCATTTGCTGCTCTAAGTCCTCTTGCTAAACATAGGGCCTTAAGTTGTATGGCTACCGTCGTCCATCTAGTGGCTGCGGGAAGATCCAACTGTGGGATACCTCACTTGGTGTCCTCTTCTTCAGTTAAAAGTTGATCTTCTTCGCCAAGTGGTTCAAAAGTAGTATTAACATCGCCCCCTACGATGTATGGCAGATGAATTGGGAGAGCTTCAAGCTCATGATCCAGAGCGGTTAATACTTCTGATGATTTGCCACCCACAACTCCCCTGGCATAGATGTTAAATACGACCATCCCTTGACCATTTGCCCAGGTTAGTATAATTGACAGTATATCGTCAAGTAGAGAACTTTGTTGGATTTTGCAGCATAAGTTTTGGCGAACCCAAATAATCAGGCCCCCTGCCGGTCGACCCTTAGGGTTTTTTGTGGCTGGAGTGGGAAAGTTTAGATATCCAAGGTGATATATTGGGATCACAGACCATGTTTCTTGGAACAGTAAAATGTCGAATTGGTCTATAAATGTACACCATTCTGGTGAAGTCAACTTATTGTTGATTCCAGCAATGTTCCAAGAAAGAAAGGACAACCCTGACTCTGCTGTTCCCTCTATTACTACATCTAGAGGGATCTGCGGTAGGAGGGAACCTTGTAGATCAACTCCCATCTTTATTTCTCTAACTACATTGTTGTTATGGTGGCATAAAGGTTCGAATACAGATACAACTGAGTTGGGAACAGGACATGATTCTCCCATAGAGGGGTCTGATTGTTGCTCAAGGTGTCTGATCTTGTTTCTACTGCTTAAAGTGGTTGCTTCCTTTACCCTTTTCTCCGAGTTCCGGGTGGTAGTAATTGTCACACAGGGCTCTTTCTCTATGGGAGTATCTACATTCTTTAACTCCTCTAATTCGTTAATCACTACTCTATCAGCCAGTTTGAGTCAATCACATTCGTTCAGATTAGACAATGCCCCAAATCGATTTTCAAGATTGTTTTCCCATTCGCTAGGTTGAGGGAGCCTGCCCCACTTATGTGACACCAGATTCCACTTGGTCTTTAAAATATTGGGATTCCCTATTTTATTACTGTGGTAGAAGAATTCCAAAGTTAACGGAACAATGTCTGTGCTCCTACGTTGTGGTGGATAAATGTACCTTAAGACCTCAGGAAGTATTTCTGGGTTTAAAAAATGTAAGACTACACAGTCACCCTTGAATTTTTTAACACCATTCCCTATCCAATCCACCCTTCTTGCCATGGTGATTTCTTCTGCTAGTTGCTGTTTGCCCCAAGGAGATATCACCATGTTGTTGGATAGCCAGTGATAGGCTTTGCTAGTCAAAGAAGGAGTAGATTCTACTTGGCCCGTTTTTAAAGGAGGTACATTGGCCCGGACCAAAACTAGGGGGGAAGCCTCTACAATAAGTTGGACGGGACCTTTCTCAATACCTATAGGCATGGGTTTAGGTGGAAGATCTTCAATGATGGTTCTTTGATTATTATTGGGTACATCATGTTGGGTCATTCGGGAAATTGGAATCGTATTATCCCTGGCCTCTGTCCCAGCACTTATAGCATTTGCTATGGGTTCAACTCTAATTGGATCTAGAGATGATATGTTGTCCACCTTTTCCGCAGCCTGATTTATGATAACCCCTAGCCTATTGACCTCCGCTGTTAAATGGTCAATTTTTGCTATCAGCGGTTTGACAATACTTTTTATCTTAGAATCAACCATGCTTACAAGTAGTGTAATTTTATCATCTCCCAGTGACACCTTCCCACTAGACACCCCAGACACATCTTTTATAGGCATGATCTTAGGGGGGGAAGCAATCCTTTTCCTGCTAGAGCGTATCCCACCACGTTTATTCTGACCTTTTCTACATGCTCTGGCTGCTCTAGTAACTGGAACAGACACTGGGGAAGAGGGGAGCGATTTTTCTGGGGACAAATTAAATAGATCTAAGGTATCATTGACCAAGTTGATAGCAGTGGGGATGGTTTGATCGGGGTTGTCTTCCTATGTAAATACGTTATCATAAGTATCAACAGTATCACTATGATGCACCTGGATCGGGGTTTCAACCTGATTTGGTTCTAATAGAGAGTTCTGTGTGGGAATAGAGGGAGTGGAACTCAGGCCCAGTGATATCCTTCTAGAGTTATTAATTTTGCTCACTACCTGCACTAGATAGTTATCTATGGTATTAGAAGCGGAGGATGACTTCTGTTTGGACATTGTACTTAATACAGTGGTACCACAAATACACAAAAGCTCAGATGATAACAAGAATTAGTTAAAAAGAACGCAACACAGTCAGCACTTGGGGATAGCAACAAAATGAGTCTTACGAACAACAAGCCGCAGAGTCGCAGCAAAGGCAGCAAAAAGTTCCTGGCTCAGTCCAGTCACGGTCAGTCTCGGACTGTCTCAGACTGTCCGCCCTTTGTCCGGGCTTCGTCCCGGCTTGCGTCCCGCGCACGCGTCCCGCTAACGCGCTATAAGACCGCCTATAATACCAGAAGTTAATTGATGGCGAGGAGACTCGGGAAGAGGCGGCAGGTGTGCGAGCTGGTAATAACGCACTGCCTGGTGGGCCTCGCAGTCCCGGTCTCAGCAGCAAACAGAGTTCCCAAGTTGCTATCGGCAGCTAGAACAGATCACCTCCAGGCAGAGTAGCGTGAAGCAGGAATCCACAGTTCCGACTGCGAGCGGCTCCCGCGGAGCGGGGGCCGCGAGTCATTTTTAAAGTGCCCAGGCAAGAGAGATGAAGGTGGGGAGGAGACTCGGGAAGAGGCGGCAGGTGTGCGAGCTGGTAATAACACACTGCCTGGTGGGCCTCGCAGTCCCGGTCTCAGCAGCAAACAGAGTTCCCAAGTTGCTATCGGCAGCTAGAACAGATAACATCCAGGCAGAGTAGCGTGAAGCAGGAATCCACAGTTCCGACTGCGAGAGGCACCAGTCAATGTAGTATGGAATGGAGGTGAACTACGGTATACAAAACAGGGATTATAAAGAGGGGAAGGAGGTAAATGAAGATGTGAACAAACAACACATACCTCAAGGGACCAAAACCCTTTACGTGCCCACTTCAATATTCAAGGGATAGCTTCTAGATTTATGTAATTCTCATGTAACTCCTCTCTTTCTGTAAGGGAAGTAACAGCAAAATCTTTCCTCAGAAAAAAGAGTGCGCTTCCAGCCTCCGTGTGCAACCCACTCGACCTGCCACATACCATGCTCATAAATAAACTGTCCAGCCCAAATTGTTCCCCTATCTCGATCTACTCTTCTCAATAACTTACATGAGAGTGCCCTCTACACGCGACCTGCCACATACCAATCTCATAAGCAAACTATTCAGCCAGAAAGGTTCCCCTATCCCGATCGGCTCTTCTCAAAAAACGTACATGAGAATGCCCTCTACACGCAATGTAATTACAAAAACGTCATGCTCCAATGTCCAAATAGGGGGGACTGGCCCCATCTCAGAATCGTGGCAGGCATTTCTACGTACCTAACTCGGGAATTCCATTCGCTTCAGATCTACTCCTCCCACGGCTTTTCAAAATACCGCCATGGCGTGCAGCGAGGGGCCGTCTCTCTACTCGCTCTATATGCGCGGTGACATCACACGGGCCGGCTCCCACTAAACGGGTCCAACAAAAATGAAAAGCGGACTTCTCGATCCAGGCAGCAGCCACAACACTAACAAAGGACTCACGAGGGGATATTCAATAGGACTGGTTCTGCGAGATCGGAAGCACACACAGCGGTCGTGCATGAGTCAGGGTAACTACTAATACAACTACTACCGTGGCGGCGGCTGCAGGGGGGAAGCAGGGGTGGTTTGGAAAAGATGAAAAGGAAACGGGAAGGGAAGGGATTGGAAAGCAGAGGGACTGGGGTGGGAAATAAAAAACTTACTATGGCAACCACTACTAAATTCCACCATTGGTATTCCACAGCATGACGCGGTGCTAACAAATAAAATAATTAACCGGATCTTGTGTAATTTAACAGAATAGCCAACACCCCCCAATGCAACGACGAAAAACGAGGTCAATTTGAGATTCGGGGGGTGTGTTTTTCGTGCTCTCCCCTTCCCATTGGCTGGAAGGTAAAATTCCAGCCAATGGGAAGAGGAGAGGGCGGGACTTAAAAAAAGACACGGAAACGCCCCCGAATCTTGTTTTCACAGGGAAAGCGTGATTGACAGCCAATCTCTTCCAATGGCTAGCCTCCATTTATGGAGCTAGCCAATGGAAGACAGAGGCGGGACAAAGCCCCATACTGTAGATCATAAGATTTCGCCCTGAGCGGGGCACTGCTTCGCAGTGCTACGGCCGGGGCGAAACCTAAAAAGTGAAAAATGCAGAAGGAAGGAGGAAGAAAAAGAGCAATCCGACACAAAAGGAGAGAGGAGTGATAAAAAAGAACCTCAAGCGTGAGAGAAAGAGACAGGTTAAGCAGTGTGGTGGAAGTAAGAGGCATACAGAGAAATCAAGAATATGCAGCATTTGTATTCATGAAATAAGGAGACAGCAAGGGCAGTGGAAGAAAGAGTCATAAGGTGGATTCAAGACTAGACGGCCTCGGTATTCATGAGAGAGAGACACGAAGGGTAATGCGATAAAAGAAAGAGGCATGAGGTGGAATAAAGACTAGGCAGCCTCAGTATTCATGAGAGAGAGAGACACGAAGGGTAATGCGATAAAAGAAAGAGGCGTGAGGTGGAATAAAGACTAGGCAGCCTCAGTATTCATGAGAGAGAGAGACACCAAGGGTAATGCGATAAAAGAAAGAGACTTGAGGTGGAATAAAGACTAGGCAGCCTCAGTAGTCATGAGAGAGAGAGACACGAAGGGTAATGCGATAAAAGAAAGAGACTTGAGGTGGAATAAAGACTAGGCAGCCTCAGTAGTCATGAGAGAGAGAGACACAAAGGGTAATGCGATAAAAGAAAGAGGCATGAGGTGGAATAAAGATTAGGCAGCCTCAGTAGTCATGAGAGAGAGAGACACGAAGGGTAATGCGATAAAAGAAAGAGGCATGAGGTGGAATAAAGACTAGGCAGCCTCAGTATTCATGAGAGAGAGAGACACCAAGGGTAATGCGATAAAAGAAAGAGGCATGAGGTGGAATAAAGACTAGGCAGCCTCAGTAGTCATGAGAGAGAGAGACACGAAGGGTAATGCGATAAAAGAAAGAGGCATGAGGTGGAATAAAGACTAGGCAGCCTCAGTAGTCATGAGAGAGAGAGACACGAAGGGTAATGCAATAAAAGAAAGAGGCATGAGGTGGAATAAAGACTAGGCAGCCTCAGTAGTCATGAGAGAGAGAGAGACACGAAGGGTAATGTGATAAAAGAAAGAGACTTGAGGTGGAATAAAGACTAGGCAGCCTCAGTAGTCATGAGAGAGAGAGACACAAAAAAAAAAAAAAAAAAAAAGAGAGAGACACAAAGGGTAATGCGATAAAAGAAAGAGGCATGAGGTGGAATAAAGATTAGGCAGCCTCAGTAGTCATGAGAGAGAGAGACACGAAGGGTAATGCGATAAAAGAAAGAGGCATGAGTTGGAATAAAGACTAGGCAGCCTCAGTATTCATGAGAGAGAGAGACACAAAGGGTAATGCGATAAAAGAAAGAGGCTTGAGGTGGAATAAAGACTACGCAGCCTCAGTATTCATGAGAGAGAGAGTCACATAGGGTAATGCGATAAAAGAAAGAGGCATGAGGTGGAATAAAGACTAGGCAGCCTCAGTAGTCATGAGAGAGAGAGACACGAAGGGTAATGCAATAAAAGAAAGAGACTTGAGATGGAATCAAGGATAGGTGGTCTCGGTATTCATGAGACAGAGACACGAAGGGTAATGCGATAAACAAAAGAGGCGTGAGGTGGAATCAAGTTTAGGCGGGCTTGGTATTCATGAGACAGCCCTGCTGCTATACATTTAATGGGAGAGTCCTGGCACTTCTCAGCACTGCTGCTATACGTTTAATGGGAGAGTGGCAGCACTTCTCAGGAGCAAACAGTTACTCTAAACAGTGAGCATCTGCACTTCTAGATTTCCATTTAAAGCCCTGGTCTAGGTAGCTGCGGGATTCATAACATAAAAAGACAAGCAGTGTAGGAAGGTGGAAGAAAGAGGAATGAAGTGGGGTCAGGTCCAGGCAGCCTTGGGATTCATGGGATAGAGACAGGAAGGGAGGCGCGATAGAACAAAGAATCAGGACTCAGAATCAACAGCAGGCAGCCTTGGTGTGCATCCATGCCAGCATGCATCAGGGCCGGGGGTAGGCTCCCTAGAAAAGCTAGACACCCAGTGGCGGCTGGTAGGGAACAATGGCGGGCGTTATAAAAAAAAAAAGACTTACCTGCTGGTCGCCAGCTATTGCCTCTTCTCCGTCCTAGCAGCTTTCCTGGCTCCCGGCAGCACCCAGGCCCCAGGATTCCCCTAGCCAATCACAATGCTGCTGTCACAAGCATGACATCAGCATCTTGATTGGTCTGGGTGCCCTGGTTTGGCGCTCAGACAGGGAGTGGGAGCCTGTGTATGTTCTCCACCCAGGCTGTGCCTCCATCTTAGCACAAGATACTTGCACTGTATTCTTTAACCAACCAGGCACCTGCCTCAGCCACTGGGCTCAGAAATAAATCCTGCTAGAGCTGGATAGGCAGACAGTCTGGGGCCAATTCACATAACTACCTTACGACAAAATCCTAAACTTACTACTTTTGGTATTCACAGAAGGCAGTTAGTAGTCTTAAATTGGGATTTTGTCCTAAATTAGGATTTTGTCTTAAGTTAAGTACTGCGGGATATTTCACTCCCTTCCAAAGAGCCTGTGCTTTCCTGAGCTCGAGCTATTCCCAGTTCTGACAGGGATAAGGGTGGAGGGGTGGAATCTAAAGGAACCCTCATGTAAGTGACAGATGGGATCAAACCACAGAAGGGATCCCTTTACCCCATCCTCCAGGGCCAGTGACTGTGCATGAGTTATGCTTTAGGAGTGAATTTCAAGAAACATGCTGGAACCTACACCGGAGATCCCTGCAAAACATTTTCTAAAACCCCTCCTTTTTATTTATGTATTTTTAATAAAGTTTATTTCTAGTTTATCGAAACCATATGATCATCCGGTATACAATAAAAACATCATAACGACAAGGAACATTGTGAACAAATAATAAAGAAATGACTTCTTTTGCAGCTCATTCATCTTCTGTCTGTCTCAACATTTGTCATACCATGTTCTGAGGGCCCAAACAGAGAGGGGTTCGAGGACAACAGCCGTGGTGGTGCTTGTCGAGGAGGTTTGCTACTGGTGTCCTGTGGTCTGTCCTCTGAGGCTCTGCAAACTGGGCAAAATACACTCCTTCTTCTCTTTACCCAGAGGTTAGTGAGTCTTGAATCGGAGGCTAGTCAGTCTTGCCTTGGGGTTTAGTGAGTCTTGACTTAGAAGGTTGTGAGTCTTGACTCTGAGGTTAGTGATTCTTGACTGAGGGTAGTGAGTATTGACTCTGAGGGTAGTGAGTCTTGACTCTGAGGTTAGTGAGTCTTGCCTCGGCGGTTAGTGAGTCTTTACTCTGAGGGTAGTGAGACTTTGCTCTGAGGTTAGTGAGTCTTGACTCGGAGGTTAGTAAATCTTGACTCGGGGTTAGTGAGTCTTGACTCAAAATGTAGTGAGTCATGACTCTGCGGTTAGTGATTCTTGACTGAGGGTAGTGAGTCTTGACTCAGAGGGTAGTGAGTCTTGACTCTGAGGTTAGTGAGTCTTGACTCGGAGGTTATTGGATCCTGTCTCTTAGGTTAGTGAGTCTTGACTCTGAGGTTAGTGAGTCTTACCTTGGGGTTAGTGAGACTTGACTCAGAGGTTAGTGAGTCTTGACTCGAGGGCAGGGAGTCTTAACTCTTAAGGGAGTGAGTCTTGACTCAGAGGATAGTGATTCTTGACTCTGAGGGTAGTGAGTCATTACTGAGAGGTTAGTGAGTATTGACTCTGAGGGTGGTGAGTCTTGACTCAGAGGTTATTGAGTCTTGAATCTGAGGTTAGTGAGTCTTGCCTTGGGGGTTAGTGAGTCTTGACTCGGGGGTTAGTGAGTTTTGACTCTGGGTTAGTGAGTCTTGACTCAGAATGTAGAGAATCATGACTCTGAGGTTAGTGTTTCTTGACTGAGGGTAGTGAGTCTTGACTCAAAGGGTAGTGAGCCTTGACTCTGAGGTTAGTGAGTCTTGACTCAGGGGTTAGTGAGTCTTGACTCGGGGTTAGTGAGTCTGGACTCAAAATGTAGTGAATCATGACTGAGGTTAGTGATTCTTGACTTGGGGGTTAGTGAGTCTTGACTCAGAATGTAGTGAGTCATGACACAAGGTTAGTGATTCTTGACTGAGGGTAGTGAGTCTTGACTCAGAGGGAAGTGAGTCTTGACTCTGAGGTTAGTGAGTCTTGACTCAGAGGTTAGTGAGTTCTCTCTCTGAGGTTACTGAGTCTTGACTCAGAGGTTAGCGAGTCTTGCCTTGGGGGTTAGTGAGTCTTGACTCAGAGGTTAGTGAGTCTTGACTCAGAGGTTAGTGAGTCTTGAATCGAGGATATTGAGTCTTGACTCATAAGGGAGTGAATCTTGACTAAGAGGATAGTGAGTATTGAGTCTGAGGATAGTGAGTCTTGTCTCATAGGTTAGTGTGAGTCTGGACTTTGAGTTTCTGTAAATGTTTTAACTACTGTGGGTTGGACATGTAGGTTTTGGGGTATAATTGAGGTTCTCTAAGGGGTGTGGTTGAGCACGCAGTTTGGAGAGTAGCTTAGAGGGTGATCGTCGAGTTCCGTTGGTTTGCTGAGGCCTACCTGTTTTCCTGTACTGTCCTGTAACCAGTATCCTGTAAATCTTTGTTCCTGAACCTATCTCGGGAACCCCTTACTATTGCTGTGGCACTTTGCATAATAATTAGCAAATGTATTTCGTCTCTAAAACCTTTGTCTCTACGCCTATCCACTCCTTTATATGCATTTAATTCCTTTGATATGAGTTTGACACTGTTTGCATTTGATAAGTGTTTTCTCTCTCGCTCTCTCTGTGATTAATGTATTGTTTGCCTTGGGAATCTGTACATGTTGAGCTCTTATTTACTTCATTATTTTGGATAAACATTATAAACTTTACATCGAGTTTGTGGTTATTTAGTAATAAAGATAGATAGATAGTTCTCATTATTACCATCAACTTCTCAACTTTAGGTACATCGACCAGAGGAAAGAAGTTGATATGCAGACTCAGTTATGTAGTTAGAGTGTAAGATACGAGTCTGCATAATGAACAACTGATTTTGAGTGTTCATTAGTCTTGAAACTCACCCAGCATCATTGCAGAAGGATGTGTTTTGGGTAAACGTGTATGGGCCTGTGTGTAGATGAGCATTGCTATAGATTATCAATCCCTGATTGGTGCTGGATCATTAGTGAGTCTTCACTCTGAAGGTAGTGAGTCTTGACTCTGAGGGTAGTCCATCTTGACTAAGATGGTAGTGACTCAGAGGTTAGTGAGTCTTGACTCTTAGGGTAGTGAGTCTACTCAGAAGGTAGTGAGTGTTGACTCTGAGGGTAGTGAGTCTTGACTCAGAGGTTAGTGAGTCGAATCTGAATATAGTGAGTTTTGACTCAGAGGTTAGTGAGTCTTGACTCTTAGGGTAGTGAGTCGACTCAGAAGGTAGTGAGTGTTGACTCTGAGGGTAGTGAGTCTTGACTCAGAGGGTAGCGAGTCTTGACTCAGAGGTTAGTGAATCTTGGCTCAGAGGTTAATGAGTCTTGGCTCGGAGGTTAGTAAATCTTGACTCTGAGGGTAGTGAGTCTTGACTCAGAGGGTAGTGAGTCTTGACTCTGAGGTTAGTGAGTCTTGGCTTGGAGGTTAGTGAATCTTGCCTCTGAGGTTAGTGAGTCTTGACTTTGAGGGTAGTGAGTCTTGACTCTGATGGTAGTGAGCCTTGACTCTGAGGTTACTGATTTTTGGCTCTGAGGGTAGTGAGTCTTGTCTCAAAGGATAGCGATTCTTGACTCAGAGGTTAGTGAGTCTTGGCTCTGAGGGTACTGAGTCTTGAATCAGAAGTTAGTGAGTCTAGACTCTGAGGTTAGCGGGTCTTGACTCAGAGGTTAGTGATTCTTAAATCTGAGGCTAGTGAATCCTGACTTCGATGGTAGTGAGTCTTGACTCAGAGGTTAGTCATTCTTGACTCTGAGGGTAGTGAGTATTGACTCTGAGGTTAGTGAGTCTTGACTGAGATGTTATTGAGCCTTGACTCTGAGGGTAGTGATTCTTGACTCAGAGGTTATTGAGGCTTGACTCTGAGGTTAGTGATTCTTGACTCGGAGGTTAGTGATTCTTGACTCAGAGGTTAGTGAGTCTGTATTCTCAGGGTAGTGAGACATGACTCGGAGGTTAGTGACACCTGACTCAGAGGTTAGTGAGTCTTGACTCCGAGGGTAGTGAGTCTTGACTCTGAGGTTAGTGAGTTTTTACTCTGAGGGCAGTGAATTTTGACTAAGAGGGCAGCGATTCTTGACTTTGAGGTTAGTAATATCTGACGGTAGTGAGTCTTGGCTCGGAGGTCAGAGAGTGTTGTCTCTGAATATAGAGAGTCTTGACTGGGAGGTTAGCGAGTATTAACTCTGAGGGTAGGGAGTCTTCACTCAGAAGTTAGTGAGTCTTGACTGTGAGGGTAGTGAGTCTTGACTTAAAAGTAAGTGAGCTTTGACTGAGAGGTTAGGGAGTCTTGCCTCTTGGGTTAGTGAGTCTTGACTCTGAGGATAGTGAGTCTTGACTCATAAGGGAGGGAGTCTTGACTCAGAGGTTAGTGTTTTTTTACTCTGTGGGTAGTGAGTCTTGACTAAGAAGTTAGTGAGTCTTGACTGAGAGGGTAGTGAGTCTTGACTTAAAAGTAAGTGAGCTTTGACTGAGAGGTTAGGGAGTCTTGCCTCTTGGGTTAGTGAGTATTGACTCTGAGGTTAGTGAGTCTTGACTGAGATGTTATTGAGCCTTGACTCTGAGGGTAGTGATTCTTGACTCAGAGGTTATTGAGGCTTGACTCTGAGGTTAGTGATTCTTGACTCGGAGGTTAGTGATTCTTGACTCAGAGGTTAGTGAGTCTGTATTCTCAGGGTAGTGAGACATGACTCGGAGGTTAGTGACACCTGACTCAGAGGTTAGTGAGTCTTGACTCCGAGGGTAGTGAGTCTTGACTCTGAGGTTAGTGAGTTTTTACTCTGAGGGCAGTGAATTTTGACTAAGAGGGCAGCGATTCTTGACTTTGAGGTTAGTAATATCTGACGGTAGTGAGTCTTGGCTCGGAGGTCAGAGAGTGTTGTCTCTGAATATAGAGAGTCTTGACTGGGAGGTTAGCGAGTATTAACTCTGAGGGTAGGGAGTCTTCACTCAGAAGTTAGTGAGTCTTGACTGTGAGGGTAGTGAGTCTTGACTTAAAAGTAAGTGAGCTTTGACTGAGAGGTTAGGGAGTCTTGCCTCTTGGGTTAGTGAGTCTTGACTCTGAGGATAGTGAGTCTTGACTCATAAGGGAGGGAGTCTTGACTCAGAGGTTAGTGTTTTTTTACTCTGTGGGTAGTGAGTCTTGACTAAGAAGTTAGTGAGTCTTGACTGAGAGGTTAGTGAGCCTTGACTCTGAGGGTAGCGAGTCTTGACTTGGAGGTTAGTGAGTGTTGACTCTGAGGTTATTGATTCTTGATTCGGAGGTTTGTGAGTCTTGACTCTGAGTACAGTGAGTTTTGACTCGGAGGTAAGCGAGTCTTGACTCAGAAGGTAGTGAGTGTTGACTCTAAGGTTAGTGATTCTTGACTCTGAGGGTAGTGAGTCTTGACGCAGAAGTTAGTGAGTCTTGACTGAGAAGTTATTGAGCCTTGACTCTGAGGGTAGTGATTCTTGACTCAGAGTTACTGAGTCTTGACTCTGAGGTCAGTGAGTATTGACTGAGGTTAGTGAGTCTTGACTAGGAGGTTAGTGAGTCTTGACTAGGAGGTTAGTGAATCAACTCTGAGGTTAGTGAGTCTTGACTCTGAAGTTAGTGATTCTTGACTCTGAGTGTAGTGAGTCTTGACTCAGAAGTTAGTGAGTCTTGACTGAGAGGTTATTGAGCCTTGACTCTGAGGGTAGTGATTCTTGACTCAGAGGTTAGTGAGTCTTGACTCTGAGGTTAGTGATTCTTGACTCGAAGGTTAGTGATTCTTGACTCAGTGTTTAGTGAGTCTGTATTCTCAGGGTAGTGAGACTTGACTCGGAGGTTAGTGACACCTGACTCAGAGGTTAGTAAGTCTTGACTCCGAGGGTAGTGAGTCTTGACTCTGAGGTTAGTGAGTTTTTACTTCGAGGGCAGTGAATTTTGACTAAGAGGGCAGCGATTCTTGACTTTGAGGTTAGTAATGTCTGACGGTAGTGAGTCTTGACTCGGAGGTTAGTGAGTCTTGCCTCAGAGGTTATTGAGTCTTCATGCTGAGGGCAGTGAGTCTAGACTCTGAGGGTAATAAGTCTTGACTTGGAGGTCAGTGAGTCTTGACTCTGAGGTTAGTAAGTCTTGCCTCGGCGGTCAGAGAATGTTGTCTCCGAATATAGAGAGTCTTGACTGGGAGGTTAGCGAGTATTAACTCTGAGGGTAGGGAGTCTTCACTCAGAAGTTAGTGAGTCTTGACTCTGAGGGTAGTGAGTCTTGACTTAAAAGTAAGTGAGCTTTGACTGAGAGGTTAGGGAGTCTTGCCTCTTGGGTTAGTGAGTCTTGACTCTGAGGATAGTGAGTCTTGACTCATAAGGGAGGGAGTCTTGACTCAGAGGTTAGTGTTTTTTACTCTGTGGGTAGTGAGTCTTGACTAAGAAGTTAGTGAGTCTTGACTGAGAGCTTAGTGAGCCTTGACTCTGAGGGTAGTGAGTCTTGACTTGGAGGTTAGTGAGTGTTGACTCTGAGGTTAGTGATTCTTGATTCGGAGGTTTGTGAGTCTTGACTCTGAGTACAGTGAGTTTTGACTCGGAGGTAAGTGAGTCTTGACTCAGAAGGTAGTGAGTGTTGACTCTAAGGTTAGTGATTCTTGACTATGAGGGTAGTGAGTCTTGACGCAGAAGTTAGTGAGTCTTGACTGAGAGGTTATTGAGCCTTGACTCTGAGGGTAGTGATTCTTGACTCAGAGTTACTGAGTCTTGACTCTGAGGTCAGTGAGTATTGACTGAGGTTAGTGAGTCTTGACTAGGAGGTTAGTGAATCAACTCTGAGGGTAGTGAGTCTTGACTCTGGGGGTAGTGACGGCAATCAGACAAAGGCTTCTCAGGGAAGAAGTGTGGGCAAGAGCTGAGAACTCAACAGTCAACCAACAGATAAAATAATGTATTTTTTTCAGAGCAGTGTTTCTTTATTTGGATTAAAAAGTAGTACTTTCATTACTCACTGTAACGTATGCTTAGGAGCACAATTTTGAGGATTTAGACATGGAGTTGTAATTCAATTTCCGATCATGCACAAGGGGCCTCTACCTGCAGGAATCTCCCCCCAAGTTGAGTTCCCCAGCATCTGTTATCTCTGGTATATAACTAAGGCCAAGCAGCACTGATTGTGACAGGTGCTGTTCATAAAAAAAAGCCAGAAATGTGCACAACAGTTCAATTCGCTTTCACCTCTTTGCTTTCACTTGGCAAACCCTGGGCATGTCCTGTAGCCCCATGCCTGCTATGAGGGTACACTTTGTGCATGTGGCTCTGGATTACAAAAGACCGGCCTTGGTCTCCGCACACATGCTAGATCAGATAACACTAGGCCTGGGCAGTGAACTCCGTTCTCAGAGTTTTTAGAGCTTTCTGCACTCCACGCTCCACGGAGCTCGCAGAGTGCAGAAAACTCTGCTCCATGTTGCGCAGCGGAATTTGTTCCTCACTCACGCTCGCCAGTGGTAAGTTGGCGAGTGCAAGCTGCCACTCGGGTAGAATTTCTACCCGAGGCACAAGGTCAGACTGATTTGCATATGGCCATGTCTGAACTGGGGTGGTGTGGAATGCAAAAAAACGATGGATTTAGGCCCAGATCTCTGTACTGGGATGAATGTATGACATCAATCTGAATTCTGTCCATCAACTGTAGTTTTTGCATTTGTCACCCCGAGTAGGATGGGTATGCTCAGACGTGAGTCCCATGCTCTCCACACCACTGGATTCAAGCAAGCCGGGCTGAAGACGGCTGTAATGCCAGAAACCGGTCCTCGGAAGCTTGTTTCCGGTCCAGGGAAGGCATGGCTTGGCAGTTCGGGCTGGACTGTTCCCATGAGGCACAGGGTCAGACTGATTTGCATATAGCCATGTCTGAACTGGGGTGGCAGAGTGGGCTAAAGAATGGTGATAGATTAAACCCAGATCTTTTGACTGGGTGTGAGTGTTTGATTAGTTCAGCTGCTCCGTCCATTACCACCCCCCTTTTGTACCGGTAATATAGAATTATGGCGTGCGTCACTGCCGGTGTCGGCGCGATCAGGCAGCACTGCAGCAGGCTGTCATTGTAAGACTGTTCCCACTCGAGGCCTGCACATTGCACAACAGTGCCCGTCAAATACTATTCACAGATTGAATCTATCTTTGTTGTGTCTATTAACACACCTGCAAGTCCGCTGTCCGCCTCAATGAAGATAACAAAGAGGAAGCAACCTTTCCCGAGAGAGCTTAATAGGCACGCAGCAGCAGCTCATTAAAAACCCATCCCTGCCTTTGAAGGGTTAGAAATCCTCGAAACCGGCTGCACGCTTTCTACTGGATTTACAATGCAATGTTTGGCAAATTTGGACTGTTTGGTAATAAAGCAAGGCACTGGAAGTTGGGGATGGGCTGGGCTGCCTCAAAAAGGGCATGTGTGGGGCATAGGATTTAGGAAGAATTAAGCCAGCTTGACTCGAGCCTGGCTGGTGGTGCACCCGCCCGAAGAGGGCCATCAGGGCCCTGTTTTCATTTGTGTGCCGCCACTGCACTGCCACATTTTTAACTTAAACTTACTACTTAGTCAGTATATTCATATCATATCCTATATACAGTATATTATATATTATAAATTAAAATTATACTATTTAATTAATTCTCAGACTCTCTCTAGCAGTCTCGTCTCAGAGTCAGACTCTCACCGTTCCAAATTTGAAGGGTCGGGGAAGAGTCGAGATAGTGCCGGAGTCGGACAGGTGTTCTCTGATGATCGTCAGTGGCGTTGGTATTAATTGTTCTTTATTCTCACACGATGACGACGCACAGTGGCACCACCGCTCACTCACGTCACGCACTCTCCCTGGCGGGAGCGTGACCACCGTGACGCGCCAGAGCGGCTAAGAGCAGCAGGTGCACAGTTGCGCACTGCGCACAGCGCGTGGGGGCTGTCCCAGGGCCGTCACGTCGTTGGTAGTAGGGCTAAGATTGACGGCCCTGGGACCCAAACTGCTGGGTGGCTGGGCAAGTGAAACTGAAAACAACAACGGTGCCATGGTATGCATAACTGGGTCGGGCTGGCTTCGGTTTCGTCAGAAGAATTCAACCTGGCTGATTGTGTGAGTGTGTGTGACCCATCCATGCAGATTGCGGACCGGGGTCGGAGCCGGAGGCCGCCAAATCCTGCCAGGGGGCCGCCAGTGCCACGATGTAGATCCTACCGATCCGATTCTAGTCGTGGCGACCACTGGGGTTTGGCGGCCCTGTGCAAGTGCACACTTTGCACATGCCTAGGGCCGGCCCTGCTGGCACATGGCGTCGCTGTATAGCTCATTTGGAGATCAGGACAACAACAGTTGTTTATCCGTTCAATATAACGCATAAATGACTAATACCTGAGGCCCAAGCCATTCTTATGGCGTTGGGGCCATGGAATAGTCTAAATTGGCACACTTGTAGCAGTGTGCTGGTAAGTAGTTATGACATTGACAGCGGGGGCAAGGGCTATAGGTGTTGCAGGCTGCAGATGCCTCCTGTTGAGGGCCCTGTCACTTATGTTTTTTTTATTAAGCACTGCCCAGGTTACGTCCTTTCTTTTTCGATGTTGGCTTGCTCCCGCCTTTCTTCTACATTCATTGCCCATGTTGGCTAGCCTCCATCCTGTCTCCCTCCCATGTCCATGCTGGCTTATTCCACCCTCTATTCAGATTTTATCTGTCTTGGCTTACCACCACCTCCGGTCCCTTCATTCAAACATTGTCCGTATTTGCTTGCACCTTCCTCCGCTCTCCCTCTGTTCATAGTCCATGTTGCTTGTCCCCACCATCTCTTTCTCTTCCCTCCCTTTGCTGTCCATGTTGGGTTCCTCCACCTACCCTACCTTTGTTCATTGCACATTTTAGTTTGCCTCCCCACCCTCTCTCTCACCGTTCATTGACTGTGTCGGCTTGCGTCACCTCCACTTACCGTGCTTCCTTCTGTTGTTCTGTTGTCCTGGACCTTTCCTCCATTGATTGTGTATATTGCTCCCCCCCCCCCCATAAGAAAAAATAAATACTATGACCTGGACACTGCTGACAGTGTCACAGCGTTGTTTCCCTGAATCCTATTCCCACTGTGTTGCCCCCGCACCCTACACCCTGTGTTGCCTCCCCCCTTTCCCTCGCCATGTTGAGAGTACTTGCATGGGGGCCATCAGGTGCCTGTGGCTTGGAGAATACTTGCATGGGGGCCATCAGGTGCCTGTGGCTTGGAGAGTACTTGCATGGGGGCCATCAGGTGCCTGTGGTTTGGAGAGTACTTGCACTGGGGCCATGTGGAGCTTGTGGCTTGGAGAGTACTTGCACCAGGGCCTTTGGCTTGGAGGGTACTGGCACTGGGGCCATCTGGAGCCGGTGGCTTGCAGGGTACCTGCACCGGGCCACCCAGGGCCCGGGGCTTGGAGAGTACTTGCATGGGGGCCATCAGGTGCCTGTGGTTTGGAGAGTACTTGCACTGGGGCCAGATGGAGCCCATTGCTTGGAGAGTACTTGCACCAGGCCATCCGGAACCCGTGGCTTGGAGAGTACTTGCACCATGGTCATCCGGAGCATGTGGTTTGGAGAGTACTTGCACCGGGACCATCCGATCCGGAGCCCGCTGCTTTGAGAGTATTTGTACCGGGGCTATCTGGAGCCCGCGGCTTGGATAGTACTTGCACCGGGACCACCCGGAGCCCACAGTTTGGAGAGTACTTGCCCCGGGAACACTCAGAGCCCGTGGCTTGGAAAGTACTTGCTCCGGGACCACCCGTAGCCTGTGTCTTAGAGAGTACTTGCCCCGGGACCACCCAGAGCTCGCAGCTTGGAGAGTACTTGAACTGGGTCTACCCAGAGCCCGCTGCTGGGAGAGCACTTGCACCGGGATCATACAGAGCCCGCAGCTGGGAGAGTCCTTGCACCCGGGCCATCCAGAGCCCACCGCCGGGAGAGTACTTGCACCAGGGCCATCCAGAGCCTGCGGCTTGGAGAGTACTGGCACTTGGGCCATCCAGAGCCTGTGGCTTGGAGATTACTGGCACTGGGGCCATCTGGCGCCCATGGCTTGGAGAGTACTTGCACTAGGGCCATCCGGGGCCCGCGGTTTGGAGAGCACTGGCACTGGGGCCATGTGGAGCCCGTGGCTTGGAGAGTACTTGCATCGGGGCAATCCAGAGCCCGCGGCTTGGAGAGTACTTGCACCGGGGACATCCGGGGCCTGAGGCTTGGAGAGTACTTGCACTGGGGCAATCTGGAGCCCCGGTGAAAGTACCGGTGCTGTGGCTTGGAGAGTACTTGTACCGGGGCAATCCGGAGCCCGTGGCTTGGAGAGTACTTGCAATGCGCAATCCAGACCCCAAAGCTTCAAGAGTACTTGCACTGGGGAAATCCGTGGCCCGTGGCTTGGAAAGAACTTGCCTCAGGGCCATCCGGAGCTCGTAGCTTGGAGAGTACTTGCACCGGGGCCATCTGGAGCCTGTGATTTGGAGAATACTTGCACTGTGGCCATCCGGAGCCCATGGCTTGGAGATTACTTGCACCAGGGCCATTCGGAGCCCACGGCTTGGAGAGTTCTTGCACCAGAGCCATCTGGAGCCCGTGGCTTAGAGAGAACTTGTACCAGGGACATCCGGGGCCTGACGCTTGCAGAGTACTTGCACTGGGGCCACCCGGCGCACGTGGCTTGGAGAGTACTTTCACCTGGTCAATCTGGAGCCCCGGTACAAGTACCATTGTTGTAGCTTGGAGAGTACTTGTACCAAGACAATCCGGAGCCCGTGGCTTGGAGAGTACTTCCCACGGGCAATCCAGGGCCTGAAGTTTCTAGAGTACTTGCACTGGGGAAATCTGGGGACCGTGGCTTGAAGAGAACTTGCATCAGGGCCACCCGGAGCTCGTGGCTTGGAGAGTACTTGCACCGGGGCCATATGGAGCCCGTAGATTGGAGAATACTTGCACTGTGGCCATCCGGAGCCCATGGCTTGGAGAGTACTTGCACCAGGGCCATCCGGAGCCTGTGGCTTGGAGAGTACTTGCACCATGGCCATCCGGAGCACATGGCTTGGAGAGTACTTGCACCGGGGCCATCCAATCCGGAGCCCGCAGCTTGGAGAGTTCTTGCACCAGGGCCATCTGGAGCCCGCGGCTTGGAGAGTACTTGCACCGGGGCCATCCGGAGCCTGTGGCTTGGAGAGTACTTGCACCATGGCCATCCGGAGCACATGGCTTGGAGAGTACTTGCACCTGGGCCATCCAATCGGAGCCCGCGGCTTGGAGAGTATTTACACCGGGCCATCTGGAGTTCGCGTCTTGGATAGTACTTGCACTGGGACCAACCGGAGCCTACTGTTTGGAAAGTACTTGCTCCTGGGCCACCCAGAGCCTGCGGATTTGAGAGTACTTGCCCCAGGATCCTGTGGCTTGGAGAGTACTTGCCCCGGGACCACCCGGAGCCCGCGGCTTGGAGAGTACTTGCCCGGGGACCACCCGGAGCTCGCAGCTTGGGGAATACTTGCACTGGGATCACCCAGAGCCCGCAGCTGGGAGAGCACTTGCACCGGGTCGTCCAGAGCCCACGGCTGGGAGAGTACTTGCACCGGGTCCACCCAGAGCCTGCGGCTTGGAGAGTACTGGCACCGGGGCCATCTGGAGACCATGGCTTGGAGAGTACTTGCACTGGGGCTATTCGGAGCCGGTGGCTTGGAGAGTACTGGCATTGGGGCCATCTGGAGCCCGTGGCTTGGAGAGTACTTGCACTAGGGCCATCGGAGCCTGTGGCTTGGAGAGTACTTGCACCGGGGCAATCCAGAGCCCCCGGCTTCAACAGTATTTGCACCAGGGACATCTGGAGCCGAGGCTTGAAGAGTACTTGCACCGGGCCACCCGGAGCACGTGGCTTGGAGAGTACTTGCACCGGGGCAATCTGGAGCCCCGGTGCAAGTACCGGTGCTGTGGCTTGGAGAGTACTTGTACCGTGGCCATCCGGAGCCCTTGACTTGGAGAGTACTTGCACCGGGGCCATCTGTAGCCGGTGGTTTGGATAATACTTGAGCTGTGGTTGTCCGGAGCCCATGGCTTGGAGAGTACTTGTACCAGGGCCATTCGGAGCCTGTGGCTTGGCGAGTACTTGCACCGGGCCGTCCAGAGCTTGCTGCTGGGAGCGTACTTGCACTAGGGCCATCCAGAGCAAGCGGCTTGGAGAGTACTTGCACTGGGGCCATCCGAAGCCCGTGGCTTAGAGAGTACTTGGAATGGGGCCATCCAGGGCCTGTGGTTGGAGAGTACTTGCACCGGGGCCATCTGGAAGCCGTAGCTTGGAGAGTACTTGTATCGGGGCCATCCGGGGCCCGTGGTTTGGAGAGTACTTGCACCGTGGCCAACCGGAGCCTGTGGCTTGGAGAGTACTTGCACCGGGGCCATCCGGAGCCCGCGGCTTGGGGAGTACTTGCACTGGGGCTATCCGGAGCCCGCAGCTTGGAGAGTACTTGTCCCAGAAACACTTGGAGCCCGCGGCTTGGAGAGTACTTGCTCCAGGACCACCTAGAGCCCGCTGCTTGGAAAATACTTGCACCGGACCGTCCAGAGCCTGCAGCTGGGAGAGCACTTGCACCAGGCCATCGAAAGCAAGTGGTTTGGAGAGTACTTGCACCGGGACCTTCCAGAGCCCGTGGGTTGGAGAGTACTGGCACTGGGACCCCCTCACTTACATATTTAGGATTTGTTCCTAAAGCTCTGTCAGGCCTTCAATACTGAGCGGGGAAAGAAAAGCACATTTGACATGTCTGACTATGAACATGTGGACTTTTCCTCCGAGTGGTTTGTGTTATGGCTCCAAAATGTAAAAAAAACACAGTACTCAGCAACATCAAATAACATACTTTTTAAAGTTTTTTTTTTTAACTATAAACCAGATTACACAGTCGCTGCCACATGGAAAAGAGCCTGGCTTCCAAGCTCCTTCTGTGGAAAAAAAACACAGAGGACAAGAAATGGCCAGATTCAGCCTGGATGAATGAATTGTACTGAGTGCAAGAGGTTCAGCGTCAGGTCACAGTGCAGAGGAAAAACATGTCTCCAAATCTGCCCTTATAAAGGCAGCCATGCAAGGCAGACATCCAAGGAGTCCATGTGAAGCCTTGTAAATGTGAGTGTAAAATAAATCACATGACATGGCCGTCGTGCGGTTGTCTGTCTCGCTTTCCTGCCTCGAGTAAAACAAAACACAGGAGGCTGAGGTCTTCCTCCCTCTTGACTGCGGGAGTCTGGAGCTGGGTGGGCGTGTTCAGAGGACACCGGAGTGACAGAGCCTGCTGCCAATGAGGAGACAGGGTCAAGGCTGCTCAGGAAAAGACCCCTTTCATAGCAATGTACCTAGCAATCTATGACTGGAAAATGACCCCAAAATAATATAAGCAATATTAAATACTGCTAACTATTATTTGGTCTGACTTCACAACGTACCTGTAGTGTGCGCTCTAGCCTATCGGCGCATACGGGATTACGCGATGCGCCGTAGGCTAGAGCGTCATAGGCGCGCATGCGCAGAGAGCAAAGTGAAACGGCGCGAAGGCAGAAATCGGCAGTTGGCGACCGGAGCAGTCGGCGGTTAGACGCTCGGCGCCCTTAGTTTGTACCTTGTATCTGGAAACAGAATAAACGCATTCCTGTTCACCACAACCAGTGTCAGTGCATTACAGTGGGTAATACCAACTTTACAGTGGCGACGAGGCTGGGACCTGGACACCACCGGGCACAGACGACAGCAAGGGTATTAACCCCCACTCCCACGAGCCAGCTAAGGCACAGGACCGACAAGGAGAGCAAGGGCGTGGCAGCAGCGCAACAGCACGACCAGAGGAAAGCCACCAACCTCAGAAAGCCAGGTCAGTGGGGCCCAAGACGCAAAAAAAGCCCCCAGGCAGCAACCTGGCAACCAAGGGAGATACCCCCGAGCCAGAGGAAGGGGGGAGGACTGTGCAGGCAGCGCACGCTTCGAGGGACAACACCCCAGGTAGCCCAAGGGGTCAAGGAGACACGGCAGGCAGCGCAGGAGCGCCCGGTGTACCCACCAATAGAACCCAGGAGGAAGGACCCAGAGGTGAGGCCAGAATGGCGAATCAGGCATCAGCCCTAATGGCGCCAGTTCCATTCCTAACCAGGCCAGGGGAACCCCAACTCAAATGGGAAGACTGGAAGGAATACTTCCTAAATTACATCGAAGCCTTAGAAGACGAGAGTGAAGGGGAATACAAGCCGGAAAGGAAGAAGAGGCTTCTGCTCCACAACTTAGGCCCAGAGGGGGTCAGAGTGTTCAAGAACTTGGTGCCCAAAGAGAGGGGCGCGGAGGAGGCCGATGTTTTTGAAAACGCACTGGACGACCTGGATAGCCATTACCGCCCAGCAGTCTGCGTCTCGATAGACCGCTATAACTTCCAACAGAGGAAACAAGAGGCGGGAGAATCCATCGACGACTATGTAGCAGCCCTCCGCAGGTTGGCCATCACGTGTAGATATGGAAATTTACAGGATGAATACATAAAAGACCAAATAGTGATGCACACCACCAGCAGAGCAGTCCAAGATAAGCTATGGGCAATGAATGAAACCACCTTGAAAGAAGTAGTGGCGATGGTCAAAAAGGCGGAAATGTCGAAGAGAGGCGCGGACGCAGCGAAAAGAGAAAGCGGGCCCAGACAGATGGTTAACAAAATAGATGAAGCGCCGCAATCCAGTAAACCCAAAAGCATGCACGGGGACCCGAAGAAGGACACAAGAGGGCCGGGGAAGCAGCTGCCTCGTTCCAGCCCAGGAGCGAAATTTGCGTGCTACAGATGCGGCAGTGCAGCGCACGCTGCCCAGGACAGGCGCTGCCCCGCGTTTCGAGCCAGGTGCTCGTTTTGCGGGTTGACGGGGCACTTTGAAAAGGTCTGCCGGAAGAAAGGATCGAAAGCCACGGTCAAGTGCATCGAATCGGGCACGGCCAACGTCAGTGAAGAGGACGAGCAGGAAGAGGATGACCTAGTGCTCTGCATCGAGGATCAGGTGCTGGACGTATCCGGAAAGCGCAGGGACAAACCCCGCACCCACATGCACATAGGAGGCGTCAAGGTATATGTGGCTGTAGATTCGGGATCCCCATGGACCATAATACAAAGATCGATATGGGAAGAGGATTTCGAGCCAGTTTTAGGCCCCGACCTGGAGCCGCCGGACATCAGACCCATCTCGTACACAGAAGATTCCATTCCATTGGTGGGATGCAAGGAATTGGTGTTCGAATTTAGAGGGCGGTCGGCCTCATGCACCCTGTACGTAGCAGAAAAGGGCCCATCAGTGCTAGGGTGGAAAGACGCAGGTGCCCTCGGCATTGTTCTCAACCCCGGAGGGAAAGAACAGATCCTGCTAACAGACGAATGGCCCCTGTCGAAGGAGGAGGACTGGAAAGCAGCATACCCCAAGGTATTTGAGGGCACGGTTGGAAAACTGGATAAGTTCGTGCATAAGATGGCCCTGAAGGAGGGAGCAGTTCCTGTAGTACACAAAGTACGGAACATACCGATCTCCACAAGCGAGGCAGTGCGCCTGGAACTACAGAAGCTAGAAGAGCTAGAGATCATCGAGCCAGTCGACAGTGCAGAATGGCTATCGCCCTTGGTAGTAGTAAAAAAGCCAAATGGGAAGGTCCGGCTCTGTGTGGACCTGAGGGAGCTCAACAAAAACCTCATAGTGGAGAGATTCCCGCTCCCCAGGATCGAGGAGATGCTAGCCAAGACAAAGGGCATTACTCACTTCTCCACCATAGACCTAACATCTGCATACTACCAGATAGAACTCCACCCGTCGAGCAGAAAGTACACAGCGTTCATTACACCCTTTGGATGTTACCAATTCAAAAGAATGCCCTTCGGCCTGGCATCCGCCGCAGCCGTTTTCCAGAAATTGATGCACAGGTTGTTCAAGGACATCGCGGGGGTGCAATACTTCCAAGACGACATCCTAGTGATGGGCACGGACAAACGTGACCACGACGAGAAACTCCATAAGGTGCTGAAAGTGCTGCAAGGCAAAGGAATGACGGCGGAGTGGAGCAAGTGCAGGATCGGTTCTCGCACAGTGACCTACCTAGGACACGAGATAGGTACACGAGGAATCTCGCCAAAGGAGCAGAACGTGAAGGCGATAAAGGATGCCAAGGCCCCATCAACCAAGGAGGAAGTGCGGTCATTCCTAGGAATGGCCGAGTATTACAGCAGGTTTGTTAGACAATTTGCCACAAGAACACACAGGATGAGACTACTGACCAGGCTCAATACAAAATTCGAATGGGATGAGGAAGCCCAGGCCGAATTTGAAGCCATTAAGGACTGTATCAGCCATGCCATTCCCCTGCAGGGATTCGCCCCCACAGATAAGTCCATAGTGACAACGGACGCCAGTGACAAGGGCTTGGGGGCTGTCTTGGCGCAGGAGAGGGAAGACGGAACAAGAGAAACCATCAGTTTTGCATCCCGGGCGCTGTCCCCGACGGAACAGAGGTACAGCGTAATTGAAAAAGAGATGCTGGCGGTCACGTGGGCGCTGTGCAAATTTCGCCAGTTCATATGGGGCACGAGATTCAGGCTCCAGACGGACCACAAGCCACTCATCAAAGTGTTGACGTCATCAGGTCATGACACGGCCACTCCGAGGATAGCAAAAATGACCCTGAAATTGCTGGATTTCACATACGATGTGGAATATCTCCCAGGTACGCAAAACAAGGTGGCAGATTATCTCAGCCGGGCAGCGGCCATGGAGGAAGCTCCGGGAGAGTCTCAGGACACAGAGGAGATGGTTGCCAGCATGGAAGACCATGAGTCGTCCATCAGTGCGCAGGAGTGGCAAGTGGCATATGAACTCGACGAGGAGAAGATGGAGGTAAAGAAACATCTCACGTTGGGGTGGCCGGATAAGAAGAAGCTGACGGAGGGGGTCCGGCGCTTCTATGAGATGAGGGAAGAATTGTCCCTGAGTGACTTGGGAATCTTCTTGTACAGAGGAGAGAGAGTTGTGCCCCCAGTGACGCTGATACCCCGACTCCTGAAGGTGCTGCACGAGGGGCATCTGGGCATAGTGAAAACCAAGGCTTTGGTCAAGCAAATGTATTGGTGGCCAGGAATGGATGCCCACATCGAGAGACAGGTGCGGGAGTGTGAACAGTGCCAAGGAGCGGACAAAGTGCTACGCCCACTCCGTCCTGCATTAGGAAAATTCGACACCCCACACGGCCCATGGGAGGAAGTGGCCATAGACATCCTTGGGCCCATTCTGGACAACAGAGGAGTGAATAAGTACATATGTGTGGTAGTAGACAAGTACTCCAAGTGGCCAGAAGCAGACATCCAAGAGTCGATGGACACCGACACGATCTTGAAGTTTCTGACAGGGCTGTTTCTCAGGGAAGGAATACCCAGAACCATCCTAAGTGACAACGGACCGCAGTTTGTGTCGGATAAGTGGGAGAAATACATGAAGAGGAACGGAATCGAAGTAAGACACACGGCAGTATACCATCCGGCGTGCAATGGTCAAGTCGAGAGGTTCAATAGAGTGCTAATGGGCTCCATTCAGGCAGCAATATCGCAAGGAAAGGACTGGGAAGCAGAAATGATGAACATGATATGGGCCTACAGGATAACGCCCTCAGTGGTGGGGTACAGCCCGTTTCAAGTGTTAAGAGGTAGGCATCCCTTCACAAGGGACAACGTGGCATGGAGGGAGAAGACCATCACCAGCAAGTGGTCCCCGGCCGTGGTGCAACACAACCTGGAGAAGGCCCAGAAAATCTACGCAGCACACTATAACAAACGTCGCGGCACCAAGGACACAGAGCTAGAAGAAGGGGAGTGGGTGAGGATCAAGCTCCCTACCTTGCAGAGGAAGGGCGAAAGCAAATTCAGCCAGCCGCTACAGGTCAAGGAGGTGCGGGGCAGGGCGGCCCTCCTCAGTGATGGCAGAGTCTGGTCGCAGGATCGAATGGCCAGGGTAAACAAAATCCTAGTTTGGCCCAAGACTGAGGAAATCGAGAGGAGCTTGGACCACCAGGAGGCTCTCCCGCTCCCTGAGTACGGCGCAGACGACCAAGAGGAAAGCATAAGGGACGACCATGAAGAAGCAGTGGGGAGAGCCAGGCCGATGGACGGAGAAGCAAGACAAGTGAGTGCGGAGCAGAGTACAGGCGGGAGAGATACTGAGATGTCCCAAGGAGAGATGGCGGTGAGAGAGAACAGACCGGTAAGACACACCCGCAGTGGAAGGGCAGTGGTAGTGCCCTCTCGTTATAATGACTTTGTGATGAATGGACACTAGATTGGTGCCAGCCCCCGGGCACCCCACATAGACTTTGGACACTATAAAGGACACCACCCTGGGGAGGAAATGTTATGTTTAGTATTGTGTAAAGGGGGGAGATATGTAGTGTGCGCTCTAGCCTATCGGCGCATACGGGATTACGCGATGCGCCGTAGGCTAGAGCGTCATAGGCGCGCATGCGCAGAGAGCAAAGTGAAACGGCGCGAAGGCAGAAATCGGCAGTTGGCGACCGGAGCAGTCGGCGGTTAGACGCTCGGCGCCCTTAGTTTGTACCTTGTATCTGGAAACAGAATAAACGCATTCCTGTTCACCACAACCAGTGTCAGTGCATTACAGTGGGTAATACCAACTTTACAGTACCTCAAGTGATAATTAGAAAAATAGTTCAAGCAGTACCAGAAAAGAGGCTTTGAAGCACCCGCCTGTTGCGTGACCTGAGCACAGCTATTGATTGGGCAGAAACTGTGTGCCTGCATCGAAATAGATTGCTTGTTGCACTCTTATTGGCTGATGAGGGTTGCTCTCTCACATGAGCCCTGTGTTCGAAGGTAATGACGCAGCAACTTTTGTGGCAGTCCTATTGGCTGAAGAGGTATTTCCAATTTAGGGGTAAGCGAAATCCGCATAATTTGCTTCCTCATAATTACACGAAAAGTTGCGGAATTTATGCAAAATGTTAATCTGTCCTCTTCCCTTGCATTTTTGTGTGAAATGCATCCTTGCATTCTGTTGTTCCAATGTGTTTGCAGTGCATTTTTATTGGAAATAAGACCCAAGTGACAAAATAAAAGCGCCCTCCATTATTAAATTATATAGCTAAAAAAGTGGCCCATGTTTTGCAAATGAGGGCAGTATTGAACTTGTAAAGACACGATGTAGAAGTGTTTTATAAGGTACAGAAGACTGCATGGATTGGAGCTTGATGCAGGCGATGTTTGTTTAAAATGTAATCGCAGGGAAATCAACAGTAAAAACCAGCCCTGCTGAACATAAAACAGGTCCACAAACAGCAAACAAAATATAAAGTCCAGCACAATGACCTGTCGGAGCAGCCCTTTGCCGGCTGCCTGGGGTCCACGCAGTGGACCCGCTAACAGGGCGGCCGCTTTAGTGCCACAAGAGGGCACAAGAGGCAGCCTTCCAGTGTTTCGGACCCTCGGGGGTCCGGATGGCCGCGTCACTTCTGGTCAGAGGTAGGCGGGGAGGAGGTATATATACCTTTCCCTGCCCACTGGGTGCCCTCTTTGCCCTTTGCCACGACCCCTGATGCAGTTTCCCACCCTACTGCATACCCGGCGTGAAGCAGGGCGTGGTGTTTTTTTTTTTGTCTAATGTATTCTTTTGTGTTGCAGGCATTGTTACAGGGCGATCAAGAGGCTGTAAGGTACATACGGGTACCCTCTGCAGGAGCACAACAAGGGTGCAAAGGCCAAATATCCACAGGAAGGTCCTCGTGTGGGACCCTGGAGGAGCGACGGCGCCCCTTTAGTACTACGGGCGGTTGTGGACCTGAGAAACCGGGGGTTGCCTGGCAGGCTCCGCCCCCCCTATGGGGCGTGAGCAAAAGGGGTGGGCTGTTGGCCCACCGGTGGGAGGGGTTTACCCTCCCCCAAAATATAGGAAACACCGTTGGGCAGGGCCCCGGTGTAATTTGGCTCATCAGGTGGCAGGCGGCGAGGGGCTGCCTGCCTTGGGATAGCCCGTAAGCTAACCCACAAATCTTGGCATCTTTGTAATGCTAGTAAACCTGCAGCAATGTTTCTCCACAAAGAAGGTGTCTTGTCTGGTTATTTCTCTATGAGATTGCTGCATGGATGGATGGTGAATGTTGCCGATATTGGCACTTTGGGCATTGCCTGATATCCTATAGATTAGTCCCATCCTGTGTGTGACTTGCAGGTTCTACCTCAACTACGGCTCATGGTTTGATGTGCTCTGATAGAAAAGGATGAATTACTCACCACGCACTGTGAAAACTCATGAGGTTGATACTTTTGCTGTACCTATGTGCATACAGTGTGATTGTGTGCATAAAAGGTAAGTAGTGTACCTGCAAGCTTGCAGTCAGAGAGGCATGCAGGGTGAATGGTGTGTCTGTGTGAGTGGTATCCATGTAAGTGGAATCTGTGTGAAGGTGGTGTCTGTGTGGGTGCAGGTCGAGAGGTGTTTCTGTGTGACTGGTGTCTGTGTGACTTGAGTCTGTGTGAAGGATCTGTGTGAGTGCCATTTGTGTGAGTGGTGTCTGTGTAGGTGCAAGTCGAGTGGTGATTCTGTGTGAGCTGTGTCTGTGTGAGAGGTGTCTGTGTGATTAGTGTCTGATTGAATGATCTGTGTGAGTAGTGTCTGTGTGTGTGCAGGTGGAGTGGAGATTCTGTGTGAGCTGTGTCTGTGTGAGTGGTGTCTGTGTGACTGGTGCCTTAATGAAGGATTTGTGTGAGTAGTGTCTCTGTGTGTGCAGGCCAAGTGGTGTTTCTTTGTGAGCTGTGTCTGAGTGATTGGTGTCTGTGTAAATGATGAGTGTGAGTGCCATTTGTGTGAGTGATGTGTTTGTGGATGCAGGTTGACTGGTGACTGGGTGAGTGCAAGTTGAGTGATGTCTGGTGAGTGGTGTGTTTTTGTGAGTCCAGGGTGAGCAGTGTGTCTTTTTTTTTAGTCCAGGGTGAGCTGTATGTCTTTAATGGTATCCAGAAAAATACTGAGTGCAGAATATGGAATACCACTATATATTCAACGTTAGTATATAGAGGTAAGTATTAAACTACAGTCCTTCGCTTCACATCTACATACAATAACTATCAGTATTTGTTGGCAAAACAGTGGTTATATTTTGAAATCAGTATGTGTCCAGGAGGATACCCTCATGGTACACAGCCTGAAGTTAAGAATAATAACTCTAAACCTTTCAGTGGGCAGACTGGCACTCCGAGTACCTTGGTATGATTATTACCCACACCAGATAGGAGGCATGGGGTGTAAAATACTGCACCTCTGGTCGCTCGCCTAAAGCGGGGCATGGATACTTGGGAATGCCTGCCGCTGAACATAGCAGGCCGAGGGGCCTTATTCAAGATGATGTCTCTTCCACGAATACTATAAACCTTACCAAACTACCCGTACGCTCTGCCCCTACGTTCTTTACAACCCTACAGGCGGCGATGGTGAAATTCCTGTGGAAAGTGGGCCAACCACGGATCCCTGTCTGTAAATGCGTGCTGGGACCCTATGAAGGAGAGTTGGGTATTCCAGACTTGCATCTATACTACTAGCTTAATTCTCCCGATTCAGACTGGCCATTCCCAGACCACAGTGACCCTGCAATAGCAGTAGAAATCCAGGACCTTGAGCAATACAACATGATAAACCTTCTATATGGGCCAGCCAACCGTACCGACCCACCCCCGTGACTGCGAGATCCTTAGCCTGTTGGCATCGGGCGCTGAGATGGATCAAATGAAGAAAAAAACACATACCCTCACACCATATATTCATCTCCCTTTAAGGTAACAGAGACCACAGTATTACTCCGTGTTTCATTTGTCCGTGGTGATTGCTTGCGATTTCATATACTTTTACCTGCTGACACTCACACACCTGTAACATTAATTTTTAGTAGAAAGCAATACTTCATCACCCTACATGTATAAGGAAAAGGCATGTATATAACCTAAGCACATGAATGTGATGATTACTCGTGCTACTTTCTTAGGGTATCTTTTACTTCAGAAGCCAATACAAACAATGCACAATAATAACGCATTTACATTAACTTTACGTAGTGAGATGCATGACATAAGTTTACTGCAAAAGTACGTCATACTAAAACTTGGATCTATGACAGAATTTCGACAGACAGAATTTCGACCTACACAAATATCGGCGTAATTATATCGATTGCAAAAATATCGACGCCTATGTACAACATGGTAAGTACCAAAATATCGAAAAAATAATATCGATGTTAAAAATATCGTTGTCAAATATATCGGGTTTTTTTGGGTTTAAAATAACATAAAAAATACTGTAAATAATACTTCTAAATTACTTAAACATATTTAAATATATTTAATAATGGTAAAAAAATAATAACACATATTTAATAAAAAAATAATATTTACAAATCATATATAATATATACTTACTTAACAATAATTACTATTCCCACTCCAGTGGGTGCAACAGTAGGGAAAACTGACCCTGAACCCAAAAAATATCCCTTTACCCAAGAACTGAAAACTGACCCTGAACCCTAAAAATACCCCTTTACCCAAAAACCCAAAACTGACCCTGAACCCTAAAAATACCCCTTTACCCAAGAACTGAAAACTGACCCTGAACCCTAAAAATACCCCTTTACCCAAAAACTGAAAACTGACCCTGAACCCTAAAAATACCCCTTTACCCAAAAACTGAAAACTGACCCTGAACCCTAAAAATACCCCTTTACCCAAAAACTGAAAACTGACCCTGAACCCAAAAAATACCCCTTTACCCAAGAACTGAAAACTGACCCTGAACCCTAAAAATACCCCTTTACCCAAAAACTGAAAACTGACCCTGAACCCTAAAAATACCCCTTTACCCAAAAAACCAAAACTGACCCTGAACCCTAAAAATACCCCTTTACCCAAAAACTGAAAACTGACCCTGAACCCTAAAAATACCCCTTTAACCAAAAACCCAAAACTGACCCTGAACCCTAAAAATACCCCTTTACCCAAAAAAACAAAACTGACCCTGAACCCTAAAAATACCCCTTTAACCAAAAACCCAAAACTGACCCTGAACCCTAAAAATACTTCTTTACCCAAAATTAATTAATATTACAATTAAATTACTTCCCACCCTATTCCCCTATAAACCCACAACCCGCTCCAGTAGTAAAACATATAATTTACTTAAAAATATACATAAATTATCAATTAATTAATCAATTAATC
Source organism: Lissotriton vulgaris (assembly GCF_964263255.1). NCBI lineage: Eukaryota > Metazoa > Chordata > Amphibia > Caudata > Salamandridae > Lissotriton > Lissotriton vulgaris. The sequence continues at coordinate 357,327 of NW_028242234.1, read as the reverse complement.
AATTAAAATAATTCATTGCCAATTAATATTTAATTGCAAAAATAAATTAATCATTAAAAAATAATTATTTAATTACAAATAAATTACTTCCCACCCTATTCCCCTAAAAACCCACAACCCGCTCTGGTAGTAAAACCTATTATTTACTTTTATATATTTTTTATTTATAAAAACATATTAAACACATATTATAACAATTCATTTAAATACTTAACTAAAATTTCTAACACATATTAGTAAATCGAAATTACTTACATCGATATATATGCTATCGATATAAGTAATGTCGATATTACTTACATCGATATATATGCTATCGATATAAGTAATTTCGATATTACTTACCTTAGGGTCGATATTCTGGCCATCGATATTCTGGACATCGATATTCTGTCCCTTCGATATTAGCAACTCGATATAAGTGTAAGTCGAAATTAAAGATTCGATATTTTGACTGTATACCCTAAAACTTAGTGGCTTGTTTTTTACATATACAGGTGTCTAAAATATATATTCACAAGCATTAGTCTTTGTGAAACGCAGACCGACAGTAACCACTGAATGATTAAATTCAAAATGCTAGGGACCTCTTGTTTCCCTCAGCATTCAGGTCCTAAAGAATCATACGGCCCTTAGTGGTCGGAGTTAAATAATTCGGTCTTTGGAGGTATCAATACTCCCCAGGACCTTCCTGTGTCTTTACTTGTCTTTGGGAATAGATCTCTCCTGGCCACATTTCAAAATACGCCGACACGTTTCGACCTTCGCGGTGGGCCTGAGAACATTTTAACATACCGTAGGTGATCCTCACCGCAAGTTGTGTACATTAGTGGGACACATGCATGAACTTCCAGGAGGCTCCACCACAAGAATTTGTGGGTGCGGAAAAGGATCCTCTCTAAGCAGAATAATTCCTGTGGAGCTATATGCTTGATTTCACCGGACTCACGGATTACTGCATGACTGGTACAGGGAGTCCCAGGGGGGTCTGCAGGGGATTCCTTGTATTGGGGGTGGTGTGTCCCTTGCTCTGCAGAGCGCCACTTCCAAGTTCTTGTCTCCCGTCCTTAGTCCCAGTTGGGAAACTCCTGCGGTCAGCCGTGTTTGATGACGTCTCACTGCTACTTGCGAAAATGTTGGACCAAATGGCAAGGCGTGCCAACTGGGAAACGGCTAAATGGTGCAGGACATGGCTACATCACACAGCAACTCTCAAAGGCTTGAGGGCCTGAGATGTTTTAGACAACTCTAAACTAAGGTATATATAGGAGGGCAACTCAATGCACACATTCCCATGCCTTAAAGACACTTATGGCATGCACAGAACACAATTCTACCTCTACTTGCAAATACAACATGCCCTTGAACAACACCACAGCAACCTACAGGTTGTCCCGGACCACAATCCTCTAGAGGCCAATGTCACAATCATCTCTTTGGAGACAAAGGGAGTTAGAAAGTATACAGGACCAGTGGCGGCTGACCCCGATGTAAAGTGGTAGGGCAGCAAGGATGGAAGGGGACATAAATGCATTACAAAAAATTAAAACCTAAATTGAGACTTACCTGACACGGTGTCTTCCTCTTCTCCTGGTCCCCGACTGGTGCACACTGCACAGGCTCCCAGATGCCAATCTCAGCCTTGCTCTGATGCTGGGAATGCTACTGCCAACATGAGAGCAGAGCTGGGATTGGTCTGAGCGCCCTGCTTTGCTGCTCAAACAGGCAGTGGGAGTCTCTGGCTTTTCTCCACTTTGCTGGCAACGCAGTCGGGTGGAGAAATGCTAAGTGCGCCTGACGGTTAGGCCAGCCTAAAACAGCTGGCCAAACCGTCATGCGCACTTAGTAAGTAGTGCCCACAACTCCTCTTCCTGAAGCTATGGATGGCTTGGCCTGCCCCATGACCGGCTACCCAACAGAGGCAACGGTGAAAAAGAAAATGATAATAAAATATTTTTATCACCGTTGCCTCTGCAGCAGGGGGGGTGACACTAGCCGCCCAGCAGATAACACCACTGGCCTCATAACAGCATGAGAGGGTGATGGGAGGGTAATGTGGGTACATTTGGGGAAGAGGACCGGGTGGAAGCAAGGATGGCCTCCCGAGTTCTGGAATTCTCCACGAAATTGCTGCCGATTGAACTCAAATACCTACACCGGGCATATTATAGCCCAACACAACTGAGCAAAAAGAAACTTGGGCTGGCCCGGCATTGTCTTCGGCGCAAGGTGGCACTGGGGATCTTCTTCCACACTGTCTGGGCGTGCCCGGTCATACAAAGATACTGGTCCAAGGTATACCACATACTGTTCACGATAACATAACGCCTGGTAACACCGGAGCCTAAAATGATGTTCCTGAGGCTGATGGACGAGTGTTTGGGGGTATGGCGGGGGGGCGGAATGCACTAGACCCCTGGTGGCTACCGGCCTCCTGCTGGCCAAGAGAGACATAGCCCATCATTAGGAGGCTAAGCAGGCACCTCCTGTAAGGTCATGGACTAATTGCATGGACTACTTCTCCAGGGCGGAGGAATACATGTATAAATCTAGGGGCTGTCCTCAGAAACACAGCAAGGTCTGGAAAGCATGGGTACCTACTCCACTAGCAGTGATATGTGACCATCTAGTGACTGTCTCCTGCTGCAAACATACATCAAAGAGGGGGGGGAGATGAGGAGCCCCAAGAATAACATGAGTTGTTTGAAAAATTTGAACATTAACAATGTTGCAATATCAATAAAAAGAGTTGGGAAAAAAAGAAAAAGAAATCTATAGGTACATTATCATTGTCTCCTTGGCCATATAATGGTAGATGATAGATTGGTGTTGGTTGGTATTAATGGATGGTCATTGTGTCCTCGAATATTGTGGTGCACAGGTATGTGTAGTGAGTAAAACTAAACCTGGCTGGAAGCTGCAGTGCTCTCTCCTGCCACTTGGGGGCTCTAGTTTCCGATTTCCCTTGATTAGAGGAAAACCTCCCACAGAGATGTGTTTCTAGGGCCTCGTGCGGCCAGGCTGGGAGTGCACCGAGGCTGGTGGGAGTGACAGCTGCTTTATACCCCAAACAGGACCCGAGCCAGCGGCTCATTAAGCAGCGGGATCGCACTCTGTGAATTTTCATTTTACACTTTGGTTTGCAACCCAATCCCTTTTGAAATTGATTGCCTCGTTTTCAAATTGTTCTTTTTGCCTGGATTTGAAGTGAAAAGATAAATAGGGTCCATGTGAACACAGCCGGGGTACTGTAATTGCAGGGAGCAGCCCACCTACTCGTGTGTGAGGGGGGCTCCCTGGGTGGGGGGCTTCACTTTCAACTTGTTTCATAATAGGCTGCAGGCTCCCAGCTATGAGGGCCCAGCACTTGGGGCCACCTGTCAATGCCACAGCCTATTAGGAACTAACTAATGGAGGCAGAGAGTGCCCCCCAGGAGGTCTGTAGGGCGCGAGCCCCTTGAGCACCAGATGGAACTGCTTGGACAGACAGTAACAAAGATGGCTGCCAGTGCAGCAATGTCGTGCAGCTCGCGGGCCTTTGTTAGGGGCGGTGGGTCTGGTTACAGAGACCCACTCCTTTCCATAACGCGAGGAAGACACAAAGGAGCAGAAGCAAAGAGAGTGAGTGAAAGAGAGAGAGAAAAACTGAAAGGAAAGAGTCAGAGGCATGAACTGGTTCCCTCTATGTACTCTAAGAACATTGTCCTCGAGAGGTATTCAGTGCCACTGTATTGTATTGTAATTGTAATTGCATTTATATAGCTCTTACTACCCCTGACGAGGCGTCAAAGCGCTTTTTCGGCGAGTAGCACGCTACTCCGGTACCCATAGAGGATTAGTGTTGAATTTGTATAGTGAAACATGCAAGTACATTTTAAGTGGTGAATAGGTTAGTCAGTTATTTGGATTCGGAATGATAGCAGAAGGATAGAGGAGGACAAAGGTTTGTATTTATTTATCGCTTGTTGACGCACGCTATTCAGGAAGCCCATAAAGGATTAGTGGTGAATTAATATGGTGAAATATGAAGTAATTTCAGTGGTGGATATTAGTCAGTTATTTGGAGTGAGAAGGATAGTGGAGGGATAAAAGCGGAAGAAAGGTTTGCATTCATATAGCACGTGTTACCCCTGATGGGTGTTGAGGCGCTTTTTTGACCAGTAGCATGCCACTCCAGAACCCATAAAGGATTAGTGGTGAATTAGTATAGTTGAATATGGAATTTGAGAAGTGAACATGTTAGCCTGTTAATTTTGATTGAAAAGGATAGTGGAGGGATAAAAGAGTGAAAGATGTTTTTTTGTTGTTTATTTTGTTTTTAGCAGTAGGAGGAGGCTTTTGGATGAGTAAGAAGGAGTTTTGGAGGGGAGGAGTCAGAGGGAAGAGTTTAGAAAGGTTTGTTTTAGGGGATCGGTATAGTAAAAGAGGTGTCAGATGATGCAAGGAGGGGTAGAGCAGGAGAGAGTCTAGAAACGGTTATTTTGGGGATCATAGTGGTGGTATGGGGTTTGGGATAAATAGGAATGGATGTAGAGCACAGGTATTCATAGTACGGCCCGCGGGCCTCGAGCGGCCCGGCAAGTCTTCCGTGGCGGCCTGCCACCCGAGACATCGTACCTGTGTTTTACTTTTTTTTAAGAGTGTCTGCAGCAGCGCGAGAGACTCACAATCCTAGCGATGGCCAGAGTAAAGCTGCAGGGGCCTAAGAAAAAGTGAAATACATCAGAGCCTCATTAACATGCAAATTGTCTTTTAAAGACCTGTGAAGTGCTCGGGTGCGGCTGTGTGTGTCTGTGTACCCAGGCTGGCACACAGGCAGGGTGAGATGACAGAGGGTGACAGAGGGAGTGGGAGGGAAAGGGAGGGGGACGGAGATGGAGTGAGAGGGAGAGGGAGGGAAAGGGAGGGGGACGGAGAGGGGGCGAGAGGCAGGGAAGAGGACAGAAAGGGAGTGAGACGGAGAGGGAGTGAGAGGGAGGGAAAGGGAGGGAGACAGATAGGGAGTGAGAGGGAGGGAAAGGCAGGGAGACGGAGAGGGAGTGAAAGGGAGGGAGATGGAGTGGGAGTGAGGGAGGAAAAGGGAGGGAAAGGGAGGGAGACGGAGAGGGAGGGAGAGGTTGGGAAAGGGAGTGAGAGGGAGGAAAGGGAGGGGGACGGAGAGGGAGTGAGAGAGGAGGGAAAGGGAGGGAACGGGAGGGAGATGGAGAGGGAGTGAGAGGGAGGGAGACGGAGGGAGATGGAGAGAGAGTGAGAGGGAGGGAAAGGGAGGGAGACGGAGTGAGAGGGAAAGAAAGGGAGGGAGACGGAGTGACAGGGAGTGAGAGGGAGGGAAAGGGAGTGAGATGGAGAGGGAGTGAGAGGTAGTGAGAGCGAATGAGAGGGAGTGAGAGGGAGACAGAGGGAGGGAGAGGGAGGGAAAGGGAGGGAGACAGAGAGGGAGTGAATGGGAGGGAAAGGGAGGGGGACGGAGAGGGAGTGAGAGGGAGGGAGCTGGAGAGGGAGTGAGAGGGAGTGAGACGGAGGGAGATGGAGAGGGAGTGAGAGGGAGGTAGAGGGAGGGAAAGGGAGGACAGGGAGTGAGAGGGAGGGAAAGGGAGTGAGATGGAGAGGGAGTGAGAGGGAGGAAAAGGGAGGGAGACGGAGAGGGAGTGAGAGGGAGTGAAAGGGAGGGAGACAGAGAGGGAGTGAGAATGAGGGAAAGGGACAGAGAGGGAGAAGGAGTGAGAGAGAGAGGGAGAGAGAGAGAGAGAGAGGGGGTGAGACAGTCAGAGTGAGTGAGACAGAGGGGGAGTGATAGGGAGTGAGAGAGAGTGAGACGGTCAGATTGAGTGAGACAGAAGGAGACAGGAGAGAGGGAGGGAGAGCTAGAGAGAGGGAGGAAGACCGAGAGAGAAAGAGAGAGAGAGATGTGTGTATGCCGGGTCTGGTGGCTCCGTGGACGAAGGCGTCCGCTGCAGGGATCTGTGATCAAACTCATGGTCAGTTTTTTTTTTGCTCTAGCCCCGCCCCTTCCCCCACTGACCCTGCCCCCACCGGTGCGGCCCTTGGACACAAACCAAACTGTAAATTTGGCCCCCGAGAGAATGTTTGTGAGTACCTATGATGTAGAGGATATATTGATAGATGTGTAGGCTGAGGAATAGGGTAGTGCTTTGGAAAAGCTAAATTAAAAGAAAGTGATAAATATATAGATCCATAAGTACCATAAGTTTGTGGATGTGGATGGTGTGGGCTGGATATTGCTAAATGGGTTAATGGGCAGCAATTGTGGCCCTGGCCCTGGTCAGTCTCGAACAGGCTCAAACAGGCAACTGCCCTTGTCCTCTCCGCCCTTAGCCTCAAAGCCCGGGCTGAGACACCCTAACCCTGGCCTTTTATTTCCCTAGTAATCAGGTGACCCATTCAGGCAATGGGAACCCTAGCCCTAACACTATCCAATCACAACACTAGCCCTAAAATCTAGAACCAATAGGACACCAGGACATTACAGCCAATCTTAGCCCAAGTCCAAACACCCAATCAGTTAAAAAACCCTGATCTCTACTTCCAATAGAGGCCCTAGCCCTACTAGTAGTCCCAAGTCCAAGCAACCAATGGCACAGGAAGCCCTAGCCCCTACTTCCAATAGAAAGCCTAACCCTACTCTTAGACCCACAACTAGTCTAGCAACCAATCATACCAGAAGCCCTAAGCGCTACTTCCAATTAAAGGTCTAACCCTAGCCCTAGTCCCACCCTATTCCCAACAACTGGTTGTGTGTCTTAGAGTTACATTTTGTACAGTGGAATAGTGCATTGTAAAGTGGCATAGAATGGAGTGGCATACAGTGGAGAGGCATAGATTCGAGTGGCATAAGGTAGAGGGGCATACAGTGGAGTGGTATAGATTTGAGTGGCATAAGGTAGAGTGGCGTATAGTGGAATAGTATAGAATGGAGTGGTCTAGAGTGCAGTGACATAGTGTGGAATGTGGTAGAGTGGAGTGGCATACAGTGGAGTGGCATAGATTTGAATGGCAATATAGTAGAGTAGCGTATAGTGAAATAGCATAGAATGGAGTGGCGCAGAGTGCAGTGGCATACAGTGTGCTAGAGTGGATTCGCATGCAGTGGAATAGTGCAGAGTGTAGTGGCATATAGTGGAATAGCATACAGTGGAGTGGGGTAGATTGAAGTGGTGTAGAGTGGGGTGGCATACAGTAGAATAGAATACACTGGATTGGGGTAGAGTGGAGTGGTGTAGAGTGGCATAGAATGGAGTGGCACACAGTGAAGTGACGGAGAGTTGAGTGAGGTACAGTGTAGTGGCCGGCATGCAGTGGAATAGTGTAGAATGGAGTAGAGACAGAATGAAGGGAGGGATGTACAGTGCAGTGACATAGAGTGGAGTGGTGCAGGGTAGAATACAATAGGATGGAGTGTTGTAGAGTGGATTGGGGTAGAGTGTAGTGGGGTAAAATGTAATAGCATACAGTGGAATGGCATGGACTAGAGTGGCCTACAGTGGGGTGGTGTAGAGTGGAATAAAGTTGAGTGCAGTCGCGTACAATGCATTGACTTAGAGTGAAAAGAATAGAGTGGAGTGGCAGGGCCTGGAGTGTCATACAGTGGAATAGCGTAGAGTTTAGTAGCTTACAGTGTAGTGGCATTGATTGGAGTGGCTTAGAGTTGAGTGGCGTACAATGTAATAATGTACAGTAGAGTGAAGTAGAGTGATGAAGTGACTATAGATGGGTTGCATTTAGTGGAATTGCTTAAAGTGGAGTGGCTTAGAGTGGAATAGCAGACAGTGGAGTGGTGTCACTGGAGTTACATTGAGTGGAGTGGCATAGAGTGGAACAGCCTGGAGTGTAGAGAAATAGAGTAGAGTGTCATACTGTGGTGTAGCATAGACTGGAGTGTGTCGTAGAAAGGAGTGGTGTAGAGTGTAATAGCAAAGAGTGGAACAGTGTAGAGTGGAGTGACGTATATTGGAGTGGTGTAGAGTGGAGTGTGATACTTGGAACAAATGTAGCGTGAAAGTGGGTGAACTGATGTAGAATTAATGTGGCACGAATATAGATATTGTGGTGTAAATGATAATCTTTGGTAGTAGGTATAAATAGAGTAAGTAGTGGTAACCTTATATGTGTTAAAATACTTAGTTATATATTGTGCTGCTGTACACTGCAGCAACTTCACGATATACTGTGCTACTTGCCAATGAGAAGGCAGTATGTGATTAGCTAAAGGTTGTCTTTACAAAACGTAAAAAGCAGCCATGTCGTTTTCAGCACCCTTTCACTGCATTGTGGGTTAGAGCCTTAGATATAAGTAAGTACTAGATTTTATTGTTGTTCCTTACCACTCTATCAAACCATTGGCGGGCCGAACATGCACAAAAGTGCTGTGGACTCCATTCCGGACGTGGGAATTTGGTTCTTTTAATCTGAAAATATTTTTTTAAAAAGGCATACACCCTCCACCCCCCTTTTCTCCAAAAAGGCCAAAATGAAGTAGGAAAAATCAGCACTGCAACCCTGTGGTAGTCATGCAGGACCAGATGATTTAAAAAAAAAAAACTAAACGGACCGGGAACCATTTTTTATTAAAATACCCTTGGGATGTGCCAGGGAGTCTGTGCATCTTTATTTCACTTAATTAATTCTTGGGAGGAGGCATCTATGCAGTTCCCTCCCTGAGCCAGACTTCATCCCCTGGTGCTGGATGCAAAAAAAGAATGCCCCAGGGAGATTATAAGGAAAGGATGCACCATAGTGCTCCCCGGTGTCACTGTGCCACCTCCCGCTCCCATTCCAATAGCTCGGGATGAAGAGCACAGAAGCTCCCACTCCCGAAATGGGACTTTACTGCCGAGCGGGGAGCTGGCAGCGCAGCGCAGCGCAGGAGTGGGGTCCCATGCTGTCCCACGTTGTTGGTGACATTAGTTGTACCAGGTGGGACCCGAGACATCCAAATTTAAAAGAAAACCAAGCAAAGAGAACGCAGTGCAAGGCCACAAAAAGTATAGGAATTCAACATGAGGACCCGCTAATTAAAGATGCACTGAAAGGACTGGCGCAACACATAATGCCCTGACAGGGGGCTCATTTACACATCTTGCAGCTTTTGTGGTGCCCCAAAATGAGCAGCAATACCACCAATGAGTAGAGGAAGTTTTGTGGGGGCTTCAGGGAGCAGAGCATTCCCCTCTCCAGGAATGTATTTGAAAATTTGCCTGAAGTTTCCGCGGGCGTTGGATTGATGACCCCAGGACAGGTTTGCCACTGAACTAAGCATTGCCAGGGCTGGATCTTTTGGTTTTCAGCTGGGGAGTGTGGGGTCTGCTTGTGTTTTGTTCCATAGCTGCACTATGTAGTCTGAATATGTATAAAAAAGGCTCTAGCACATGTAATTTTGTAAGTTTTGAACCATAAGGGTTTGTTGGAAGATTAATAAACAACCAATGCAGTGCTTATCTCAATGACAAAAAGTATTTTCTTGGGGTCTTGGTTTTAATGATTGAACAAGGGGTGGCCCAGCACTCAAACTAATATATCATGTAAGTGGAACTTGTTGGTAATCCACACATTTAAAAGCTCAACATCAAGTAAACAGTGTATCAAGATCTTCCCAAACAAAAATAGGAGAAATGCTGGTGAGTTTTGATTGTAGGTATGAAAATTCTTTATTCTTTTTTCAATTTCTTAAAATTCATAATCGCCAAAGCGTTTCGTCCTCATATGGACTTATTCAGGGCTCTGATGTATTTTAAGATCTTTGTTTGGCTTTGAGGATTCTTATATGAGATCCAATCGAATTTAAAAAGCAAGACACTATACAACGAAAACACAAATACGTGTATTCGTGTTGTTTCTCTTGATTCTGGGGGATCTAGTTTCTACTTAGGTTCTTAGATTAAATCATTTGAGATATGAATCTCGGTACATATCCTAAATGATTTAATCTAAGAACCTGAGTTCTTACTACACACAGCCTTAGCTCAGTGCACAACTCTTCCCGGAGAGGCCACTCCCTCCCGACACACAAGCTCCATTACATCACAATCCTCACAGTACGCACAGTTTTTCACAGAAAGCCAACTGTCTATGGATTCTCAAACCCTGCTAGGTGGTGAAGCCCCTATTACGCAAACCTTTCTCCTGTGGACAACTCTTCCCTGAGAGCCCACTGCCTATACACACGCCAGCCCCATTAGGAGGCTAAGCATGTTGCAAACACATATCATCATTAGCAGTACAGTAGCTACAGATATTTTGCTCTAGAGGTAGCTTACTAAATACCTTTCAGTGTAAAAATTGTATAGTAAACTGTCACACATGCCAAATGTACGTTGTAAGTGATGTCATCAATTATACCATCTGAGATGTCATCAGTGATGTCATCAATGGCATCATCATACATGTCATAAGTAACGCAAAATTTAATTTGTGCGGTCATGGCAGCTGCGCAAGTAATAGCTCAGTAAACTGTAAGTGGTGAAATTTAGAGGTTTTTTTTTGCTTAAAATGTTATTTTTAAATGACATTTTCACCTAACTACAACAACCTTTTAACCTTTTATCATTTAGTAAATAAAAAAATATATAGGAGTGTATAGTTAGCTGCACGTTTGACGTTTCCATAGGAAATTACTTTTTTTGCTTTGCTTATAACTTTGTCGCTTTTTGACGCATGCTCACAAAACTTTCCAAGAAAAAGTCTCAAAACTTTTAAAAAACCTCTCATCCACCTCAAAACTAATTTTTTTAACATGACCATGAATTTTCAGAGGATCCACGGTCAAAGTTAAAAACAAAAGCGCAGGCTCCAGAGCTTTAAAAATAAATCCAAGGCCAGGGTGGATGAGGGCAGGGCGAGGGGGGGGGGGGGGGGGGGGGGGTAAAATTCATTGGATAGGAAAGGGGACGTGCGCCCTCTCCTTCCTCAAGCCTCTTTAAGGCCCTGGGGACCCCCTCTCCTGGGACCATATTTTATTATAACTTGTGCCCTCACTAACTGTAACTTGTGCTCTCGCCATGCTCTACTAACTACCTCACATATTACCTCACTCACAACATGTTCTATGACCTCATTGATAGTGTCACTGCAACATTATAATGGCTCTTTAACCTCTAACCTTTTTTTTAGTAGAATTCTAAAGGTTTTTTATGTACCGTGACATTCACATAAACATAAAGCATGTGTATACCTCCATTTCTAGATGCATAATAAAGATATGTTTTTATGTTTTTTGTAAATATGTATATTTTTGAATAAATATAGGCATAGGTACATAAAGACTTATATATGTATATGCTTTCACATAAACATACACATAATGGTGTCATGGCTATACATAACACAGACTCATATTCCTGTGCATATGTACCCACCACATGTACATACCCATTATGATTTCTCTCTTGACTCCTGTGTGTGTGTCTGTGTGTGTGTGTGTGTGTGTGTGCCTGTGTGTGTGTGTGTGTGTGTGTATGGTATAAATACACATGCATTGTTACATAAATAGATTAACAGAGGTTGTTTTTTTTAAGTTTGAGTTTATTAAAAATTAAAGAAAAACAATACAAAAGCATAAAATATAAAAGAAGAAACAGATAAAATGATAAATGATTGAGTTAAACAATGTAAAGAAGATTATGATATTACAAATTACAAAGGGAATAAATACCAAATGCAATCAAGGAATATATATGCAAATAAAAACAACGTAAGCATATCAGTAATTGAAGAACCAACAAGACAATGCAATATATCAAGAACACTATTAAGAAAAACATTCAATAAGTAATAATAAGGAGGAAAAAGGCAACGGGAAATCACGGTGGTTCTTGTACTTCAACTGATCTAACATTGGAGGTAATGGCTGAGGGGGCAGATGAAGACAGATAATTCACGAAAGGGAGCCAGAGGAGGTCTCTTTTAATCGCTAGAGAAATGGGGGTAACATAGTTGAGGTTGTTTTAAAGTATTGTTTTTAGGTTTTGTTCTTTCTATTACTGTGCATTGTTGTGTTGTGATCATTGTAATCATGAATGAAAGGGACAACTCTTGACCAGTCATTTGAAGCTGAGATAGTTCTCAGTGGATCTTATTTTTGGGGTAAGGAACACCATTGTTTAGCTACTTGCATAAAAAGATGGTCCACTCAGGGTGGGATTTTGAGGCAGGGTGGCAGTCGAGAGCATAAGATTTTGTGTTTTTTTCTTATTTTGTTCCTGATTACACTTTCTGTTTGGCATAATCCATTCCACACATTGGAGAGTAGAAAGTGGGCCAGTAGGGATGGGAGTAGAAGCCAATAGGAGTTGTTCATTGGGGTGGTGATGTGCAGTGCTTAATTTGTGCCGGTGCTTTCCGGTGCTTAGCACCGGCACTTATTGATCAGGGCCGGGTCTACCCCACGCTGCAACTCGGGACATCATATGGCATTGTGGTGCTCGTAGGAAGTATATAAAATTACCTCACTGACTCACTCGGCGCAAACAGTGTTGTGTTTAACACTGGCAGACTGACGGTGTTCGTTTGTCTTCCGAGGCCGAGTTCCCGTGAAGCAATACTGCGTGAAGTCAGTGTGTTGTGGCAGTGGCTGTGAGAGCCATTAAAAATATTCACATCGATCGGCACTATAATACTATTATAGGATTCATCAGACCGTACGACTCTGACCAAATACACAAAACCTTTTCCAAATCCAATGTGAGTCATTCACAACATTAAACTATTACTGACTGGCGACGATGTGCATTACGAATTTGCCTTAGTTAGGCGGCAGCCAGCAGCCATTAGTTCAGTGTTGCACTGTTGCCTTGTGGGCGGGACACTGTTTGGGCTCAATTCAAAATTTGCAAACATTCGTGACAAGAATTTTCAATTCTATTAAGGACTAGGAGGCGAGGATTATGCTTTCTCATTTCTTTAATGAAATGCTCAGCAGCCAATAAAAACAACCAAAAAACTACATTTCCCATGAACACCAGGGAATAACCATAGAGAGTAGTGTATAAAAGGTCCCAACATTAGTCTGTCTTCCTCTTTCTTTGTGGAAACACGTCCAAGTTAAAGTAAAATCCCAAGTACAATAAGAACAATAATTCCAAACAAGCCGCAGTCATCCAGAGAATCCTGAAGTAGGCAGCAGAAGAACCATGGGTCCAGAAGCCAGGAGGAGAACGAGATTCCGACGAGGAACAAACAACATCACTTCTGGTCTGAACCTGGAAAAGATACGGAGCCATAATATCCAAAGTAATAACACTGTCAAGAGCAATCCAGGGAGGGAAGAACAAGGAGTGAAATATTTGTAATTGCATGTACACAGTCATAATACATCAGCATGCAAATATGAACCACGGGTGGGATAATCCTCGCCTCCTAGTCCTTAATAGAATTGAAAATTCTTGTCACGAATGTTTGCAAATTTTGAATTCTATGTCAGGACAGGAGGCTCCGATTATGCTTTTTTAAAGCTGATCCACCACTACAGAAGCAACACAATTAATAGGTTTAAAATAAAACGTTTTGAATACAGAGTCCGATGACCAATCTGCAGCCTTCATAATATCAAACAAGGTAACACCCATGGAATAGGCTTTAGAGGCCATCGCCCCACGTGCAGAATGCGCGCCAAACACAGAAACATCAACACCTGCTTCCGACATAAGCCACCGCACCCAGCGCGCCAAAGTAGCTGGAGTGACGGGGCGAAAAGGCTTTTGTAAAGCAATAAGCAGTTGACCCTGCAAGTCTGAACGAAAAGAAGCGGTACTCACCTCGTAATCCTTTAGGCACTGCACAACGCAAAGGTTGGGATGAGAAGGAAAAGAAGGGTAAGATATAGAAGGCGTATTAGATTTAGTACGTCTGGAAAGACGAAAAGTAACCCCTTCAGGAGTAAAACTGCGACCCGCAAGATCCAAAGCGTGGACATCTGACACACGCTTACATGAAACCAGACACAGTAACATCGTTAACTTCGCAGATAACTGCTTGCGAGACAACAAAGAATTCGAAGGCCAGGCTTCTAAGTACCGGAGAACAACCGAAACATCCCATAAAGTAACATATTTAGGCGCGGGAGGTTTCGCAAAACGAATTCCCTTAAGTAACCTGGAAACAAAGGGATGTTCACCCGCAGGTTTCCCATCGATGTGGGCATGACCCGCCGAAACAGCCGAGCGGAAACCATTGACAGTCGAGTAAGCCAGACCAGAGGTGGCTAAAGAGGCCAAAAAATTAACAATCACACTGATATCTGCTGAAACGGGATCAACTTGTCGTTGAGCACACCAATCGCACCATCGCTTCCAAGCCCCTTTATACCGTTTGTGAGTATTGGGAGCCCATGCCTCACTAAGGAATTTGGAAGCGTCGCTCGAAATGCCTGGGATCGTCCAACGATCCCCGAGATCCTCCACGCTAGCAGCTGAAGGGAGCCGGAGAGGATCAGGGGATGCGGATCTCCGAGAGGATCCAATAAGAGATTCCACAACGGGGGAAGGAGAAACGGCGGAGCGCAGCACATTTCCAGAAGCACCGGAAACCATGCTTGAGCCCTCCAGAGAGGGGCAATCAGAATCAGATCCGTCCGAAACCGTTTGGTGTAAGCCAACACCCTGGGAATCATTAGAAACGGTGGAAAAGCATAGCAAAGGGTCGATGGCCACTGTTGGAGAAAAGCATCCGTGGCCAGAGCCTGAGGGTCCGGTCTCCAACTGTAAAAGCGCGGAAGTTGCGCATTGAGGCGAGAGGCAAACAGATCCAACTGACATGGACCCCAACGCCGAAGGAGAGCACGGAAGACTCGAGGGTGAAACCTCCAGTCGCTGTAATCCCGGAGATGTCTGGAGTGCCAATCCGCTCTCTGATTGTGGCATCCCGGAAGATATTCCGCAATAACAGTGATCTTCCTCTGCAGACAAAAATGCCAGAAATCCTTGGCGATCTCCGCCAACACTTTGGACCTGGTCCCGCCCAGTTTGTTCACATAGCGGACTGCAGACACATTGTCCATCCGGAGAAGAACACAACAGCTCGGTTGCAGGGGGGAAAAACACTTGATCGCAAATGAACCCGCTAGGAGTTCCAGGCAGTTGATATGAAGAGTCAACTCCCGAGGGGACCAACGACCCCCGGTCGAGACAGATCCGCAGCGGGCTCCCCAACCCCACCGACTGGCATTGGATTCTATCACTAGAGCGGGGACGCACCGAAGAGGGCTCGACCATTCCAGGCCTTCATGTGGTCCAACCACCACTGCATCTCCCAACGGACCTCCTCTGTAAGAGGAATCTGGTCGGAGTACCCAAGACCTTTCCGGAGATGCAGAATTTTCAGCCGTTGCATCGCCCTGTAATGCAGAGGACCTGGAAAGATCGCCTGAATGGACGACGCCAACAGACCTACTACACGTGCCAACGACCTCAACGACACAGTCGGTCTGGAAATAACAGATGTCAACTCTCTCTTGATGTAATGCATCTTTTGCTTGGGCAAGAGAAGTTGACAAGCCACAGAGTCGATCTGGAAACCCAGGAAGTCTATAGACTGGGCAGGAACCAAGACCGACTTCTGAACATTGATCAGAAAACCTAGAGACTGTAATAGATCGATGGACCATTCCAGATGTCGTAGAAGCTGAAGAGGACAATCCGCCATAAGGAGAATATCGTCCAGATAAATAATCAACCGAACACCCCAAGACCGAAGATGTTCCACAACTGGTCTCAACAGCTTCGTGAAGCACCACGGTGCCGACGAGAGACCGAACGGGAGAACCTGATACTCGTACCAAACTCCCTGCCAGAGAAACTGGAGAAAACGGCGATGAGGTCTGTAGATTGGAATCGAGAGGTAGGCATACTTGAGATCCAGACGGACCATCCAGTCCCCCTCTCATAAGAGATCCCTCAAGAGATGGATGCCCTCCATCTTGAAATGTCGATAGACCACCCCTCTGTTGAAGTCTTTCAGGTTGAGAACTAGGCGAGAGCCGCCCCCTTTCTTCTCGACCAGAAAGACTGAACTGGCAAACCCCATGGGATGACGGGTCGTGGGAACAATCGCCCCTTTCTCGAGGAGGGTGTCTATTTCCCCGGAGAGACAAACCTGGTCCTTTAGAGGAAAATGTAAACAAGGGGGAGGACGGGTCTGATGCATCGGGTGATAAAACTCTATTCTGAACCCTTGAACAGTTTGTAGCACCCATGCATCGCTGGAGATCAAGCGCCAATTTTGCAGGAAAAATTGAATGCGACCCCCCAACATTACATCGCATGCATGTATCAGGCTCACCTGTAGAGTGGGCATCCTGGTAGTGTCCCTGCTGACCACCTGAACGTCCTTTGCCGTATTGGCCTTTTCCTTTTCTTGAGGGATAAAAGTTGGCTCGGGTGGAATAACCGGTGTCATAAGAACCTCTCTGCTGAGAGGAATTGCCCCTCTGGGACTGGTTCGCAGAGCCACGGCCGAACGAGCGTCCCCTACCTCGTCCGGCCTTTGCAAAAACCGGGCGCATTGCCCGTCTCAAGGATGCCTGCGCCTTGTCTATCCCGCTGAAGGTGGAGACAAAACGTGTGAGTTCCTTAAGGAACGGCTGACCAAACAAAGTCCCTGCGCCTCAGGCCCAGACTCTGAAGTGGCTAATTCCGAAAGTTTCGGATCCAGTTTCAAGAGGATGGATCTGCGACGTTCCGCAGACATCGCGCAGTTGGCATTACCCAAATAACATATTGCCCGTTGGGCCCACTCGATCAACTCAGTCGGGTTTACCAGGGCAGAAGCCTCTTTTGCTTTGTAGCCTAGATCCAAGATCTTGGTGAGCGGAGCCAGCAAGTCCAGCATCTTATCCTGACAGGAACGCCAAGATCTATCCAGGCCCTTCTTTGGGTCCTTCGCATATTTTTTCAGGTACGTGACCATCATGGGGTCAACCTCAGGAGTGTCGGACAAATGGTCCGCCAGCTCAGGTCTCGGGCACTCTGAGCGTAACCGTGCCCGAACTGAGGCCTCAAAAGGCTGACGTATGTGAGTATCAATATAGGTAGCCACTGCAGGTGAAGGCATCCAGGTGGAAGAGTTCAGGTGAACTATATCTGCCGGTTCGAAATTGAGCACCGAAGGGCGCTCAGGGGCGTCTACAAAATGCTCCTTACAGACCCTTTTCCGAGGAGGCGGTGAAGCATGATCCGAAGAAGCGGAAGAGTTGGCATTATCCGATTCAGACTCATGCAGAGCAGAAGAAGCGGAAGGTGCCGCCGCCAAACTCTTCGCCAGGCGTTGAAAGTACGATTTATGAGGATTAACCGGCGACTTAGCCGATTTCTTGGAAGCAGGCAACCAACCCTGCTGTTGCGCATAAAGATTTAAATGACGCTTCAAGGGGTTAATAGCACGCACCAGTGTCTTGTTGACAGACTGTTGGACACCCCTATCCAACTGCTCCACCAAATTCTGTTCCAAGGAGTCCTCCTCCTCGACATCATAGCAGTAGTCGTCACCTGCGTCATAATAGTCAGCCATTCTACAAGGGTAGAAAAATAAATGCCCACAAGACGACTGTAATAATCCGGAGTGTCAAAACACCAGTCAAGGGGGAGTGTGAAGACCCCAAAGCAGGCTTTGAACGAAGCAGGACCGGGTCCGACTTCCAAAGATATTCAAGTGTGGAGGGAGCCAAAGCCTGCACAGCACCAAAACACTCTAGGCAGAGCCTATGCCACAATGTTGCAACCCAAGTCCTCAGGAGACCTCGGTGTCTGACGGGGTTAAAGTCTGGAGACAGGCTGTGGGCAGGATGCCAAACAAACGTCGTCACTCAACCAGCTCTGAGGAGAAACCCCGAAACCGGAAATAGGACAGTGCGCACGCGCGACTGTCGCCTGTCACCAAACACCGTCTCGAGAGCGCTCGCGCTCCCCCAACGAAACGGAAACCCCTGCTCCTGCTCCACCAAAAGTACGCGAGCGCTAGAAAGCGCTCGGGCCAAGAAACGGAGGTGAACCACACACTCCAAACGGAAGGAAAAACTGCACAACAGCAGCGGAGAAAAACATGTATGTAGAACGGAGACGAAGCCCCAAACACGTGAACCACAGTGCGCAAAGCACAATAGGTAAGATAAGCAACAAAGTTAAAGCAAGTAACAATATGCTTAGAAGAGAAAATAATGCACTTAACTGGCTGCGGAGCAGCAAAGAAAGAGGAAGACAGACTAATGTTGGGACCTTTTATACACTACTCTCTATGGTTATTCCCTGGTGTTCATGGGAAATGTAGTTTTTTGGTTGTTTTTATTGGCTGCTGAGCATTTCATTAAAGAAATGAGAAAGCATAATCGGAGACTCCTGTCCTGACATAGAATTTGGGCTTGATTTGGTTTGGCGGGGGTAGGGTTGTGCGGCAGGCAGTGTGTGTAGATTTTGTTTTAAATGCCACGCCCCGGCTAACCCGCACCCCGCCACGAGATTTCAGCAAGCGGTAACTGGTTAGCCTGAAAAGTGACGACGTCAAATCAGTGCAGGCCAGGCAGCAGACCCAGTTATCGATTAAAATTAACAAAGGCGGACAGCCTCTGACCACCACCACCTAACTGTAAGTGTAGCAACCAACGCTGCTTTTTTTTTCTTGGGTATGGCCGTGGTGGTTGATGTGTCATGTGACGTGATGGTCACGGACACCATGGTAGCTCCGGCTCCCGCTGAAGAATCGATGATTGCACAGGGACCTGGCCCGGCCTTAGGTATATCTATGTGCAGTAGAACAGGCGCTGCTGACCTTAGCCACTGACAAGTGTGGCAGAGTGACTCAGAGTACAGTGTGTGTGTGTTCGCAGCAGTACCGGTGTGCAGCACAGCACAGACAAATCGATTAACTTAAATGAATTAACTCAGGGTGGTTAAAAGCAGCCTGTGCTGACGTCAGCACAGCCTTAAACTACCCCAGTGTAGTTAACCACAGCCTAGTCCGGCGAGGGTTCAATCATGAACTTAAAATGCGCTAAACCAGTAAAGAAATTAAAAGAGCTTGTAGTCAGTCCTCTTCTAGAACATTTATCATAATAGGGCTGGGGTTAAGGCCCTGCCCGCTCCTGCGCTTCTTAAGTTCCAGCCCTCTCTTAGCCCGAGCAGTAGTGGCATTGTACTTGCAGTGCAAACAGTGACAAGGTGTTTGGGGGGGAAAGCAGGTGGTGGGCATAGAAGCAACATGTGAGGCACACGAGGGTGAATGGGTGACCTGGCTCGGATGGTCACTCAGTGGTTCACTTTACAGTTCACTTCAGTTCATACGTATATGAACGAAGTGAAGTGAAGTGAACTGTAAAGTGAACCACGGAGTGACGAGTTCAAGGCGAAGGACTGCACTGAGGAATCATGCCTTACAGCCCAGCCCACATTGCTCTCTCGCCTGTATGCTTCTTACCCCCTCCCAGTTCCATAATTCTCTGTTTCTCACTTGTTTGCTTTCCTCCCCCCACATTCCGTGCTTCACTTTGCTCTCCCTCGTTTGCCTCACAGCCCCTGGCGCCGTGCACTGCATGCAAGTACAATGCCCTTAATGGCACTGATTTGTTTTTAATTGAGGCCGTTTTTATAAATGAGGCCATTTCAGAAATGTATTTGAAGCATCATTTAAGTAAGCCCAGCAGAGAGGGGTAAGTGTTATTTATCTAAAAATCCCCACATTGGGTGGCAAAGGCTTCTTTCACAGGACATCAGTATGCTAAGGGCACCCAAGTTTAAATAATACTTGATAAATATAAAAAGCTTATTTGGACTGTTTTTAATGATGCATATATTTTAGTAGACCCTTTTTCATTCGGAGTAGGACGTTTTATGTTCAGGACTCTGGACCAAGGTACTGAACGACCTAAGAGTTATTAGGACAGATCCAAGTGCACACTATCACGAAGGAAGGTCTGTAGTGAATAATGAAGAAGGGAAACATGGGAACAAAAAATTGCTGAAGTGGCAATGAACTACGTAAAAATGTACTTCATGTGTGTTGCAAATCGTCTATTTCGCATTGACTGCTTGTACTGGCCCAGGGACTGGCTCTTCTGTGGATGGCCACAACAGTTATGAGCCTGAGTTCTGCATCACCCTTTTAAGGAACATAATAATGGTTAAAGGCATCATACCAATGTGTTCATGGTCCAAAGTAGAGCCTGGCCTGGTCGGTTTTAAGTCTTGTTGGGGCTTATCATTGGGGTGCAACTCAAGTCATGTGACATAGCTGTGTCATTATACAGCCTACATTCTCTATGCAGGCTGGCCATATTATAGACATGATATATGATTTTGAAATGGAGGGTGATGCTGATCAACCCTGTCTAGTGATGTGTGTGGATAAACAGGCGCTGTAGAGTCAATTGGTCATCCTTGTACTTCAGACAGCTCTGATATAAATCATAGACTGTGGCTACCTACCACAAAAATTAGGTGTAGAGTTTTAACTGTCAACCATGATATTTATGTATAGAGCTAGGACAATGCACGCCACTTCAGCACTTGGTGTTCAGGGCAAGTGCCATCCATCCTGGAGCCCCCTCTGAGCCCAAGGCGTTGCTATGTCTGAGAGGTGGCTAATAACAGAATTTAAATTTTTGAGGCTACTTTGTAAATCTTGATGGAAATCCCAACTTTTTGTGTTGCACCACTACTTCTACTGCAGGAGTTACTTAGATCTGCATAGTGATAGCTCAAATTGAAAGAAATGCATGACCTGTGATGCGAACACAGTGGCATTCAAGCCAGGTAATCAATGTAAAAATGTGTCACAGTTACCAGGAGAGAATGTATATTAGGCACACAATGACCAAAAATGATTACATTTGCAGAAGTCACTAACCTGTGAGCTTCAAGTGTTTCAACGAAGCTATGTGGAAAGGAGATTCCCCTGAGGGTAAAAAACTTTTAATCTTTTTAATTTTTTCTTTGCACTGTGGCTTGATAATTTGAATACTTCTCAAATACAATGTATGCTCGATTCTATCAAATATTTAGACTCTGTAGATCCGACTCACACACTTTGTTGGGTTCATTATTAATGTGCAGAAACTTGTGGTGCGGCTTGGTGAGTCAGCTGACATGTTGGATGTACAGAAGTATGGCAGCAGAGGGAGATGAGGTGAGGAATAACTTAGAAGAGGGTAGGGAGGAAGGGTAGGAAGTAAGCAGAGAAAGACGGAGGTAAAGAGGTGTGAGGACGAGGTCAGATACCGAGAGAGAGATGACGGAGCAAGAGATGGTTGAGGACTCGAAGCCAATAGTGTAAGTGGGTGGAGCCTGTGGCAGAAGTGGGTGGAGCTAGAGAAAAATAGGTGGGGCCTCCGTCAAACATTTGAGCACCTACACTTCATATTTTACAAATTAAGCACTGGTGTTGCGCAAAGGTAAGGCAAGGTAGCAATGGTTTCTCTACTGCTGACTCAAGATGGATGCCGGGTCTATGGGTGACAGGTCCGCCTTCCATCATCAGTCACAGTAGTTCTGACCTGGAGAGGAAACACAAAGGGAGAAAGAGTAAAGCCTGCCTAACACATATGTAGGGGAGATTGAGCGATCACAGTGCAAATTGAGATGGATGACTCACAACAGCTACACCGTACTCCAGCTGCAGAGTTGTAAAGTGAAGGGGCTCGAGGTCAGAAACGTGGCAATGCACAATATGAGTTCACTCCACTGCTGCTTGTCCCCCGAAAGATCTTCCCAGTGAAAGTCTCAGTGAGTCATTATATTGAGTTTTCATTTAATTTTATATCCCTGATGTGATAATTCTCTAGGATTTCTTCTTGCCAATATCTGGTGTTGGTGCAGGAATTTCCCTGCATGGTCTAAGTTGTATTCCCTTTGCCCTGAATACACCACTGTGAGTGTCCTGGTTTTTGATTTTGGCCCTAGCCTCACACCAATAAAGCCAGTGTGCAGAGGCTGTGCCCGTCCCTTGACATGAGTGAGGTCCTGGACCTGTCCTGTGCCCTGGAGGGGCACATTAAGCGTGCCCTCCTTTTGCTGACAATAGACTATTGTCCCTGTCACAGGTTTATCCTGTAAAGCATGGGTACTCGCGAACATTTTCTCAGGGGCCACAAAGTTGTGTCTGTGTTGTGACATTGATGCCAGCAGGGTGGCTGTCTCTTGAGGGTGGGGAGGAGGGGCGGGGGTAAGGTGGGTATAGGGGAATAAAGTTATGTATTGTGGAGAAGTGTGGCTCACTGGTTAGAGGAGGCAGACCTGGAAGCAGAGGTCAGCCCGGGACCAGGGTTCAATTCCCAGCTCGGCGGGTCTTGAGTCCTAAAATGTCCATGGACTCGACAATTCTCGCTCCGGTGCCTCCTCGATTCACGGGTTCACACTCTTCGACTCTGGGCAATAGCTTGCTTAATCTCTACAATGGCCCCTCACGGTGGGATGCCTGGCTTTCATCTTGTGGATACCCTACTGGGATTATCTCACAGGGGAATACCAGGACGGGTTCCCTAAGCAAGCGCTTAGATACCGGGTCGGTGATTTGCGCTATATAAATACTTGTACATGTACATCTAGTGACTGAATTAAACAATTTGAAAACAGAAAACCTGGGATTAATCTCAAGTTCCCCACTTTCCCAAATTGTGTGATCCAGGGCAATTATTTTATTTCCCTTTCCCTTCATTTTCTTCATTGTCACATGCAAGAGGACTTCGAAAAGACATGACTTCAGGTTGTGCGCTGTACAAAACCTTCTCCTGTGTTCGATTTACCAAATTAAAATGTTGTTCCTGTGCAATAGGAACCCAGGCCACCCTAAGAGCGGACATAACAACTGACCTGGCTCTTAGTTCACTATTGGCAGTGATGTCAGTATGTGGGGAAGAAGAAATGTTTCAAATTCATGTTTGAAAACTATCACTTCAAGTAAATACTTCTCAATGCACTGATATAATCTGATGTACTAAGGTGAAATGCTTATGCATGTTAATGGAATACACTTTTTGAATTTTGAAGAGATGTTGTCACATTTTTACACTTTCCTGTAAAGGTGGCTTTTAAAACGAAGGTGTTCAAACTAGTGCACGGCAACCTATTTACTTCCTTTCTTTAACTTCAATCAACCTTTAAATAAAGACTTGGCTGTTTATTTTTTTTTATGTTAGCGCTGAGTCGAGTGAACAGCTGTCCAGTGCTACTGTCGATTAGGGGGCTGCATGTAGAGGTCAGGAGGGCCACATGTGGCCCCTATACTTTACTTTGAGTATCACTGATGTGACATTGTACCATAATTTGTGGATCAATAGTTATGGCAAAATCTTTTTATCTGTGTCACTGAATAGTATGCATACTGGACCACTTGTTTTACACTATGCTTCTACTTGCTAACCCAGATCCTAGTGGTAACATCTATAATGTATGTTGTGCATGTTTTTATCTGTGGCCTGTGTGGTACATGGATTGTGTGTATGAGTGAGCTATAATAACAGAGGCCCGTGGGATCATTTTTGGATGCCCCTAGCTTTTTTACTGTGCACAAAATGGAGATATGATTCTTTCCCAAAGAGTGGAAGTATATTGTTGACATTTCTGAAATTGGAGTAAGGAGACATATACATGGAACTGGGAGAAACGAGACAAGACTCCTTTAGAAGTTCGATTAGGGCTTTTGCTGAGAGGAGCTGTTGATTGGCATACCTGCAGCACTGCCATTTAATAGCTGGTGAGTGTGAAGGGTGGGAATGCAGTCTCTGATGTAAGGCCAACAAGGGCCCTTTAAGTGAGTCAAGCCTTTTGCCTTTCCCTAATCATTGTTCATTATGACTGTTTATTTGTTTATTTTTTATTATGCTTGATTAATTAAAACCCTTGCATACACCAAATAATAAAATATCTTACAGTTCTTGATACAATCATTACAAACATTCCCAACTTTTTATCAGCAACGATAATTAGAATGATTTGTAGAATTTTACAACACGTTAAAGAAAGTGCACAAATTATTAAAATATTCTGCATGTTAGTCGTATTGACTGTAGGTATTGTTTCGACTTTGTCCGTTCTTGTAATGATTATGTCAGTTCTTGTAGTAAGTAATCGTTGGGCCGCTCGGTCCGGTATTTCACTCTTTTTGCAGTTATGTCAAGGTATTTAATTAGCCGACAATTTAGCTGGACCAGCTCAGGGTTGAAACACAACATTACCGCTTGTCTGCACGATCTGGCTGCATACTGTTTGAATGCTGGCTTTAGGAGGGTGATCCTTATGTCTTTTAGCTTATTACAGATGCATAACACGTGAATTGCATCTTCGACACCACTGTCTCATAGACAACAAGGCTGGTCTCCTCCCTTTCTCTCCCAAGGTGGCATAAATAGATTGAAGGGGCCAAACCCCAGCCAGAGTTTTAGGAATTTTTCCTTGGCATTAATTTGTATTCCCATTTTCAGGTATTGCTGGGGTTTTAGCATTTTGTATGCGTTTAGGACCATCCAGCCGTGCGATCGTTTGGCTAATGTTTTTTTATCCTCTATTGCGGATAATAAGCGGGTTACCTTTGTTACTTTTTTTTAAATGTGAAATGATTCGCCGGGACGTCCCACAAGACTGTTAGACCTAGATGTATAATAGATTCCTGGAGGTATTGGCTTGCTGGTGATTTTCCTGGGTGGGAAAGTTCTATCCAAAGTTGGTCATTCAGGGTTCGTTTTTCATCGCCTTTGATTTTATGCCAACATTTCACATATGCTCCCATGCGTTCCAGTGACTGCTTTTGTAGCCCAAATTCCAATTGTATTTGGGCCGGGGAGACCATTCTAGGGAGTTGAAAGATCGCTCGGTATGAGTTGGTTATCATATTGTCAAGGGTTGTTGCATCTTTTTCCTTCAGTGCTTCGATCCAATAAGTTATTGTTGGCAGGAGTTTAGCTTGCAGAACCCTTAGCAAGGGGTCGAACGTCAAATCCGGTAAAAGCTTCTTTAGGGGATTTATGGCTAGGTAGGTCATCACCCCCTTTCTCCGCAGGGATTCTATTTGCGATTTTGACGAATTGTTTTGATCCAGTATTACCCCTAGGCATGTGTAGCTTACTGCTTGCTCCAAACGATGGCCGCCAACAAGGGCCCTTTAAGTGAGTCAAGCCTTTTGCCTTTCCTCTAATCATTGTTAATTATGACTGATGATAGTGGAGTGGAGAAAGCTCACACCTTTTTATGCCTCTTTTGTGGGTACCCCTATCTGGAGACTACCCTGCTCTGAGGAGTTACACTTTACCCAAAATCTGTGTCTGGAAACAAGTCAGAAACAACACTTGAACAAAAAACACCCCAAACTGGTTCTGAAAGTGCAGTCATTGGATCCAAATCCCCTGGGCTGCTCCTCTCATCTCTCACTGCAACCTGCCTGGACTGATCAGGGCTGATCCTGTCTTCTCTCACTGCGGCCTGACTGGACTGATCAGGGCTGCTCCTGTCATCTCTCACTGCGGCCTGCCTGGACTGATCAGGGCTGCTCCTGTCATCTCTCACTGCGGCCTGCCTGGACTGATCAGGGATGCTTCTGTGAGCAGCATGTCTCCTTCCAGAAGCAAGAGCGAATGAGGACGCTTAAGGCCGATTCCCTGCCGTCTGCGATTTGAACACAGGGGCCTGCAGTTGGTGAGACATTACGGAGGAGTGAATTGCACTGAGCACTGCTTAAGCTGAACAAGGATTATCTGCTCATGGGTCTTGGACACTCTAACCTTGTGGGGAACCTGCCTAGCCTTACCAGAGGAGGGACACCCTGGAAAATGTAAGGGATGGTGGCCTTCCAAGACGCAGTGTCTGTGGTGTCAGTTCTTTTGTTTCTGCTGGTTACTAGTTCCTGTGTAGTATTCCATTTTAAATGTTGTGAGAAGTTGACCAGGTATATGCTGTTCACTAATTGAAGTGGGCACCTTGCACCAGTCCACACTACCCTTATGATGTATGAGGTCAAAGATTACCTTTAGAAGGCTATCCTAGTAGTAGCTGTCGAGAGCAGCCTTCAGGCATTATCTTGAAGGAATATAAAGCAGCTTGTTTTAAAAGAATATCACCTCGTGAATTAATTAAACGAAAGGAGAACCACACAGTAGTTATATAAAAATATGTATTTATTAATATACCACTCTCTAGTATCCTCTACCTGAGGATAGAACACAAAGCACACAATACAAGATCAATAGAACAGTTGTAAGTAGCACAATACACAGTGGGGTCCACTAGGAGACCAAACCATATTCTAAAACAGTGGCATAACAACCACAACTCGGGTCAAGACAAGTTCTGGAGGCTGGCAGAATCGCTGGGACCCCAAGGAATCACCCAAGATGAGTAGATAGGGACCCCACGGAGGACTGGTGCAGTGTGCTAACACGACCACGGGCTCCGTACAATTCTATGGGGAAGTCGCGGTTAAAATTTTACAGTTTAAGGACCCTTCTGGAGGACTTCGAGGAAACCCTTCAGAACATAACAGGTTGTAGAGCCACCCCACCCGTGGATACTAGTACCAGAGTTACCTATCCCAGAGGAGCCGGGTGCATAGGGCTGAAGTGGCGTCGGAAACCGCCATTGTTCTCTATGGAAGGCTTCAAAGAAGTGCTGCTGCCGTGAAGTTGAAAAAGATCTAGTGGAATCCAAGCCTGGATTCTGGAAGGAAGGAACCTGAAAGCAGAGGGGACAGAGTCTGGGTCACTTCAGAGTGACCAGGGGCTCGGTAGACTAATGCCCACCGATGCTGGGTGTTTCTGGTGCGAAGAAGGGATGCTTGACTCTGCAGCCACGAGGACCAGGAGATGTCGACGATGACCAGGAGCCAGGTGTGAGCTGTCCCACAAAGGATGTTGAGTGCTGAGGGGTCGGTGTCCAGCTGGAGCTTCAACAAGCCGAGGCAAAAGCAACCCACTCAGGAAGGTCAAGCAGGTTACGGTGTGGACCAGCAAGGTCCATTGGACTCACCAAGAAATGGGGAGTCAGGGCACGTCTGGAGCAACCAAGAAAGCCCAATAGGAATCAAGATGACCCCCACGAGGACCCACAGGCCGAATGACCAGGAGTCGCAAGGGAACCTCGAGAAAGATTACAAAGTACCAGCCCACGGAGCACTCTTGCAAGGAGGCTGGAGTTCTTTGGTGCAAATACTGCTCAAGGTCAGGAATACACCGAGTCCAATGCACAAGCTTGGGAATCACCAACAAGCATATACAATTTCAAATAGATGCGTGCACAGGGTTTTGGTTATGCAGTCCCCACATGGGATACTGGCCTCAACCTTGCTGAGAGGGCAGGACAACCTCAAGGACCTATGTAACCCACCTCCTGTGTTGCTGGAGTCTTCAGAGTCCACAGGAGCTCAGGAGCAGCAGACCGGTCATTTGGTTTGAGGTGCCTTAGAATGCAGGGGAGTGACTTCTTCACCCCATGGGAGATTCTTCAGTTGTCCTTAGTGCACCATAGGTCCTGCACAGAGTCTGTATGGAGCAAGGGCACGGACAAAGCTTTGGACAGAGAGGGAGATGGAGTCAGGCCCATTCGAAGTCCAGCAAAGTCCATAGTGTCCAGACGGTCAAAGGTCAATGGTTTCTTCTTGATGAATCTTGACCGCATAAAATCTAAAGGGCTACAGTCAGGTAAGCCCTTTTGTACCCACAGTAGAGGGTTGGACAGATTCAGGGACCCTCCTAGGGAAGGGGCAGGGTAGAGGGGAAGTTACTCCCATGTCCTTTGTCCAGTTTCACGCCAGAGCAGGAGCCAATGGCTCCCAGAACGGGTTTGAGCTGGACTATGCACGGGGACACCAAATGTGCCCCAGGTGGAGACTTTCAGGCACTCTCAGAGCGCACCCACCCAGCCCTAATACACTAAATCCTGTCTGGGAGGTGGTCACTCCTCCCTGTGACAGGATGCCTATTGTGCTTCCTTCCTCTGCTCAAGCTTGGCTCAGCAGCAGGAGGGCATAAATGTGTCTCTGGTCGGCAATATCCATTTTGTGCGGACCGGGTCAAGAAGGCTGGCCCCGGATAGACCAGTGACCCCACGAAGCTCACTTCAGAAGTGTGAAATCATACCTCCTATACTGGTTACCTGTATGGAGATATGATTCCAAGGTGTTTGATACCAAAAACGATAGGTTTCTATGCAGGAGTTTTCAAGATAGCATTTACTGCGAGGTTATTATTCACCTCTACCTACATGTCCAGCTGAGTCACAGTCAACCCGGAAGAATGGTCTGTGAAGGCTGCAGAGGGGCTCTACTCATGCAGGGGTACCCTCTCGCGTATAACCCAGCACCCTGCCTTCAGCATTGATAAGGCCTGCTGTAGGGGGGACTTATAAGTTTAATGTAGTGACCTATAGATATAGTGAACCTACATCTAAAGTAAGTGGTGCAAGCACCAGCCTACACAGGTTGCAGTAGCAGACCTATAGTTCCATTTTACATGGCCTCTCATTTGTAGCATAATACATGCTTTAGCCCAAGGGAGGCCTCTGGGGTACGTATGCCCAGGGTACATGGGTACCATATACTAGGGACTTATAAGGATATCCAATCTGGAGTGTACCAAAGCACATGCATAACAATTTAAAGGAGAAAGCAGAAAGACTGGGGTCCTGATTAGCAGGATCCCAGTCAGACTAGTCAAAACAGTGCAAAATCAAGCAAAAAGTTAGAGTAACCATAAGAAGCAGATCCTACTTTCCTACAAATGTACTTGTATTTGTATAGGGCATTTCTAAAGCGCTAACTGTCGCTCCGAAAGGGGCATCCTGGCGCTGAGCTAGTGTGTACTACAAAGATGGAAACTTAAATAGCAGCCATTACCAAACTGTCTGACAAACTGTAAATCCAGGATTTTAGGTGCTTCCTGAAGACACTCTCCTGGGCTAGGAGTCTAAGGCCCTTAGGCATGGCATTCCATGCCTTGGAAGCCAATACCGGGAGGGTCCTACCTCCCTTGGTTTTATACTTGAATCTAGGGGTGTTAATTAGATTACCGCCAGATGACCTCAGGCAACGCGAAGGATCATAGCGTACAAAACGTCTCGCCAGGTACTTTGGGCCTATGTTATCAAGAGCTCTGAAAGAGGTCAGCAAGATCTTATACAAGATCCTCTTATGTAAGGGTAGCCAGTGTAAGGTCTGGAGTGCAGCCGTGACGGAAGATCTTCTTGGTAATTTAAGTACCAATCTTGCCGCCGTGTGTTGCACACTCTGCAGTTTTTTTTAGCGTGGCTTTTTTTACTCCGGCCATCAGGCCATTACAGAGTCTAAACGCGATAGTATCACCGCAACCGCTACCGACTTTCTAGAGTCAGTATGCAGGAAGTCAAAAAACTTTTTTAGTGATTTAATAATACTGAAGCAGCTTCCTGCCGTATTCCTTACATGCTGGTCAAAGGAAAGAGCAGAATCAAATAGTACACCTAGATTTCTTGCCGTTTCCACTGAGCGGGCAGGAGCAGGGGAATCCTCAGGCCACCAGTCCTTGGGGCAAAAGTGGCCATCTTTACCCAGAGGTAAGATTTCAGTTTCATTGGTGTTACATTTTAGATGGATATTGTCCATCCAACGGAAAACTTCCGTCAAGCAGCTCTTGAACTTTTGTTCCGCATTCGTGGAATTTTTATCCATGGAGACAACAAGTTGCGTGTCGTCGGCGTATGATGTTACCAGTATCCCGTGTGACTCAATCAATGTAATGAGGACGACCATATAAACATTGAATAGCAGAGGGCTTAAAATGGAGCCCTGGGGGACCCCAAATGTGTCTAGTAAAGTACTTTTCTCTTCTAAATTGAAGCATCTGGAGAGTAGTTATTGCACTGCTGGGGGATTGTGGAGTTTGCAGAACCACCACACTCCCTCCGCGCGATGCACGTACCTGCTCCCCATCATAACCATGAGTGTTAAGTGCTGAAGGGGTTGACTTGGCCCAGTTTGCAGAGTCCTAGTAGGACAGACTCCAGGACATCTGAGCCAAATTTCCCCACTCCCACAGCTGAGGCCCTGTATCCATGCTTGCTTCGTGCCCCCCCCCCCCCCTCCCCCACTGAATAGTATCTGACACCCAGTGACCCGAGGCCGGTGACCAGAGTCGGTCATCCTGGTGCTCAGGCTCTGGGCTTCTCCGCAGGTTGGCAGAGGAGGAGCCCATGACATCACTCCGCCGTGAGAGTCAGAGATATGGAGCGCAGTATGACTGACACTACATTATAATACAACAGTGTGGACAACACATGTCCAGCTGTCTCCTGAAGGGGACACAAAAGGCATCGAGGTGGCTTGTACGTCTACTCTACCAGCGACTTTTCACACTTAACTTCCAACGTGCATGTGTGTGTCACACCCATCGGCTACTTCTTTCACACTTCTTCGGTCTGCCTCACACTCTCTTTCTTTCTCTCTCTTTTTGTTTCTACTTTCTGTTCGCTCTCCCTGCCTTCCAGTTGTGGGAGCCTTTCTCTCTCTCTCTCTCTCTCTCTCTCTCGCTCTCTTTTCGTACCCACTAAGTTGTTTCCCACCCTCACTTTCTATCCCCGTCTACTTTTTGTGTGTGTGCCTGTCTCCCTCTACCTTCGAGTTGTATTTCTACCAGTCTCTTTTGACTTTCAAGTTGTCTGTGTGGCTGTCTCCCACTGGCTGCCTTCCAGTTGAGCGAGTCTGTCTCCCTCTTCCTTCCAGTTTGCCTGTATCCCTGTGTGTGTGCCTGTCTCCCCTGCCTTCAAGTTGTCTGTGTCTGTCTCCCTGTGTGCGTGGCTGTCTCCCTGGCCTTCCAGTTGTGTGACTGTCTCACTCCCTGTGTACGACTGTCTACCGCCGCCTTCCAATTGTGTGTCCCTGTCTACCTGTGTGCGTGGCTGTCTCCCCTGCCTTCAAGTTGTGTTTGCCTGTCTCCCTGTGTGCGTGGCTGTCTCCCCTGCCTTCAAGTTGTGTGTGCCTGTCTCGCTGTGTGCGTGGCTGTCTCCCTGGCTTTCCAGTTGTGTGTGCCTGTCTCCCCGTGTGCGTGTGTGTGCCTGTCTCCCTGTGTGCGTGGCTGTCTCCCTGGCCTTCCAGTTGTGTGTGCCTGTTTCCCCGTGTGCGTGTGTGTGCCTATCTCCCTGTGTGCGTGGCTGTCTCCCTGGCCTTCCAGTTGTGTGTGCCTGTTTCCGCGTGTGTGTGCCTGTCTCCCTGTGTGCGTGGCTGTCTCCCTGGCCTTCCAGTTGTGCGTGGCTGTCTCCCCGTGTGCGTGTGTGTGCCTGTCTCCCTGTGTGCGTGGCTGTCTTCCGCTGCCTTCCAGACGCCGTTCACCCGCGTGTACCCCCAACTCGAGCCCTGCCTGTCTCACTTTCGCTCCTCAGTTCTCTCCACTTTCTCGGCGGCGTTGAGATCTGTAATTGAAACAAGGATCCCCCCTTCCTCCCTCCCTCCCTCCCGCGCCCCCCTCCCGCCTCCTAGCCCCTCCCCCAGCACACAGAATGTCCCTTCTCCCGGCTCCTGACACCCCTCTCCTGTTCCTTCTCAGGTCCTGCCCGGGTCGAGTCTGTGAAAACATTTAAGGTAAGACCTGAGAGCAGTGTCAGTCTGGAAGGCGTTCTGACCTCATTCTAATCCCACCCCCCTCCCCCCACCCCAACATCTGGAATCAACTCCAGCCATCGGACGCAGTCACCGACTGGATGACATTTTATACATTAAAATGATCCCAATTTATTGCCAACGATAAAAGCAGAGGGGATGGGCGGAGTTTGGCGCAGCAGCGGTGTCTCATTTCCAGACTGCGGAGCATGCAGCCCTAGGGAGTGTGCAGCGCATACATGCAACATACAACATCACTGCCTGGGGATGTGTGCGCTGTGCATACATGCAACATACAACATCACTGCCTGGGGATGTGTGCGCTGTGCATACACACAACATACAACATCACTGCCTGGGGAAGAGTGCGCTGTGCATGCATACAACATACAACATCACTGCCTGAGGATGTGTGCGCTGTGCATACATACAACATACAACATCACTGCCTGAGGATGTGTGCGCTGTGCATACATAAAACATCACTGCCTGGGGATGTGTGCACTGTGCATACATACAACATACAACATCACTGCCTGGGGATGTGTGCGCTGTGCATACATACGACATACAACATCATCACTGCCTGGGGATGTGTGTGCTTTGCATGCATACAACATACAACATCACTGCCTGGGGGTGTGTGCGCAGTGCATACATACAACATACAACATCATCACTGCCTGGGGATGTGTGCGCTGTGCATACATACAACATGCAACATCATCACTGCCTGGGGATGTGTGTGCTTTGCATTCATACAACATACAACATCACTGCCTGAGGGTGTGTGCGCAGTGCCTACATACAACATACAACATCACTGCCTGGGGATGTGTGCGCTGTGCATACATACAACATACAACATCATCACTGCCTGGGGATGTGTGCGCTGTGCATACATACAACATGCAACATCATCACTGCCTGGGGATGTGTGTGCTTTGCATGCATACAACATACAACATCACTGCCTGGGGGTGTGTGCGCAGTGCATACATACAACATACAACATCACTGCCTGGGGAAGTGTGCGCTGTGCATACATACAACATGCAACATCATATCTGCCTGGGGATGTGTGTGCTGTGCATGCATACAACATACAACATCACTGCCTGGGGATGTGTGCGCTGTGCATACATACAACATGCAACATCATATCTGCCTGAGGATGTGTGTGCTGTGCATGCATACAACATACAACATCACTGCCTGGGGATGTGTGCGCTGTGCATACATACAACATGCAACATCATATCTGCCTGGGGATGTGTGTGCTGTGCATGCATACAACATACAACATCACTGCCTGGGGATGTGTGCACTGTGCATACATACAACATGCAACATCATCACTGCCTGGGGATGTGTGTGCTGTGCATGCATACAACATACAACAGCACTGCCTGGGGATGTGTGCGGTGTGCATGCATACAACATACAACATCACTGCGTGAGCATGTGAGTGGTGTGCATGCATACAACATACAACATCACTGGCCAGGAGCCAACAAACACAAACTAGGTCTTAGAACCCAGTACCTTGGGTTTATGTATTATGCATACAGCATACAACGTCACTCCCTGGGGATGTGTGCGATGTGCATGCAAACAACATACAACATCACTGCCTGGTGATGTGTGCGCTGTGCGTGCATACAACATCACTGCCTGGGGATGTGTGCAGTGTGCATGCATACAAGATACATCACTGTGTGGGGATGTATGCGCTATGCATGTATACAACATAAGACATCACTGCCTGGGGATGTGTGCGGTGTGCATGCATCCAACATACAACATCACTGCCTGGGGATGTGTGCAGTGTGCTTGCATACAACATACAACATCACTGCCTGGGGATGTGTGCGGTGTGCATGCAAACAAAATACAACATCACTACCTGGGGATGTGTGCGCTGTGCATGCATACAACATACAACATCACTGCATGGAGATGTCGGTGTGCATACATACAAAATACAACATCACTGCCTGGGGATGTGTGCGCTGTGCGTGCATACAACATCACTGCCTGGGGATGTATGCGCTATGCATGTATACAACATAAGACATCACTGCCTGGGGATGTGTGTGGTGTGCATGCATACAACATACAACATCACTTCCTGGGGATGTGTGCAGTGTGAATGCACACAACATACAACATCAATGCCTGGGGAAGTGTGCGGTGTGCATGCATACAACATACAACATCACTGTCTGGGGATGTTTGCGGTGTGCGTGCATACAACATGCATCACTGTGTGAGGATGTATGCGCTATGCATGTATACAATATAAGACATCACTGCCTGAGGATGTGTGCTGTGTGATTCAAGCAAGCCGGGCCGAAGAAGGCTGAAATGCCAGAAACCGGTCCCCGGTAGCTTGTCTCCTTTCTGGTGAAGAATTGGCTTGGTAGTTTAGTCTGCCCTGTTCCCATGATGCACTGGGCCAGGGACAGACTGATTTGCATATAGCCAGGTTCTGAGCTGGGATGGGGCAGTGAGATAAATAACGGTGATGGATCAAGCCCTGATCTTTGGACTGGGTAAGAGTGGCCTGTTTAACTCAGACACTCTGTTCATCACCACCCCCTTTTTGTAAATCGTTTTTGGCCACTATAGGTGTGGCAGGGTATACTCAGACATGAGTCCCTTTCTCACTGCTCCATCCGGATTCAAGCAAGCCGGGCCGAAGAAGGCTGAAATGCCAGAAACCGGTCCCCGGTAGCTTGTCTCCTTTCTGGTGAAGAATTGGCTTGGTAGTTTAGTCTGCCCTGTTCCCATGATGCACTGGGCCAGGGACAGACTGATTTGCATATAGCCAGGTTCTGAGCTGGGATGGGGCAGTGAGATAAATAACGGTGATGGATCAAGCCCTGATCTTTGGACTGGGTAAGAGTGGTCTGTTTAACTCAGACACTCTGTTCATCACCACCCCCTTTTTGTAAATCGTTTTTGGCCACTATAGGTGTGGCAGGGTATACTCAGACATGAGTCCCTTTCTCACTGCTCCATCCGGATTCAAGCAAGCCGGGCCGAAGAAGGCTGAAATGCCAGAAACCGGTCCCCGGTAGCTTGTCTCCTTTCTGGTGAAGAATTGGCTTGGTAGTTTAGTCTGCCCTGTTCCCATGATGCACTGGGCCAGGGACAGACTGATTTGCATATAGCCAGGTTCTGAGCTGGGATGGGGCAGTGAGATAAATAACGGTGATGGATCAAGCCCTGATCTTTGGACTGGGTAAGAGTGGTCTGTTTAACTCAGACACTCTGTTCATCACCACCCCCTTTTTGTAAATCGTTTTTGGCCACTATAGGTGTGGCAGGGTATACTCAGACATGAGTCCCTTTCTCACTGCTCCATCAGGATTCAAGCAAGCCGGGCCGAAGAAGGCTGAAATGCCAGAAACCGGTCCCCGGTAGCTTGTCTCCCTTCTGGTGAAGAATTGGCTTGGTAGTTTAGTCTGCCCTGTTCCCATGATGCACTGGGCTAGGGACAGACTGATTTGCATATAGCCAGGTTCTGAGCTGGGATGGGGCAGTGAGATAAATAACGGTGATGGATCAAGCCCTGATCTTTGGACTGGGTAAGAGTGGTCTGTTTAACTCAGACACTCTGTTCATCACCACCCCCTTTTTGTAAATCGTTTTTGGCCACTATAGGTGTGGCAGGGTATACTCAGACATGAGTCCCTTTCTCACTGCTCCATCAGGATTCAAGCAAGCCGGGCCGAAGAAGGCTGAAATGCCAGAAACCGGTCCCCGGTAGCTTGTCTCCTTTCTGGTGAAGAATTGGCTTGGTAGTTTAGTCTGCCCTGTTCCCATGATGCACTGGGCCAGGGACAGACTGATTTGCATATAGCCAGGTTCTGAGCTGGGATGGGGCAGTGAGATAAATAACGGTGATGGATCAAGCCCTGATCTTTGGACTGGGTAAGAGTGGTCTGTTTAACTCAGACACTCTGTTCATCACCACCCCCTTTTTGTAAATCGTTTTTGGCCACTATAGGTATGGCAGGGTATACTCAGACATGAGTCCCTTTCTCACTGCTCCATCAGGATTCAAGCAAGCCGGGCCGAAGAAGGCTGAAATGCCAGAAACCGGTCCCCGGTAGCTTGTCTCCTTTCTGGTGAAGAATTGGCTTGGTAGTTTAGTCTGCCCTGTTCCCATGATGCACTGGGCCAGGGACAGACTGATTTGCATATAGCCAGGTTCTGAGCTGGGATGGGGCAGTGAGATAAATAACGGTGATGGATCAAGCCCTGATCTTTGGACTGGGTAAGAGTGGTCTGTTTAACTCAGACACTCTGTTCATCACCACCCCCTTTTTGTAAATCGTTTTTGGCCACTATAGGTGTGGCAGGGTATGCATGAGTCCCTTTCTCACTGCTCCATCAGGATTCAAGCAAGCCGGGCCGAAGAAGGCTGAAATGCCAGAAACCGGTCCCCGGTAGCTTGTCTCCTTTCTGGTGAAGAATTGGCTTGGTAGTTTAGTCTGCCCTGTTCCCATGATGCACTGGGCCAGGGACAGACTGATTTGCATATAGCCAGGTTCTGAGCTGGGATGGGGCAGTGAGATAAATAACGGTGATGGATCAAGCCCTGATCTTTGGACTGGGTAAGAGTGGTCTGTTTAACTCAGACACTCTGTTCATCACCACCCCCTTTTTGTAAATCGTTTTTGGCCACTATAGGTGTGGCAGGGTATACTCAGACATGAGTCCCTTTCTCACTGCTCCATCAGGATTCAAGCAAGCCGGGCCGAAGAAGGCTGAAATGCCAGAAACCGGTCCCCGGTAGCTTGTCTCCTTTCTGGTGAAGAATTGGCTTGATAGTTTAGTCTGCCCTGTTCCCATGATGCACTGGGCCAGGGACAGACTGATTTGCATATAGCCAGGTTCTGAGCTGGGATGGGGCAGTGAGATAAATAACGGTGATGGATCAAGCCCTGATCTTTGGACTGGGTAAGAGTGGTCTGTTTAACTCAGACACTCTGTTCATCACCACCCCCTTTTTGTAAATCGTTTTTGACCACTATAGGTGTGGCAGGGTATACTCAGACATGAGTCCCTTTCTCACTGCTCCATCCGGATTCAAGCAAGCCGGGCCGAAGAAGGCTGAAATGCCAGAAACCGGTCCCCGGTAGCTTGTCTCCTTTCTGGTGAAGAATTGGCTTGGTAGTTTAGTCTGCCCTGTTCCCATGATGCACTGGGCCAGGGACAGACTGATTTGCATATAGCCAGGTTCTGAGCTGGGATGGGGCAGTGAGATAAATAACGGTGATGGATCAAGCCCTGATCTTTGGACTGGGTAAGAGTGGTCTGTTTAACTCAGACACTCTGTTCATCACCACCCCCTTTTTGTAAATCGTTTTTGGCCACTATAGGTGTGGCAGGGTATACTCAGACATGAGTCCCTTTCTCACTGCTCCATCAGGATTCAAGCAAGCCGGGCCGAAGAAGGCTGAAATGCCAGAAACCGGTCCCCGGTAGCTTGTCTCCTTTCTGGTGAAGAATTGGCTTGGTAGTTTAGTCTGCCCTGTTCCCATGATGCACTGGGCCAGGGACAGACTGATTTGCATATAGCCAGGTTCTGAGCTGGGATGGGGCAGTGAGATAAATAACGGTGATGGATCAAGCCCTGATCTTTGGACTGGGTAAGAGTGGTCTGTTTAACTCAGACACTCTGTTCATCACCACCCCCTTTTTGTAAATCGTGTGCATGCATACAACATTCAACATCACTGAGTGGGGATGTGTGCAGTGTGCATGCATACAACATACACATCACTGCCTGGGGATGTGTGCGCTGTGCATGCATACAACGTACAACATCACTGCCTGGGGAAGAGTGCGCTGTGCATGCATACAACATACAGCATCACTGCCTGGGGATATGTGCGGTGTGCATGCATACAACATACAACATCACTGCCTGGGGATGCGTGTGGTGTGAATGCATACAGCATACAACATCACTGCCTGGGGATGTGTGCGGTGTGCATGCATACAACATACATCATCTCTGCCTGGGGATGTGTGCGCTGTGCATGCACACAACATTATTGCTGGGTGATGTGTGTGGTGTGAATGCATACAACATACACCATCACTGCCTGGGGGATGTGAGCGGTGTGCATGCATACACTATGACTGCCTGGGAGGAGTGTGTAGTGCATACACACAACATATAACATTGCTGCACAGGATGGGTGTGCAGGGTAGTGCATAAATACAATATCACTGTACGGGAGGAGTGTGCAGTGCATATGTACTACATACAACATGTAGTACATACATACAACATCACTGTCTGGGAGGAGTGTGCAGTGCATACATACAACATCACTGCCTGGGAGGAGTGTGCAGCACATACATACAACATCACTGCCTGGGGATGTGTGCATGCACATAACATACAACATCATTGCCTGGTAGGAGTGTGCAGTGCATACATGCAACACACAACATCACTGCCTGGGGATGTGTGCGGTGTGCATGCATACTACATACAACATCACTGCCTGGGGATGTGTGTGATGTGCATGCATGCAACATACAACATCACTTGCCTGGGAGGAGTGTGCAGTGCATACATACAACATACAACATCACTGCCTGGGGATGTGTGCGGTGTGCATGCATACAACATACAACATCACTGCCTGGGGATGTGTGCGATGTGCATGCATACAACATACAACATCACTTGCCTGGGTGGAGTGTGCAGTGCATACATACAACATACAACATCACTGCCTGGGGATGTGTGTGGTGTGCATGCATACAACATACAACATCACTGCCTGGGCCTGTGTGCGATGTGCATGCACACAACATACAACATCATTGCCTGGGAGGAGTGTGCAGTGCATACATACAACATACAACATCACTGCCTGGGGATATGTGCGATGTGCATACACACAACATACAACATCATTGCCTGGGAGGAGTGTGCAGTGCATACGTTCAATATACACGATCGCTGCCTGGGAGAAGCATGCAGTGTATACATCAAACATACAAGATCGCTGCCTGGGAGTGGTGTGCAATGCATACGTACAACATACAAAATTGCTGCCTGGGGGAATGTGCAGTGCACACATATAACATACAGTATTACCGCCTGGGAGGAGAGTGCAGTGCATATGTAAAACATACAAGATTGCTTCCTAGGAGGAGTGTGCAGTGCATAGATATAACATACAACATCGCTATCTGGATGGAGTGTGCAGTGGATACATATGTCACAGCCTGGGAGGGGTGTGCAATGCATGCATACAACATGCAACTTCACTGCCTGGGGGGTGGGGGGGTGCAGTGTATACATACAAGATAGAACATCAGTGCCTGAGAGAAGTGTGCAGTACATACATACAACATCGCTGCCTGGAAGGGGAGTGCAGTGCTTAATATAATAAAATATCTTACACATAAACTATTGCTGTCCAGGAAGAGTGGACAATACATCCGTACAACATACCACATCGCTGCCTGTGGGAATGTGCAGTGTATACATATAACATCACCATGTGGGAGGACAGTGTAGTGCATATGTACAACATACAGGACCGCTGCCTGGGAGGAGTGTGCAATACATAATACAACATTACTACCTGGGAGGAGTGGGCAGAGCATATACACAACATACAACATTGCTGCCTGGGAGAAGTGTGCAGTACATACATACTACACACAACAGCGCTACCTTGGAGGAGTGTGCAATGCATACATATAACATACAACATTACTGCCTGGGAGAAGCATGCAGTGCATACGTAAAACATTGAAAATTGGGAGGAGAGTGCCATGCATACATACAGCATTGCTACCTGTCAGGAGTGTCCAGAGCATATGTACAGCATTCAGGAGCGCTGCCTGGGAGGAGATTGTAATGCATACATACAACATTGCTACGTGGGAGGAGTGGGCAGAGCATATATACAACATAAAACATTGCTGCCTGGAAGGGGTGTGCAGTGCATACATGCAACATACAACATTGCTGCCTGGGAGAGGCGTGCAGTGCATACATGCAACATACAACATTGCTGCCTGGGAGAGGCGTGCAGTGCATACACACAACATACAACATTGCTGCCTGGGAGAGGCTTGCAGTGCATACATGCAACATACAACATTGCTGCCTGGGAGAGGCGTGCAGTGCATACATAAAGCATCGCTACTTGGGAGGAGTGTGCAGTGCATACATACAACATGCAGCATCGCTGCCTGGGAAGAGTGTGCAGTGCATACATACAACATACAACAGTGCTACCTTGGAGGAGTGTGCAATGCATAGAACCATGATACAATATCGCTGCCTGGGAGAAGTGTGCAGTGCAAACACGCAACATACAATATTTGCTGCATAGGAGGAGTGGACAATGCGCATGTACAACAAACAACATTGCTGCCTGGGGGACTGTGGAGTGCATACATATAACATACAACATCACTGCCTGGTAGAAGCGTGCAGTGCATACGTAAAACATGCAAAATTGCTGCATGGGAGGAGAGTGCCATGCATACATACAACATTGCTACCTGTGAGGATGTCCAGAGCATATGTACAACATACAGAACTGCTGCCTGGGAGGAGATATGTGCAGTGCAGCTCACTTCGCCACCCTAGTTTGGACACAGCCATATGCAAATCAGTCTTGACCCCATGCCTCGAACTGCCAGGTTAGGTCCTCCCTGGACCGGACCGGACCGGTTTCGGGGTGACACCCCTCATCAGTCTGGCTAGCTTGAATCCAGTGACAAAGTGAGCAATGGACCCACGCCTGGGCATACCCTGCCAAATTAGGGTGAACAAAGCAAACACAAGGAGATAATGGACGGAGTGCTGAAACTCTTCAGACACTTACTCCCAGTTACAGATCTGAGTTGAATACATCAGCGTTCTTTAGCTCACTTTGTGAACCCAGTTCTGACATGGCCATATGCAAATCAGCCTTGACCCTGTGCCTCATGGGAACAGTCCAGCCCGAATTGCCAGGCCAGGTCCTCCCTGGAACGGAAACAAGCACCCTGGGACTGGTTTCAGGGTAACACCCCTCATCAGCCAGGTTAGCTCTGAATCCAGTGGCAAAGTGAGCAAGAGATCCACGTCTGGGTATTGAGACTGGGTGTAAGTGTCTGAAAAGTTTCAGTGCTCCGTCCATCATCTCCTTGTGTTTGCTTTGTTCACCCAAAGTTGGCAAGGGACATTGAAAGGATGTCATTGCAGTAGGGATGTGATTCGTGCATATCTGACCGAGCATGAGGCAAGATGCCTGATTTTACACTCTTTGGAGTTTAGACAAAGTCTTAGCATTAATCACCCCAAAGGTCAAGTGTCAGCTAGTACCACAGGGGGCTTCTCCAGTAGATGCAGAAGGTGCACCATTGGTTAGATGTTGATTACCATAATCATCAGCAATACACATTATTGTTTCAGCAATACGTCCAGCCCAACCAAAGCTACCTCAGCTGTGCAAACACGCTCGTGGGCACTGGTGATTCTTGTGCTGTAAAGCTCATGTGGAAAAAACACACAAGATGATTGACGGAATGTTGCACAATGGCAAAACATTCACCCCCAGTCACAGATCTGGGTTTATCGATCGTTAATTTGCTCACCAAGCCACCCCAGTTCAGACGTGGCCATATGCAAATCAGTCTTGACCCTGTGCCTCATGGGAACAGTCCAGCCCGAATTGCCAGGCCAGGTCCTCCCTTGAACGGAAACAAGCACCCTGGGACTGGTTTCAGGGTAACACCCCTCATCAGCCAGGTTAGCTCTGAATCCAGTGGCAAAGTGAGCAAGAGATCCACGTCTGGGTATTGAGACTGGGTGTAAGTGTCTGAAAAGTTTCAGTGCTCCGTCCATCATCTCCTTGTGTTTGCTTTGTTCACCCAAAGTTGGCAAGGGACATTGAAAGGATGTCATTGCAGTAGGGATGTGATTCATGCATATCTGACCGAGCATGAGGCAAGATGCCTGATTTTACACTCTTTGGAGTTTAGACAAAGTCTTAGCATTAATCACCCCAAAGGTCAAGTGTCAGCTAGTACCACAGGGGGCTTCTCCAGAAGATGCAGAAGGTGCACCATTGGTTAGATGTTGATTACCATAATCATCAGCAATACACATTATTGTTTCAGCAATACGTCCAGCCCAACCAAAGCTACCTCAGCTGTGCAAACACGCTCGTGGGCACTGGTGATTCTTGTGCTGTAAAGCTCATGTGGAAAAAACACACAAGATGATTGACGGAATGTTGCACAATGGCAAAACATTCACCCCCAGTCACAGATCTGGGTTTATCGATCGTTAATTTGCTCACCAAGCCACCCCAGTTCAGACGTGGCCATATGCAAATCAGTCTTGACCCTGTGCCTCATGGGAACAGTCCAGCCCGAACTGCCAAGCCATGTCTTCCCTGGACCGGAATCAAGCATCCTGGGACTGGTTTCTGGCTATCAGCCGTCTTCAGCCAGGATAGCTTGACTCCAGTGGCGTAGTGAGCACGGGACCCACGTCTGGGCAGACCCTTCCCACATAGGGTGAACAGCAAAACACACAAGATGATGGACGGAATGTTGCACAAAGCTCATGTGGGGCATAGGTTGAACAGCAGTACACAGAATTCTTTGCCAACATCTGTTTGATGTGCACTTTACCTGTGGCAAGGAGGTCGTTGCTCAAAAGAAAACTGCCTATGGGATGTCTAGTGCCATGCAACCCCTTCAAACAAAAAAATATAGCACTATGTGGGTGGACCAGTCCCTGCAGCCTGAACACTTTTTAAACACAGAAATCATGGAACAAACACATCCACAGATGTGCCCTGGGAGATGGGCACTTTGCTGTTGCCTTTGCTAGTGCTGTGAATTGCTCATTTTGCTCAAATACACATTTGCACTTCTGTATGAGATCCAATGGGTTCCATGCGTTTGGGATTCAGTATGGTGGCTCAGTATAATTGTGTCTGACTCTATTAATAATGATAATGCAAAACATTCACACTGGGTCATGAGGTCCAAAGTAAGTTCTCTTTTTTGGCTTTGGATAAACCATTTCAAACGTTGAACACCTGTATGAACAAAAAGTGGTCTCCTGAGGTTCAGATTTGTAAAGTTAAAAAAATGCAGCATTTAATCAGATATTAATCTGTTTATACAGGAACAAAAAAAA
The DNA here is from genome assembly GCF_964263255.1 of Lissotriton vulgaris. NCBI lineage: Eukaryota > Metazoa > Chordata > Amphibia > Caudata > Salamandridae > Lissotriton > Lissotriton vulgaris. The sequence continues at coordinate 314,588 of NW_028242234.1, read as the reverse complement.
GCATGCCAGATTCCACAATTAATTCTTAACATATTACAGTGATGCAAGTGACAGGCAGATGTTGCTCATCTGCCCTGCGTGGTTACGGAAATTATTAACAGTTGCCTTTCTTCGCTTGTTGTTAAAATAAGACTTTAAAATATAATACAGTACATTTAATTAAGCACATCCGTCCCACGTATTGATGCACAGCCTTGATTCAATATCGGATTTCCATTACGTGGCTATGGTAAAAATTACATTAAATGGAAATCTGCAAACAAACAGTTCCATTGCATGTTATGGTTCAATCAGACTCCTGTATGCCCCCCTGGACAAATGTGCAGTCAAAGACAGAATAAACCATTGGCCGGCAATGGACGAACGATGGATAGATGGAACGACTGTGGATAACAACGACAAACTACAGATCATAAACCATGGACAACAGGATGAGACAAGGATAATCCTCTATGCATGAGAAATAACTGGATAAACCATGGATAACTGCATAACACTGACAAAGCACATATCATAAGCAATAAACAACAGGCTACTGCATGCATAGCCATGCATATAGGGCAAATAGGTGGATAAACCATGGCTAACTTGAGATCACTGGCAAACCACAGATTGTAAACCAGCCCCCCTGCCCCCCCCCCCCCCCCCCCCCGGCCATCCACTCCAAGAACTTCATCTTCTTCAGAGACCTCAATTTCCACACTAACAACCCAAGTGATGCCAACACGGCAAACCCTGCAAAAAGGGGTCTCCTGAGGTTCAGATTTATAAAGTAAAAAAAATGCAACATTTAATCAGAAAATAATCTACTTATACAGGAACTAAAAATAGCATGACAGATTCCACTATTAATTGTTAACATCTTACAGTGATGCACGTTGCAGGCAGATATTGCCTCGTCGGCCTCACCCAAATTGTCACCTACCCCGCGAAAATAGCTGGACACCCTCTGGACCCGATCTTTATAACCAGCAAAATAATCAAATACAGTCACATCTCAGAGATCACTTTGTCCGACCACTGAATCGTCCACTTCTCCATCGCCACCAGCCCCAACACCACAACTGACCAGGTCAGCACCGTCCGCAGGAGCTGGAGCAAGGTAACAGAAAATCTACACACCCTCTAACCCCCGGACACCACCGCCGACCTCAAGGTGGCCGTCCAAAATGTTCACACCTGATCACTGAATGCACCAACATAGTCTTAACCCTCAAATGCCACCAACTGGTTCACTCCTGAGCTAAAAGCCTCAAAATGCAATTGCAAACGACTAGAAAGAATCTGGCACACTAACGAAACACCCAGCAACCGAGCCAACTTCCAAGTGGCACTCAATAAATATCACGTACGCCTGAAAATGCCAAAAAAGAAGTCCTAGCCACCCGCCTCAAAGCTAGCTCCAACCATAGCAAGGAACTCTTCAGCATTATCAAAGAGTTCACCAACCCCTCAGCAACACAGAACACCGTAACACCCTCGCAGGAGCTCTGCAATAACCCCGCAGACGTCTTCTACAACAAAATTGATACCATCTACAAATTCGTTAACTCGCATCCAACCAGGGACAACTTCGACACACTCCTCAACAGCAACAACTCCACCTCAAACACTATAATCACTACATGGGATCAACTAACCACACAAACCACCGCTACCATCATGAGCTCTGTCCACTCAGGAGTACCCAGTGACCCTTGCCCCCATCTATCACATGTTCAACCTGGAGAGCAACTCCATCAGTAAGTAACTCACCGCCATCCTCAACTCATCCATCACCTCTGCCTCTTTCCCAGAATGATGGAAACACACAGAAGAAAAACCTCTGCTGAAAAAACCTACCACTGACCCACAAGAAGTAAAAAACTACCGGCCCATCTCCCTGCTCCCATTCCTGGCTAAAGTCCTGGAGAAAGCAATAAACAGACAACTCTCCAACCACCTAGAGATCAACAACCTCCTGGATCCATCACAATCGGGATTTCGCACTAATCACAACACAGAAACCGCCCTAATTGCAGCCACAGATGCCATCTGATCAATCCTAGACCGGGAAAAGACCCCAGCCCTGATACTCCTCGACCTCTCCTCAGCTTTCAACACTGTGTCACACTACAGCCTCCTACAAGGACTCCATCAGATGGGGCTCCAAGGAAATGCCCTTAAATGGATCGCTTTCTTCCTCATAGGAAGATCCCAGAGCATCCACCTCCCGCCCTACACCTCAGGCCCAAAGAACATCATGTGGGCCGTTCCCCAAGGATCCTCACTGAGTCCAAACCTGTTCAATACATGCATGGCCCTCTTACCTATGCTGGTTGAACCCTATGGTATGATTATCATATTATACAACAGCTCATCCTCTCCCTATCCCCAAACTCCACTAACACCAAAACCAATTTCCACAGGTGCATGACCAGCGTAGCCAGCTGGATGCAAAACAAATGCATCAAACTCAACACCGGCAACACAGAGGTTCTTACCTTCTGGAGCAGCATCTCCTGATGGGACGAGTCCTGGTGGCTAGAGGAACTGAACCCCTCGTCCACTCCCACAGACCACTCTAGAAACCTCAGCATCATACTCGACAACACGCTGACCACAAAGAAGTAGATAAATGCTGTCTCCTCAGCCTGCTTCCTCACCGTCTGCATGCTCCAGAAGATATTCAAATGACTCCCCATCAACACCAGATGCACCATCACCCAAGCCCTCATCACCAGCCGCCTGGACTTCGGAAACTCCCTCTACATGGCCTTCACCTCTCAACTACTGAGCAAACTGCAGACCATCCAAAAGGCCTCAGCCATGCTCATCCTCGACCTCCCAAGAAGAGCCCATAGCACCCCCCACCTCAGAGTGCTCCACTGGTTCCTCGTCCAACAAAGGTGCCAGTTCAAACTGCTGACCCATGCCTACAAGGCCCTGCACAAGAAGGGACCAGCCTTTCTCAACCACAGACTGAACTTACACCAACCTTGCAGACAAGCACGCTCTGCCTCCCTCTCCTCCGCTCACATGCCCCACTTGCACAAAACAGAAGTGGCGCCTGCACCTTCTCCTACCTGGCTGCTAAGACATGGAACGGCCTTCCACTCCACCTCCAGACTGCATCTACCCTACAGAAGTTCAGAGATGGCCTAAGAACTTGGATGTTCGACTGACAACTCCCAGCAGCAGTTCTCCCCCAGGGCCTGGATACCCGCACATATGATAAGCAGAGCTCTCCAAATCATTGGTCAAGTGATTGATTGATTGATGAACAACAGACTAATGCATGGATAGTCATGTATATAGGGCAGATAATTGGATAAACCATGCATTATTGGATAACATTAACAAACTGCAACTCATAAACCATGGATAACTAGACAAAGGGAAACAGTGTTTACAACACAGTCATTACATCGACGTACCTTTACAGCGCGGTTGTTACAACGACCGGGTTGTTAGAACGTTATGATGCCTTTACAACGCAAATCATTAGATCAATTTGCTGTAGGGGGCACTCTAACCTAAGGAATAGTATCAGTAAATTATACCATTCCTAAGCTACAACACGCCCCTACAGCAAGTCGATCTAATGACTTACGTTGTAAAGGTATTGCATTCTAACAACGCGGTTGTTGTAACGACTGCATTGTAAAGGAACATGATGTAATAGCATGCATGCGATGTAACATGCTATATTCAAGACAAAGCATGGATACTAGTGAATATACAGCAAATAACTGGATACATGAATACCTAGATAACACTGAAAAACCCCTGTCATAAAGCATGGACAGGAAGATAAAGCATAGATAGCCTTGTAAAAGAGGGCAAATAACTGAATAAACCACGGATAACTGGATAACACTAACAAACCCAGATCATAAACCATGGACAACAGGCTAAAGCAAGGGCCCTCATGTATACAGAGCAACTAATTGGATCAAACCATTGTTAACTCAATGCCACTGCTGAACAAACCACAGATGATAACACATGGTCAGCAGGATTAAGCATGGATAATCTTTTATATAGACCAAATACTTGGGTAAACCATAAATAACTGGAGAACACCAACAAACCACAGATGATAACACATGGTCAGCAGGATTAAGCATGGATAATCTTTTATATAGACCAAATACTTGGGTAAACCATAAATAACTGGAGAACACCAACAAACCACAGATGACAAACTGCGGACAACAGGATAACGCATGGTTAGTCTTGTGCACAGAACAAGTAACTGAAAGAATCATAGATACCTGGATAACACTTACAAACCACAACTCATAAACCAAGGACAACAGGCTAAAACAAGGGTAATCATATGCACAGAGCAAATAACAGAACAGAAACCATCGGCAACAGGATAAGGCAAGCATAATCTTGTATAAATTAGAAATAACTGGTTAAACTATTGATAACTCAATTACACTGCCAAACAAAGCACAGATCACAATCCATGATCAACAGGCCAAAGCAGGGACAGTCATGAACATAGAGCAAATAACTGGTTAAACCATTGATAACTCAATAACACTGCCAAAGAAACCGCAGATCATAAACCAAGTTCAACAGGATTAAGCATGGACAGGGTTTTATATAGGCCAAATAACTGACTAAACCATGAATAACTGATAACACTAACAAACCACAGATGGTAAACCGTGGACGGCATGATAACTCGTTGTCAGTCTTGTGTACAGCACAAATAACAGGATACACCATGGATAGCTGGATAAAGCATGGGCAGAGTTTTATATACAGCAAATAACTGGACAAACCACGGATAACTGCATAACACTGACAAACCACAAATGACAAACCAAAGATACCAGGATAAAGCATGGGTAGTCATGTAAATAGAGCAAATAACTGGATTAACCATGGATACCGGCATAATACTGACAAAACATATCTTAAACCGTAAGTATCAGAATAAGACATAGATAATCTTGTATAAATGATAAATAACTGAATAACATTGACAAACCCCAGATCAGAGACAGCATCCCAGATGAAGGGGAAGCACTCAACAAAGAACAGTGACAGAGAGAGGACAGCAGCAGGGGCTGCTTCACTGGGCAGGTCCAGCACAATAGAGAGAAAACACATGGGGGTTATTTACCAGCCCCCATCGCCACAGAACGTCACTTTTTCAGACGTTTTGGTGGTGATAGGGTCTTCCCCTTCTTTACAAGGCAGTGTTAATCCACTTAACGTGGCTAAATGCAGTCTTGTAAATAAGGCACCCTTTCACACTATACTTAGCAATGGGAAATGGGAAATGGGTGTTGATTTTGATGCTGCCCCATAATTACAAGGGAGGTGTAAACATGGGAGAGTGCCCAAATTAAGACCAGGGAAAACCTGATCTTAAACAGGTGCAATAAGGAGAAATGTTTCATTTCTCTTCATTTTTGTTGCTTCTGTATGTGCTGCGTTGTGTAGCGCACATAGACCCAGCAAAAGGCCATTGGTTGTTTATGTTCAGGAAGGTGACACGTCCTGCACATAAACAATCAATGTAAAACAATGACATTTGGCAACTATATGTGTGCTGCATTAAGAAGCACACGTAGAAGTTTCAAAATGCCGTTTCAGATTGTTTATGTTCAGGAAAAGAAACCTTCCTGCACGTAAACACTCTTCCCATACAATACAGACACCCTTACACTATAGTGCAAGGGTGTCTGCGTTGGCGCTGGGCAACTAAAAGCGCCAGTGCATGTGGAACGCAGGGCTGCACCGTATCCTTGTAAATACGGTGCAGCCCTGTGTTTTGGAAGTGGCGGAGCGTGGTGTTAAGCCAAGGTTGCTAATGCTGCGCTCTGCCACTTCCTAGTTAATATACCCCCTGGTCTGACCGAGACACACTGGCTCCAGTGTGGAGAGTGTGGCTGGAATGGACTGCAGTGACCTGCAGTGACATTGTCTCCAGGGTAACCCCTGGCATGGCGGATTAATCCGCATTAAGTCGCATACTGTCGACTATCATGTCAAGCATTTGCCAACATGGCCTGACATCCTTTTTGATGTACATTCCTTTCTAGTTCCTGTATTGGAGATTGGGGTGTGGGGGGGCTAAGCTGCATTTCTATTTTCTTTTCCCCCCACTTAGCACATTCTTGTGGTGCTGACAACTAAGATCAGAACATGGTGCTGTCATAACATAGGGCCCAATTCACAGAACTAACTTAAGACAAAATCCTAAACTTACTACTTTTGGTATTCACAAAAGTTAGGATTTTGTCTTAAGACAGACTTAAGACAGACTTAACCTCTTAGCTGCGTCGAACTTTCAGCACCCAGTGCTGAACGTTCGAATAACGAGCGCTGGCCCGTCGGCCAACGGTTGTGCGAAGCACTGGCAAGGCAGTGCTTGCGACGACCGTTGGCCGACGGCAGCGCTTAAGGGGTTAAGTTAGGATTTTGTCTTAAGTCTGTCTTAAGACAGACTTAAGACAAAATCCTAACTTCTGTGAATACCAAAAGTAGTAAGTTTAGGATTATGTCGTAAGTTAATTCTGTGAATCGGGCTCATAGTTTTTGAAAGTTTGGATAGTGCATTGCAAGGCCACTGTCATGGGTTGGGAAACGTTGGGGTTGGTATATTTGTTTTTACATTTTGGCTTTTATTGTTTTGAGTTAGAATAGAGCACAGGCACATGATCACGCAGACATTGGTTGTGGGGCACCAGATATTATATGGCGAAGACATAGTGTTGCTGCAACATGGATTCGCAACACAGACACGGACAAGTTAAGCTACTTACTTGGAATCAGGGGCGTAACAAACACCCCTGCAGACCCCGCAGTGGGGGGGGCCCCTCAGCCTTGAGTAGGTGAAGGGGGCCCCCCAGCTCCTCGGTGGAGATCAGCTCTGTGAGGCTCTGAAGCAGGTGCAGGCTGTCGGCTGTCTGCAGTCTGCTAGGAGCCCCTCGCCCCCTCCCTCTGCCTGAAGAGCAACAATGTTTCAACTGACATTGTTTCTCTTCAGTCAGAGCCAGGCCCGGAAGGAGGAAGGGGGTGGGGGCCCCAGAATGAGCTTTCATCAGAGGCACGGCCTCTGCCCGGGCTAGTTGTGTGTAAAGTGAACCTTCGCTGCTTGGTGCACTACAGCAGACCCGGCTGCCTGCTCTTGCTAAAGGAGCATGAAGTATGGAAGCCACGGCCAGGGACGAGAAACTCATCCCCTACAGACGCTAACTTTTGCTCCAAGCTGTTCTTTTGGTGAGTGACTGAAACACGCTCTACCCTTATCCTCTCGGTCAACAGTGGTGAACTGCCACATGCTGCTGCCACGAGGTGTTGAGATTTTGTCAGAACTGATGAGCTTTTGTGAGGCCGGGGGATCCCGACTAAGGCCCCACCAGATGGTTTCATGTACAGTGCAGTTAAGGCGCCTTCCTTCATACACCAGACCCATTGTCAATGCCAATGCTGGTTTTATTTCAAAATTTGGAACATTTTTATTAATTGTTAGGAGTTCTTGCAAGGATTGAAATGTTGAGACATCAACTGAAAGGTGACAAAAGAAGAAACAGTGAATACATTAGTTTATAAAAAATGAAAGCTGTGGAAGTGCACTAAGGTACTGTGATTGGTGGCTGCCTTTTGTGGGGGGAAACACGTGCCTACGTAAGAATTTGCTGCAGACAGATCTATTGTCTGTTAATCTATTTACTCTCAGTTGGAATAGGCTAGGGTACCATCTCCTCCCAAATTAGAAAACTCTCTTTATCAACCCCAGATGTCCATTTTGGTATCATATCACAACAGCATTTCAGATACTTCAAAAGTCTTGTGAAATTTAACTTGTCATTTGCACTGACTGCTTGCTTCAAATTGGCATCACGGGAAAGCATACTGCAGAACTAACAAAAATACCTGCTGTCCCAGTGGCTCTCTCATTCCAAACGTCAAGCAAAGAGACATCAGGGAATCCTTATTCTTGTTTATTCAATGGATTGATTTATTCCCTTGATGGTTTCAATAAACGTACATACATCAAAAGGACAATACAGTTATCCTGTATCAATGCTAAATACACTTATCCTGTATCAATGCTTATGAGTTTATGAGCTTATGATCAACTGGTTTTTATGTAAAGAGCCCTGACACCTTCGGGTAATGTTCGCGCTATATAAAATCGCATTAAATAAATCAATAAATAAAGTTAACAAGCTCATGGGATGGGAGGGTGTTTCCAGACCTTAAAATGATGTTTCTATGCCTGTGGATGATGTGTGTTAGAGCCAGTGGGTCCATCTTCGGTGTTCCAGAGTCTTAGTAGAGGTGGGCAGTGGCACACCAACAAATTAAGAGGGAAGAGTCCAAGGGGCAGATTTACAAGCCCCCTGCGCCACCAGTACAACCCCCTGCGCCACCACTACGTCACTTTTCGTGATGTACTGGTGGCGCAGGGGGCTCCTCCATATTTACAAGGAGAGGAAAAGCCACCTTGCGTGACTTTTCCTCTCCTTGTAAATACGGCCCCTTCACACGCAGCACTTTGCGTTGAATGGGCGTTCCATGGGTGTTGCTGTGGGTGTTCCCAAGCAACACCCATGGAACAAGACACATCTCCAGATTTACGAGAAATCGTAAATCTGGAGATGCGTCTGAATGCTACGCCACCCTTGAGGTGGCGTAGGGAGGCGCAAGAGGAGAAATGTTTTATTTTCTCTTCATTTTTTCCTCTTTCAATGCATGCTGCATTCTACAGCACGCATTGAAGGAGGAAAACGCCTTTCGTGATTGTTTTTGTGCACGAAGGTGTCCCTTCCTGCACAAAAACAATCTCCCCATGGAGCAGGCATCCTTGCACCATGGTGCAAGGGTGCATGTGCCGGCGCATGGCATCTGTTTGTGTGCCGGCGCAGGGGAGAGCACAGGAATGCAACATATTCTTGTAAATATGTCCCATTCCTGTGCTCTGAAAGTGCTGGAGCGTGGCGCAGCCAAAAGTCTTGCGGTGCCCGCTGCAGCACTTTCTTGTAGATCTGCTCCCAAGGGTCTGGGTTGGCTCTTAGAGCCCTTGCACCAGTCGAGCCCTGGAAATGTTACCATCATTCAAAATATAGTACATTCTCTTCAAAATGAAAATAGGACATTCCTTTGACATGCGACAGGTTTGACATTAATAAGTTACATTATAGGTTTATATTGAGAGGTAATGAAGAAAGGGGGCTGATGCAAAATATTTGCCTAAGAATACAGTGTGGTTAAGTGGGGAAGTTGAGATTCCTCCTGGGCTTTCTGGTTTCACTTTGTACAAGTCAACCACTAAAGGGATATCTGTCTTTTTTTAACCCCTTGGGCGCGGCCGCAATTCTGCGCCTGTGCGGCACTTCTAATGAGTGGTCGGGTTCATGACGGCCCCCAGCCGTCATCAGCACACGAGCACTGTGATGCATGATGGCCGGGGGCCGTTCTCAGCATGGAAGGGGTTAACACAACTGTTGGTGCTTTGTTTTTAACTTTGTGAGCTACAGTAGAGCGCAGGTGGCAGACAGAACCACGTGAAAACTTGGCTTGTTTGGGCTCGAGGTTCCATGAGAACCTGGAGCTGACCCAGAGCCCGGCTCATGCTGTAAGTGGCCCGCCCACCTCTAGGTCTAAGTGCTTCAATGTGTGACGCTCCAACGGTGAGGAGTACCAAGTGCCTAAGTAACAACTGTGAAAAGAGCTCCTCGGCTAGCAGCCTCTCGAGTCTTTACCAGTTGATTTGGAAGGAGCTCTGTTATTAATTGCTCTTCTTCGTATGTGTTAATTTCTGGAGTGTTAAAGCGCACAGTAGCGGCCAGCGCAGCATCTTGCATAGCTAAATAAATAATTCTAATGTATTTGTTCTTTTTTTACCTCTTACTCATACCCGCTCAGCTTTGTGTAGATAACAGTGTTGTTTAGGTATTGCATCACCTCAGGTGTAATTCGTATGGCTAATGTATGACCGACCAGACGCATGTATGTCCCGTTTTCGGAAAATCTGTCTACCCAGTTAAAGTTGCTTTCTACCCCATATTCCCCCAGTTTAACCTTTTTAAACTTGCCTGCCATATGAATGGCACAAAAGGCGCAACTCATTTCCTGACGGTGTTCATTCAAATCTGGATGGAAACCAGGTTTGTTTGTAATGCAATCTGTTATGAGACCCAAACTTCTCTTTCTCATAAAAGAATAGTCACTGTAATCGCACACTGTACAAAGCTCACGCATGACATGGTTTTCTCTGTTTTGTCTTCACTTGCATAACAAGGTACTCGTAGTGGTCGCTGGAAGTAGGAGCAGTGGTACAACCCTATTTGTTTTAACTTTCCACTATCAATGATTTGAGCGCTAAGAACGGAAGCATTTCAATTTTGAGTAGAGTGAGATTACTTCCTTATCTCTGGAAAAAGAAACATGCCACTGAGATAAAGTTCTCTCAGAAATGGAACATACATACTATTAAAAGTCATCAGTCTTATCTGGGCGATGATCTTTGTCGCCAGCTCTGTAAAAAGAAAGTCAAGCCTCCATTAAGTTCCAACTGAAAGGTGTAAAACATCTATTCGCCATGCACGACGAATTTCAGTTGGATGTGGAAGGTTTGTTGGAAGTGTGCATCCTGAAGTAATGTGTACCCTCATGTAAAGTAACTGGTGCTATGTAAAGCGCCCTGATACCTGATTCGGTTTGGGTCTAGTTCGCGCTATATAAAACTCTACAAAAAAAAAGAAAACAATATATATGTTTGATGGTACTGTATTTTTGTGTTTGCATTGAAATTGCACTTACTACCCCTGAACGAGGCATAGAAATGCTTTGTGACGAGTATAGATAGTCTAGAGGAGAGTAAGTATTTTTAGGTTGTAGGGATATGATTTTAAAGAATGAGCGTGTGAGCTGTGAAATGAGATGTGACAATTGGCATAGATAGAGTAGTAGAAAATGTGTCAGGCAGACATGAACCTTAAGGGAAGATGAGGGTGGACAGTAAGGAGAGGTAAATAACTTTAACTGAAGGTCAGTTGTTGATGCAGGCTTTTGGGAATATATTGGGAGGAGTCTTTTCGAGATAGTTTATGATCTGAGAATATAAAACAGTAGAAGGAACCAAGCCTATTTGCATGTTTTTGTAGAGTATTGCTTTGCATTGTGTTATGGGATGATGCGCCTCCGACGAGGCAGCAAAATGCTGACAGGGACAGGCGAATGTTTGCAGCTCCTGGAACAGGATCTGCTGGGACACATTGGAAGATAAGTAAGCATTTGCAATGCAATTGGTCTCGCATTTGTGAGAGTTAGAGCTATTGACGTTGCAAAGGACACTGTATTTTACCTATGCATTTTCTGTTTGGGATTGTGTGTCCTGGAGTGGGATTATCTGGAATGGTATTTTGTGTTGTGGAGTGGTATGTAGTGGAGTTGACTTATGTGGTGTGCTATTAAATATTGGAGCATGATGTGGATTTTTGTGGAGTAGATTGGATGCATGTGGTATGTTGAGAAATTGTGTTGTTGGTTTGAATTATGTAGTTTGTTGTTGAATTATGTGGTATGGAATGGAAATTTGTAGAGTTGAATTGTGACGAGGTGGAAGTGTGTGGTGTTGAGTGAAAATTATGTTGAGTGGTATTATGAGGCATGGTGTGAAGTGTAGTTATGTGGATTGTTGCTACGTGGCATAGACTGGATTTATGTGGACTGTATTTATCCAATATGAAGTAGAGCTTAATTATGTGGAGGTTAATTATGTGGTGCTAAGTGGTATTATGTGGCGTGTAATTATGTTCTGTGATGAATTGTGTGGGTATGAATTTTGAAATTGTGTGATGTGTGGAATTATGTGGTATGTTGTGGTGTATATTTGTGCATAGTGGCATTATGCAGCATGTTGCAGAGTTGTATTTGGTGGAGAGTAATTATGTGTTTTGGAGCCGAGTGTAAATATGTTGTGAGGAGTGTAATTATGTGGTTTGGAGTGGTATTAAGTTGTGTGGAATGTTATTATGTGACCTGGTATTATGTAGTATGGAGAGAAGTGGAAATATGGGTTTTATCGAGCTGTTCAAATGTGCTGTGTGTGGTAGATTTATGTGGCATGGATTTGGACCAGCTATGGCTTTTATATCATGGGGTATAAAGTTGACGATTGTCCATTTTTCTTTGGAAAAATAATATGGGCTGTTTCTTTACCTTCTGGTACATTTCTGAACAATTTGTTAAGCTAAATTGTATTGTTTAATATTGTGCCCATGCAGGGAAGAACAAATGTCTGGCAGACGTGCAAAAAAATAATCCTAGGTCTCAGTATTAACTAAAACACTTCTAAGCAGTAATTCTAATCTGAGAATGGGATCCCGAGAACCTGCTCCACTTCTGCTGCCATCCACCAGCTACATTGGCTGCCAGTGCCCAGACCTCTGGAGTTCAAGTCCCTGTGCCTCACGTTTAAAATCTTGAATTCATCTTCACCTGGCATTCTAGCCACCTTCATCGCACCCTACATTCCCTCCCTCCGACTCCGTTCTACGGACCAACATTTGGCGGTAGTTACGAGGGTGAGGAGAGTACAGGGCGGTGGGCGCACTTTCCGCACTCAGACAGCCAAATTATGGAATTCTCTCCCTTTGTCTATTCGCAGTTTGAAAAACTACTTGGCGTTCCGTACGGCAATAAAAACGTATCTTTTCCCGTCACCTTAGCTTCTAGTGCCCTTTTTAGTGGTCTCTCCATTTGAGCGTCTGGATGCCCCTCTGCTGGGGTAGCTGCGCGTTCTACAATCTATTTAATATAACAATGAGTTACCTGTTTGCTTTACGATAGTTAGTAAAACAAGTAAGTGCTTTGCAAGCCTGTATATGTAGCAAGGTTTTTAAAGGGACTAGTTTCCGTGCACGGTATTGCTTTTTCCAGTTCACCGAAGGGATAAAAACATCTCCAGATAATAATAGGGTTGACAGGATGGTGCGATAGCAGACTATTGATATGTATGGATCTGGTGAGGACTGCGGGCAGCAAATGCTTGATACGCTATTTGCATAAGAAAATACTATATATTTTTAGGTCGAGCAGACCTTACTCTCAATGCGTGAGCATTGAGAGGGTCTGCTTCAGACCTTTTGTCGCCCGTATTGAGAATGAGTTGGGAATGAGGACACCTATCTCTTACGAGCGTTTTTCCTCGCGGGAGCGCGCGTCTGATACCTGCGCATGCGCGGTGCAAGCCCTGGCTCTCACACAGACACAGACAGCCCCCACCCCTCTGCATGCACGCACGCACACACACAGGCGCAAGCCCTCGCTCACACACACACCCCCCCCTCCCCCACAGTCACACACACGCACGCACACATACATACATACAAAGCCCGCCCGCCCCCGCCCGCACTCGCGCACATGCTTCCCCCGCACTCGCGCGCACATGCTTCCCCCCTCCCCCCCACCCCCCAACCCACTCACCGGCTTCCTTCGTGCGGCGGCTCTCCTCAGCTGCAGGGCCCGGCAGCAGGACTCTTCTTCCCTCCTTCGGCACCGGGGCGCAGGGTAGGCTCCTGCCTGCTCCGGTGCTCCAAAAACGGCTCCATCCAATCGCGGCTCTTCCGTGGGAGGCGGGGTAGGCTCCCGCCCTCCTACTTCCTGTTTCCTGTTGTCTCGCCGGCCTGCCTGACTTCCTGGTCGCAGGCCGGCAGAGTGACGGGGGTGATTTGCAATTTGTTCACTTTTATTTAACCAGTAACAATGGTGGTGGCGGCGCGGGTATGAACAGTTTTCCAAAATCGTTGCCACTATGTCGTGTTTTAGTAACTCAGCATAGCACCCGCTTAATGGCCGTTGCACTATAACCTTTAAATAAGCTCCGTTCCCCCTCCCACTGCATGGACGCTGTGTGAAGCGGGTGCTTTGTTAATTGAAGAAATCTGTGGACGCTTCCTCCATTGTTCCCCATCCATGCCCTTTTGTGACTTTTTATTTTAGCAGATTAGGTGTCCGCTTCATGATGTTTGCAGGTTTTTTCCTTCCATATTGGGCCAGCCCTAACCCTCCCTTACTCCATCCGCTCTGTCTCCGCAGCATACACGGTGCTGCCTCTCCTCCGGTTGCAGTCAGTGCTTTTGTAGCTGCCCAAAATCCCGCCTTCACCAATTTCAGGCTCGCGGGCAGCCAGTCCATGGACGAGGGGGAGAAGGAAGAGCAAGAATCTGTGAACCTCCCCCAGGCGCAGGTCAGAATGTGATTCAACAAAAAAGTACTCCCAGAGGAGGTTTGCATGCATATCAGGTATTTTTTATTGATATTGAATAAATTAACATTTTAGCTCCAAAATATTTGGTTATTTGAGGCATTTCATATGGTAAATATGCTCTGACTCCCCCACCACCTCCACCGCTGCACGGACGCCGACTAAAGCGGGTACTGTGTTAATTAAAGAAATCTGCTGACGCTTCCTCCTTTAATCCCTCTCCCTTCCCCATCCATACCCTTCGTGTGAAATCCCAATGGTTACGTTTAAAGCTGAAGATGCCATTAAACCCACAAGTTGCGTGTTTACTGCAACCTAGTGGAGAACAGTTGCACAAACAGCATAGTGAACTGGACATTTAAACGTTTCACACCACCACATGCCAAGAGAGGAACAGAACATTTCTTAGAACGCACCTGAGGCCCAATAATAACCTCCTTACTAACATTCCGAGCCGCCATTACTGCTGTGAATATGTGCATTTAAGTAAAGCACAGGCGAAGCTTACATCAAGAAAATTAAGTATGTTCGGGATTTTCTCAAACGCCTCGCTTTATTTACCACTGATGATAAACGTGTCTCTATAATGCAAAAATATAATCTAGAAAAACAGGAAACTAAATAAAGCCCTTACAAATACGTATTGCTTGAGCAACAATACTACAAAGTATGGCAGTAGAAAACAATCTTTGGGGAAATCCTTACAAGCCCTTTAAAGTTGAATGCCAAGGCGGCTGCAGACTAAGACCAGCGCTCCAGAAGCCCACATGGGCCATGCCACAAGAGAACATTACGTTTACACCACCACTGACATCAGCTGTGAGCGACTGACGGTCGGCACCATTTGTATTACAGTGCTTGGTTTGTTGGGGGGCTAAAAAATGCAGGCAAGTGTAGTTGTGTGATCCGTGGTACAAGCCTCAACAAGAATAATAACATTGTCTCCCGCATTTAGGTTTTGAGGGAGCAATTCAAGAGCCTACTCAAACTTTACACCTTACATCCTTGTACTTAAAAACACCTGGGGCAGGAAAACCGGTCATAAAAATAGTGCCAGGGTACTTTATATAAATGCAGACATCCACTGCGGATAGACCGACTCGACTATTCAGTGAACCAGGCTAAGTGACAGGGACTGTGAACATAATTGTACTCAGGCACACGGCAGCACCCCAGAGCGAACCATGAGGTAATAAGTAACGCAGGACACGTCCAAAACACAAAATATTTGACTTCAGCCACTGGTCCGAGTTTGTGTATACACTACCTCAGCATTTGAACCCAGAAAGTACCCCTCCCGCCATGTTACAGTGCCAATTACATGTTCTGCCTTTTAGAGTTGCAAAGTACATTACTTCTTCCAACCAAAGCGATCGTGTTTGCTGCACCTGCCCTTCTAAACTTCCCCACCACTCAGCTCCTCACTCTCTTTGAGACACCCACTTTTGGGGTTGTCACAAAATATAACTGTTTAGCGAATCCTTTTTTGTTGACGATCTGCTTAGTCAACCGCGGTTCGAAGAGCAACACATATCATCACTGAAACAATTCAATTGTTTAAATCAAGACCCATACTTGTGGATTTTGGCTTTATTACTTCCTGGTGAGTGTGACTGTGTTCGGTTCTGGCCTCTTCTAATTTGGAACACATTCGTTGTTTTTGGGTATTCATCAACATTGTTACATTTTCACAGAGTAGGCAGGGGGCATCTTCTAACAATCAAAGATACGTTGAAGCCTCCACGCTCCATATCACCAGGGACTGTTTCCGACTAATCATGACTATCAGATGTGTTGGCCTAATTAATTTAGTTGAAAGGACCAACACTACAACATCCAAACTGCTTTTTTTGGTCACATGGAAATCTAAGCCTGTAATCAGTTTTCACGATGACATGAGGTGAGGTAAAGACAATTTTCGCGCACAAATAAAAGCGAGCTGCCTCTTCTTTGGTTTGGTGCTGCAGAAAACTTACCAATTGAGATTAAATAATTGAGGTTGGCTGCAAGAAATGTATTATATATGGGGATCGGGGAGCACTCCTAAAAAAAAAAAAAAAAAAGCTTGAATAATCTGATACGTCTCACTTCACCAAAAAGCATTGGCATAGCCAATAGGTCTCGTCCTTGGGACCTTATAAGTGTTTAGCCATGCACCATTTACAATTGCTATGGGTGTCGCATTTGCGAAAGGTATAACTATTGGCATTGTAAATAACAAAGCTATGAATTTCGCTATTTTCAAAACCAACACATAAATAAAAAAATTGTCATTTACAATACCAATAGCTCAAACTTTCCTAATGCGAGACCTATTGCATTGCAAATGCTTGTTTTCGTTATCCTCCATTAGTTATTAGTAAAGAAGGGGGAAGAGAAGTGTTCACCGACAGCATTCGGTTAGTCTTAGGGAGACAAAGAATGCTGTGGTCTGTGGTAGATGCCGCCCAGAAGTCATAGGTATATGTATCAGGGGCTGCCATTGAAAGGAAGTGGAAATGTGCTTTAGATGTTGCCGGTATTGATGGCTGCTGTGCGGTTGCAGACTTTGCTGGGCTGACAGTGGGTGGGAAATGCTATTCTGTCACTATAGGTTTAATTACATGAATCACGCATTCTCTCTGGTGTTTGTCCGTGGGGTACTTGCTGACTGGTGCTACACATGGGATCAGGTTTGCCTTTGACAGGAGGTACGGTTTAGTGGGGTACATAGTGTAAATTAATGTTGGCGTGTGGAAACAAAAATCGGACCCTTTGTACATTTAATATCATTGTGTGCATCATGCAGAGGATGAAAAGTAGCAGGAACGTCTTTGATGCTGTAGAGGCTAGCAGCAAGAACTGTTTTGGAGTGGTCAGTTGAAGAGATTGTTTAACATGTTTTAAACTTCCACAGTGGCATTGAGAAGGACGGCAGTTAGATGGGGACCTGTCATCAGTCTTCCTGTCTTTGCCGTTGGTGATAGACAGGGGAGCAGTGCACGCCAGTCATGGGATCGTAGGGATATACGAGGGGTCGTTTTAAAGGTGGGCAGAAAGCATAATTGCGTGTTTCGTAGGGGTGAGAGTAGAGTGTAATGGATGCGTTAGTAGCAGGCATGACGGATGTGGTAGGCGTTTGAATGTGGTTAACTGAGCGGGCTTCGCTTGAAGGTGGGTCATCAAGTAGGAGGATGTGTTTGGTGGGCCGACTGGATGCAGTGTTATGTAACTTTGCTGGAGGGCGAAGCAGCAGTATTTACTGATGTATGTAAATTGCCCGATGAGAGGGCGGATGTGACCAATGGAGAAACCAGAATCCTTTTTTTATGGCTGGGGTGAGCCCCTGCAGTATGGCAGGTCGCTGGCCTGAGAACTCTTGACTGGCGCGGACAATGGGGGGCCCCCTCCATGTACTTTGCAGGGGGGCCCCCTCAAGTTTCGTTACGCCACTGCTTGGAATGTGCGTGGCCTTAACTCCCAACAATCATTAAGGACTTGTAAAGCGTGACTAATCATCAAACAGGGCATCCAGGCGCTCAGAAAACATGGGAAAAAGCAAGGAGAAAGCAGGGAAAACGAGGGAAAAGAAAAGAGAAGGCTCTTAAAAACGGGGGAAAAAGGAGTAAGCAGTGAAAACTAAGGAAAGGCAAGGAGAAGGCTCTCGAAATGGGGGAAAAGAAAGGAGAAAGCAGTGAAAACAAGGGAAAAGCAAGGAAAAGGCACTTAAAAAACAGGGGAAAAAGAAAAGAGAAAGCAGTGAAAACTAGGCACAGGAGAAAGAGCGATACAGCAGCACAGGGAGAACTGAGCCTGGGACCTGCTCAGTGGGGTCGCATTGGGGCCTACATTAAGTATTTCCTGGGAAGGAAGAGGGACGCTGAGAGGCCGGTGGGCGGGGTTAGGCGGGAAGCAGGAATAAACATGTGGCAGGCGGATGCAGCAATGAAGGAAAAACCAGGAGAAAGCAGTTAAAATGAGGGAAAAGCAAGGAGAAGTAACTCAAACAATGGAGGGGGGAAGCAGGGAGAAAGCACGGAAAAGCAAAGAGAAGGCACTCAAAAAATGAAGTGAAAACGGAAAAGGCAGTGAAAGCGAGGGAAAGCAAGAAGGCTCTCAAAAAAAGAGGGAAAAGCAATGAGAACGCAGTGAAAACTATGCAAAAGTACAGAGAAGGTACTCAAAACACAGGGGAAAAAGCAAGGAGGAAGAAGGGAAACCGAGGGAAAGCATGACAAAGGTACTCAAAAAACGGGGGGAAAAGGAGGGAGAAAGCAGTGAAGGGAAAAGCAAAGAAAATGCAATCAAAAATGGGGGGAAAGCAAGGAAGAAGCAGTAAAAGAACAGGGAAAAAGCAAGAAGGTAGCAATGAAAACAAGGGAAAAGCAAGAAGAGGGAACTCAATCAAGGGAAAAGCAAGGAGAAAGCAGTGAAAACGAGGGAAAAGCAAAGAAAAGGCACTCACAAATGGGGGAAAAGCAAAGAAGAAGCAGTAAAAGAACAGGGAAAAAGCAAGAAGGAAGCAATGAAAACGAGGGAAAAGCAAGAAGAAGTCACTCAATCAGGGGAAAAGCAAGGATAAAGCAATGAAAACGAGGGAAAAGCAAGGAAAGGGCACTAAAAAATGTGGGGCAAAGCAAGGATGAAGCATTGAAAACGTGGGAAAAGCAAGGAGGAGACAGGAGCAAGAGCAATGCAGCACAACAGGGAGAGCTGGGCCTGGGACAGAAGCTATAATATGCAAACGCTATAATATGCAGGCTTATATATTAAAAAAAATCGGGACACACATTGTGTTGCCCCAAGAGTTACACATCACACAGGTACAAGGGTGGGCACTTCAGAGAAGACGGCAGGGGATCGTTTATTACACGCCATACTTGGTCTTCGCACGAGGGACCTATATATGGATCAGATCAGGCAGTTGTTTTTAGCCCCTGGGAGAAATTTTTGATAATGAGGAATGATGCATCATAGTTGTGGACAAGCTGGATGGGAAATATGTAACATTAGTCAATATATACACCCCTAACACGCATTAACAAATCTTTTTGGAAAGTCTGGCACTACATCTCACTACAATTGTTACCTATCCTTGGGTAATAGGAGGGACATACTTTGTATAGAGGACGCACAACTAGATCGATCCTAGCCAACACTCCGGCGTCAAACACACAGGGTAGCTAAGGCTTTCACAACTTGGTCACACCAGGAGATGGTAGATGCTATTCCAGTACGCACAATCTCTGTTTCAGGTCGTATCAGTTCCTATGCTCTGGTCACTTCCACTCAAAGCTAATGTATGCAGTAGCGGCTGCTACCGAACATCTGTGGGGGGGCAAAGGGGGTGTCAGGGAGCAGAGGAGGTAGGGAATTAAAAATAATCTATATATATAAAAACGAATGTATGTATGTCTGTCCTTTATGCATTACTACACCATTCATCCGATCCGCATGAAACTTTGGGAAGTTGTTGAGTACACTCCCGCGAAGGTTTCTGGCAAAAAATATATAGTTTTTTAACTTAAAAAATAAAAAATTGTTAAAAGTTGTTGAGTACACTTCTGCGATGGTTTCTGGCAAAAAAAAAAATTGTTAAATATCAGCCCCCCGGTCCCCATATCAGCCCCCCGGTCCCCATAATCTTGCCAATACCGAACGTTTACATTTTCCGGTGCGACTCGCTTTTGCCATGACCATCAACAAATCACAAGGACAATCGCTGCAAGTATGTGGACTAGATTTGGAGAATCCGTGCTTCTCACATGGACAACTGTATGTGGCCAGCTCACGAGTCGGAAAACCTTCTGATTTATTTTTGTACGCACCAGACGGAAAAACAAAAAATACCGTGTATCCACAAGCACTCGAATAAATAAACAGAATTAAAACAACACTTTAAAATGTTTTCCGTATTAAAATGAATAAGTTTCAATAAAAATGACACAATGTAAATTGAATGTTATCATAACAAGTTTCCTTAAATTTCCTTTCTTCTGAGATCGCAGCAACGCGCGACGGGTAAGCTAGTAAATAATAAAAAAATAGAAAACTTACCTGGTGGAATGTAGGTGGGATACACCTAGAACAACAATGCCCACTTGAAAGCCAAGTATGAATATCTTCGAGGGCCAGACCTTTGAAAGCATAGTAGGAGACACAATTAAGAATAATTTTTCTGATAATGCGGGCATGGCTTCATCAGTGATGATAATACGCAGACACGGTTCTGTCCCCTCTCTACAGTTCTATTTCATATAGTCGCGGAGCCGCCGGAATTACCCATTCGGCCTGGACAGTGCTTCCACAGCCTGATGGTCAATTGGCTCCCTCTACATGTTTAACTATATGCGGATGATATGCTGTTGTACTTACGTGGGAGAGCTTGGATGTCCAGGGGGTCACATCAGGTACTTGGGGATTTTAGCACATTGTCTGGGTTAAAAGTGAACTGCAGTGTTCTATCCTTCTATTCAATATGAGAAATGCGGGGGAGGAGCAACCCCTGAGCTAGTACCTGAAATACAATGGGAACTCCCCACATTAAAATAACTTGGTGTGTGTATGTTCACATGGGAAAGTAGCCTGTTAGAGGGGAATAGTATGGCGCCATTGCCGTTATGCCAGGCCATCAAGTTCTGTTACACACTGTACATCTTGGTGATTTTTTTTTTTGGCATGAGTATTATATAGCGCAAACTTGACCCAAATCAGGTATCAGAGTGCTTTACCTAGCACCAGTTACGTTACATAAGGACACACATTCATTTTTTTTTAGGCACAGGGAGATTAAGTGATTTGCCCAGATTCACAGGAGGTTTAGCATCATTACCGATACTCGAACCCAGTTCCCCAGGTCCGAGGTTGAGCGCCCTAGCCGTTAGACCAACTCCTCTCCCCTGATTGGGGAGATAGCCCTAGCCAAGATGGTCCTCCTCGCTTGGCTGCTAGACATTTCTCCTCTGCACCCCAACAGATGTCTGTGTGACTATTTCAGGACATGGATAGAAAGCTGATACATTTGATTGAGCGTAGGGTGGAGCTATCCAAATTATGATTATTAGTGGACAAGGAAGGATTGGCTGACCTGGACTTCAAACTCTTATATACTGGCCGCCCAACTTCAGTGGGCAGCTACGTGAAGGGCTTCCTGTTGGGATCCCATGGATATTAGGGAAGCAGATACCCCATCTAATTTTACAATGACTGGGTAGAGCCTTGATCCCTTCATTTAAGAGCAATTTAAAGGCAAGTTTATACTGGTGAGAGCCCTCCATTTTGTTTGGACCCGGTCATTCCAGAGTCGCTTGACGTCTCTCGTATGTCCAGGAGATCCTAATAAATTCTTGCCAGCGCTCTCAAATAGTGGCAATCGAAGAGAGCCTGGGAGGTGCAATAAGACAACTGCACAGAGACAGGAGCTGCATAGACCTTAGTGTCCATCAAGAAGTATATAATATCCCAGATAGCAACGCTTTGCTACATGGTGTACTATTAGCAACACTTTGAAAGTGGAAGAGACAGGGCACACAGGAACCCTCTGTATACAGTTGTCTGAAGGATCTATATACATTAGAAGGCAGGAAAAGGCCCATGATCTTTATCGCTCGCTCCTGAATCTTTCAAAGACTGTTCTTACAGGCCTGCGAGACAAATGGTCCAAAGACATGGACATAAATTTGAGTGAGGCCGAGTGGGATACTCTGCTGAGATGTACCCATAAAGTTTCTCCGCATTACTATTAAAATATTACTACCTGCACAGGGTGCACATAACCTCCACGCGAACCAACAAGGTTCCCTGTGACTTTGGCTGAATGTCCCCGATGTGAAGAAGAGGGGCAGATTTCTACCACATGGTCTGGGATTGTCCACAACTTCGTCACCATTAGAGAGAATACACAATTTCTTCACTTGGCCACTGATATTGAAATCCTCAACAGCTCAGCAGTGTTTACTGTACTGGGCCTGCTTCAGCATTCTAAGGCTGTGAAGATATCAACCAGGTTTATTGACCTGCTTAGAAAACAGATACCCATTGAATGGGAAGCCCTGGGTGGGGGGGATGATATCAGGAAGTGGATAACAGAACTTAACAAGTGAGTGGAGTGTGAAGGTCACACCTTGCAGCTGGAGTTGAAAGGGGAGTGTGTCCATTCTTCTCCCTACAAGGGTAGGATGTGAATGTAGCGGATTGCCCCATGTTGGATGCCAATAGCTGTGTTGTATCCCCACGGACACATGACGATTGAAGCCAGATTTACCTTAGTATTGTATATCCCGCGATCCCGTCTTACGACAACTGGAGAGCAACCAGAGTCTATCAAGAGTACCGCTGTTTAGAGCCAACTACCTCTGGGAGGTACTCATTATCTATACTTGATCATTGTGTTTTCCAAGCTGTTGCAGTTCAGAGGTTTATAATATTGTTGAATTCTAAAATAGTATAGTTGGATAGCACCAAAGATTGAATCCCAGGTTCAAGTATTGAAAATAAGTTCTTGATAAACACCACAAATTGAGATTCATTGATTGTCGGTCACCTGTGGGATTAGGGGAACCTCACAATTTTGACATCTTAAAATTTACCTCAACAGAACGCCCACAATTCAACGAATCGGAGACCATGTTAAACCTCAATTATATGAGGCAATGTGTCCCTGAGGTAAGGCACTTCCCAACATATCAAAAATCAAAATGACAATCAATTAATTTTCAATTTCAAAATCTTTATTACATCTTCAAATAACATCATAAAAGCACAGAATTAAAAAGCAACATAGCAAAACACGATATAAAATAATATTAACACGAATATCAATCAGCACATCAAAATACATCAACGTAGTCTCGGAACCCTATCATGAACCACTGCCACGGCACCCAGCTCTATACATAATAATATATAAAATGCAGTTAATCACGCATCCCCAATGCACATAAAAGTTAAAAATCACGTTAAAAACTATGTGAAATAAATTTAAAAAATAACAACAAAAAAGCATCCTTTGGTGCAAAGTAGGCCAAACAATCTTTACACCCACAACCCATCAATAGACTGTCTGCAATGGATGGACATTTTTAGGAAGCAGCAAACATTATAACAGATGTCAGGGATGTAACATCTGGAGGTGCGTTAGAGCCTCTCTGCACTTCTTAACAGCCGATAACTTCACAGTTTGTTTGTCGGAAAGTTGAAAACATTTTCGGTAAAATTTGCGAAAGATCATGAAATGCAGCAAAGATTGCTCTGCCGTCCCATGACAGGGACAAGGGGGTGTGGAACTACCCCGCATCGTCATCTCCTCAGAGAAGCACATAAGATGCCACTGGTCTCTGATCTAAATCTGAAAAGAAGGGACCTCTCCCAGTCTATAAGCTCCATAGTCAGATAGACTGCTTGGTCTCTAGTCGCAAAAGTAATAAAATAATTATAAAGAGTATGATTATTAAAAACATCCTGAGTTCCTTAGGAGAAGGTGACCTCTGCATGTGGGGACTTAACTAGCCTCTTATGGAGTGCATTAATAGTGCTAGAGCCAGTAAACATTCTTGGGAGACCCATGTCAGCAAAGGACTTGCACACATAGTTCAACCAGGGAATAGAAAGACTCTTGTCCTACCAGAGACATTCAGACGTGACAGCTTTATTAAAACATGCTGTGTTATTCCACACACCCACCCAAAGCAGGAGGGAGGCCAGACTTCAAGCATCTGAAACATATCCTAAATTAAGTTCGGAATGCAAGATACATTTTGGGCTGGAAAGCGGGAGTGTTCAACAACATCATACAAATTCTGGGGCATATTATCAAGGAGTAGCGATATTTATCGCTAAATGTGCTTAGCGCACTTTTTTTTCTCGGTTGCTATCGCCGGATATTATCGCAGGGATAACGTGCTATTAGCAAAGTTCATCTCCAATGCGATAAAATATCTAGCAATAGCGGCTCAATGCAAGAATATCGCTGGAAATCCAGCGATATTCGCAGATTAACGCCAATGGGGGCTTAATGTGATAATTCACCCCCCATTGACGATACACGTAAGTCAAATTTTTAGGAGGCGTTGGTTTCTAGCGATAATTGTGCCTAGCGTGATTTTTTTTATCGCTTCGCCTGCCTTGCTAATATGCGATAGCTGTGTTTTCAGTCGCTAACATTTTGGGCACGCCCACTTTGCATGTCATTAGCGATAAATATCACTGACATGGAAAGCGGGCCCCAAACCTGTAGCTAACTGCTGTTAACAACAGCTTGCTAATAGGGTGATAGAAATATTGCCCATTTAGCGGGAAAAAGTCCTGCTAAAGCGGCGATATCGCCCTTGCTATTATGCCCCTCTGTTTTCTTCTACCTGTATGGATGTGACATTATGGTAACCCCACACCCCGTGCCATAGGATGCTGTAGACATGCACTGCAGGTTATAAATCTTATGGTAGGGAGAGATGGTACCCCTTTCATCCTTCTGGGCCAGATTAAATAAAGATTTGCCCATTGCTTCTAATTTCAATTGCACTGCACTCACCTGTTGTTGCCAGGAGTTGCCAGAATCTAATGTAACACCTAAATAGCAGATGTTTGCTACCATACTCCAGCTTTAAAATTGGTAAGATTTTCCTACTAGGCCCATCGGCCATTATATGGGATTTCCCGACGTTGGTCAACATATGAAGGTTGCCCATAAATAATACAAAAGATTCAACCAAGGTGCGCATGGCAAGGCTGATGTGGCCATTAAAACAGCGTCATCGACATGTTATAATTCCGAGATGAGAGGGTTGGCAATTGTAGGGACATCCCTAGTAGAGCTAGACAAGTGAGCATTTAGACCATTAATATAGATAATAAAAAGCAGGGGGTGTGAGAATGCATCCCTAGCGCACCCCACTAGCTAGTGGAAAAACATCTGAAAGTTCCCCACATTGGCCGCACCGTACCCTGACCCCTATATTCTCATGCAGACAATGTAAGAAATTAACTAAATAAGTGTCTACCTCTAGATTGATTAAAATCAACCACAATTTGACCCTATTTACGCAATCAAATGCGGATGACCGGTCCTTGAATGCCAGGTACAGTGGGCAGCACTTAGCAATGGTATACTTACTCACAACTAAAGGCAAGTTCAAGCAGTGCTCCAATCTACATAGCCCGGGGCAGAAACCATATTGACATGGGGTTAGAATATCATTATCACTAGCCCAAGTCTGCAACTGGTTAAACATAACCTTACCCAGAAACTTCACTGAACCGTCAATGAGGGATATCATCCTGTAACATTTAGGGGACCCCCTATCTCCCTTCTTAACATTGATACAATAATAGAAGGGGTTCAGGACTCTGGAACCCTATCACACAGAGATGTATTAAATAGCTTGGTAAGCAGGGGGCCACACAGATCTGGAATACATTTTGGTAAATCCGTAGGGATCCCGTCGGGCTCCGGGGCTTTTCCACTAACATTAAATCGAATTGTGTCCTCCAGTTCCTGGAGTGAAACCTGAAAAGGGGTGGAGTGACCTAAATACTGTTGTAACCTATCATTGCACTCCTTGTCCGCCAGCAGTACATGGTGGTAAAATGTTTAACCCACTCCTGGCCCGAAAAGGTACAGACCGGGAGTTGGTTTGTGGGATCGTTTCGCTGTTGGAAAAGGCTGACTGTCTCTCAGAATACCTTACTGCTATTCTGGACAGCTGCAAGTTCAAGAATTTCCCAGTCCTTTTTATGCAGGAAACGTTTCCTCTCCCTAAGAGTCCACTTATACTCCTTCTTGAGCTCCCACAAAATGGTGGGGCTTCAACAAATGGTTCTTAATGCAAGTGTACAAGTGTTGATAGCAAGCACTTAAAACTTACCCTAAGGGTTCACCTAAACGCCCTAGGAACAGCAACAAATTCTTTTTAAGGAGATGATCCAGAGTGGCATTAGGATCTATAAGGTGCTAAATTAACCTTAGTCCATCTCTTGAGTATTGGTTCATTTCATCGCATGCTATCGCCGGTTTATCAATTAGGTAAAAATGTCCACTCAATGACTGAGTTCTAGATAAGTGGGATAGCTAAAGAATATTTTTAAAAAGCAATACCATGTCAATGCAGTGAAGGCTCTCAGTAAAAAGGGAATTACAGAGAAGTGCAAAGTCAAAAACTATTCTAAGTACCAAGTGAGTAGCAAAAGTAAGAGAGAGAAGGACAACGTCCTTAGTAGCACAGGAAAGATCTATGGGAAGTTCTGGCTCACCCCCAAATTCAGGGGTTTTTGCACATTATTTTTAGATATGAAAGGAGTAAACCTGCATACTCATCATGGCAGGATCAAACATGTTACCTTCATAGCAAATTAGAGCAAAATTCTATTAAGCATCATGTTGCCTTAACACCTAAGCACTGTCCCACTACATGAATATTGATTCTGCCCACTCTGTACTAATGCCATCTGGAGATCTCAGAACAAACTAGGTACATGAACAACAGCAAACTATTATGAATAAATAGGGTAAAATGAGCTAACAGAAGGACCTTGGAAACAGATACAGGTTTGTGAATGAGCCGGGGAAGATTCATCGAGAACAGCATGAAAATGTCAATAGAAATAAACAAATATGATTCTGCTTGATGTGTGCTGAAGAAATAACCAACAGTCAAATGTGCAGCAGAAGGACAGTAGAGACAAACAAAATAACAGTTAGAAAAGGGTCTCAGGGAATGTTTAAAGACCTTGCATGGATATACTCCCCATACATAGCAAATACTACACACACCTACCCACGGGTCTGAACAAACATACAATACAGTAAAGAGATTCTGAAAGAACAGAATCTACCTCACCAACAAGTGGAACCTTATCAATGTCCTTGATGCAATTGGAAGACCTAATCACAAGGACGGATTCCCATCAGTCACCAATGGTGCCATACTTTATCATCATCTGGGTCTCCTCCTGGTGTCACTGTAGTAACTCTGAGGACTCAATCCCTATCTAGCGAAGGAGAGAGATGACTCGTAGATGGTAAAATTAGGACCTGTTTATAATGTCCTAAACCGACTCACGAGTAACTATGTGACCTGCAGATGTGGATGATTGTTAAACGGAAAGGAAACGATGCAGTGCAAAAAAAATATTTCAAAAAATGAATTAAAATTGGGCAATGAGAGAAAAAACTATTTAATGGTATGTCTCAATGCTCAAGACTAAAAACAGTGCAAAAAAACAGCTTTCAACAAATAACTGTCGTGGTAGTTAACAGGGTCGACATGTTTCAGCAAATGACGAAAAAAGATAATCCTCTGCTTTTCTCAGGACCTCAATACTATTGCTACTGCAACGTGCAAAAATAACAATAATAATGCAACTCAGTGAACTATACAGGTTGGAACTAATACAACCATGTCACCTGGAATCCTAGGTGTACACCAAGTCCCCTGCGGGTGGCGTGGTGCAAATGGCCACTGTAACATAAAACAAATCATGTCATTCAGACAACTTTCCCTTATCTGTGTGGTAAATGCATATAGATATTCAAAATTCTCAACATCCTAGCTCAACTTAGTGTCAATTATTTATAGCACTGATGGATCTCACCATAGTGTGCATCATTATTCAATAATGAACAACTACTCCATGCTTACCCGTCGAGCAGGAGGATCAAACCACGCCTCCCCTGGCGGCGGTTCAAGGAGAAGAAGCACCGCTCTATAAAAAACAAGAAATAAACAGGACCACTATAATTACAGTGCCCTGCTCACCTCATGTTACCTTGACTCATCAGTTTAAAAATCACATCAGCTGCACATTCACAAGGGACACATATAACACTCTTTACTCATGCATGTCAGAGCAAGCTGTTAAATATAGTGTGCTACAATTAATAAAGTTTATCAACCCAATTGGTATTTGCTGCTTGTGCCATCATGTATCATCATATATGTGCCAGAACGGGATATCCATTGCTCACATCCATCCTGGGGCAATATCAGAACCAGTTTCGCGGAAGTCCACTGCGCTTGTCATGTGGCGTATATACCGGAGATTGCCAGCAATAGTGTGTACAGACTCTTAGATATTAATAAGCACACTCTCCCCCTTAGCGGTATAGCTGTAATCTTTGCCCGGAATACCGTGTGCACATCTCAATTCTCAAAAGCAATTACGATTACACACTCTCCCTCTTAATGGTATAGCTGTAATCTATGCCCGGGATACTGTGTGCAAGTCTCAATTCTCAAAAACGATTACGATTACGCAGCTCAGTCTGGCCTCCTCTATACGTCAAGAAGTCTTACTTAACTGTATGGCATATTACGCAAGCCTCTGCATATATCGCCCGCTCACCACAGCTAAAAAGCATCTTGTCCTACCTATCCGTCGGTACTCCAGGTGGTCGTCTGAACCATCTCGGGAGGTGTTTACCTCGGTGACCCCCATGATTTTCAGCAAACATGGTAGTGTCTGCGTCATCCTGCGGCTGATCACGTGATCGCGCCGCAGGCCTCAAAGAACTTCTGGGGGATGTGGTTTGATCGTCAAAACCTCAGTAATACTATATAGCAAAAACTTTATTGGAAGACTCCAATCCCTGGCTATACTATCAAAACAAGGCTGCCAATCCAAAAAAACGGCTGCATTCATGTAACATTTGCCACAATCTATGTCAATCTACAATCCAGAAGTTCCGATCGTAGTAAATTATTGTTGCATACCATGAGCCCATGCGTCAATCTCCATGAGGTATTGTATGGAACTTACTACGACTGCAAGGCCAGATTAATGTCACAATAACACCCATGGTATTTCATCATTTAGACCATGTTTGTCACTTCCTAATTTAAAAACCCATTTCTGTTCCTTGATCAATAGAAATTTTGAGATATCTATAATATGGTCAGGGATGAACGGTTGTTCTAGGACCGTCCATTGATAGTCCGTTGGACCATGATTGGCCTCTAGAAAGTGACTGGTCAATCTAGTCGCCTGCTTCTTACACCACACAGTACTCTTATGTTCTAAAATTATCAGCTTCACCTTCCGGGTAGTCATGCCCACATATTTCAACTTACATGGACATATGATCATGTATATAAGTCTGTCGCTGTTACAATTTGTAAATTTCTTTTGTAACTATAGGCGACTAGTACCTATGTCAATCGTAAGGGACTTTTGTGTCTGGGGGCATGCCGCACAGGTTCCACATGGGTAATGAAATAAAACATTTTCGCACTGCATCTTTTCCTTTCACGTTTAACAATCATCCACATCTGTAGGTCACCCAGTTACTCGTAAAGTCGGTTTAGGAAATTATCAACAGGTCATAATTTTACCATCTACGAGTCATCTCTCTCCTTCGCTAGATAGGGGTTGATTCCTCGGAGTTACTACAGTGACACCAGGAGGAGACGCAGATGATGATAAAGTATGACACCAGTTTATGCAATACAGCCAGTCTGGTGATGAGCAGAGTATTTAATGATCCCCATTTCTTTTTATGGACATCAGCAAATTTTATTCAAAATGAAAATTGGATGATTTTAGAATCTGATATTAAAGAATCAAGAAAATAATGCAGACATGGTGAGCAGGAGGCAGATGAACCAAGCACAAGCAATGCAGCAGGTCCAGTTTCAGCTCTAACAGGATGCAGCCAAGATGATGATGATGCTCCTGTAAAGGATATTAGATGTATTTTAATTCATCCAAAAAACTAATAGATGATTTTAAATGCAATCGTCCAAATAATAGATATACACCACCAGAAAAGTATGACTTCAAGAAGGATTCAGGATTAATCAATATTCACCATGACTTAGCTACTCTGTATAACTGAAAGGTGTGATTTGCAAGTTTTGCACAGTTTTTCCACAGCCAGTTCGTCATAGTATACAAGGAGCATTTATAAGTATGTCTTTCACTAAATATAAAGGTTTCCAATAAAGTGCATGCAAGCATGTTTCATGGTCTTGGAATAAAAATGCACAAGTGGATGCAACTCACTTTTTGGCAATCAGAAAGAAACCAGAAACAAGTATAGTTTGCCACATAGTCAGTGCTGTTATTTCCAATTTTGCCCACTATATTATTGTGTAGCACACATGACATTGCTTTACGTGGGGGAAAAAAGTACAACTGGAAAAGTGCAAAGTCTGAACCAATTTCCAATTGAGGCAGGAGGTGTGATCCTGAAGAACCATCTGGAAAATGCACCAGTTAATGCACACCATACATCAGTGCGAATTGAAAATAAATTGATTACAAGAAGAGAAGATCTAGTATCCTTAGTCAATATGTCAAATGTCATTGCTGATGAAATTGCTGACATATCCGGAAAAGAACAGATGTCACTTGGAATACGTTTTGTAGACACAAGTAGCCCATAAGTGGAGAAGTGTGGCTCAATGATTAGAGCGGCAGACCCTGATGCAGAGGTCTAGCCCGGGACCAGGGTTCAATTCCCCGCCTCGTGGGTCTTGGGCTCAAAATTCCATGGACCTGATAATTCTTGCCTCGGTGCCTATTCCAATCATGGAGTCCCACTCTGCAACTCTGGGCAATAGCTTGCTTAATCTCCACAACGGCCCCCACAACGCTAAGGATGCCTGGCCTCCACCTTGGGGTGCCCAGGAGTGGATGCCTCACAGGGAAAGCCAGGAAGGGTTCCCCAGTGGTATTCGTACTAGAGCCTTGTGACCCTTGCGGGTGAGTAGTGCACTATACAAGTATCAATTTACAAGTGTCATCAGAGAAGAATTCCTTGGATTTGCAATCTTAAAAGATATGGATGTTATCTCAATTGCAAATATGATTATGGATACTTATTCTAAATTTGGATTAAACTTAGAAAAACGACTTCATGGCCAAGGATATGATGGATGCTCTACAATGGCAGGAAAGGGAGGTGGCGATCCAGCCCTAATAAAGAGAAAATATCCTAAAGCTACTTTTGCTGACTGGGCTGCATTTAAACTTAATTTGGTTGTTAATGACCTGGATACTGCTCCTGATATACGGAATTCTCTTGGCACAGTGAAAGCCATCATCAAGTTTTTCTGTTAGAGTCCAAAAAGAAGATCTCCTATTCCCTATGTGCCATTGCAGAGTGAAACACAATGGACAGCAAAATGCAAGAGCATTAGAATTTTCAGCTCAAACTTTGAGGAGATTTATAAGCACTTAAGGTTACTGGTCACTATAACATCAGGGAAAACATGGCAGGATTAATATCAAGTGCAATATTCCTCAAGCACAGCGATTTTTCTCTTTTGCTTGTCCATGGTTTCAGATTACTCATCGAGGTTGGAATCTGCAAGCCAGGCTCTCCAAGCTGTTCGGCTTGATATCCTCAATGTGTGTAATCAGGTGCAAGACCTTCTGACAGTGTTCCGTGATCACAGACAAAAAGCAGGAGCACAATTTAAGGACATTTTTCAGATGTTCAAACAATGGCAGACAAATTGAACATCAAACTTTGTGTTCCCCGACAGTGTGGCCAGCAAATATTTTGTTCTAATTAAGGTTCCTCTTCTGTGGAAGAAAACTATTGCCAGTATATCTATGTGCCATACATGGACTCTATCATTGCATCATTAGAAAGCCGGTTTGGCAATGAAAACAAGAAATAATTTAGTCTGTTCTCACTTTACCCAAAACACATTGCAAAAATGACACTTGAGCAGTACAAATGCCAGATTGCAAACATCAGAGAAATGTACGGCATTGAAAATCTGGAAGCCGAAGCAGTCGCATGGCTTCAGATCTGGCCAACAAAGGATGAGCAGTTTGAGAATGGATTTCTGGATTTGTTAAACCACACAGATCTATTTCCATTAGTCCAGCCAGCAATTCTCATTGCTCTCACATTACCAGTGACAACTTGGACAGTGGAAAGGTCTTTTAGCACAATGAGAAGGGTGAAAACCTGGTTGAGGTTGACAATGGCAAATGATTGCTTATCGGGTTTGTGCATGATGAGCATACATCGAGCAAAGATGTATGAAAAAAACAATAGCTAATTGACACATGTGCACAAGACTGCAGATGTTTACACTTTTATTTATTTTATTTATTTATAAAGTTTTATACAGCGCGAACTTGATCCCGAAGGATATCAGAGCGCTTTACAATTTGAGGCAAAGGTAACAAATCAGAACATTAGTCTAACATGGGGAATCTAATGGGCATTGAATCAACTAGTAAAGCCAAACACTTGTCCACAAACTCAAATAACCTCAGTAACACATATGCCAACAGACCATAAAATTATGTTAAAAAATTTCACATTTATTTAGAAAAAAGAAAACATTTCTTATATCAAATAATTAGACATAAACTGTTTCTTGCTATAAGATTACATACAATTAAGCAACATATAAAAACATATATAAAAACAGTGTTGTCGACGCGTTTCGGTGCTTGGATGGATAGAACACCTTCCTCAGGACTATGATTAAAAACTTCATGGATCTAAAAAGTATATAGGACATACATTAATATACAATACATGAGGTTTTTACAGACAGAGTTTTTTTAACTGAAATCACACAGGGTTATGGCCACAAGAATTCATAAATTCTTACTAGAGCATTTTCAATTTGCGCAAATTGATGTGGTGGTGTTCCTGAGTGAAGTGGTGGTGTCTCCGAGTGATGTGGTGGTGTCCCAGAGTGATGTTGTGGTGTTCCTGAGTGATGTGGTGGTGTCCCTGAGTTATGTGGCGGTGCCCCTGAGTGATGTGGTGGTGTCCCTGAGTGATGTGGTGGTGTTCTTGAGTGATCTGGTGGTGTATTAGAGTGATGTGGTGGTGTCCCTGAGAGATGTGGTGGTGTCCCCGAGTGATGTGGTGGTGTCCCCGAGTGATGTGGTGGTGTCCTCGAGTGATGTGGTGGTGTTCCTGAGTGATGTGGTGGTGTCCCTGAGTGATGTGGTGGTGCCCCTGAGTGATGTGGTGGTGCCCCTGAGTGATGTGGTGGTGTCCCCGAGTGATGTGGTGGTGTCCCCGAGTGATGTGGTGGTGTCCCTGAGTGATGGGGTGGTGTTCCTGAGTGATAGGGTGGTGTCCCCGAGTGATGTGGTGTTGTCCCCGAGTGATGTGGTGGTGTCCCCGAGTGATGTGGTGGTGTCCCCGAGTGATGTTTTGGTGTCCCTGAGTGATGTGGTGGTGTTCCTGAGTGATGTGGTGGTGTCCCTGAGTGATGTGGTGGTGCCCCTGAGTTGTGCCCCTGAGTGATGTGGTGGTGTCCCTGCCTGATGTGGTGATGTTCCTGAGTGTTGTGGTGTGTGAGGGTGAGGGTGTGTGGGGGTGTGAGGGGGAGTGAGGGTGAGAGGGTTGTGAGGGTGAGGGGTGTGAGGGTGTGAGGTTGAGTGAGGGTGGGTGAGGGTGAGGGTGTGAGGGTGAGTGAGGGTGTGTGAGGGTGAGGGGGTGTGAGGGTGACGGGGGTGTGGGGATGACCGGGGTGAGGGTGAGGGCGTGTGAGGGTGTGAGGTTGTGAGGGTGTGTGGGGGGTGAGGATGAGAGGGTTGTGAGGGTGAGGGAGTGAGGGTGTGAGGGTGAGTGAGGGTGTGTGGGGGGTGAGGGTGAGTGAGGGTGAGAGGGTTGTGAGGGTGAGGGGGTGAGGGTGTTGGTGTGTGGGTGAGTGAGAGTGTGTGAGGGTGGGTGAGGGTGTGAGGGTGTGTGAGGGTGTGATGGTGAGGAGGTGTGAGGGTGCGAAGTTAATGGTGGCAGGGCAGACATCATAAGACAGAGAGAAGAGACAGAGGGGAGATGGAGTAGAGAGGGGGAGTGAGGAGAGAGGGGAGTGAAGAGAGAAGGGAGTGAGGAGAGAATGGAAATAGAGGGAGGGGAGAGAGGGATTGGAGAGTGAGGAGAGGGGAGAGTGAAAAGAGGGGAGATGGAGGAGAGGGGAGATGGAGGGGAGAGAGGGAAGATCGAGGAGAGGGGGAGAGTGAGGATAAAGGGATTGGAGAGATGGGGGGGGTGAGGAGAGAGGGGGAGGGGAGAGTGAGGAGAGAGGGGAGAGGAAGGAGAGAGGGGAGAGTTTGGAGGGGTGAGAGGAGAGGGAAGGGAGGGAAAGGTAGAGATGGAGGGGAGTGTGGAGAGGGTAGAGGGGAGAGTGAGGAGAGAGAGGAGAGAGGGGAGAGTGAGAGGGGAGGGGACAGGGGGGAGTGAGGAGAGTGGAGAGTGGGGAGAGGGAGAGAGGAGCGAGAGGGGGGAGAGGAGGTAGGGAGGGGAGAGGGGAGACAGGGGAGGGAGGAAAAGAGAGTGAAGGAAAGAGATTGAGGGAGATGCTGAGTAAGAGGGAGAGTAAGAGTGGGATTTGAGAAGAAGCTAGGGGCAGAGACCTGATTAAGAGTTAGACATCTAAAGGTCGGTTCGCAGTGATGTGTAAATTAGATGTTAAGAGAGGACAGTGCAGTGGTGCACTGAGCTGTATTGAAATAGAGCGCACAGACGGGCTGTGCTCCTTATAAAATAATAAGAGAGCAGGTAGGCAAAACAGACGTAAAATGCTTTCTTCAAAACCAGAATCATGCCTGTTAATTAGATCAGTTTAACTTGCATGTAAATTAGTTTAAATTTGGAAACAACTGCTAAGTGTCTGTGTGTTTGCTAAAAGGCTAAAAAACACTCCCAACATTTTTTACTTGCCCCTATCAAAATAAAAACCAGGACAGGCGGTTCCCTGGTCAGAAGTAGAAAATGCTGCAGCAGCCGTTCGAAGTCTGTATGCCTGGTCACCCTACCATCTTATCGACTTCAGCAGCATGAAATACCATGAAGGCACGTTTGTGATTTGAGTACAATTTTTAATAAAAAATATCACACACTAAAGGACGCATTAGTACACTGTAAAGAAGCGCACCAAAGAAGCTTTTGTGATAGTGTGATAGTGTGACTCTTTTTAATTATTTTTTAAAAGGACTGGTAGGAGTGAACTGTCGAATCTGCCTTCGTTTTAATAGGACTTGTTGCCGGCTATAGGTGTTGAGAAGGAGCAGATTGAATGATGAGATTGCAGGTTAGACAATTGAAAGTTTTTTGACCTGATGGACGTGAGCTGTTTCTAACTATTTTATGCCGCAGGTACGTGAGCGGAGGGGCATGAAGATGTGTATTACTGGTGGCAGGAGCGGCGCAAATGGTGGGAGCGTTGCATTTGAAAGATTGTGAGTAGCCAGTAAAAGTTGTGGAGAGGGGGTTCATGTTGGAAGAGCGTTATCCTAACAACATTAACGTTTTGAAAGTAAAAGAAGCTCTCCAAGTGAAGGAGCACAATCGTAACAGTAAGTGAAATGTCTCTTAATTCGGTCGAAATCTGGGCGCTCTGTGGTTGTGGTGGTGGAGGGGGAGGGGCAGTTGTGAGAGGCACCATGAGCCATGACGAAAGGCAGGAAAAAAAAAGCAAAGCAGATGGCCGCGCGAACGAAAGTTAATTGCTCTAAGAGGGGGAGCAGGAAGTGAGGCCGAGCGCGCGCTGGCTTTCAAGTCGAAGCGTGAAGTGGCTGCTGGCAAATGGCTTTGATCACAATATACATTAAAGTCCCTCGCAGTCTATGGTATTCTTGGCATGAGTGCACACATTAGATGGGCTTTCATACGACCCGGAAGTACTAAATGAATGGATTAAAGTAATTGTTAAAGATTAATAACAAACAATGGATTCGACTTGGACTTTACATGTCAAAAGCTACAGATTTTGTCAGATGAATACTGATGTTTATACATCAAAAACAGCTTTATTTCAGCTATCTCTCCTTACAACGTCCTCCATCTCCGTGAAAGCGTGATGGGGAAATTAAATTTTTTCCAGGGGTTGGTCGCCTTGAATCGTGGAAGGAGGTTGAGAGCCCGTCTTCAGTATCGCTGCCGAAGTGTGAGGTCACGGACAAAGA
This sequence comes from Lissotriton vulgaris, assembly GCF_964263255.1. NCBI lineage: Eukaryota > Metazoa > Chordata > Amphibia > Caudata > Salamandridae > Lissotriton > Lissotriton vulgaris. Next base: position 278,500 of record NW_028242234.1, on the reverse strand, counting down.
TGGCGACCACCAAGAGAGTGCTGTACGTGGGTGAGTGGGGGTGCCAGTAACTGAACAAGAGAACACAGGATGTGGGGGAACGGGCTTTATAGCAAGGCAAGTAGCTGAGAGTACCGAGCTTTTCCTTGAGAAGAGAGCATACGCATTCTTACCAAGTTAAAACGAAGTGCCATTAACGCGCTGGCGTAGCGTCGCGCCTCAAGAGCCTGGTGGTGTGCGAGGCTGTGTGTCGGATGGGGGTGAGGGGGTGGGGGAGCGAGTGGGAGGGAACGAGCCTAGTGCGCGCTGGCGAATAGATCACATGAACTGCGTGTAATCCGCTTGGAATCTGCTTGTTTAAAGAGTTTGTTTCAACTCCAATAGATCTCGACTTCTGCAATGCGCAAGCGCATTGGCAGAGGTCGAGACCTAAAAACAGATGAGAGCGCCAAAAGAAACTTACAGCAATGTAGATAGAGCTGACAAAATACATGAGAGACCAAGGAGAGCAAGGGCAGGAGTAAGCAAAATGGAGAACATAGGGCAAACGAAAGGTCAGCAGGTTAGCAGAAAGATGACGGATACATGTGTTCAAAGGATAAGAGGCTCTAAAAGAAGTACGGACTCCAGAATTTTTGAGGAGATGGGCGTTTCAGGTCTCTTTTGAAGCCTGGTTAGGAGGTGTTGCTGCGAAGGGCCCTCGGAAGGGCATTCCAGATGCTGGGAGCCTTACCTGAAAAAGAGCGACTCTGGTTAATTTCTTTTTTAGTAGCAGGGGAACAAGGAACCTTTTATTAGTATGGTGCTGTCCGCTCTTTTGAGTTCATTTGTTAAGTAAATCGGAGATTGAGAGTGAAGAGCTTTGTGGGTGATGCAGGCAGTCTTGTAGATGAATCTTCCTTCAATGGGGAGCCATTTAAGGGATTTGATGGCAGGCGAGATGTGATCAAACCATTTGCAGTCGGTATTAAGCCTGGCAGCCATGTTGAGCACAGCTTTGAGGGTTGCCAGGTGGACTTTATTGGCTCCGGTGAGAATAGCGTTGCTGAAATCAAGTTTAGGGAATCTGGAATCTGGTTCATATTTTTGCCTTATAGCACCGGGAAGCTGTGAGCTTTAGAAATGACAACTAAAAGGAAAAATATTAGACTCTTTTTTAGAGATCGGCGAATGGGTTTCTCTGTGTCTAACATGATGGCTATCCAGTCCGCCATAATACAAGTCTATTATATCCAATGGCACATGTTTTGCAGTCAACGGGATATCCGTTACGTTTGTGACAAAGTGACCCGTCCACCGAACTCTAATCAGGTCCTTAGTCGTGTGATTGATACTAGAAACTGGTTTTGATGTTTGCATTCCTGCCTTCTCTGGTAAAGTTTGGCCTCCTACCCAGTTTAGGGGGATACCCTAAATCACTCTGTCAATCACAGACCACTAAGCTTTGCAGTACATCTCAGTCTCAACCTCAATGTGAGACAGAGCTTGCTTCAACACATTTTTATCCATTGACCAGGAACTACAAAGAACAAGGCTTGGAAGTGGTGTCTGGAGCTCGACAGGCTCTCTGCTAAACAAACCCAGGCATGAAAGCTAAGACAGAGATTTTTCCCTAGGGGTGCTTGGTTTAAAAATATACCACTGCTCTTGCCTGAAAACAGAGCCTTTTTCATTTATTAATTTAACACCAGGATCTTTTTTCATTACTTTAAATTAGGACAAAATAGCCTGGGTTAGAGGCAACGAGGAATACATGGCTGGGTAGGAAATTAGGGAGTCTAGGGTACTAGTATGTAAGATGTGGATGATCATCGAAAAAAGTCAGAGCGGAGGGCTTGGAAGGGACTGCATTGCTTACCAAATACCCCAGAACAGACTCTATAGGATGAGTGACCTTAAACGGGGTACATTGGATCAGCTACCCTGGAATTTCTGCAAACAGCAACAGCTTGTGACCAGGGTTATTCCAATTGCAAGGAGGCCTTTGGACAAGCATGAGTGTACTTTCTGTCCTTCCTCCCAAATAAGGCTGGTGGGACACATTATCACATCCTTTCCATTTGTTTGCTAAGAAACTTTTCTTTTCCTTCCTTCATTAATATGAGCACCGGCAATAGGCGGAAGACTCCCGAAACATTTATATTTGGAAAGAGTGAGGGGACGTTCAATGAAAGCGTGAACTGGACAATCCAAGAAAACTAAAATAAACTAAAACCTAGAAGGAGTCTGAATATTGAAGACGCACATGCACGTTTATAGAGAACTATGGGCCTGAGGTACAAATCTATTTTGCAGTTGCAAACACTGTAATTCATAACTTAGGCGCACTTGTGTCCATAAAATAGGTTTTTCTATGTACTAGTCATATTTTAGGAGTCAGTAAACTTTTACAGTCTCCTAAAGTGAGAGCGCAAATGGATACAGAGTTGTAATTGGGAGGGTTGTGAGGGATGCATCCCTTCTAAATTGGGAGTAAGTATGTGATGTATCAATGTTTTGCAACCGCAATCCACTTGAAAAACAATTAAAAATTACTATCTGCAGAGTTGGGGTGGTAATGCACTTGCCAAATAAAAGGTGTCTCCATGTGATGTAAGAAAAGTGTGTCATGGAGTGAGCAGTGGACCAAGGGGTCAATGCCAACTATCATTCAAAGTTTTTTTTAAAAATTAAACTTGTTTTAATGCAGCTCCGTTTTTGGAAGGAAATTGGGGGCATATTACCAACAACTAGCGATAATTTTTGTCTCTAACTTGTTTAGAGACAAAACTTATCGCCGCACATCGGCGATTTTTATCGCAGATAAACCTTGCTATTAACAAGGTTTATCGCAAATGCGATAAAAAACGGCCGAAATGCATGAATATCGCTGAAAAGTCAGCGATATTCATGCATTATCGAGCAAATGCTCTTAGCCATGTTATCCACCTCCCATTGGATAACATGGCTAAGAACTGCTCAGGGCAGGTGTTAGCTTTTGGAGATATTCCTGCTTAGCGCGAATATCTCCAAAAGTTGGTAATAGGAGATAGCGATGTTAGCGACTGTTTTCAGTCTCTAACATCTTGGCACGCCCACTTTGCATCTCATTAGTGATAAATATCACTGACATGCAAAGTGGGGCCCAAGATGGTCGCTATCTCCTACTAGCTGTCGCTAACTGGTGTTAGCGACAGCTTGGTAATAGGGAGATAATTTTATCTCCGCTTTCTTGGCTTTTAAAGCCAAAAAAGCGGAGATAAACCCCCTTGATAATATGCCCCTGGGTTTGCATTTTTACCAAAGTGAACTTTATTTAAATGCATTTGGGGACATGGTGGTCTACTGTCCCCAGCTGGCCATCGTCCCTGTGTTGGCATCCAATCGGAGTAAGTCATTATCAATTTGCGACCTACCTCATTATTATTCAGGAGGCATGTCAGATTGCAACCCAGGCCGAATGGGAGTTTTGGAAACCGCCCTATTAGCAGAAAGGTTGGTGGAGAAATTCAACACTGGTCACCAAAGAATTGGTTGCAATACGTGACCAGCATTTTGGGACAACTGTTTTGGTCAATACATAAGGGCCTAGGTCATGTGCACGGAGAGTGATAGAGGCAAATATTTCCCCCAAAGATGTCCTTCTGTCAGTAAATGCCTAAATAACCTCAAATGGAAACTAATAGAGCCAAAAAATAAAAGCTCACCACAACAGTGGTTGGCCTACTTGAACTGGCACAAGGAACTATGATATCCGTTTTTGCATCACCCCGATGCCACTTGCCCCAAAGACACTAACAAGCCTTTGAGTTGGGAGAAAGGTCATGATACAAGATATGATAGGTCTGTATCCATTCTTCTTGATGCCATTAGATATTTACTAGGCCTGGGCGGACAACTACGCTACGCTCGCTTAGTTTGCAAAGTTTGCGCAACTTCGCACTACGCGAATTGCAGGTAGCACAGTGCAAACACGCATAGCGTAGTGCAGTGGTTATTTTTTGCTTGCTCGCGATCCTCAACGTCACGTTAACGACTGTGAGCAAGCAAAATTACATCCCGGTGAGACTTTTCCATCGTTCGCGATCAGCAACATCAAGTTGCCGATCGCAAGCATGGAAAATAAACCTCCTGGTGAGATTCTCAACGCAGGGAGGTCAAGTTTCTCATTGTGAGTGGTCGCGTATGCTCGCGACCGCTCGTGATGAGAAACTACTAGTCAAGCGTTGAGAAAGCTGCCACTTGAGTAAAAATCTACTCGAGTGGCAGCAAACGACCGCTTGCACTGTGCGAGATGCCGTTTTAAATGATTGCACAGGGCGGACAAGCATCCGGGACTGTGCAATAATTCCCAAACAGGTTACTATGCAGTTTGCATAGTGCTACGCGTAGCTCCCGTAGTGGGAAGTGCACTTCGCATAGCTACGCGTAGCGCTACTTCGCAAACTACGCCCAGGGTTACAATTTACCTAAAATTTGAGAAGATCCCTAGAAACCTAGAGAAAAACTTCACATGTTTTTTGAATGTTAGAACCCTAATAGGGCTGGTATGAACTAACCGTTGTGTGTTTATTTTTCAAATGTATTTTTTAAAATTCTTTTTATTCAACAAATTCGATCTATCCTTGAATATAGGAGTCATCAAACAAATATGTTCTACACAACTTCCATTGCAGGTAAGGCGACAATACACATAAATGGAAAAAAGTCACAGACATCAATTATGACACATCTTGCGGATAGTTTCACCATTCCTCCTACACATACTCACCCTCTCCCTCCCCTGTTGCTAGGGCCTGTATTTTCCCATGGGCTCCAGATCTTTTCCCATTTCTTTGGGAAGCCCTACTCTTGTACACTACTTTTTCTGCCAATCAGCACCAGTCCATGTCCATTTCCCAGCTGGAAAGTTTTGGTGTGTCCCGTGCCCCCTACATCCATGCAATGTTTTGCTTTGCCACCTCCAAGGCCAACATGAGCCAGGTTTGTGTGTGTGTAGGCCACCGGACTCACCTCGTGACCTCAAGCAAGAGCCAACATGCATCTGGTTGGATACGTATACCCAGAACTTCCGACATCATCCCGGCAACCCCCACCCAGTAGTGCTGGATTCTAGGGCATTCTCAACTTATGTGGAAGAATGTGCCAATTGCCCTGAATCCTCTACCACATTGATCTGTGTCAGCCCTCCCAATTTTACGTTGAAGTGTACAGGAAGAGTACGATCTATGTAGGATTCTAATTTGGATGAGTCGGAATCGTGCTGATATGGTGATTTCTCTGGGACTTTGGATTGACCGTTAGTTGTTACTATACCTTGAGAAGTTAAAAACCAATTAATGAACATTGTGAACTATCCACAATCAACTCCTAGTCCACTAGGAGACATGAGCCATGAGACGCTGCAAGAGATGCTTTACTGATGCAATTAAAGAATATTGATCTACTAAAACTGGTTGGATGAAAATAGACAATTGTAAACAAAATAAGGATGAGTCAACCTGCTTTTTTACTGGATCGATTGAGGGAATTTGCCTGTCATGCTGTACCGTAAAGGCCTCTGAAACTGCACAGGAGGGATCGGGGTGGTCACCAAAGGTGCAAGAACAGTTGAGAACGATATGTGTGGGTTGGCAAAATGGAATGTGTTTGATTCGGTTTTGATGGCTAATCACGGCATTGCTGTTCAAGATAAAAAAAGAGGCTCCACCAGAACAAAGCTGATGTCTTTACAAACGGCATCGTTTTGAAGAAATGGCCTGAATGAGGAACAGCGGAAGACAAGGAGGTGGAAGGGGTAGGAGGAGATCGGGGCGTGGCCCAAGAGAGTTTGCTTTGTCTGGATACACCTCCTGTTTCGATTCTGATTAGTTGGGACATTCAAAACAAATTTCTCTAATCAACCTCTGGTAGAAACGACTGGTCTAAATATCACAATTTGCCTCCCCGTCCTCCCACCGAACAGGTACCCCCATTATAGGACAGCCTGTAGGAGGTATATTTTGTACACAATTTAGACCTGAACGGGCCATTCCATAGTTATGATGGATCATATATCGGAAGTCCAATTCTTGACTTACCAATACTGGTGCTAGTCGATCCATTCCGAAAACCTCTAAATTCCTTCACTTCGTCTCCCAGGCAAAACCATTTTCGTAGATAAAACACTTTTATTCCCCATCCTGTTACCTGTCTTGCGCCTAATTTGGGGTTTGATTACAAATCAACACACTTTCCTTTTGAGGCCAACATCTCTGGATAATTTGTTTTTATATCAACTAAACTGTCCTGTGTATTCCAATACTGGTGATGTCTTTTTTAATGTTCCTGTTGTATACAAAATGTTTTATTAACTGTATTGAGGGGGGAAAAAGTGTTGCATTAGTCCCAATGATGATTTCAATTCATCTTCTCGGAAAAAATTCTCATGTTTTAGAGCAAGCCTCATTTTCCTTGGCACCTCAACAAACGAGTGATGGATGTATTTTGAATCCTAACAGTGTCAAGACTCAATTCAACTCAATGCTGAAGATTCCCTTTCTGGAGAACTATCTCCCTCCTGAATCTGCCCTGATTTTCTATTCCATGGAAGCAAGAGGTTTTAATCCACACTATTAACATCTATAATTATCCCGTCTATCCGTGCTCTACCCATCACACAGCCCGGTAAAGAAACTCATTGTTTTGTGCCAGGCTTGCAAGCCCTCAATGTTGTTGCATTGGCCAGATTTCCTGTTGTACCAGCCGTTGCCACCATTATTTTTTGCTTTCTGCCCACCTGTTTTTCTATTGCCAGTTTTTGTTTTTGTTTTGCATTCATTGTCTCTCAAATCCAATATATTCAGGTTTCACAAGCATTTAAGAAAGATTTAGACGCGTTGGTGTTGCCAACCTTACGCTAGTTCAGTACACTGATGACTTGTTGGAAGTGTCCTTTCCGTGGACCATTTCACATGTGATTGACTGTATCCGCTCACCTTACTGACCAAGAGTAGACAAAACACATCTAGAGGAAGCTAACAGTTCTGCTTGACTTGTGTTTGATATTTAGGTCATGACAAGTCCTCAGGAAAGAATCACTTATAGGTTGATTGCATCCAATAGATCCATAGCATACTCCGTTCAGTTGCGATATCTCAAATAAGCACTCCGCAAATGAATGGTCGGCTATGGGTATTAAGGGATCATAGTTCATGCTAACATTTTGAAACCTCTACAGGAACTTGTGAAAAGCATACTCCTAAATCTTTGCTCTGGTCCACAAAAGCAGAAAATGCCTTTGTGCTCCTAAAAATGCATTTCCGCCTGTCCTTGCTTCGGGTTTGCCGTAGCTGCTCATCCTGTTAAGAGCTTGAAAGCAATGTTCTTGGTGCTCCTCTTCCTGTTGCTATCATCACACTATGATTGTAAAGCCCTGACCACTAACCACAAAAGCTCTCAATGTCCAGGTTGTCCAGATATGAACCCTGGTTGCTTTCTGCCTCTCATATTGCATTGGTAAGATGTCCCATGCTAGCCCCAGCTTCATTCTTCCCTGGGTCCCTGGATGGAGAACCACAAGACAGTGGCATCAATACTTTCAATACTTGCCAGCACACAAACCCGCCCACACATCTTGCCAATGCTCCTCTGCCTAGTTTTGATGCTGTACATTCTGTTGATAGTACCTGCCCTCCAAATGATGATGGAAATCTACGTTTTGAAAAAGCGGTGTGCAAACGCCGGAGTCTCATTGCTAACTGCAAGTACATTATACTCAAATTTCTGAGCTAATTGTTTTTGCTTTTGTGTGTGTCATAGCTACACAGACATGTGCCAAATCTTCACTGATTCAAAACATGCCTCTGGTTGGCTCATTATAGTATGGTCTTCATAGTTACAAGGATGTTTCCTTGCTTTGGTAGGTCAACCTTCAGAATCAATCCCATTTAAAGGGGCTGCTTGACGCTCTCCAGGTCCCAAGGGAGGTAGTCACATATATGTTCTGCTCACCAGTCTACCTAGGAGGAGGTGTCCCATGGGAATGCTGCTGCTGCTGATGCTCTGTCTTCCAGTTCTAATGAGTCAACCCGGCCTACAAGATCCCGCCTCTGCAAGCTCTAGAGAATCAAATGACATTCAGGATAAGTACAGGGGTCCATGCATCCAGATGATTTGTGGAGGGACAAGGATGCTCAAATGATTGCTCCTAGGAAACTATTATCAGAAGTGGAGTCTCTGACTAAACTGGGACTTATATGTCTGTGGCAACGGAGCCCACCTGAAGATTGGTCCGGTTCATGTTTCCATGGTTACAGTGCCGGCCTTCTGAGATTCTGCCCCATCCCCTACTGGCTTGCTGGAAAGAAAACATGGTTACAATGAGCTGGAGGGTGAGTGAGGGTAGGCCATGGAAACAACATTGACATGGCAGGTAGCAGCAGAGATGGGAGACAAAGGACCTTAGCAAAGGGCCTGGCTGAATGTTGGGAACAGGCTGGGATTAGTGTCTCTTGACAAGTGTGGAGAGCTAGTGCCAGAGTCTTTTGAAAAGTGTATTTGAATATGCCTGACGTAGACCCTCTGCATAATAGTCACCTACATCTCTATAGCAGATGAATGATCTAGGGGGGTGACCATACCAAGAACTGAAAACTGCATATACCAGGCAGAATGTTGATCAACAAAGACTTTATAAATAACATCAAAGAAAGGGTGTACTGGACGATGCCTATTACTTGCCAAAACCAAAACGGTCAAATCTTAATGATATCAACTTTAATACCACCCGTGAAATCTTCAGGGTCATGCACAGAGGCACCCACTGTCCCAGAATATAAAAGTCACACAGAGCTCAAATGAAGGACATAGAACATCTAAATCAGTTCATTCCTTTTGGTACACCCCACACCTACACATCAATAATACATTTCATTTGCACATAAACAGTCCCTTTAAACCAGGTCTGGGACAGTCCTGATTAAGATCACACAAATTACATTCTGAGAGTCGAAACACATAGACAACATTCCACATAAATGTCTTAATGGATAATATATTATTATTTGGAGTATTATTTAAAAAATGAGTTGAATAACATTAGTATTTAAAATAACGTATAAACAATTAGATTTCAGGAAAAACGTAAATAAGGGAGCTTTGGGGGTGTGGGGGGTATACCCCCCACAAATAAAGAATAAATAAAAGATTTTCGTTGTACAGAAAGTCGTACAAAAAAAAGTAGTTGTAAAGAAAAGATTAATGTATAAACTTTCGTGGTTTAGGAGGTCGTGGTTCAGGCAGTAGTGATTAAGTCATACAACCATTTTGCAGCACTGAAATGATCACATTAATGATAACAGGAATACAGCCATTATCCTTGAAAATATCATCAAATTTGGCGCGCGCACACACACACACACACACACTGTGCACCCTATTCCAACACCATCAAATGTGGCACACACACACTGAGCAGCCTGTCTGGACTATTTCCCACCTCTACACCAGATGGTTTTATGCCAGTAGAGGGGCAAATAATAAATTACTCACCCCTAGCCACTCCTCCATATTGGTTTCAACTTGTCGCATATCACATTTACATGGCACACTGCCCTCTCCCAAGAGCCATGCCTCGTCTTACTAAAGCTGCAATCTACATCCTAAAGATGCCAGATCTCTCTGAGGGTCTCCTTCCTATTGAAAGCCCCCTTTCCCCTCTAGAGGTCAAAAGAGCCTACACATTGACCCATACCTGACACACTCCCCCCATTAACCAAAACACAACCAGCCTTGACAGCCATCTGATACGCACATATGTGCAAATGTGTTGACCTGTGTGTGTGTGTGTGGTGTGGTTTATGAGCTTGTGTTTCACCATCCATAGCTCATTCATCATCATGTCTTGTGTGTGCAGCCTATGCACCTGCATTAGTGCTACTATGCACCCGCTCGTGCTGTACACAGAACTTACATTAGGTGGGTTTCCTGGTCTCAAAAACTACAAACACAATTGTGTAATTAGCACTACTGAAGTCCTACAGAAGACCAATAATCTAAGACAGATCCTCAGATGAAACTTCTGGTCTGAATTAGTTTGAAGAGATAGACACTTAGCACTTCAGTGAGGAGCCTGCCAACTTCATGCTCAAACAGAGCCAGGTATCTGACAGGAGCAGGCACAGGAATGGGGGCAAATGAGGCCGAGTGCACAGTAGCCATGCAGATGTTCCAACCACTGAATAATTGAATACAAGGCAGTGTGGCTTCGATAATGGAGCGAGCAAAGCAGCCAATCCCACTGGTGATGACTTATCTCACCCAAGCAGGCACAGTCCTGGATACGCGCAGCGGAGGGGACGCTCCGCGTGAGAAGACCATGGACGCGCTCCCAGTTCCATGACAGCTTCAGATGACAAGAGCACCTATCATAGCCCAGAGAGGACAGCCAAGGACTGACACATCTGACATTCCAGCTTGCGTGTTTCTTCCAAGTGAGTGATGGAGTAGCCGAGGCGCGACAGCTGTGGGACATTTAGGAGTCTTGACTTACATTTGAGCTGCAGAATAGTCACAAATGGGAAATGGATGTTGTTCCTCTATAAGACAACGTTTTGAAACCAGCATTATCTGCAGCACTGCATCTCATTAGGAGAGAATCAATGGGAGTTGGTGTGATGGCCAAACATGTGTCATGTGGTTAGAACAACATTGCGCTATTTCTTCTAATATGGCCCCGACCATGGATACCATGTGTACGGGTCTGACAGTAGCACAGATCCTAGGGACTGTAAACTGGAATGCCATTCTCTTAAGCCATGTGTTAGGTTTAGACTCCCAGACTGCTGATGTGGGCCAGTTCCATCAGCCACTATTTCACATACCGACGCCGTCCTTGTCAAAGAGTCATGAATGATGCAATATGGCCGCAGACCATCTCCACTAACAAAGTTGTGTCCTACCGCAAAAACCAATATCAAGGTCAAGGCAACACAAAAATGTGGACTCTCTGGGGCGCGTGGCCAAGAGAATGGCCGGGTAAGACGTGCCTGGCATCGGTTCCGGCGAGCAAAATTAATCCTGCTGATATCCTGGGCCAAAACGGGCTGGAACTGACCCAAAACGCTGTGCGAGAGGTCCGAGATTCTCCTGAACCTGATGGATCCGAGAGATAGGCGCCACAACCTGCTTTGGGACAGAAAACGATAACGATACGGGCGGCCGCGGACTTCTCAAAATGGCAGCCGCCATCCTCTGCTGAGCTCCGGAGCGGGGTGCTTCGCCAAGGCCCCGGGGTAGCGACGAAGTGATGGTGGCGACGGAGGAATAAAGCCCCGTATAGACCCGGAATAGAGCAGTGCTCCGGGACTGGTTCGGTGGACGAGGAACTCCGACTGCGTCGGCGATAGGACCAGGCTGCTGCGGGAGGGGACAGCCGGGGGATACCCGGACCGGTGCGGCAGGAGGAGACAGCCACCTTTGGAGGCCGGTGCACCACAGACGACTGCTGGCCTGGAACTGGTGCCAGAAGGGCGACGCCGGGTAACTCGAGGTGCACCCTGGGTGGCCAGGACTGACTCTGGCGACTGTCGCAACCAACCATGACTAGAGATAAAGCGCCCAGGGTTCCTAGACAGAGCAAAATGGATAAATTTACCACACAACAACAACCTCCTGTTCAGGATATGCTGCAGCAGAACGGAGATACTGAGACCCTCCTGCAGGCTATATGGGACTCGAGGCAGGCCTTTGAGGGAACGATAGGTGAGGTCACTACGGAAGTCTCGCTCCTGCGTCAGGGCATGAGAAACATGGCCACTAGGGTGATGGAAACAGAGACTAGAATAGGTGAGGCAGAGGATGTGTTGCAGGACCTGCGAGGGGGCCTCTCGACACTTCAGGCCACCACCAAAGACCTACAATGGAGGGTGGACGACACCGAAAACAGGGCACAACGGAACAACCTCCGCTTCGTGGGATTTAGAGAGGGTATTGAAGGGGAAAACGTGGTGGCATTCCTGTATAAATGGCTCTGAGACACCTTCCCCGCCGACAAGTTCTCCACCTGTTTTGTGATTGAGCGGGCGCACAGGGCCCTACAAGCAAACCCTCCCCCACCCCCACCCCCGGTGCGGCGCCCCGTACGATCAAAGCCCGTTTCCTGAACTTCCTAGATAGGGACATGATCCTCCAAGAAGCCAGGAAACTGGGAGACATTAAAATAGACAATGCACGCATTATGATCTTCCCGGACAACAGTCGGGAAGTACAAGCTAGCAGGAGATCATTCCTATCCGTTAAAGCAAAACTGTGTGAAAAGGTTATACAGTACATGCCACTCTTCCCAGCCAGGCTCAAGGTGATGCACAAAGAGAAAACTCACTTCTTCCAAACCCCGGAGGTGGCGTGGGAGTGGCTGAAGAAGCGGGCACTCCTCAAGCGGACGGAGGGATGAAGGCGGCGGAAGAGCCCCCTGGGCACGTCCCCGAGACAATCGGAGATGGAACAGGGCAGGACGCTGCGACCCAGGGACTCAGCAGGACAATGGCGGACGCTATCCACCCCCCAACCGACACATACTACCGGACGCCCAGTACCGGCAAGAGACCAACCTCTGAACTCACAGCCAAGACTGCGTTCCCACACTCTGCTGCTCCCAACAAGCCCGGACAGTAATGCGGAACCAGACCCTCAAGGAAGCACATCAGAGGACGACAGAAGTGCAGACGATGACGACCAAAGCGCGACGTCAACGCATCCTTTGGTAGAGGAGATCGTGGCGATGGAACAAGATGCTACTATGGAACACTCACAAGAAGAACCCCCGGACTCCCACTCGTGATTCAGAAACCTAGCCCGAATGGCATTAGCATCGCCTTGCCCGTCGGGGCCGACGGAGGATGGTTACACACCCCCTCTTCTTTTCTTTCGTAGCCTACGCTTACCTCTACCTCCCTTCTTCCTTCTTACCCTTTTCTTCTTTTATTTTCTGTTGTCTGCTCTCTGGCTGATATTGCATTGTTTCCCGCTTAGCGGGAATTAGTTAAAGGAAGTTGTGGGACGCATTGCAGGGTGTTTTGTTGAAACTGTAGTGCGAAGGGTTCTGACCATGGGTGGGCGACAGGCCGCACCCGCCACTGCAAGGGACCAACAGCGCTTAGCGACAGAGTCTCAGCGGGGGGGATGGGGCAGGGAGAGATCAGGGGAGGGTTCTGGTCAGTTTGTTTACATATGTTGGTATGTTTTCTGAGTTTAAACAAGGTAATGTTACACAAATAGCTGATGATGCATGGATCGCCATGAGAGGATTAAGGATAGATTGCCAGAATGCGAATGGCTCCGCCTGTGTCACTTAGTGGACAAAACCCAGACTCTACACCTGGAATGTGAATGGCCTAGGTGACAGGGTTAAAAGAATTCTAGTGCAGGCTCACATCAAACGTGTCCATCCTGACATAGTACTCCTCCAGGAGACTCACCTTCGAGGGAGTAAGTGCAGCTTCTTGGGTAGGAAACCTTACATTGTCCTAGCGTTTGCGGGATACACAACAGGGTCCCGAGGGGTGGCGATTTTAATAAAGAGGACCCTCCCTTCAAGATCCAACGCACATGGATAGACAAACAGGGCACCTATGTGGGAGTCAACCGGCGATGGGGCAGGACTGAATTCACAATCATATCTGTATATGCCCCCCCACCCCCCACCTGCAGGCCAGAACCCTAGCAGGAGTTACTGATATAATGATTGATACGCCGAATGCCCTGCTGGTGGTCGAAGGTGATTTTAACGATGTAATGCACCCTGCCTTAGACAGGTCCGGGAACCCAACACGGTCAGGGACGGAGACACATTTAGTGCACTTCACCAAATCCCTGGGTCTTATAGATGTCTGGAGAACTATGCACCCACGAGACTCCTGTTTTTCATATTACTCGGGGCGCATAAAGTATATTCTAGATTAGACTACATTTTTGTAACGCAAGGCGTGAGGGGACAGATTAGGCAGGCTGAGTATCGAGCCTGCGGTCTATCGCATCACTCGCAGCTTGAGGTCACTATTGGTAAGGACACATTTAGACACAAAGGGGAGTGGCGCCTCTCAACATGGGACCTACAGAATAAGGAAGTACTGTACGGACTCCGGGCAGACACAAAAGTGTATTTTGCTGAGAATGGAGGCACGGTCCAGTCGGGGTGATGATATGGGAGGCGTATAAGACGGTTCTTAGAGACCGGGCACAGAACAGGGTGTCCCGGGCAAATAAGAAGGAAAGGGAAGAGATAGAAGAATGCGATGCTCAGATTCTGAACTTGGAAAGGCTGTGCCTGGCCCAAAACGATGACCTACACAGGCGTCGCCTGAAAGACGCACAACTTAAATACAGGGCCCTAGTGACACAAGAAGCGAATACAAAGAAACTGGCTACGCTTCATAGACTATATGATGTCAGTGATAAGTCAGGAAAGCTACTGGCGTGGCTGAGCCATACGGAAATGGAAGCTCGCTGGATTGAGGAAATATTAGACGAGACGGGGCATGCAGATACGCCAGGATGAGGGAATAGCGGAGGCATTTGCCACGTACTATGGCAAATTCTATGAGGCCCGGGACCTGAGGGAGACCCCGGCCATAGTGGAATACCTGGAGGCGGTGGACTTGCGTCCCCTGTCGGAAGAAGATAGGGAAAGCTTGGACACAGACCTTACACTCGAAGAAATCCGTCAGGCCATTGCCAGGCTCCGACCCGGCAAAACACCGGGACCAAATGGTCTGCCGGCGGAATTTTTTAAAAAGGGATCAGATTTACTGGCCCCCCATCTGCTATCTTTGTTTAAGAGTGCGCTAGAGGAGGAGACCCTCCCACCTGATCTGCGCAAAGCCATCATTGTGCCTATACACAAAATAGGAAAATCGCCGGTGGACTGTGCCTCATAGCGTCCCATCTCACTCCTGAACATAGAGGCTAAGATCCTGGCAACCGTATTGGCCTTGCGTATGAGGCCGGTTATCACCGATTTGGTAGACAAAGATCAGACGGGCTTTATGCCCGGAAGGGTGACTCGGATGAACTCACGCAGAACCCACAACTGGATGATGGAGTCGTTATCCCGCACGCCACCGCATATCCTTCTCTCCCTAGATGCCGAAAAGGCCTTCGATGCGGTCCACTGGCCCTTTCTTGAAGCAACCCTAACTATATTCGGGTTTGGACCAAGATATCGCAACTGGGTACGATTGCTGTATACAGCACCAATGGCGAGGGTGAGGGTAAACGCCGTCTGTCCCGAGAATTCCCAATCCAGAGGGGCACCCGGCAGGGCTGTCCCCTCTCCCCGCTCCTATTTGCTCTAACAATAGAAGTGATAGCATGTGTGGCCAGACATCACACAGGCATAGGAGGATTCCGATTGTCTGCGACAGATGCGACAGAGGAAAAAATCTCTCTGTACGCAGACGACATACTGCTCTATGTCACCGACCCGGAGACTACCCTCCCCATTCTTTTTGAGGCACTAAACACGTACGGTGCGTACTCAGGATACACCATCAATTGGCATAAATCGGTCATATTTAGTCCCAAGGCGGGCTATGACTGGCCTTCCTTACCCCACGCACTACAGATAGCAACACATGGTTTCACGTATCTGGGGATTTATCTCACGCCGGATAAGCAGCGGTCCTTTAGAGAAAATGTCCACTGAATCCTACTTGCTTTCAAAGAGGATGCCCAGCGATGGAAGGCGCTCCCCTTCACCAAACTAGGCCGAGCGGCCATGTTTAAAATGATCACACTACCAAAGTTCTTATATGCCCTCCAAAATGAGTACTTCCCCCTCTCACAACAAGTGTTTCGCACGATCAACGCGGAACTGCGGTCTCTGCTGTGGCTGGGGAAACAACCCAGAATTGCCCTCACTATGCTATGCCGGAATCAATACAATGGGGGAATATCGCTCCCAGATATGGAGGCTTACTATAGGGCGGTACATCTCACCCCGATATTGAACTGGCTCCATATGGAAGCGACCCAACCTACTTATTGACTAGAACGCTATAAAATGGGTAAAAACTCCCCTCTACATTATTTTTATATGGTGGGAAAAAGCATGCGGGATTGCCTCAGGCCACTCAGAAAACAACCACACTCTGGCATAGTGCAAATAAAACGATGGGATGGCACCGAAAATCCACGAGACAAACTACACTCTGGCACTGCGCATGGTTACAAGAAATCCACAAACTGCGTGGATTTCAACCTTGGGATAATCTGGGCATATCCACTCTGGGGGATGTCATGACGAACACCTCCCTTAAACCCTTTCGGAAACTCCAAGCAGACTTTGGACTAAGCACCACACAACACTATAGATATCTACAACTGAAACACACATGGCAGGCGGAAGGTCCCTTTCCCTCCCCAATGCAGGAGTATGCGCCACTGGAGGGACGACTTCTCCAGGAACACCTACAGGAAAAAGCAGTGTCATACACCTATAGAACCCTGATTAATAATGCCCCAGATCACCTGACTAAACTGAGAGAGACATGGGAGAGTAATGTAGGGACTTTTGACACCACGGACTGGGAATCGGCCATTATGCATCCCCGGGAAGTGGCAATCAAGTCCAGATTAAGACTTATACAATATAAAATGCTACATAGGATCTACTACAATAGAGTCCGGCTGCACAGAATAGGTAGAGCGAGCGACCCATGTTGTCTACGATGTGGCCATGAACAGGGGGACTTTTATCACACGGTGTGGGACTGCCCTGTTATACAGAAATATTGGGAAATGGTGACGGTGGAGTTGGGTAGGGTACTGGGCGAGGCATTGCCACTAGACCCGAAATGTATCCTCCTGGGTATACCCGGAGATGTGGATCTGAGCAGTCCCCACTTTCTGTTCGCTGCCCTAGCGCTGGTTGTCGCTAAACGAGACATTGCTAGGAAGTGGGGGTCAGCACAGGAACCACAGATGGGGGAATGGAAGGCAGGAATGGACCTATACATGGCAGCTGAGAGGGTCACGTATAGAGCTAGAGGTTGCCCCAAAAAATTCAGAAAAGTATGGGGGAAATGGAGGACATATTATGGTATGGAGGGGGAGATAGACCAGCGATCCCAACCAGACGGAAATGCATTCCAGGAGTGAGGCAGCATGGAGGGGCCGTTTTTTGCCAAGAAATAGGAGGACTGATGGGGCCGGGACACAACTGGCATGGGGAGGGAGGCAGGATCTGGTCTTGTTTGACATTTTTCTATGTGACTATTGCTCTGCAAGAGCGGTCTGATGGCGATGGAATGCATGTAGCTCAAATGAAGGACTTTACTGAATACCTTGATTGTTTATGGTTTGATTTACAATGTACGAAGAAAATTAATAAAGATATTTAAAAAAATGTGGACTCTCCAGACCTGGGCGCTCTGGCAGCTCTTCCTGGCCTAGTGTTTGCTAGTGGAAGAGCGACACACACCACACGCCAAACCAAACCAACCTGCACTATCCGATGAGGTCCCATTGCATTGAGGGAACAGAAGCCATCAGTGTGATCTGTTGTAATTGCTGCTTTCGTTTGAGTTGTGGAAGTTGCATGAAGTTCATAAAGTACTAATCAAGGTTTCTTGACTACCTCTTGTGTAAAAACCGAGCAGCCTGCATAAGGTGGGGGGAGGGGTGGTCTCTTGAAGATAAAACTGACAACATTGAATCAATCACAGCAAATGCTTGTGATCCTGCCTAGCCGGTCATTTGAGCCTCTGGGATTCATGCAGTGGGTCAAGACATACGTCACTGGATCTCCGTACGATCTTGTTAGCTGATTTGAATTTTAATTGTAGTTTTGTATAGCATGAACTCGACTCGAAGGTATCAAAGCGCTTTACATGAGCACCAGTTGCATTACAGACGGACACATTCAGTTTTTGGGCAAAGAGAGATCAAGTGACTTGCCCAGAATCACAGAATGTTTCATTCTCCCGCCAGACTCGAACCTGGTTCCCCAGCTTCAAAGTCGATATTCCTAGTAGTTAACTCACACCATCTCCTTGAGCTGATAGGAAGGGAGAGCATTGATCTTGGAGCTCACTAATTTTGGAGTCTTGGGGGCATATTATCAAGGGGGTTTATCTCCGCTTTTTTGGCTTTAAAAGCCAAGAAAGCGGAGATAAAATTATCTCCCTATTACCAAGCTGTCTCTAACACCAGTTAGCGACAGCTAGTAGGAGATAGCGACCATCTTGGGCCCCACTTTGCATGTCAGTGATATTTATCACTAATGACATGCAAAGTGGGCGTGCCAAGATGTTAGAGACTGAAAACAGTCGCTAACATCGCTATCTCCTATTACCAACTTTTGGAGATATTCGCGCTAAGCGGGAATATCTCCAAAAGCTAACACCTGCCCTGAGCAGTTCTTAGCCATGTTATCCAATGGGAGGTGGATAACATGGCTAAGAGCATTTGCTTGATAATGCATGAATATCGCTGACTTTTCAGCGATATTCATGCATTTCGGCCGTTTTTTATCGCATTTGCGATAAACCTTGTTAATAGCAAGGTTTATCTGCGATAAAAATCGCCGATGTGCGGCGATAATTTTTGTCTCTAAACAAGTTAGAGACAAAAATTATCGCTAGTTGTTGGTAATATGCCCCTTGGTTTTAGCATCGTTAAGACAGCAAAAATGTTCTAGCTTCTAAAAGTAATCATTTTGTGTTCCAGTCTAGACGTATTGACCCATCTTTGCGGCACATACTGTGGAGATGCAGTTTGATGGCCTGGACTGACACCTGTAGACATTTCCCAAAAAGGAGGTGGTGGGAATGTGGATCCTAGTAGTACAACACTTGCGACCTTACGAGTGGCAGCCTTACCAACAAGCATTGGCATAGCCAATAGGTCTCTCCTTTGGGACCTTATAAGTGTTTAGCCATGCAACACTTGATGTTGTTGCACCAAGGATATAGTGCTGGATGACTAAACACTTATAAGGTCCCAAAGGCGAGACCTATTGGCTATGCCAATGCTTGTTGAATATCTCTTGAAGATGTTTGCTTTTGATTGTCACATCATCTGCTTTCACTTTGAGACACTGATCTACGATTTTGCTTAGAGTCTTTTTTTAGAGGGAATGTATCTCTCCTGAAGTGCCAATAACATTCTTTGTTCATATTGTTGCAAAACTCCAAATTTGTGCGACATTAAACCCTGCTAAGGTTTATTGGTAAAAGATTTACAATTATTGGAGTCGTTCAAAGCGTAGTTCACAGGCACCCACAGCATACTTTCATGGCATACATGGTAGAAAATGGAAAGTAAGAAAAGTTATTTTATGATGCTATTTTTTCATAGTGATTTATTTTTTAATAATATAATATAATAATACAATATAATAAAATAGAATAGACTATTTTTGTTAGCTTCCTTTAGAGTGAGCTTTATAAGCAGCCAGGCACTACCTGCGCAGAACAGGAGAGCTCTCACATGGAAGAAACGTGAAATTACCGCAAGGAGGCGGGGCTTCGAAGGGCACCGCCCATAACATATTTGATTTGTTTTAACTTTACTTCACAAAGTTTTTATTAATATTTAATCTACGGTGAGCGTACACGAATGTAAGCCTTGCCGTCATTGTTCCCGGGACCTTCCAGGTGCTGCAGGCTGCTTGCCCCCATACCTGGCCCCTGGGTCCCATGCCAGAGGAGGCGGGCAGGGCCGTTGACCTGCACCCCCCCAGGCAGGGGACCACGGATACATGAAGCCCAGGAGCTGCCCCTCTAACGCCGGAGAGGTCAGGTACCCCGGGTATATAAAACCCTTGGGGCCTCATTTATGAGGCTGTGCGTCACTTTTACGCCGCCGGTGCGTCACTTTTTGTGACGCACCAGTGGCATAAAAAATGTGCCTTGTTGCACCATATTTACAAAGTGACGCATCTGAGTAGATGCATCACTTTGTAAACCCCTGCGCCACATTATACCTGCGCCAGGTATAATGTATGTAAGGGGGGCGTATTGACGCAAGAAAGGGTCATAGAAGTGACGCAGTGAAATCTTTGAGATTTCACTGCGCCACTTCTAGGACACAAATGCGTCAATTTCTTACGCCTGCCTCACAGCAGGTGTAAGACTTACGCAGGCCCTTTAACATGGGGCCTGCCCCATGTGAAAGGACACATTGATGGAGTTGCGTCACTTTTGTGACACACTCCAGCAATGCGTCACTTTTGCGCCATACAGATACGTCAGAAATACTGACGTATCTGTGACTCCTTGCGACATGATGCGTCATATTATAAATATGACGCATCCACCATGTCGCAAGGAGGGCGCAATGAAAAGTGACGCATCACTGTTTTCACGCAGCATTGCGTTACTTTTCATAAATGAGGCCCAAGATCTTTATCCCACCTCCCAAACAAGCAGACCCCGTGAAGCTGGGGGGGTTCACCCCAGAAAAGCAGGAGATGTCAGCCGACGGCACCCAAATACACCAAGAGCGCACCCAGCCATGAATCAAGCAGTGTCTGCTTTCACAAGGCCCCTAAACAGCACCCCTGGAAGCATCAAGGAAGTGGCTGGCCCCCGAGGCCTCTGACCGGCACTCGTACAGTCCCGAGGCAGGGGGATCCTGGAGCAGGGCAGACCGAGGCCGTGAAGCAGGAGGACCCCGGACCTCCGACAGACACAAAGCTGCCAGAGAAAAGTAAGTTTGCAACTTGCATAAAACTTTTAGTGCATGTCCCCTGGACGTTCTGTGTGGCCTGAGGCTCTTGTGTGTTAATTTAATTAAGGCTGGTGTGTGGTATTGAGGTGCTGGATGCTACAACGCATGCATGCTGTCTCTTGAAGCACCATGTTTTTGGAGGGAGGGGGTTGATGGGCTGTCGCATTGTGAACGCACAAGAAGCGCTGCCTGTCTACATGGAAGCTGCAAACCTCCACTGACAATGGAAGGCAAAACAAATGGCTGGGACGAGCGTGCCCTCAAATTCGTGACAATGTGCCCTGAAAGCGGGGGTTAAGGTGGGATAGACCCCCCCCCGCAGCCGGCTTTTGCATCCGCACAACTTTTCTCACTGTTTTAATTTGCTCCAATATATTAGGTCTTTCTTTGTACCATTAGGGGTGTAAATGTTTAAAAAATAGTTTAGTAATTGACGCACCAATACTGCCAGGCCAGACACTCTGAGGTCAGTAGCAGCTTCTCACAACAATATTTATCAACCACCCCAAGTAGTTACTTATTTGTACCTTCTTCATCGACTGCTATCTTCCCTAAAAGTATCGCTGTACATAGTGAAAGTTTAGAAAACAAGCATGTGAGTGATGCGCTTGCGCACCACAACAAGCGATCTCTTTTCAATTATCGCGCCTGTGTCTGGGCACGATAATTGGAAACAGATGTGGTCAGTGCGGGTAACGGCAAGCAATAGGCCGTGGGCGGAGCAAAGGCGGGACATGCACCCGTCTTTGCCCAATTGCGTGCTGTCTTTCTTAGAAAGACGCGCGCAAAGCCCAATAGCCTAGGAGAAAAACTAAAAGCACACGCACAAGCATGTGGTGAGCTTTCTAAAGCCCATTACTAAAAGTCAAGCAAGCAGCGCATACGCGCTGCTCTAGGCTCGACCTAAAAAGGAGGTGGGTGGAATTCGGATCCTAATAGTACAGCACTTGCAACCTTATGAGTGGCAGCCTTAATAAAGAGGAAGCGCTGGGAATGCAGACCCTAGTAGTTCAGCACTTGCGACCTTACGAGTGTCAGCCTTACTGAAAAGGAGTTGGTGAAAATGCTGATCCTAGTAGTACAGCAATTTCAAACTTACGAGTGGCAGCCTTGCTAAAAAGGAGGTGGTGGGAATGCGAATCCTTGTAGTACAGCACTTGTGACCTTACGAGAGACAGCCTTACCAAAAAGTAGGTGGTGGGAATGTGGATACTAGTAATACAGCACTTGCGACCTTACAAGTTGTAGTCTTGCCAAAAAGGAGGTGGTGGGAATGTGGATCCCAGTAGTACAGCACTTGCGACTTTATGAGTGGCAGCCTTACCAAAAAGGAGGTGGTGGGAATGTGGATCCTAGTACTACAACACTTGTGACCTTACGAGTGGCAGCCTTACCAAAAAGGAGGTGGGAATGCGGATCCTAGTAGTACAGCACTTGCGACCTTACGAGTGTCAGCCTTACTGAAAAATAGGTGGTGGGGATGCGGATCCTAGTAGTACAGCACTTACAAACTTACGAGTGGCAGCCTTGCTAAAAAGGAGGTAGTGGGAATGCGGATCCTAGTAGTACAGCACATGCGACATTACGAGTGACAGCCTTACCAAAAGGGAAGCAGTGGGAATGCAGATCCTAGTAGTACAGCACTTGCGACCTTACGAATGGCAGCCTTACTGAAAAGGAGGTGGTAGGAATGCAGATCCTAGTAGCACAGCACTTACAAACTTACGAGTGTCAGCCTTGCTAAAAAGGAGGTGGTGGGAATGCAGATCCTAGTAATACAGCACTTATAAACTTACGAGTGGCAGCCTTACCGAAAAGAAGGTGGTGAGAATGCAGATCCTAGTAGTACAGCACTTACGAACTTACGAGTGGCAGCCTTGATAAAAAGGAGGTGGTGGGATTCCGATCCTTGTAGTACAGTCCTTGTAACCATACGGGTGGCAGCCTTACCAAAAAGGAGGCGGTGGGAATACGGATCCAAATAGTACAGCACTTGAGACCTTACGAGTGGGCCCCTTACTGAAATGGAGGTGGTAGGAATACAGATCCAAGTAGTACAGCACTTGAGACCTTATGAGTGGGCACCTTACTGAAATGGAGGTGTGATACTACGGATCCTAGTAGTACAGCACTTGAGACCATTCGAGTGGCAGCCTTACCAGGTACTCCAGCCCATCCTTCTACCTGCTTAGCAAAAGGTCATGAGTGACTGTTTTGTACAACACTGAGAGGTCCTAGTAGTACAGTACTGAAGACCTTACAAGTGGCGGCCTTACCAAAAAGGAGATGGTGCAGATCCTAGTAGTACAGCACTTGCAACCTTACGACTTTCACTCTTACTGAAAAGAAAGTGGTGGAAATGCGGATACTGTGAAAAATAAATACAAACTTGGTGAACATTATCGGCGCCATCTTGCCCCCTTTTCCAAGCCCATTCGTGCGCGTAAACGGCAGCCATTTTTGAGCACCATGGCCTCCCTGCCCCTCGCTGATAGCCAGCGCGTCTCTCTCTCTCTTAACCTCGCAAGTATTCCCCCGCACGCTGACAACCCCCGCTCTCTCATGCCTTGGGTCATAAACCCCTCTTCAGCGCAGCTTCACCACGGAATCCCATCCTGTTCCCAGCGCGACACCTCCCCTCATTCCTTTCATGGCCTCAAACCCTTTTGATGCAAACCCCCTTTTCCTGTGTCCCCGTTTGTCTTCCCTATTCCCAGGCCACCACCTGGCTCTGCGGATACTGTTTATTACCCCGTACAGTAGGAAGCTTCCCCTCCCCATCAAAGGACCCCCAAACCGATCAAAGCCCCCACCCCATGAGATCCGATCAACCCCATGCATTCCGTGAATCGGCGGAATGCCCTGCTGTGCGACAACCATCACCTGTTGTGACCGGGGTGGGGAATCCAACTGTAAATGTATGTGGGAACGGGTCTGAAGGGGAGATTCCGAGGATGTTCTTTCAAGTACTAAAGTATTGCGAGAATGTGTTATGTGCAATAAAGGTCATAAACCCTAGTATAAGAGGCCAGGCCTCAGAGATGTGGTTAGAGCACCTCGTGACGATACTTGCTGTCTGAATTGATGTGTTCTCCTCCGGAGAGAATAAAATCCTCGTTTCCTGCCTTCCAGTCTCCAGCGCCTGCTTCTTCATTGATTAATATTGGTGGGTCATAGAGGCGATACCGCCGGGCAACATAAAAGGGTCTTTGGTTACCGGTTGTCTTTGGAACCCTTTTTAACAATTGGCGTCCCAAACGTGGGGCCCATCAGCGACTCGTGGATCCAGTGGGAGAGGTCCCGACGACAGAGTGAACGACTGCAACGATCGGAAGGTACCCTGTCCGATAGACCCTTGTCTGACAGCCGATCATCCGAACTTCACTGGTTCCGAACAGACCTCTCTCGAGTGATCTGCGGTCCTGACTGGGAACCATCAGGAGTGCCACGAGAAGTACGAAGAGAAGAGGACGATCGGGCGCTGGATTCGGAAGACGAGAAACTGTCCATGCGGTCCGGGTAAGGTCGTGTAAACACGACAAATTGCGAAAGTGATAGATAATTGAAAGTGATTGATAATTGTTGAGAAAATACTAGTATTACTTTTTGTTAATTTATTGGAGATTCACTGTCTACAAACGGAGAAACAACAGGCTCTCCCTTTATAAACAGCGAAGGATAGGTACGCACCCGTCGGACCTATCTTTCTCCCCCACTGAACAATTGCCCCTTCCCCCCATTGATTAACTGTTATAGATTGTTTTCTGGAGATTCTCTGTCTGCAAACAGGGAAAAATAGGTCCCCTCTTTACAGATAGTGAAAGGGTAGGTGACGCGAACCTTTGCGAGCCTACTTATTCTCCCCATTGACCATATTGATTTTTTATTTTTGACCTAACATTGATCGATTGCTCAGAATTGGTTCATGAGGTATTCACTACGTGCAAACAACGTAGAATAGAAATATTCTGTCTAGTCTTTGCACGCAGTGATAAGATAGGTAGTGCTGACTATTATCCCATTGTGATCCGTCATGCCTGTCTTCTCCCCACTGGTTAGTAGCCTGTTTAACCCGGACCGCTTATTAGAGATGAACCATCCGGCTCCGCTGGAAGGCACCCCTAATAAGGACATGTTCATGAAGCATGGATTAATCGCTATAGCCTACAGTGAGCTGTGGCATAAATATACGAAAAAGGATCGAGAAAGACAGTGGCCACTGAGAGGATCCTTTGATCTCGACAAAATAGAAACGGTAGAAATAGCCCTTCGTAGGAATGAAACAACACCTATTATGCTCGATAGTCTCGGTATGTGGCGCAAAGAAGCCACGCAACGAAGGGAAGGCGACGAATTCAGAAAAGGTGAGGGGACACGACGGATAACCCTCCAAACGTCTAGTAGGCAAAGGGAAGGGCCAGCGATGGCACAGTCCCGAGGAGTAGACATGAAAAGCGAACGGTGTAAAGGGATGTGCCGACAAGCCAACCCCGGAACACAACGACCCGAAGGTAATCCCCCGACATTACGCACAGGACGGACAGATTTAAAACAAAACCAATGTGCTTTCTGTAAATGTCTTGGACACTGGAAAGCCCAATGCCCGACTCTGCAAAGCATAGGTAAGAATGGAGGGTTGACAGAAAGGACGGACCGACAGAAAGGAAAAAGACGTGAAATAAAAACCAATCAGACTAGTACGGACAGGACAGATAGAACCACCCCGTTTGATTATGCTCGGTGGCACAGATTTCGTCAGGCCAATTTTAACGACATGTTAGAGTTCTGGGACTGATTGCTCTCTGTTGCTCCCCCACTCTGAAAAACAAACACAACTGCAGGTCAGTGTAAACAACCCCCCGTTAGAGAAAAGACTCAAGAAAGCCAAGCGTCTATTATATAACTTAGGATTTAATTACGGTAAAACACACAACCAACAGTAAATAGAATAACTAGTAGAACTCTCTAAAAAGCAAACTTGACTAATAGGAAAAATACAAAACATGTTATGCTCACTCCGGAAGTCCTCGAAATGTAACAGTTCGATGGTCCCGCCCATCCGAAACACATAGCACGTGTGGGGCGGGGCCTGCCAGCAGCCATGAGCCAAAAGGGATCGCCGGCGAGAAGGTCCTGGAGGCTCCACCAAGCAGGCAATGAAATGGTCTTCCCATACTGCCCTTCCAGGGATGGCGTCCCCCGGACCGCGAGTAGGGAGGGGGCGGATGAAAATGACCCCCTCCCTTGTATCTCCTGGTCCGGCCATCACGAATTCCTCCATCGAACGGATGCAGGGTGGGCAGGGAGGAAGAGGTGACGCGGACGAGCCTCTTCCACCTCCACAGGTAGGAGGCTTCCCTGCCCTGGCCCGACGCCGATGTCCTCCAGCCGGGCGACGGCCATATACCTACGCTGCACAGGAAATATAATGCCCGGTTGGTGTATTTCCGCAACACAGGACATACAATGCCCGACTGGTATACTTGCGTAGTACAGGACATACAATGCCCGACTGGTATACTTTCTCAGAACAGGACATACAATGTCCGACGGGCATATTTACGGAGCACCGGATGTACAGTGGTCCCCCAAGAGTCGGAATCAGGGGTGTAGGGTGGTCATCATGTGCGCCCCTGATTCCAAGGGACGGTGTAGGATGCACCGGGAGAGGGAGACGGCACGGGTGAGCCTCCCTCACCTCCCCAGATGAAGGCTCCACTGCTGCACCCTGGCGCCCCGAACCAAAATGTCCTGCTCCAGCAACATGATGCTCCGTCTTTCGCCATCACAAGAAGTTTCTTCCTCTCCTGATGGATACGGCAAAGGTGGCTGCCACAGGGTCTCAAAATGGCGTCTGGGCCCTCGAAAGGCGGGTCTAGGCCACTGGAGTAACTTTGTCCGAAATTGCAACTCGGGCACTTGCCCACCTGGGCGCAAGCCCCCACCATCGACAAACATCCCCTCGACTTTGAAGATTCTACCAAAGTCCCAAGAGCCCTCGGCCCCTTCAGGCTTCCGGTGAGGAACAGTTGCATTGATCTCAAATGAAATAACCACGGCACAGCAACAAGATGGCGGTGCTCTCGTGTCTGCATCAGCTTCCGTCTGAACCACCCAGGAACATTATGGGCTAACGAACTCGAGCAAGTTCCGGCTGAACATCAACATGACCCGGTAAGAGAGACTCTACCCCCTCCCTCTCTTGATTGACGGTCCACACCACCAGCCCCTCTGTTAGCACAGTTTTCTCTTGAACTGCCGAAAGGGACTCTGGTCCAACCGCCAATTGTCGGGGATATTTTGCCCCTGATGCTACTTCCGGACTAAACCGGCCTCGCCCAAAATGGCGCTGGTATCAATGGATACTAACGGACGCCTCGTGGTGTTCCTTAGCTAATGAAACTTGATGTACTAAGATATATATATATATACGAACCATTGCGCACTCGATGTTAAAGGGAGGAGGGTTCACTTGGCGAACATTTGAGAAGGGTTCCGTAAAATGTTGATTTCAATGAACAATTTATTTTTGATATTTGTTGTAACTGATGCATAACGTCGCTTATGATGCACACCCGCGGTTTACATCTAGGAAATGTGATTACGATGAGCTTGACTGTGTTTCCATTTATGAACTGAAATGCCCCTGATTCCTTCGTCATGCAATGAAATGTTTTTGATTACTTGCAAATAATTAATTAGACCTTTTTTTTACATGTTCTTGTGCTACAAAATAACCCCCTACTGTATGTGCTTCCATCGACGACATATCAGGCCAAAATATGAATTGCGCTCTCACATTTTACGTACTGAATAATTCTGCAAATAAAGGTCTTAAAAAGCTATGGATAGGCATCGCATACTTTTGTAAATGCGGGTATCGGTGGGAGGGTTTTTCTGTGCGCAACTGTTCTGCTCTTTTTTTAAGGTTATCCGAGAAATGGTTGTTCGGCCCTGGGTTGATGGTCGAATCAAAGGTATGATACACTGCCTCCAAGATATGTGAGTAAACTCAGGAACTGACGTATGAAGAAGGACCTCGACTTCTGGGAATGGGTAAAGTAAAACGGTGTAATTGATAAAATGATATAAAGATATGGTGGTCGAAGGTACTAAGGTACAGGGTTGAACGAAGAACTGATATGCCTTAGAACATCACAGCTTTGGGAATGATTTAGGGATCCCGAAGGCCGGATACATCTACAAAACCGGGTACCTCACGCTAGGCACCTCTGATTCCTTTTTAAGCGTTTCTCTACACACGATCCTTAATGCCATCCTCGAACTTCCCCATGAATTACCTCTCACATTGCCTGCCCCCATGACTTTAGGAAACCAGAACCCTAAGGGATTATATCCCGAAGAGATAAGTACGAGTATGTGGTAAGTAAAGGACTTTCGTGCCCATACATTTGATGTGTTCGAATGTTGTCCCCCTACCTCCCCTTTTTCCCCCTTTTCCCTCTGCAGGTTACATTAGAATACCGATTAGAGTATCATAAGGGATCTGGAACCACGTCACGCCCGATGCATGAAGACGGACTAGCGCTGCAAAACGGCACAACAAGGACGCTCTACCCAATGCACGACCTTTTTTACCAAATCTAATGCTTTTCTGTCCCAAAACTGCATGCTTCTTACATCCTAACACAGACCCGAAACGTCTAACGTTGGGTAACGCACTGAATAGCCCAAACAATACACGGTCATTCTCTATTTCCCATGTGTACTGTTTTGCCTATTCTCTCTCTCTCTCTCTCTCTCTCTCTCTCTCTCTCTCTCTCTCACTCTCTCTCTCACTCTCTCTCTCTCTCTCTCTCTCTCTCACTCACTCTTCCACCCCTCCACACTTTCCCTCTTCCTAGCAACTGGCACCTAATTGGCGAACCTGGTGCACCTCCTGATTGGCCCCAAATACCACAAGTATTTGTACAAATTTGTCCTAAATAAAATTGTATCGGTACCACGTTACTACCTCTCCTTTTCTACTAAAATATGGATGAAATTTAAATTGGCCGATAGGAAAGGGACAGGTAAGACGACTAAGGTTCCCTAAATTTGACCCACCCTCAGGAAACTATTTGTCAGTGGCTTCTATGATAAAATGTGTCTGTGGTAATGCGACCATCCCCATTGAAAATTGTCTCCGTACCCCAAGCTGTAAGAAATGATCGAGACACCCCCATCTACCCAAAATGCCCCAGTTTTGTGTCAGCTGCCCTGAACAAGAGCCTGAAAAACGCCCCCTGCTCTAATTCACTGTGTCCCTAATTGTTGTCCATAAGATCCCTCCTTCCCCGAGGATAAGTTTAATAATTATTGCAAACCACCCCTCCCGAATTTTTGTAGTAACCAGGTTGCGAGGATTTATATAGAAAGTTAGAAGGATGTGTGCAAAGTTGAAAATTAGATTAAAAATCGAAAGAACTTGTTGCAGTAAGCCTGGTTGATAATAAGATGTTTTTATGTAATACAGACTTGTTTAGCCTATGTTCATCCCTCAGAAGGATGCCTATCAGACTATGGTGAATAGCACGTTGCACTTTTTGTAAAATACAAGGCCCTAAAGACCAGCCTAGCCTTTCAAGACTTGTACTAGGGAAATGGGTCTCTGCCAGAAGAACTGACATCTACTATAATAGACATATGACAAATGAACGTAATAATCATCAAAGCGTCAAAGAATTAGCCAACAAAAGGAAGTCGTAAGGAATCCAGCAAATCCATCATCAATTGTTTATACGTTAGCCGCAAAAATCTCCAATGTAGCGAGTGCCTACCCCAGTTGCTTGGTGTTGGGAGAGAAATAGACTTATGTAATTACCTTCTTCTGCAATATCTCTAAAGACTGTCTTTTCAAAACTCATTTAAGGGTATCACTGTCGGAGGAGAAAGAGACCGGATGTGGGAGCACGCGGCCTGACTGCGGATTGTGGAACATCAGCGACGGAGGCCGAGGCGAGACCACAGCAGTAAGGAGACGCCGGACGGGGCATTGTTTCAGACAAAGCTAAGGAAAGGGCTGACCTGAAGCCCCTGCTATATGATCAACGTGTGCCAAAAGCCCCCGCTCTCTGAACATGGTTACGGACTCGCCTGTCGCAAACTCTCCGCCTCCCCCTGATCTGTTCCCGACTTGGCCTTGCTCCATCCCCTCCTCCTCCGACCTACCATAAGGACTGTTCACACCCGCACCTTTCCATCCGAACTCCCAAGTTCCTCCAAATCCTACTGAGCTACCCAGAGAAGAGTACTCCCTGCGTCAGAAGGGAGGGAACTCCAACTAAGTAGACCACGAACTATGTTAAATCCCAGAACGGTGACCTAGAACTCCACCAAGGGTCGCCCCCGAAGAAAAGATAAACAAAGTCTGTGGTTCTGCCCGCTACCAAGCACCTTGAAGATGATGGAAGCAACAGGAAATGCCCACCACAGAGACTCAAGAAACGAACAGATCTCACAATTCTGGAACAATTGCATTTTCCATTGCAAATCTATGCTCTGCATTACGGAAGAAGATGCACCTGCTCCAAAACCGTAACGCATTTCTCCTACGAGGTCTGACGAAAACCAAACAGAATGCACCCCTACCCGCAGACCCCCAACAACTCAATCCACATGAACATTTCTGTTGATAGGTAATCCAGGTACTCAACAGTGCTGACAGACGACGACAAAGGACAACGAGAACTCTGATATTTTTACTGTATCTCCTTTCTCTCCCAATCACCATTGGACTGACTATGCACTCGCCGTATACAAAAAGGACTTACTTATATGATAACTTACCAGTTCTTATTCTATGATCTGTACCCAACGCCCTCGCTACGTAATTCTAGTCTGATATTGCATTACGATGACTTTTTCTGCAACCAACTTAACGATGAACCCGCCTACTAAATGATGAGATTTTTCAATATGATGTTTATAATGTGATGTTTATGTACAGTTCTTTCGCCTAAGTCCCCTCTCTCTTACTTATGATCGCTGCATATAGGTGTAGATAGGAAATAGACCAGCAAGATGTCTTGGAAATGTTAAAGGGGGGACTGTGAAAAATAAATACAAACTTGGTGAACATTATCGGCGCCATCTTGCCCCCTTTTCCAAGCCCATTCGTGCGCGTAAACGGCAGCCATTTTTGAGCACCATGGCCTCCCTGCCCCTCGCTGATAGCCAGCGCGTCTCTCTCTCTCTCTTAACCTCGCAAGTATTCCCCCGCACGCTGACAACCCCCGCTCTCTCATGCCTTGGGTCATAAACCCCTCTTCAGCGCAGCTTCACCACGGAATCCCATCCTGTTCCCAGCGCGACACCTCCCCTCATTCCTTTCATGGCCTCAAACCCTTTTGATGCAAACCCCCTTTTCCTGTGTCCCCGTTTGTCTTCCCTATTCCCAGGCCACCACCTGGCTCTGCGGATACTGTTTATTACCCCGTACAGTAGGAAGCTTCCCCTCCCCATCAAAGGACCCCCAAACCGA
Organism: Lissotriton vulgaris; assembly: GCF_964263255.1. Classification (NCBI taxonomy): domain Eukaryota; kingdom Metazoa; phylum Chordata; class Amphibia; order Caudata; family Salamandridae; genus Lissotriton; species Lissotriton vulgaris. The sequence continues at coordinate 247,350 of NW_028242234.1, read as the reverse complement.
TCAAAGCCCCCACCCCATGAGATCCGATCAACCCCATGCATTCCGTGAATCGGCGGAATGCCCTGCTGTGCGACAACCATCACCTGTTGTGACCGGGGTGGGGAATCCAACTGTAAATGTATGTGGGAACGGGTCTGAAGGGGAGATTCCGAGGATGTTCTTTCAAGTACTAAAGTATTGCGAGAATGTGTTATGTGCAATAAAGGTCATAAACCCTAGTATAAGAGGCCAGGCCTCAGGGATGTGGTTAGAGCACCTCGTGACGATACTTGCTGTCTGAATTGATGTGTTCTCCTCCGGAGAGAATAAAATCCTCGTTTCCTGCCTTCCAGTCTCCAGCGCCTGCTTCTTCATTGATTAATATTGGTGGGTCATAGAGGCGATACCGCCGGGCAACATAAAAGGGTCTTTGGTTACCGGTTGTCTTTGGAACCCTTTTTAACAATCCTAGTAGGACAGCACTTATGAACTTGCGAGTGGCAACCTTGCTAAAAAGGAGGTGGTGGGAATGCTGATCCTAGTAGTACGGCACTTTAGACCTTATGAGTGGGCGCCTTACCGAAATGCAGGTGGTGGGAATGCAGATCCTAGTAGTACAGTACTGAAGATCTTACGAGTGGCGGCCTAACGAAAAAGGAGGTGGTGGAAATGCAGATCCTAGTACTACAGCACTTGCAACTTTATGAGTGGCAGCCTTACTGAAAAGGAGAGGGTGGGAATGCGGATCCTAGTAGTACGGATCTTGAGATCTTATGAGTGGCAGCCTTACCAACAAGCATTTGCAATGCAATAGGTCTCGCATTTGGACATTTTGAGCTATTGGTATGGTAAATGACAAATTTGTTATTTCTGTGTTGGTTTTTAAAATAGCGAATTTAATAGCTTTGTCATTTACAATGCCAATAGTTATAACTTTCGCAAATGTGACACGTATAGCATTTGTAATGCAATATGTGTTGTATTTACGTGACTTAGATGTATTGATATTACAAATAACAATGGCTTTTTTTTAAAATAATTAATACTTAAATGAAAGTTATTGTAATTTATAATGGCATTAGCTTAAACTTTTGTAAATACATTTTGTGAAGATTATGTTCAGTGTATTTTTTGTTTGTGACGAAAATCCAAGAACAGAAGTGAAATATTAACATTTTTTTGTGACATTTGTAATAAAGCTTGAAACATTGAGAGAACATATTTGAACTAGTTGTTGAATGGTTGCACAGATTGGTGCTGTGGTGGCGCTGAGTGATGTTGTAGTGGTGACGAGTAATGCTGTGGTGTTCAGTGATGCTGTGGTAGCGCATAGTGATGTTGGGGTGCCCCTGAGTGATGCTGTGGTGATGCGATAGATAGAGTGAATTCAATAGATAGATAGAGTGAGGGCGATAGATAGAGTGAGGGCGATAGAGTGAGGACGATAGATAGATAGAGTGAGGGCGATAGATAGAGTGAGGGCGATAGATAGAGTGAGGGTAATAGATAGATAGAGGGCGATAGATAGATAGATAGAGTGAGGGCGATAGATAGATTGATAGACTGAGGGCAATAGAGTGAGGATGATAGAGTGAGGGCGATAGATAGAGAGATAGAGTGAGTGCAATAGATAGATAGATAGATAGATAGATAGATAGATAGATAGATAGATAGATAGATAGATAGATAGATAGATAGATGGTTGTGTGTATGGTTGTGGTTGTGTGTGTGGTTTTGAGTGTGATTGTGGTTGTGTGTGTGTAGTTGTGTGTGTGTGTGGCTGTGTGTGTGTGTGGTTGTGTTTGTGGGGTTGTGTGTGTGGGGTTGTGTGTGTGGGTTTGTTTGTGTGGGGTTGTGTGTGTTGTGTTTGGGGTTGTGTGTGTGTTTGTGGGTGTGTGTTGTGTTTGGGGTTGTGTGTGTGGTTGTGGGGTTGTGTGTGTGGTTGAGTGTGGTTGTGTGTGGTTGTGTGTGTGCTTGTGGTTATGTGTGTGTGGTTGTGTGTGTGTGTGGTTGTGTGTGTGGGGATGTGTGAGGGGGTTGTGTGTGTTTGGGGTTTTGTGGGTGGGGTTGTGTGGGGGGGTTGTGTGTGTGGGGTTGTGTGTGTGGGGTTGTGTGTGTGTGTGGTTGTGTGTGTGGGGTTGTGTGTGTGGAGGGGTTGTGTTTGTGGAGGGGTTGTGTGTGTGTGGGGGGTTGTGTGTGTGGAGGGGGTGTGGAGGGGGTGTGTTTATGACAGTGCAACGAGTGGCCCATTTGTCTTTAATAGATACAAATATATGGAGGTTTAAGATCGTCCAGTTATAAATCACGATTACTAGAGATTTCAAAGTTTAAAATAAACAAGATCACTAAACCATGGGGCACCGGGGTGGCTGTACAAGCCGGCAAGTGTGGACGTGTGCCCCTGGCTGTGGGGATTAGCCCTCCCCCGTGGGGCGGCAGCGCGCTGTTGCTAGAGAAGGGACCCTACAACAACTGAAAGGTGGTGGGTGGCTTATCTCTGGGGTAGGCAAGCAGTGGTTGCCACAAAGTGCAGCAACTTTAATACATGGATTCATTGTCCGTCTGTGTGCACTGCGGTTGTAATGTAGATGTAAGTAAGCACTGATTGTGCAGAAGTGAACAGGGCTAGCACCAGTCTTTCACCATTATAAAATGACCACTACCATCCCCACCTGTTAACTGTTGCAAAGCCAATGGGTATCGCCTATGAGAGAACTAATGGCTTTCTCAATGTGTTTTTAGCCAAGATGTACGGCAGAGCGGCTGTTGTGCAGCATACCTGGAAAAAAAGCACCGATGCTGTCAGTGTATGCCGCTCCATAGTGCTTTCTTACTTTATTGCTATGGGGCGGCATTGGGACTGGAGGCAAGATGAAGGAAAGGCGCGGGGGCAGCAAGGACGGAGGGTGAGGGGGAAGAATCACTGACGCAGCTAGCATATTCTTGTTTATTCCAAGCGAGGGGTTGGGAGACAACAAGGAGTAAGGGGGTGGGGTAAGTGGGAGGGGGCACAGACAACAGAGGGAGGTGCTCGGGGTAAGCTGCCTACAAAGGAGAGTGGGAGGGAGGGGCTGGGGCAGATAGACGGGCAACAGCTGGTAGGAGCATTGCATTAAATTTGTATACATCTATGTATGCAAAGTCCGATTTAAACATTTGAAGAAACCAAGTAGACATAATGTAAAGTCCATGGCACTCTGTAGCCATCGGAGAAAACATGCCCGGGCTGGCAGCTGGGCTCCGATGTTCCGGGCTGCTGGCAGGACTTCCGGGGTGGTAAAAGCCCTCAGCTCCATGCCCGCTTCCTTCTGCTGGGGGGAGGGGGCAGAAAATGCGTTACCCTCAGAAACACCACACATGTGCATCACATAGGTGAGACTCCTCCAGGGGGCCGACGTCACTGTTGAATGTTAATTAACACTCTAGCAGTGAGAAGGTTAATTCAACTTATCCGGGCGGTGAGTGGGATTTGTGTTAATTAAAGCGCCACAGTTTTTAAAGCTACAGCACAGCACCCGGGGGCAGGACAGGGATGAGAGGCTGCAAGTTGCCGGTGCCAATGGCAAGTTTGTGTTAATTGATTTCGGCAGCTGTGCATTAGAAAAGAAATGCGCGGCTGCCGTTCTCGAAGCTGAAGGTGCCTCGCACATCAAATGTGACAATGAGAAAAGAGCAGACTTTACCCGCAGAGAAAGGAAAAGCGCGTCAGCCACTGTTGAAGGCAAACGCGATGGTACAAAAACAATCATTGGCCATGAAAGAGACACGGCCTTGCGGCCGTGAAAGTGAAAGCACGGCCGTGAGACGCGCTCTGTAGTGGGGGAGGGGGATGGGCAGGGGCCGTTGTGAGACGGATTCCTCTGAAGTCTGATACGAGGCAGATGGTGTTTATGCCAGGTGAGGGGGGCGGGGGAGCAAGCGAGTGGAAGGGAACGAGCATATGGGGATGGGGTGTGAGGCCAAGTGCGCGCCTGGCGAAGCGTCACGCTTCAGTAGACAACATGCACTGGGAGGAATCCGCTTGTTCAAGAGTGTTATTTGCCCTACAATAGTTCAGAGCTATAAATAGCTCGACCTAAAAAGGATATGGTGGGAATGCTGAACCTAGTAGTACATATATAACACAAATTGCCCGAACCACAAATTCTCTACAAGCTTATTAGGAGGGAAAAGATCAATTTATTGTGATCCCCCTCGACATCCTACTTAGTGTCAATGTTTATTATCTTTTTCAAGTTATGACAAGCTATATGACAGAAAACAACAATACATTAAATATTTACACACCTATATATACCTTGTACATACATAAAAAACAGATTCTTTACACAGTACAAAAAGAAAATTTCTTGCATCAAACATTACAAAAATCTAAGAATACATCACAAACAACATTAGAACAAACATTACAATCAAAAATTGAGAAAAATAGGAAAAACCAATCAAGGGGGAATTATAAGCAAATGAATGGCTCTTAAACAAATCAATACTGGACCAGCCGGTCCTAGTATCGTAGAGATTACATTTTATTCCACCCTATGAAAGTGCCGATGCGTTTCGAGATCAATTACAAAAAACAATTTGATGGACAGAATGTAGATCAATGTCTAACATTCACCCCAGTACAAGGATCTGGGCCTAAATCCATCGTTTTTTGCACTCCACACCACCCTGGGTCAGATAATGGCTTTATGCAAATCAGCTTTGACCCTGTGCCCCATGGGAACAGTCCAGTCCGAACTACAACAGCCATATCTTTCCCAGACCGGAATCAAGCATCCGAGGACCGGACCGGTTTCGAGGTAACACCTCTCATCAGCCCGGCTAGCTTGACTCCAGTGGTGTGGAGGCTCTGGGGCCCACGTCTGAGCTACCCCAGTACACTGAGGGAGAAAATTACAAAAAACAATTTGATGGACAGAATGTAGATCAATGTCTAACATTCACCCCAGTACAAGGATCTGGGCCTAAATCCATCGTTTTTTGCACTCCACACCACCCTGGGTCAGATAATGGCTTTATGCAAATCAGCTTTGACCCTGTGCCCCATGGGAACAGTCCAGTCCGAACTACAACAGCCATATCTTTCCCAGACCGGAATCAAGCATCCGAGGACCGGACCGGTTTCGAGGTAACACCTCTCATCAGCCCGGCTAGCTTGACTCCAGTGGTGTGGAGGCTCTGGGGCCCACGTCTGAGCTACCCCAGTACACTGAGGGAGAAAATTACAAAAAACAATTTGATGGACAGAATGTAGAATAATGTCTAACATTCACCCCAGTACAAGGATCTGGGCCTAAATGCATCGTTTTTTGCACTCCACACCACCCTGGGTCAGATAATGGCTTTATGCAAATCAGCTTTGACCCTGTGCCCCATGGGAACAGTCCAGTCCAAACTACAACAGCCTTATCTTTCCCAGACCGGAATCAAGCATCCGAGGACCGGACCGGTTTCGAGGTAACACCTCTCATCAGCCCGGCTAGCTTGACTCCAGTGGTGTGGAGGCTCTGGGACCCACGTCTGAGCTACCCCAGTACACTGAGGGAGAAAATTACAAAAAACAATTTGATGGACAGAATGTAGATCAATGTCTAACATTCACCCCAGTACAAGGATCTGGGCCTAAATCCATCGTTTTTTGCACTCCACACCACCCTGGGTCAGATAATGGCTTTATGCAAATCAGCTTTGACCCTGTGCCCCATGGGAACAGTCCAGTCCGAACTACAACAGCCATATCTTTCCCAGACCGGAATCAAGCATCCGAGGACCGGACCGGTTTCGAGGTAACACCTCTCATCAGCCCGGCTAGCTTGACTCCAGTGGTGTGGAGGCTCTGGGACCCACGTCTGAGCTACCCCAGTACACTGAGGGAGAAAATTACAAAAAACAATTTGATCGACAGAATGTAGATCAATGTCTAACATTCACCCCAGTACAAGGATCTGGGCCTAAATCCATCGTTTTTTGCACTCCACACCACCCTCGGTAAGATAATGGCTTTATGCAAATCAGCTTTGACCCTGTGCCCCATGGGAACAGTCCAGTCCGAACTACAACAGCCATATCTTTCCCAGACCGGAATCAAGCATCCGAGGACCGGACCGGTTTCGAGGTAACACCTCTCATCAGCCCGGCTAGCTTGACTCCAGTGGTGTGGAGGCTCTGGGACCCACGTCTGAGCTACCCCAGTACACTGAGGGAGAAAATTACAAAAAACAATTTGATGGACAGAATGTAGATCAATGTCTAACATTCACCCCAGTACAAGGATCTGGGCCTAAATCCATCGTTTTTTGCACTCCACACCACCCTGGGTCAGATAATGGCTTTATGCAAATCAGCTTTGACCCTGTGCCCCATGGGAACAGTCCAGTCCGAACTACAACAGCCATATCTTTCCCAGACCGGAATCAAGCATCCGAGGACCGGACCGGTTTCGAGGTAACACCTCTCATCAGTCCGGCTAGCTTGACTCCAGTGGTATGGAGGCTCTGGGACCCAGGTCTGAGCTACCCCAGTACACTGAGGGAGAAAATTACAAAAAACAATTTGATGGACAGAATGTAGATCAATGTCTAACATTCACCCCAGTACAAGGATCTGGGCCTAAATCCATCGTTTTTTGCACTCCACACCACCCTGGGTCAGATAATGGCTTTATGCAAATCAGCTTTGACCCTGTGCCCCATGGGAACAGTCCAGTCCGAACTACAACAGCCATATCTTTCCCAGACCGGAATCAAGCATCCGAGGACCGGGCCGGTTTCAAGGTAACACCTCTCATCAGCCCGGCTAGCTTGACTCCAGTGGTGTGGAGGCTCTGGGACCCACGTCTGAGCTACCCCAGTACACTGAGGGAGAAAATTACAAAAAACAATTTGATGGACAGAATGTAGATCAATGTCTAACATTCACCCCAGTACAAGGATCTGGGCCTAAATCCATCGTTTTTTGCACTCCACACCACCCTGGGTCAGATAATGGCTTTATGCAAATCAGCTTTGACCCTGTGCCCCATGGGAACAGTCCAGTCCGAACTACAACAGCCATATCTTTCCCAGACCGGAATCAAGCATCCGAGGACCGGACCGGTTTCGAGGTAACACCTCTCATCAGCCCGGCTAGCTTGACTCCAGTGGTGTGGAGGCTCTGGGACCCACGTCTGAGCTACCCCAGTACACTGAGGGAGAAAATTACAAAAAACAATTTGATGGACAGAATGTAGATCAAGGTCTAACATTCACCCCAGTACAAGGATCTGGGCCTAAATCCATCGTTTTTTGCACTCCACACCACCCTGGGTCAGATAATGGCTTTATGCAAATCAGCTTTGACCCTGTGCCCCATGGGAACAGTCCAGTCCGAACTACAACAGCCATATCTTTCCCAGACCGGAATCAAGCATCCGAGGACCGGACCGGTTTCGAGGTAACACCTCTCATCAGCCCGGCTAGCTTGACTCCAGTGGTGTGGAGGCTCTGGGACCCACGTCTGAGCTACCCCAGTACACTGAGGGAGAAAATTACAAAAAACAATTTGATGGACAGAATGTAGATCAATGTCTAACATTCACCCCAGTACAAGGATCTGGGCCTAAATCCATCGTTTTCGAGATCAGGCACAGTGTCGCTGATCTCTCATCAGGGCTGTTTTATTCTTTGTATCTGTAAGATGCAAAGAAAATTTTTTACTCGTCACTCTCAAAACCGAACTTCTTTTAAGGCAATGGGCTGAGAAAGAAAAATGCTACATACCAAACTTGGTTGTAAGTAGAGCAGGGCATTAAGATGTAAAGGATTTCAAACCAAATATTTCTAAACGTGGCCAGGCAGGACAACCTACAAGAAATTTTAAGAAATGTTTGCATTGGTAAATCTAACCAGCTAAGGCGTCACCCAGTGCTACATAAAGCATACCTTGCTATTGTCGACTGCCGCCAACCGGCGTTCTTATATATAATCCACCACCATGAAGGTAGGCTCCTAAAACAATAGTGACAAATGTTTTAGTGGTGGGGCTGTTGATTGCAATGTTCGCATAGTGCATGCATTATTAAAATACCGGGAAAGGCAGGAATCATTTCGCCTACCTTAATGATGTATTTCTATTCCCTTTTTAATTTTTGGAAATGTGCTCTCAATTAGCCGTGCACCACTCAGAGGTGCATTTGAGCCAGTGCTCCATGCTTCTTCTTCTTCAGTCCAACTTGGAACCTGATGCTGGTCACTGCTCTTTTAGGGCCTCTGCCCAGCCTGAATCGTTACTGCTGGTTGTGGAGCAAGTTGTTATGTTCACCATAATCTGAGAGTTACCTCCATGTTTTTGTTTGTGAATGAAAGGTGTGAGATCCTCTGTGATTGGATGGAGTGCCTGCACTAGATTTCGTCTGAAGATGTTCGGCACAGTTCAGTGTTTCAGGTCCTCTGCCCTTTGTGAAAGAGACAGTCAATAGATCTGTGCCATCTTGGGTAAGAGTTGGGAAGACCTCTTGCTGTGGGTCATGGTTCACTAGTTAAGCTCCATGATGTGATTTTGTCAGCAAGGCTGATGACTTCTACCTTTTCCAAGGAGTGTAGACATTTTTGAGATGGCACTAAGGGAAATGGAGCAATACTACAGGATGGTGAAGATTTCGGTTTCCTTATTATGGGCTGCCGAACCATTACAATATTTGAGTCAAAGAACAAGATCATCTCCTCGCTGTCCTACTGGGTTGCACGGGTGAAAGCCTTGAATTCCCTCCTGTGTATTTTACATCTGTGACATTCAGAATACTGATCTGGCATGAATCAGGATTTGCACAGGATTCAGAATGAAACACATAGGGGCATATTTACTGAAGGTTTTATATGGCCCTTGCCCCGCGCAAGGGAACTCAGGATGCAGCAAAACCTCGAATGAGATTTAGCAAGCCACGCAAGGCCGCCTTGCATGGCCCTGTGGTGCTTGGTAAATCTGGAGGAACGCAACACAAGTCGCTGCCTTGCATTATTCTGCCCCAGGGAGGCGTTCCACGGGTGGAGAGAGGGTGTTCCCACACATCCACCCATGGATGTTGACGCAGTCCCAGATTTACCATGAGTGGTAGACCTGGGAATGTGTCAAAATCCTACACTTCCCCAGGTGAGGCATAACGAGGAGAAATATCTTCATTTCTCCTCGTCATTTTCCTCTTTCTATGTGTGCTGTATTCTGCCGCACACACACAATGGGGAAAATGCCTCTTAGGGTTATTATTGCCCCTTCCTACACAAAAACAATCCTGCCTGCAACGCAGGCACTCTTGCGCCATTGTGCAAGAGTTCCTGCATTGGTGATAGGCAGCCAGAAGGGCACCAGTGCAAGGGGGAGCAAGAATGTGTCATAAATTAATAGATGTGACGCATTCCTGCCCTCTCGCTTTCACACAGCGCACACCGGTCTTGCTGCGTTGTGTGAAAAATTATAAATATGGCCCCTAGTGGGTAGACCTAGAGCACTTATAAACTATCCTCCCAATGAATTGTTAATGACAACCCACACCTTTCCACACAATGTTCAGGCTAGGGACACCTTGGAAAATGACAGAGGATTGTCTTTGAGGGATGGCTTAAAAGGATGGCTTCGAAGGATGGCTTCGAGGGATGGCTTCGAGGGATGGCTTCAAGGGATGGCTTAGAGGGATGGCTTCAAAGGATGGCTTCAAGGGATGGCTTCAAGGGATGGCTACAAAGGATGGCTTCGAGGGATGGATCGAGGGATGGCTTTGAGGGATGGCTTTGAAGGATGGCTTTGAGGGATGACTTCAAAGGATGGCTTCAAAGGATGGCTTTGAGGGATGGCTTCAAGGGATGGCTTCGAGGGATGGCTTTGAGAGATGGCTTCAAAGGATGGCTGAGGGATGGCTTCGAGGGATGGCTTCAAGGGATGGCTTCAAGGGATGGCTTCGAAGGATGGCTTTGAGAGATGGCTTCGAAGGATGGCTTCAAAGGATGGCTTCAAGGGATGGCTTCAAGGGATGGCTTCAAGGGATGGCTTCAAGGGATGGCTTCGAGGGATGGCTTCAAGGGATGGCTTCGAAGGATGGCTTCGAGGGATGGCTTCGAGGGATGGCTTCAAGGGATGGCTTCGAAGGATGGCTTCAAAGGATGGCTTCGAGGGATGGCTTCAAGGGATGGCTTCAAGGGATGGCTTCGAAGGATGGCTTCAAGGGATGGCTTCAAGGGATTGCTTCAAGGGATGGCTTCAAAGGATGGCATTGAGGGATGGCTTCAAAGGATGGCTTCGAGGGATGGCTTCACTGTATGGCTTCAAGGGATGGCTTCAAAGGATGGCTTCGAGGAATGGCTTCAATGAATGGCTTCGAGGGATGGCTTCAAAGGATGGCTTCGAGGGATGGCTTCAAAGGATGGCTTCAAGGGAGGGCTTCAAGGGATGGCTTCAAAGGATGGCTTCGAAGGATGGCTTCGAGGGATGGCTTCAAAGGATGGCTTTGAGGGATGGCTTCAATGGATGGCTTCAAGGGATGGCTTCAAGGGATGGCTTCAAGGGATGTCTTCAAGGGATGGCTTCGAGGGATGGCTTCGAGGGATGGCTTCAAAGGATGGCTTTGAGGGATGGCTTCAATGGATGGCTTCAAGGGATGGCTTCAAGGGATGGCTTCAAGGGATGGCTTCAAGGGTGGGCTTCGAGGGATGGCTTCAAGGGATGGCTTCTAAGGATGGCTTCGAGGGATGGCTTCAAGGGATGGCTTCGAAGGATGGCTTCGAGGGATGGCTTCAAGGGATGGCTTCAAGGGATGGCTTCGAAGGATGGCTTCGAAGGATGGCTTCGAGGGATAGCTTCGAGGGATGGCTTCAAGGGATGGCTTCAAGGGATGGCTTCAAGGGATGGCTTAGAAGGATGGCTTCAAGGGATGGCTTCGAGGGATGGCTTCGAAGGATCGCTTGAAGGGATGGCTTCGAGGGATGGCTTCAGGGGATGGCTTCAAGGGATGGCTTCGAGGGATGGCTTCGAGGGATGGCTTCGAGGGATGGCTTTAAGGGATGGCTTCAAGGGATGGTTTCGAGGAATGGCTTCAAGGGACGGCTTCAAGGGATGGCTTTGAAGGATGGCTTCGAGGGATGGCTTCAAGGGATGGCTTCAAGGGATGGCTTCAAGGGATGGCTTCGAGGGATGGCTTCGAGGGATGGCTTCGAAGGATGGCTTCAAGGGATGGCTTCGAGGGATGGTTCAAGGGATGGCTTCGAGGGATGGCTTCAAGGGATGGCTTCGAAGGATGGCTTCGAGGGATGGCTTCAAGGGATGGCTTCAAGGGATGGCTTCAAAGGTGGGCTTCAAGGGATGGCTTCAAGGGATGGCTTTGAGGGATGGCTTCAAGGGATGGCTTTGAAGGATGGCTTAGAGGGATGGCTTCAAGGGATGGCTTCGAAGGATGGCTTTGAGGGATGGCTTCAAGGGATGGCTTCAAGGGTGGGCTTCAAGGGATGGCTTCAAGGGATGGCTTTGAAGGATGGCTTCGAGGGATGGCTTCAAAGGATGGCTTTGAGGGATGGCTTCAAGGGATGGCTTTGAGGGATGGCTTCAAGGGATGGCTTCGAAGGATGGCTTCGAGGGATGGCTTCTAGGGATGGCTTCGAAGGATGGCTTCAAGGGATGGCTTCAAGGGATGGCTTCGAAGGATGGCTTCGAGGGATGGCTTCAAAGGATTGCTTCGAGGGATGGCTTCGAAGGATGGCTTCAAGGGATGGCTTCAAGGGATGGCTTCAAGGGATGGCTTCAAGGGATGGCTTTGAGGGATGGCTTCAAGGGATGGCTTCGAAGGAATGCTTCGAGGGATGACTTCGAGGGATGGCTTCAAGGGATGGCTTCGAAGGATGGCTTTGAGGGATGGCTTCAAGGGATGGCTTCAAGGGATGGCTTCGAAGGATGGCTTCGAGGGATGGCTTCAAAGGATTGCTTCGAGGGATGGCTTCGAAGGATGGCTTCAAGGGATGGCTTCAAGGGATGGCTTCAAGGGATGGCTTCAAGGGATGGCTTTGAGGGATGGCTTCAAGGGATGGCTTCAAAGGATGGCTTCGAGGGATGGCTTCAAGGGATGGCTTCGAAGGATGGCTTTGAGGGATGGCTTCAAGGGATGGCTTCAAGGGATGGCTTCAAAGGTGGGCTTCAAGGGATGGCTTCAAGGGATGGCTTTGAGGGATGGCTTCAAGGGATGGCTTTGAAGGATGGCTTCGAGGGATGGCTTCAACGGATGGCTTCGAAGGATGGCTTTGAGGGATGGCTTCAAGGGATGGCTTCAAGGGATGGCTTCAAGGGTGGGCTTCAAGGGATGGCTTCAAGGGATGGCTTTGAAGGATGGCTTCAAGGGATGGCTTCAAAGGATGGCTTCAAGGGATGGCTTTGAGGGATGGCTTCAAGGGATGGCTTTGAGGGATGGCTTCAAGGGATGGCTTCGAAGGATGGCTTCGAGGGATGGCTTCTAGGGATGGCTTCGAAGGATGGCTTCAAGGGATGGCTTCAAGGGATGGCTTCGAAGGATGGCTTCGAGGGATGGCTTCAAAGGATGGCTTCGAGGGATGGCTTCGAAGGATGGCTTCAAGGGATGGCTTCAAGGGATGGCTTCAAGGGATGGCTTTGAGGGATGGCTTCAAGGGATGGCTTCGAAGGAATGCTTCGAGGGATGACTTCAAGGGATGGCTTTCGAAGGATGGCTTCAAGGGATGGCTTCAAGGGATGGCTTTGAGGAATGGCTTCAAGGGATGGCTTCAAGGGATGGCTTCAAGGGATGGCTTCGAAGGATGGCTTCAAGGGATGGCTTCAAGGGATGGCTTCGAGAGTTTGCTTCAAGGGATGGCTTTGAAGGATGGCTTCAAGGGATGGCTTCAAGGGATGGCTTCAAGGGATGGCTTCGAGGGATGGCTACAAGGGATGGCTTCGAGGGATGGCTTCGAGGGATGGCTTCAAGGGATGGCTTCGAAGGATGGCTTCGAGGGATGGCTTCGAGGGATGGCTTTGAGGGATGGCTTCGAAGGATGGCTTCGAAGGATGGCTTCGAGGGATGGCTTAAAGGGATGGCTTCGAAGGATGGCTTCGAGGGATGGCTTCAAGGGATGGCTTCGAGGGATGGCTTCGAGGGATGGCTTCCATTTTGTATTTGCTTCCTAGTTCATATGCGTTTGCAAAATGGTGATTGCAGGCGACGGCAAAATAAGTCTTCTTGTTTTTTTCTTTCGAAATGTCCCCCACACGACACCATTCCTTATCAGCCGCCACTGCCCTCACCCGCTCAAACTGAGGCTGTGATTCCACATTCAGAGGGGGAGCTGGCACTGCAGTGACAGTGTCTTTGTCAACCCTGGTCTGAACACAGCCACCACTATCAGAGGAGATGGCGGGTGGTGTTGTAGGAGTGCCACATGGCACGTGCATTGGTCTTCCTCCGTCAGGTCTCAAAAAATCTGGGGGTGGCGATGGATCATCATCAGGGTCCAGCAAGGCTTAATTTGTAACAAAATAAATGTGAGGGCCCTTGTCCGGAGGCCGCCTCAACTGGCAACACTGATTGCCACTGCCAGTCCTGCCAATGACAGCACCTACTCAACTAATAACCATGACAATCCTACAAGTGTGACAATTCAGACTTTTCAAGGTCCCCAAAGCTATAAGAATGGCTTGATCCGCAGGTATTAGTTGTTTTTAATGTATGTTGCATTGATAAACACTTGTTGTTCAGCACATCTCTAAGTTACACAAACAGTGGCACCATGGGGCAGCTGTCATAAGTGCCGATGTTGACAATTAAGTGCTGGGCAAGGGAAATCACTGGCTCAAATTAAGCACTGGGCCCAGGGATTCGCTGACAGGTGTCAAAGCATGAAAAAAAACGTGTTCAAACTTGTGTTATAAATAATGACTCAATAAGGGTTTTTCTTCTGAGGACTCGCGGACATTTATGGGTTTCTGGCTGTAAATTGGAGCAACTGTTCCCCGTAGTACAAACACCCCTAAGTGAAAACCAAGCACACACCCCAGTACTTGTCCCTCAATGTAGCAACGGCAAAACAGTTCTAAGCTCCCTCGGTGAGGTGATGTGGGTTGGAAACTTAGAACTTACTCTCATACACAATAAATAACATTTAATGATCCTCCAGTCATGGTGCTTAATTTTTTAAGGAAAATCACGTTCTGGTCTCAAAGATAAGTACAATACATCAAACATACATACACAAAATACAATTGGCAAAACAATTTATTAAACAGTAAATATAGTGGAACTAACAATGCAAAACCTAAAGGAGACGTCATAGGTAGGAGACGACAAATCAGTGCCCCCAAAGTATCTCACAGAGGAGATCCGAGCCCTGTGCTGCCAAGTTACCTGGTGACCAATGACCCCATCACAGACCCTAACATATCAATAATAATGCCCTCAACTAGGGCAATTGCAATGACATGAAGAGTTCATGGTCTACACATGTAGGTCTACTGACTTTGTCAGTGTAATCACGGTAAATAAGAAAGGTTGAACACCAACGCGTCAGTTTAGAACTTCTTGTTAGCTTGCAGGTCCTTCTGAGCTGTGTGTAGCCTGATTGCGTGCTCTGCCGGGGCTGAATGTTGCTTGATTCAATCTTTGTCTACAAAATGCCAATTCAAACCTCATGCAGCTGATAATCATTTCATCTGTGTCCTGGATCTACTAAAAAACACAAGGTGGGGGAATAACACGCCCAGGGCTCCAGGGCCGATCATGCTTGATGCGTAGGGCTTGGTGGAAACATATCAGCAGGAGTCTGGCGAACCGGCCCAGGTGTTAGATTTTCAATTGGTTAAGACTTCATGTGATCACAATATGACTGGCATGGGTCCAGAGACCAGTTACTACTGGCTATATGTGGCAAGTGTCATTGTGAGTGTTGCCAGTTCGTCTGCATGGAGACTGCAGGAAGTCAGACCTTCTCTTGGTGTTGGACCCAACTCTGCAGAAAGTCACTGCTTTCTTGACAGCTCTGGGTCCAGAAATGACTCGAGGTGATACAAGCCTGCTCTCTGCTTTTTTTTAATGGTTTTCCTGCTGCGGCTCCTCGTTTACCGAGCATCCTTGAAAAATGGTGTGTCTCAAGTGCCCTGTGTTTGCTGAGTTCTGGGGTTTTCTTCTAATTGGATCCGTCTTTTGAGCTAAAGCGACACTTTCTTTGTTGAAGCCATTCTGGGGAGTCAGCAGGTCTGAGTGCAGCGTTGAGCCGGATCGATGCCTCCAGGAGACACTGGATCTGTCTGCAGCCTGACCCAGAGAAGAAACTGCACGGCTTGACTTCTGCCGGGGGTGGGGGCGTGTGCATGTATGCTGTGTGCGTGCACGGCGGAAGGTGTAAGTGCACACCCAGGACCAGCCTCAGGACAGTGCGGCTGCCCTGGGCGCTGACCTCAGGTGGTGGGCACTGTATTTAGCAATAACTGATGATTGGAGAGAGGCGAGGGGCACTTTTGCCGGGTGGTAGTGAGAGAATCTGAGGAGGCCGTCATGGTGTGTGAGGGCACCAAAAATGATTGTCGCACAGGGCGCCACCAGCGCTAAAGCCAGCCCCGTGCACACCAATCTCCCAATAAAGTTTATTGTCAGGGTGGGGGTACATCAGCCCCTGCTGCCACGATCTCCAAGTGCTCAGGTCGTGCAGGATATTATAGTTAAGGATCCTGGTTTTCCATTTTTACAGATTTTTACAGATAAATATGGACAGAAAACCATTCATTTTGATGTCTGTATTTTTTTTTTTAAATGTGGATACAAATGGAAATTAATTTGGTTTTTGAATGATTCTAAATGCAGTCGGTCACGACTGCCAGTTCAAAAGCTGTGCGGATTGACAGGCAAGGGGATAAAAAAAAAAAGGAATTGTAGTACTGAGACTTACACAATGTTGATACTAAAATGTGCCTGTTTTCATATAAGTGCATTGATTTATCACCTGTTGGTGTTCATATCATTCAAACCTTACGGTATTCAAGTATGAGCGCACATTTATTAGTTAAATAAATGTGGAAATATATTAGATTCAGCAAAATATGTTTTCACAAAACCCCCAAAAATATGGATAAATATGGATAAAATTAGCAAAACATAAATATGAATAGATACAGACGGAAATGCAAAAAAACGAAATACCATAAAACTAGGAGCCCTACATTTAGTGTTCCATCTCTTTCCATGTTTAGAATGCCCTTGTGTTGAAGTAGCAAGCTGCAGCTTGATAATATAATGGGTAGGATTTAAAAATTGAGATTACAAAACAGGCCTAGAATTCTAAAATGGAATGAGACATTGCATCTGTGAGTTTGCCCTCAGGGAGTGCTCCATGGGGCAACGTCCCCAGACCGGCCCTGACCAAAGGGGTCTGTGGGGTGTAGGATGAGTGTAGAGATGTCTTTGTGGGTAGGGTGCGAGGAGGGACCCTAGCCACAGGGAATTGTTGCAATAAAGGCAGGATTTAAACTCCTAGAGTAGAACATTTTATGCAGTGCATATTGCAGCCGGTCCAAGTGCTTAGTTTGGGGAAGGGGATACAGACCTCACTGCCAAGGGATCATGAGAGCAAGTTGGTGATTTATTCCATGTCCCCTGGTCCTGCCCCAGGATTATGGACAGGCATTAAACTCAGTTTGGCAAATGATCCTACAACAGAGGGACGAGCGACACTCATGGTACCTGGGATAGGGGACGGGTCTACACCGCAACATAAATTGTTTTGTTATCTGGGGTTCATGGTGGCTCAGTGAGATATCACCGGACACTGGAGCAGTCACAAAGCTGCCAACCTAGTAAATGGAGAGAAGACAGAAATTGGTGCACACTAGCTGAGAAGTCTGTATATGACATTAGGGGATGCCTCAAAAATATGAGGAAGTGTGGGAGGATTGGATGGGATAATGTGACATCACATGTGAACTGAGGGAAACACATCGAGCATGGACTTGTAGAAAACGAGCCCGTAATCCTATCGATGCCCAGGCCGCTGGCGCAAACCGCCTCTTAGTTCCCATGTTGAATAGTTACCAAAATAAAGAGACGGGCGCTGGAAGCAGGAATCAAGAACAGAGTTTATTTCTCATGAGGAGAGCCAGTCATTTCGGACACGAAACACAGTGTCTTTCGGGAGGTGCTCTAACAAGTGAGATGAGACTCTTGCTTTTATACCCTGCAGAACACTTGATAACACAATCAGGACTGTATGACGCAAAAGAAAGACATCCCTTTAATCCTCGTGGTGATCCTATAATCCTCGTGGTGATCCTACCCACATACATTCACAATGGGGACCCTTGACCTGCTGATAAGAGGGGAGGGCAATCACGCAGCTGAGTGTTTCGTAGGATGTGTACGCCTGATCATAGCCCAGGGGGTGGGGTGGCTAAGACCAATAGAGGATCCTTTGAAGAGGAGTGACTTCATACAATAAGGGCAGTAAATGGTATCTCCTGGCCCAGGCGATGGCCTCGGACATGTGTGGTCAGCCGGACTCGGGGGAAAGGGTCATCAAAGGAGTGGTATTCATGCCGCGTGGACAATCGAGCGCGGAGGGAAGGCTTGTCAACAGAGGGGCATTCATGGAAGGGAATGAGGTGTTGGTCAGGCGCGGCCGTGACTCTCAAGGACAGGGTCTTGCAGAAGAAGAAGGTTTATGACTTGCCCACGTGAGGAGAAGGGAGGGGTAGCCAGGGTGGACACAAGGACAGAGTCACACAGAGAGCGAGAGAGATCTTATGACCCGTACATGAGAGAGCGGGGGCAGTCAGGTGCAGCTGGGGAGGGCTACGTCAGCTAAGGCGAAGGATGCCTCTCCAAGAAGGAATAGGGGGGGGGGGTTTGTGCGAGTCAAGGGGGAGAGTTGCCTTTCACAGCGGGGTCGCGCAGAGGGAGAGGGCTTCATGGTCTATGCATGAGAGAGGGGGGGGGGAAGGGGTTAAGATACGCGCAGGAGGGAAACCAGAGATCCTAATGGGTAAAAAGGCCATGGTGCCTAAACTGGCTGTACATATGCACAGGGGTAGGGGCTTTTTCTGACAGAGTGATACGGTCAATAGTTTACAGTATTCATGGTGCTCACAGGGAGAGGAGTGGGAGAAGAAGGGGAATGAATGCTGTCTATGTACATCAATTTCTTCAACTTTTACAGTCGCCCCTTTTTACATAGCAGCAGTCATATTTGCAATTGATGGGTTTACAGGTAGACAGGCATCGTTGATGAATTAGCATTTTGTCGATACTAACATTTGGCGTACAATCATAGACAGTTAAGGTGATGGGCAGAATGCAGTACATAGAAAATTGCTTTTCTTTGTGTTCCTAACAATTTAAACGCACTACATAGCAAAAATCTTTCCGACTTAAAAAAATGTGACCAATGAACAGTTTTGACCAGGTAGTTGAGAGCGGAATTCAGTTCAATACACAATATTTCTTCGTCCCAGTGTCTTTTTGTCAGTGAGCCATCACTGGTAGGCTCTAGTCCGAGTACTTTCGTTGGCGCTGTTGAGCACCGGCGGTGGAGCTATAGGTCCAGCTCGGTTCTTATCCTTACGTGTTGCAGGGTGCGGTCAGTCCTCTGCTGTTAGACCACAGTCCTGTTCCCTAAACAATCCGGTTGGCGGCGCCTTATGCTCGGCACCCACAGTTCTATGGCAGCACCCTATTCCCAGTGGGATGCTGTTCTTTCCCTTGGCAAAAAGTCACGTGGAAAAGAGGGTGAGTGTGGTCCAAATAGTCGATAGGGGAGAGGGCGGAGTTGGGTCAGAGTTCCTGGGACACACAAAAGGGACCAAGGGAGCAAAGGATAACAAGCAGGCAGGCCCATCCGTCGGGCTCAAGGAAGGGGGACGGAGACTCCAGGCACACGTGGGTTAGCAGGCGGGGGGCTTCGAGGCGGCCCACCGTTTTTCATTTTCCACGTTGAAATTGCGGTCTCGTCCCGTATCCTGTTGCTCTGCGGCTCCACCTTTGGTCGAGGTCACACGAGTCCCAAGATCCGCAGCCAGGCTGTACGTCACTTCTGACCCATCTCCTTCGGTGATCGTGAATCTTTGAATAGGTACAAGACAAGGTTTCAGTGAAATGGCAAAAGAAGATATCTATGCATGTGAATTCCTCCCTCAATTCTATGCATTTGGGAGATACGCTCATTGGTCACAGTCAGAGGTCCATTACCAAGCAGTGCATGTGTCAGTATTCCTACTGGGTTCATGGTAGGTCTATTCATCGTCTTATTTATAAGTCAAGTGATGTTCCCATCAACTGTGCATTACATCATATTCAGCATTTTACAGAGCATTTCCCATCAGGACTGGCTAACCTTTTCGAACAGGGCGGGGGTGCCATTATCGAGAGTCAGGCAAAACAGGGCATTCTCGAGGGTCAACAGCTACTCATGTGCATCAAGTTTATATTCGGGACAGCAAATGGGGTTTATCGAAAAATGGGGCGGGGATGCTTCGGGCGCTTGCGCTTGGGTGCAAAAAGGGGGTGGGGCAATCCGGGCGTTGGGAGTTCAATCTGGACGTTGGCGTTCGTCTCTGAAGAACAGACATAAGGTGCCATTGACATACAGTTCCCCTATAAATGGCCAGATTTGGGGGACTTTAGTCGTCTTACCTGTCCTTTCCTTCTCAGCCAATTCAAGTTCATTCATTTTTGCAGAAAGGAGAGGCAGTAATATGGCGAGATACAATCATTTTAGTTTCGGTCAATTTCGCTGAACACCTTCGCGTTCAATATGTATCAAATCAGACTGGTGCCGGTGGGGCACAATTTTACCAATGAGGGAGAGAGGATAGGGAGACTCTCATGGAGAGTGAGAGTCGTCCGCAATCTAAACGAGCCATTCGGTACACGTATGACATGTAGGAAGAGAGAGAGAGAGAGAGAGAGAGAGAGAGAGAGAGAGAGAGAGAGAGAGACGTGTACAAAAATAGGTCATTTAGTGCGCTCACGACACGGAACAGCAAAGGTCAGGTAACACACAGATACAGACAGAGGGAAGACATAAATTCGTACATTATACACACACAAACTCAGACAGGGAAGACGGCACATGTATTACACATATACAAGACATTCATGACAAGACAGGAAACAATTGTTAGCCTACAAGATCTGTTTTTATATGTATATCCTACGTATCTTTACTATCCTGTTTTATCTACGTGCTTGCTCTTTCTACCCTTCCCCCCTTTCCCTTCTCGCTTGTCACGCCTGCGAGCGTTCCCAATTACCAATACTCACACCTCGGCTGGTCGATCAGTAATTAACCTGGTCGTGCTAGTTACCCATGGTTGGATCTTAAGCCATTTTTCTGTTCCCTCCTGTGGTGGGAAGTTCTCCAGGCTGAGGCAACGGCAAGTATTGATCGGGAGAACAGTCGGACAGCTTGGCTATATCTATAAGAGTGTGAGAAAGGGGGTGGTGCATTTTGAACATCAGCAACATTTCTAACTTCCTAGACGGGTGGTGCCGTGGCAACCCTTACCTGTATAATTTTTCTTTGTCCTTTCCCTACCTAGTCAAAACGTCCAGTTACATTATTTAATACGTCATTTCTAGTCAATTTTTCGTCATTCAGTACCTGTCCAGTTTCTATGTCAGTCCATCCTCTCAGTCGCTATGTCCTAAGGAGGAACAGTCATGTTAAGCCTACGTCTTTTAAAAATTTATCGTTATAGTGACTAAACACATATTCCCCCCTTCCCTTTTTCGTCGGTGGTCCAACCGTCGCTCTTCCACACCTCAGCCGACGTTCTGACGTGACCTGCAGAAGGGAGGAAAAGAAGGGGTGGGGGGGGCAGCATTCAAAGCACATCATCATGCAGTAGTTCGAAAATGTTTCTACCTACCATATACTCGCCCTATCTCCTCGTACTGCATTCCCTTGCCATCTCGGCATTTCAGCCCAGAGGGACCAGTGGTGTCAGATAGATAATCATTGACGATCTGAGTATCTACATGAGCTACTTGGTCGTAACCCTCTTTATCGGGTGCAAGGGTGACGGTCAGGTGGCATTTTCTGTGGTGTCATTTAAAGGGTTATCTGAAACACTTTTCCGGCTGCTTGTGGCACATAAGGTAGCTGCTAAATATCTGGTCCCTTTCGATCTTCATCCTTCATCATACTTACTCTTCGCTCACAGTAGTAAGGCATCCAAAACTCATTAATGCAACTGCTACGACCATGCTTTCTTCTTCAAAATACTTTTAATAAACGAAATTGGTGGCAGTTCATTACATAAAGTGCAGCAGTGCAAATAAAATCGTATTAAAATTTCCTTACAGAGCAAACATGATGCATGTCAAGAATTCATTTTTAATTAATTCAAAAATTCATTTATCCAATACTCATTCGTTATCTAAGTTACACCAATTCATTTTCCAAATCATAATCAGTACCCACCCCAAGTCAATTCATTATCCAAGCACATACTCAACGCCCTTCATATCTACTTTCATTATCCAAAAACTGCACATAGATCTCGGGACAACAAGCTGCGCAACCTGGGTGCAACAAAGTTTATTCAAATATGTTTCATTTTGTGGCGGCGCCATTTTAGGTGGGGTCAGGCAAGTTCCAGCATAGTCAGAAAGTCTCTAGTCTCGCGTGGTTGGCCCAGAACTTTCCGTTGGTAGTTCAAAAAGTTTTGTGCTATGTGGTTAACAGTTTAGCAAATATGGACCATGAGTCAAAGAGTGGGAAGGGCGGCAACAATTTTCCTACCGGGTCATCCTGGCGTTCCTCCGGAACTGAACAAGTCCGTGCCGTGGCTTCATTTTAGGCGGAAAGAAGGAGTTAGGTCCTGATTGGGACTGAGGAGGGGCTGGACCATAATCTAATGAAGGAAAAAAGAGAAGATGCCCACACCTCAAAATAGTACACAATTATTCGAAGAAGGCACGTGTAATTGAATTGCACATGTGAAGGTACATTTATTTATACCAATTACTACTATTTTTTGAAATTTTTGGCAAAATGTTTTTTTCAAAAGCAGAAAAAGGGGAAGAACCCACACAATCAACACAATGGTTATACAAATACAAACAATAATTATACACAATGGCATCGGCATTACGCAAGAGTACAGTAATACATTAAATGTATCTATGCTAATGGACATTGTGCAAGCTCTTGCCCCCTTTTTCACTTCGCTTTGGTGGTTTCAAAACAGGCATTCATATTTAACCATGAATTACTAAATGTGTTAATATTCCCTCTGTGTTCTTATGTATCTCATCAATTGCCATTGTGTATAATTATTGTTTGTATTTGTATAACCATTGTGTTGATTGTGTGGGTTCTTCCCCTTTTTCTGCTTTTGAAAAAAACATTTTGCCAAAAATTTCAAAAAATAGTAGTAATTGGTATAAATAAATGTACCTTCACATGTGCAATTGAGTTACACGTGCCTTCTTCGAATAATTGTGTACTATTTTGAGGTGTGGGCATCTTCTCTTTTTTCCTTCAGTGGCTTCATTTTAGCCATTTCCAATCCGAGGCTGGTGCCGGCAGGAGTTGCACCGGTGTCGTGGTTCCCAGTGAAGGGGGCGGGGCACCCATGCGGAGGGATCGGGGTGCCCCCCGGCTCTTATAGAATCTTCAAGGTTGAGGGGAGAAGGCATGGAGCGTGTGCCCGTCCTGGGCAGAGGACCGCTTTATGATGTTGACCCTCTTTAAGTAAGAGCATTGGGGTGTCGCTGGAAGCCTCCACCTGGAGGGAGGTGGGGGAGGCTCGTTCGCGTCACCTCCCCCTTCCAGCGACCCCGCGCCGTTACCCGGCTCCGTCGCTTCGATATTGGCCGTGCTGGCTATTGAAGATGGGGGGGGTGGTCGGCGGCTGAGGCAAGACAGCCCCCCCTTTTCTCTTGACATGTGGCGGGACTATCTGGAACTGTCCAGGCGTCGACATGTGGCGGCACTACCTGTAACTATCCAGGAATTTGACATGTGGCGGGACTACTTGATTCGCCGCCATTCTCGCCTTCGGCTTCGGCCTTCTTCGTGGGTCGGACCAGGCGAGAGACAGAAGGGGGGGGTGGTCGGTGGCTGAGGCAAGACAGCCCCCCCCCCCCGTGGCCTGCAGGGCAGCGGAAGAGGAGAGAAGGAGAGGACTCTGCCATTCTTTGGACCGCCTGCCCAACATCATCTCCTCCCGACCGTGGTCAGGCGGGCCCCTCGTGCCTCGAGGCCTCGCCTTCCGGATGGGCGTAACCGCGGACCTGTTGCACTTTGGGAGCTTCCGGAATGAGGGTAGGTACCTATTGGATTGTTTCTATTTCATGTGACCGTTATTTGGGCGTGGCGGGCAATGAGGCAGGCATGTTGGGAGCAGGAACAGGCAGTGAAGCCTAGCTACCTCGTGGCTATTTTTTCTGCCAAACTTTTCGCCATTTTATATTTCTTGTCACGAACTATTTCTAATGTTTCTTATTTTTAGTGAAGTCAAAAGCTCATCAGGGGGTTACTGACTTAGCCTGATTTCTTTTTCTATTTTTCTTTCTCTTCCTTAGCGTGCTTCGAGCTAAAGCTTTCTGTTAGTAGGGAACGGTGATCACTTCATATTTTATGTGTCCTTTTCACTAGGGGGTACTTCTGGACGGACCAGACGAGTTCCCTCCAATAAATGGTCCGGGGTGGAACGAGATTATCGATCAAAAGGGGAACATATATTCCTTCATTAGGGTATCATCCTGGACAGACCGAGCGATGTACTTCCATTTACTAGGGTAGCCTCCTGGACGGACCAGATGGTCTACCTCCACTAAATGGCCCATGAGCGGGGAGCATATGTCCTCCATAAGGGTAGTCTCCTGGGCGGACCATGCGAGCTACCCCCCAAACAGTGGGGAGTGGGTAGGACTGACGAATTCACAAAGGGGCATAACCTACCCTTTACTACTTGCAAAGACTAGATAGAATATTTCTATTCCACGTTGTTTGCAGGCAGAAAATACCTCAAACGAAACAATTCCTGGAACAACAATGTCCCGGCAACCAACCAATCAGTGGGGAGAAAAACAGGCATGACCGATTACAGCGGGGACAAATGTCTGCATTACCTGCCCTTCGCTATCCAAAAAGGAAGACAGAATATTTCTACTCGTCTCAGTTTGTAGACAGGGAAGATCTCAAAGAACAACAATCGATTATTAATCGACTTCAAACAATTCTCAAAGAACAACAATCGATTATTAATCGACTTCAAACAATTCAGTGGGGAGAAAAGTAGGCATGACGGATTAATACCGGGGACAAAAGTCTGCATTTACCTACCCTTCTCTATCTGCAAAGAGGGACGACGTTCCTATTCGCCGCTGTTTGAAAACAGAGAATGTCTCGTTCTCAGAAGAGAACCAATATGTCAAGTAGCCCTCAAAGCTAAATGAACCAATACCAACAATTTCGGTATACAAATACCGATTTTCAATACAAACAATCAATCAATCAGGTGGATAGAACCACCCTACCAATCAGGCGTAAAAACGCCCTACTTAATCTTACCCGGACCGGACCATACGGACAGTTCTTCGACTTCCTCCTCCAGCGCCCATTCGTTCTCTTACTCCATGTAGCATTCCTGTGGGATTCCAGTCAGGACAATAGGTCACTTCAAGAGAGGTCCATTCAGAATTGGTGAAGTTCTGTCGATCGGCCGCCGGGCGAGGGCCCTCTCAAGGCAGGCATGCCCCGATCATTTAGATGTTCACTTCTTCGTCTGGATCTCTCTTACCGAACCCCATGTCACTGATGGACCCCGCGTTGGGACGCCAATTGTAGAAAACGAGCCCGTAATCCTATCGATGCCCAGGCCGCTGGCGCAAACCGCCTCTTAGTTCCCATGTTGAATAGTTACCAAAATAAAGAGACGGGCGCTGGAAGCAGGAATCAAGAACAGAGTTTATTTCTCATGAGGAGAGCCAGTCATTTCGGACACGAAACACAGTGTCTTTCGGGAGGTGCTCTAACAAGTGAGCTGAGACTCTTGCTTTTATACCCTGCAGAACACTTGATAACACAATCAGGACTGTATGACGCAAAAGAAAGACATCCCTTTAATCCTCGTGGTGATCCTATAATCCTCGTGGTGATCCTACCCACATACATTCACAATGGGGACCCTTGACCTGCTGATAAGAGGGGAGGGCAATCACGCAGCTGAGTGTTTCGTAGGATGTGTACGCCTGATCATAGCCCAGGGGGTGGGGTGGCTAAGACCAATAGAGGATCCTTTGAAGAGGAGTGACTTCATACAATAAGGGCAGTAAATGGTATCTCCTGGCCCAGGCGATGGCCTCGGACATGTGTGGTCAGCCGGACTCGGGGGAAAGGGTCATCAAAGGAGTGGTATTCATGCCGCGTGGACAATCGAGCGCGGAGGGAAGGCTTGTCAACAGAGGGGCATTCATGGAAGGGAATGAGGTGTTGGTCAGGCGCGGCCGTGACTCTCAAGGACAGGGTCTTGCAGAAGAAGAAGGTTTATGACTTGCCCACGTGAGGAGAAGGGAGGGGTAGCCAGGGTGGACACAAGGACAGAGTCACACAGAGAGCGAGAGAGATCTTATGACCCGTACATGAGAGAGCGGGGGCAGTCAGGTGCAGCTGGGGAGGGCTACGTCAGCTAAGGCGAAGGATGCCTCTCCAAGAAGGAATAGGGGGGGGGGGTTTGTGCGAGTCAAGGGGGAGAGTTGCCTTTCACAGCGGGGTCGCGCAGAGGGAGAGGGCTTCATGGTCTATGCATGAGAGAGGGGGGGGGGAAGGGGTTAAGATACGCGCAGGAGGGAAACCAGAGATCCTAACGGGTAAAAAGGCCATGGTGCCTAAACTGGCTGTACATATGCACAGGGGTAGGGGCTTTTTCTGACAGAGTGATACGGTCAATAGTTTACAGTATTCATGGTGCTCACAGGGAGAGGAGTGGGAGAAGAAGGGGAATGAATGCTGTCTATGTACATCAATTTCTTCAACTTTTACAGTCGCCCCTTTTTACATAGCAGCAGTCATATTTGCAATTGATGGGTTTACAGGTAGACAGGCATCGTTGATGAATTAGCATTTTGTCGATACTAACATTTGGCGTACAATCATAGACAGTTAAGGTGATGGGCAGAATGCAGTACATAGAAAATTGCTTTTCTTTGTGTTCCTAACAATTTAAACGCACTACATAGCAAAAATCTTTCCGACTTAAAAAAATGTGACCAATGAACAGTTTTGACCAGGTAGTTGAGAGCGGAATTCAGTTCAATACACAATATTTCTTCGTCCCAGTGTCTTTTTGTCAGTGAGCCATCACTGGTAGGCTCTAGTCCGAGTACTTTCGTTGGCGCTGTTGAGCACCGGCGGTGGAGCTATAGGTCCAGCTCGGTTCTTATCCTTACGTGTTGCAGGGTGCGGTCAGTCCTCTGCTGTTAGACCACAGTCCTGTTCCCTAAACAATCCGGTTGGCGGCGCCTTATGCTCGGCACCCACAGTTCTATGGCAGCACCCTATTCCCAGTGGGATGCTGTTCTTTCCCTTGGCAAAAAGTCACGTGGAAAAGAGGGTGAGTGTGGTCCAAATAGTCGATAGGGGAGAGGGCGGAGTTGGGTCAGAGTTCCTGGGACACACAAAAGGGACCAAGGGAGCAAAGGATAACAAGCAGGCAGGCCCATCCGTCGGGCTCAAGGAAGGGGGACGGAGACTCCAGGCACACGTGGGTTAGCAGGCGGGGGGCTTCGAGGCGGCCCACCGTTTTTCATTTTCCACGTTGAAATTGCGGTCTCGTCCCGTATCCTGTTGCTCTGCGGCTCCACCTTTGGTCGAGGTCACACGAGTCCCAAGATCCGCAGCCAGGCTGTACGTCACTTCTGACCCATCTCCTTCGGTGATCGTGAATCTTTGAATAGGTACAAGACAAGGTTTCAGTGAAATGGCAAAAGAAGATATCTATGCATGTGAATTCCTCCCTCAATTCTATGCATTTGGGAGATACGCTCATTGGTCACAGTCAGAGGTCCATTACCAAGCAGTGCATGTGTCAGTATTCCTACTGGGTTCATGGTAGGTCTATTCATCGTCTTATTTATAAGTCAAGTGATGTTCCCATCAACTGTGCATTACATCATATTCAGCATTTTACAGAGCATTTCCCATCAGGACTGGCTAACCTTTTCGAACAGGGCGGGGGTGCCATTATCGAGAGTCAGGCAAAACAGGGCATTCTCGAGGGTCAACAGCTACTCATGTGCATCAAGTTTATATTCGGGACAGCAAATGGGGTTTATCGAAAAATGGGGCGGGGATGCTTCGGGCGCTTGCGCTTGGGTGCAAAAAGGGGGTGGGGCAATCCGGGCGTTGGGAGTTCAATCTGGACGTTGGCGTTCGTCTCTGAAGAACAGACATAAGGTGCCATTGACATACAGTTCCCCTATAAATGGCCAGATTTGGGGGACTTTAGTCGTCTTACCTGTCCTTTCCTTCTCAGCCAATTCAAGTTCATTCATTTTTGCAGAAAGGAGAGGCAGTAATATGGCGAGATACAATCATTTTAGTTTCGGTCAATTTCGCTGAACACCTTCGCGTTCAATATGTATCAAATCAGACTGGTGCCGGTGGGGCACAATTTTACCAATGAGGGAGAGAGGATAGGGAGACTCTCATGGAGAGTGAGAGTCGTCCGCAATCTAAACGAGCCATTCGGTACACGTATGACATGTAGGAAGAGAGAGAGAGAGAGAGAGAGAGAGAGAGAGAGAGAGAGAGAGAGAGAGACGTGTACAAAAATAGGTCATTTAGTGCGCTCACGACACGGAACAGCAAAGGTCAGGTAACACACAGATACAGACAGAGGGAAGACATAAATTCGTACATTATACACACACAAACTCAGACAGGGAAGACGGCACATGTATTACACATATACAAGACATTCATGACAAGACAGGAAACAATTGTTAGCCTACAAGATCTGTTTTTATATGTATATCCTACGTATCTTTACTATCCTGTTTTATCTACGTGCTTGCTCTTTCTACCCTTCCCCCCTTTCCCTTCTCGCTTGTCACGCCTGCGAGAGGAGTGGGAGAAGAAGGGGAATGAATGCTGTCTATGTACATCAATTTCTTCAACTTTTACAGACTAAGAAATACTTTGTAGGGTGGGCTGTCTGAGAACATGAAGACTGCACGGACATGATGTGATGTAGGATTTAATTTGGTGCTGCCAGGATGAATGTTCAAATATTAGACCAGCAGACTCAAGATGCAGAACCAGCATGCCACGCCTGGGTGCCAGAGACCCTTGCCCCTGGAACTGGCGCTAACTTGTACTCTCACCCATCCCAGATGTGGGCCTTGAGGGAGACTGGCAGTGGGCATAGAAGTTGTGCCAACTTGTCCTCTCACCCATTCCAGGCATGGGCCTTGAGGGAGACTGGAATTGATCATGGAACTGGTGCCAGCTTGCCATCTCGCCCATCCCAGGTATGGAGCTTGAGGGAGACTGGCACTGTGTATGGAACTGGTGTCAGCTTGTCCTTTCACCTAGCCCAGGTGTTGACCTTGAGGGAGACCAGCACTGGGCATGGAACTTGTGCCAGCTTGTCCTCTCACCCACCCCTGTCATGGTCCTTAAATGAGATTGGCACTGCCCCTGGAACTGGTACAAGCTTGTCCTCTTACCCATCCCATGTATGGGCCTTGAGGAAGACTGGCACTATTCATGGAACTGGTGCCAGTGTGCCCTCTCACCCATACCAGGTATGGGCCTTGAGGAAGACTGGCACTGCCCCTTGAACTGGTGCCAGCTTGCCCTCTCGCCCACCCCAGGTATGGGCCTTGAGGGATACTGGCACTGCCATTGGAACTGGTGCCAGCTTGCCCTCTCGCCCATCCCAGGTATGGGCCTTGAGGAAGACTGGCACTGTGTATGGAAATGGTGCCAGCTTGTCCTCTTACCCCTCCCCGGGACACTATCGCTAACCAAAATAGTAAAAGATGAAAGATGAAAGGCATAAGATAAGTAGAGACAAAGCATTTCCTAAAACACATTGTATATGAATGTAATAAGGTCAAAAGAAATTAGGAAATCATTTAGCATGCCAATTTATAAAAAGGTTGCATAATTTATTGTGTGTCGGTGGGTATCCAGTATGTTACTTGCGAGGTCATTGGTGAGTGAATCCAGAATTGAATTAATCCCTACAGAAGATGATAGGGTAACAGCCCAGTACACAAGTTCCAGAGAACAGACATGATACTCAGTCTCAGCCTATGCTGAGCGAGTTGCCGGGCAACCCATATCAGTGTTATTAGAGCCTGTATTCAGTATTCCATGCACCATCACACTCGTCTCCTCAGGAAGGAGGGGCTCATAGCTCGCATTCTGATAAAGCCAGAAGGCTCAAGGGACAACTCTGAAAATGGGTCGCTAATGGACCCATCACCAGGTCTATGTATACGGGAGCTTGTGTCATCAGAAATATCTACCATCCATTTGAATGGGCACCAGAAACAGTGAAACACAAGTTGCATGCAGGTAAACCAGTAAACCAGGCAGGGTGGAATGATAATGACCAATCAAGGTCCATGTGATCCGGCATGCACCGTACCCGAGAATTCCAACATGACAGCCAATGTCAGCCTGGGAGGAACAAGAGTCACTGTACCATTGTCACCAGTGTGCGTTGTAGGAATGACCAGCAACACAAGTAATTTGAGGAGTCAAGGAAGAACGGAGGGAAACACATCGAAAGACAAAAGAAAGACGACTGGCGATAGAACAGAATGCAGTACGGAGGAAGAAGGAGAATGTTGATTGGTTTCAGAAAGTGATGAGCAGACAGAGGTGGTGAGCATTATGAGTTATGGCCGGAGACTAGAAGAGCTGATGGCACTCTCAGCAGAGGTTCAACAATCCTGAAAGATAA
This sequence comes from Lissotriton vulgaris, assembly GCF_964263255.1. NCBI lineage: Eukaryota > Metazoa > Chordata > Amphibia > Caudata > Salamandridae > Lissotriton > Lissotriton vulgaris. The sequence continues at coordinate 217,443 of NW_028242234.1, read as the reverse complement.
GGTCCAACAGTCACCACAAGGAGGTGGATGCTTTGACTCCACCTGCCACGGCAAGAGAGCTGTGGCTACAGGCAAGTGCCTTTTGTGAAATTCTTCTCTTTAAAGAGGTAATGGGTGGGAAAGAAAACGTTGCCACAGGTGTCCTTGGACGGGGGGGACGAGGGCAATATACTGAAGTATAAAACAAGTAAAGAAAGAGACTAAATGCAACTCCTGTGTGGTGATGGCACAACTGGTGGATGAACTAATTTAGTTTACTGACTAGCTATCATGATATTTCCTGTCTCATGTTCCTGAGGGTCATGGCAAGTCTTCCCCCTGGGAATGTGGCAGAGGTGTGGGACATAAAGAAAATTCAGAGCAGAGAAGAAGAAATACAGGAAGAGAGAAGAAAGACCTAAAGAAAAGTGAACAAAGTGGAAAGAAGAGAAGTCGGGACCTAAAAGGAAAGAAAAAAAATCTTCTCTTAATAATTAGCAACTTATACAGGTATTGAAAAGAATAAAGTATGAATTTGTCTAAAAACCCCCAACAAGTCTGGATCACTTCTAGTCAGGGAGGCCTGGTGTGACCACAGTCCAGTTCCTGGAGCATGTGGTTTCCTAAAAAACGTAGAATGTGCTCGCTGCAGAAATGGAGCGGTAGTAGGTCCAGTGGGCTTGCAAATGAAACATCTATTACGGATGAGCAAAAATAGGACCAAAATGCTGCAAATGAGGAATAACAGCAGCGGAACTCCTCCGAATTTGCTGGAGAAGTGGGAATGAATAAAAGCTGATATTACTCCAAAGATTTTCTGGAAGGAACAGACTGAACCAGAGCCTGCAATCTTAAAGAAAATAACAAGGTTGGCAGTATTAGATGCATTTAAAATGGATGAACTAATTCAGAAAAATGTATAACGGGAGGATTGTGTTTAACAAGGACTGTATCTCACTGGATGCACTAACAACTTGTATTGAAAAGTTTCTCAGGCAGATGTTAGTGCTACTTCTTTTTGAAACAATAGTGTACTTTAGTCTGCTTAGCTTGTTGAAAACTGCCTTCAAAGTCAAACTGGAAGGCCACAACGAGCTAACCAAGACCCCTTGCGTGGGGGAGGAAATAAGACATTATTGCAACAGGTGACAAGCTGGCAAAAGGAGAAAATGTTGGGGAACACAGCTTGCATTCCACAACTGCCTTCATCACTAAACATTAGATAACTTCCATTGGAGAAACTGTAACAAGTGGAAGTATTGTAGGGGCTGGTATTCCTTTTAGATAACAGGCCAAATTCACTATGACGCATTACATACGTGTTTGCAAACAAGTGAATGTCCGATAGAAGAGTCACATTCCTCTCCAGTAAAGAAGACTCAATGTGGGCACGTTCACAGTGATACCAAAATGGGAGTGACCATAATTCATGAATGAAGCTGCCTCCTAGGGATTCATATCTACTGACTGGGAAATGTTTCATACACACAATGAATTGAAATGCTGAAATCGGCATATATATTAAACTGTGTATTAACCTGACTGCAGAAGGTGTTTTGGCTATTGTAAAGGAGAGCTGTTCTAACTTCTCTAGGTGCAACATTGTATACGTGTCAACCTTTTTTACCATTGGTTGTTGGTTGTGTGTCAAATTAAAAGGCAAAAACAGTTGATTGGAATTTAGGTACGCCAGTGTTTACACCCTATTTTGAGGGTTTGAAGTGACAAGCTAAAGTGTGGAATTAAATATATTTTTCAGTTGTTACTCAGTGTAATTTGTCATATTTTGACAATTTTTGAAGTGAGCAATAGAAGGAATAGTGGGTGCCTTAATTTCTCTAATTTCAGCAAATTCTAGGCATGTGGTCTGTTGAACAATGTCATTCAGGTAAATCATTTGTTTTTGGATTAAACAGGCACGGTACAGAATTTCTATTGCCCAAACTTGCCATGGTTTGGTAACCAAAATGGATTTCATTTTAATTGTATCTTTCCTGAGTCATAGCCTTTAACTGCTAATTGCATGACAAATGAAGCAGTATATGAGCTTGCTTTGTGTAAGGATATATTTCTTTAGAGGATTAGGGATTCCCTTATGGGGGGTGGGGCAATGTTACCATTTTTACTTAAAAATGGGCCGCTGGACCGTAGCACGATGCAGATAATGATGTCCAAAATAATGATAACAAAACAATTCTCCATAATTTGCAGAATTCCTGTACAACTAATTCTTTAACTCAAAAACAGTATAATATTCCAGGTCTGAGAGCATAGAGTTTACAGTTTCAAAATCTGAATCATCAGAATGTAATCCAGGTACTATTACATCACCAGTAGAAACCCTAAAGAGGGAGGGAGAGGATGTAGCCTTGCGGTTAGTGCTGTCGACCTCGAAGCTGTGGAACCGTGTTCAAATCTCTGCAACAACGCTCAACATCCTGTGATCCTGGGCAAATCACTTGATCTTCCCCTGCCTAACAAAAATTAATGTGTCTGTCTGTAAGGAAACTGGTGCTCATGTAAAGCGCACTGATACCCAATGTCTCAGGTCTAGTTTTCGCTATGTAAAACTCTTTTTTTTTAAACACACATGGTCTCTCCAGGATCTCTGTAGGACCAAATACATTGAAATAAACTTTATCCCAAACAATTCCATCAGTCTCTGGAACAGTTGAAATGTTCACGTGAGACAAGTCTCTTTTTTAGTGTATGTGATGATGAATGTGTGGCCAACACCCATCGACCAGTCCTTTAGCAGAGTGTTCTGGTAGATAATGTTCATTAATCCATAAGTAAAAAACTATCACAAATTCAAGCCACAAAAAAAGAAAAACCAAGGAGACTGTAAATCCAAACATATAAGTGCGTTTCAGCCATGAAATAAAAACACAGATCCTTAAAGGAGGAGTGTCAGGAACAGAAAAACTGCCAGAATAAAAATCATAGCAATCTATATAATGCCCAGAATCCGTTAGTGGAAAAACTGGTGGGTCTGGTACTGTAACCGTACTAGAAGAATCCAGAAGTGGTGAATCCATCTGTATACACAACATTAGCTATAGAAGATGCACTGGGAATGGCAGCACTGGCTTCAGTCGCATTGCTGGATGTGGATGCAGAAATTAACTGTAGTGACTTCTCCACCCCTCCCCCAGCTGGGAAGAAACAGCTGTGTTGTGAGTCACTAGCTGCATGGTGCCAAGAGTAGAGTTGGAATTACCAAGGACTCCTCATAGACTACTATTGAGGATCGGGCTCATGGTGTAGTTTGACATGATCAATGGAGACACAATGATTGTCTTTGGGACCAGTAAGCGGAGGCAGGATAACACTTCTCAAACCCTGAATGCCAAGCACTGGCACTAGTGCTAGGTATGAAGGACTGAACACCTTTTTAACACCTACTTTCTCTCACTCGAGAGCACCAATTTTTGGAATCCAACCAGAAGGTGCTGGTCTATTTTCAATGCTCTCAGAGACAGCTGCTTTCAACTGATCATTGGAATTGGTGTCACGGAAGTCTTGTAGATCCTATAAGACAGCACAACGATTATCTATGTCAAAGGCTGTGACTGCAGCCACAATGTCTAGACCGTCAAGGTCTGGAATTTACATTCTGATGCCAAATAGGACTTTATATGGGGTATGGCCACCAAGAGATCTCTTGTGGAGATTATGTAATTTCATCTGAACCCCATAAAGATGATGGATCCAACTACTACCAGCATGCAATACTCTAGCTGTTAAGCACTGTTTTCATCGTTTCCATAAATTAATTGACCTCGGGCCGGTCTGGAGAAGAATAATGCACCGGTACACCCAGCAAAACCATAGAATCCCGATACACTTTTGACGCAATGGGTAGGCCCTGGTCCAAGTGGAGTATACCACATGCATGAGTCCCGATAAAGACTTGCATGTCTTCAATAACAGCTCAAGTGTCAGCTGAGCGCTGGGCCAAACCCAGAGGAACCTGGAGCAGGAACCAACTGCAACAAAAATAAATCTAAACGAAATATCCAAAATCAGTGGACCACGATGGTCCAGCAAAACACATCTCAAAGGTTTATTAGAAATTAATAGGTGTGTCTGCGGTGGACAAGCCATGGTGAAGGCCTTAATTTGCTTATAAATGTCACAACAGAGGACATATTTTCCGGCCTGTTGGTATAAACCGTGCCACCAATAACGTTATTGAAACAGTGAAATAGTGGCCGCTGCACCATCATGTGCAGAAGCATCACCTTCATGTACGGCTATCACTAAAGCTAGCCTGCGATCTTGGTTGGGTATCAGACGATCATCAATCCCTGGGATAGTTACAAAGGGAATATTGTGTTCACCCAAATGGTAGGAATATTTAGGAGAGCCTTTAGGTAAAGTTGTGCTGTCCGTATGTGCATTAACGGCAGTCAAGTTATTATTATCTATATTTGTTTCAAAATGAGTAATTGCAGCAACAGTAGCAGCTGCGACTCCAGATTTGGCAGTTTCATCCACCAAAGAATTCCCTACAACTTGCGCTCCCACACCCTGATTACTCAATGTCTGTATAACTTGAGCCCACGGCAACCTGTATTTGAGGTCCGCCACCTTAACCCAAAGTATTTCATGCTTAATTGTGTTACCTTCAGAATCTTTGAGTTCATTCTGTTTCCAGTAATGCAAATTATCATTGAAGAACTGTACACAGTAATAAGTATCACACATTATATTTTTGGGGAATTTGGGATCCATATGTTCAAGTGCAAGAAGCAAAGCTTTAAATTCAGCCAGCTGCACAGTGCAATCCCCAAGAACTGGGTGTGAGTATTTTGTGGATTGAAGTTCCTATCCAACATCATTCTAACAAGAGTGGTGCATGCAGCTGAGTATTGGTGTTTAGAACCTATAACAGGTTGGGCTGAACCATCAGCATGCTCCTCCTGGAGGAATTCCTGAGTCTGTAAAGACAGGTTGAAGACAAAATCTACATTAACAGCTATTAGGGATCTGGCCCACTGTATCCATTTCAGATGCAGGGCCTTAGCGTTGGAAACGCTTGCTTTTGTGACAGCCTCTAAGGCTGGCACTGGATTAACAACAGGGATGTGTTTCCCTTGTGGTCATTCTTTAAGGATAGCCATCTGCACAGCAGTCAGTATTTTTTCAGTGGAAACAAAATACATTTCCGCACTGGAAATAAATGTGATTTTTATGCCATCAACACTGTTACACCTTCTTTAAAGGGGATATAAGTAACTCCAATTGCACCCAGTAAAACCAAGATGACTAGATTTGTGGTATTTACACATGTATGTAAGTGATGTGTGGCAAGTAAATCAGATTGCAATGACCTGAGTGTGTCAGTGTGTTCTGATGCCCTAAGATTAATGGAACAATCAGGGCGTATCAATTTGCAAAGGCATTTTAGGCGTTGTGCACAATCAGGAATGTATTTTCTGCCAAAATTTAGAAATCCTAGGAGGGACTGCATTTTCTTTTGTGTATTTGAAGGTTGCAGTTATGCACACTTCTCCAAAAAATGTGGTGCAAGACACGTTCTCTCATGTGTAAGTTCATATCCTTGGAAAAGGACTCTCCGAAAAGCTATATTAGATTTTGCAAAGTGAAATTTGTAGCCAATCGCAGTGAACTCTAATAATTATTAGGCCCACTGGCCAAATATGAGTTTAACTCATCATCTGTAAGACAGCTATCATCTACATAGTATAAAGTGTCTTGGGAAATGTCATGTAGAATTGACACTATACGGGCTGCAAACGCTCCTGGACTATTCTCAGAGCCATAGGCAAACAAGAAAATCAATGCTGAAATCCTAGCGTGGAAATCGTTGCCCAATCCCTGCTTTCAGGTGCTCGGTTTTGGCTAAAAAGACCAATGGATATATCCACGGTCGTTTTGTAATTTTTATGGACTATATTATTATATAGCAGAAAAGGACAGAAGTATTACATCCACACCCGGTGGAGACATTTGATCAAAAAGTAAGGGGCCAATCGACCTCCGCCAAAAGGATGTCTTAAAACAAAGTTAAATTCTCTCAGAAAATTTCTTTAATGGTGCACTGTATGTAACTCTCAATTTATACATCCAATTCATATAACTTATTTGGAGGGGCTACTTGCCTGTCTGGGGTTTCAACTGTAACAAATGCATCCATTGCTCTTTCTGCCAGAAACTCCTGGAGATTTTTATGCACTATGGTGACTTCTCCCACACTGTCGAGGAGAGTCACTGCCATACTCCTGTTCAGGAGGAAGTTTCTCAGAGTTAGTGGCATATTGTGTGTTAACTGCTGCAACCTTCTTTTTCTAAAATATGTGTTTAAATGGAGGGATTCTATCCTCGTTCTTTATCTTTACGTCAGACAAGCATTGTGAGTCCTTTTTGATGTCAAGTACTCTTCTTGCCTGCACTCAGATTGCCCTCCTCTTGCGTATTGCTTGTCTGATAAGTCCTGTAAGGAATGAGGAGAATGTGTATCAGTACTCTGATTCTTGTCAGATGCCTTGAGTTTAGTGCTTTCACAAAAACTGTAATGTTTTTCAGAAGGTTCCAGGGGTGAAGAACCTCCATGCGGTTTAACTTTCAGTTGTGTTTAGATTGATCCCATGGTTTTTTAACAAACTCATAGGTTTGCTTGGCTTCCTTGTCTGCACTAGGTTTTCCAAGAGGTTATTCAGTTGGTCTGGTTCCAAAATTATTGCGTCCTAAGGATGTGTAGACATCAGCAATAATTATAGGTAGCTCGCGTTCTCGGTCGACAAGAGCAACTGCTGTGAGTCTCTGGCCTATAGGCAGCAGTGGCCCCGTATTCATTCTGCATGTGTTTTAACACATCTGGCAAGACTGCCATCGAGGGAGTGCCATGAATGATTGCATTGACATCGAAGAACACTGTCCCCCAGGTGTTGCAGTCTCCTAACGCAGGAACCATCCAGTGGGGTAAGCACATAGTCAACATTCTGAGCCTGTCAATCTTTTGGGCAATCCAAAATGGAATTTCTTCTCCGTTAGTGGGAGTTTTGCCCATAAGTGAATGAACAATCATGGGACTTATGGTTGGAACTGCCTGCAGCTGGGCTTGCGCTGGCAAGGCAGGACTTTCTGGCAAAGCCAACAAGGTGTTTGGCCTTGCCATGGCAGGCCAGGTCTTTCTGTCAAGGCCATCAAGGTGCATGAAACATATTGTGTCAAGCGTCTATATAAAATAACTAGAGCTTCGAAAATAGTTTGTGTTTGCAATAGATAAAGAGCACTCATGTTAGGATATGGCGTGTATCCAGCTAGAGCTAGCTAAGTCCCCCTATCATTACTATAGTGTCCCATGCGTACAGGTGTAGCTATATGTGAAAGGGTGCCAAGAAACACAGTATGGTGTTCCCAATAAGACAAAGGTTTCTCAATTAGCACATATGGTTTATATTGATTTGGCGCAGGAGGTGTTCTGTAGGTAGGGAATGTGTTAGCATTTGCATCCACCGTTGGAATATCGACCCAGGAATAAAATACTTCAAAGCTTTAAGCATAACTGGCTTCAACCACAAAGATAAAAGCACCACCCTCATTAGTAAGTCGATGATGAATGTGCATGGACTGCAGGTAAGCAATTTGCAGGAATAGTGACAGGCTGTGTCGCCATATTATAGCAGAAGGAAAACAAAGTGCATCACAAAAAATGGGTTATATGCATTTAGGCTTCCAAGATTGAATCCCAACAGAATTAAGTGTTTCCTAAAGACTGTGATAGATTAATCCCGATCACCACCAATGTCTTCTGTAGTAGGTGTAAAGGTATCATGAACACACATAAGCGCTACTCAGGAGACCAGTGAATTAGTATCAGACCAAGTGTTGGTGGCACTCTATTGTTGGGATTTTGCTCAGAATCAGAACTGTGCCTGGGCTCACGGGACGTCAGCATATAGGGACTCAGTTGACATACCATGCCATATTACAATAACCATCGGCCGATGTAAATGATCTTGGTAATTATCATCCAATCTCTCAGCTCCCTATCCTGTGAAAATTGTTGAAAAGTATGTGAGCAGAAAACAGCAGCTATCTGGAAACTCATAACATTTTGGAACATGAGCAGTGAGTTTCAGACCAGCACCTAGTACAGAAACAGTGCTAATCCTGTCGGTGGATGAACTAAGGATGATGGTTGACAGGGTCAGACTGTAGTGCTGATGTTGTTCAACCTCTCAACTGCATTGGACACTGTCAACCATCACATGTTAATCCTTAGATTGCAAGAGAAAGGAGTGGAAGGTGTTTTAATAAATAGATTAAATCCTTCTTGTCTGGTAGATCTCAGGTAATTTCACTCCCTCCATTCTGCTTGGGATTTAGGGAAATTGCACATAGAGTACCGCAGGGCTCAGCCCTACTCCCCATTCTCTGTAATATGTATTTCTGCCATTTACTGACGTTGATTAGATCCTATTGGATCTCTTTTTTAAACTATGCTGATGATACTCAGTTACCTCCGTTCTGTCCTTGGACAATGATAGCCAGAGTCAGATAGAAGGACAACACTCCTGTTTAATAGAGAAGGCAAGCTGGCACAGGATAAACACACTGAAGTTTAACGGAAGCAAGAATGAATTTCTGTGCTATGCTCCATCCAAACTTCTGGCCAGGGTCCAATTTGGAGACTCCTGGTATGGCCTAGGCGGTACGGAATCTGGGAGTTCATATGGATGAGAATTTGTTTAGAAATTTCAGAGCAATTGTTCCATTAATACCTCAGCCAGCCAGAAAACTAGTGGTACAGTGTACTGTACTGAGTAGGATTGACTACTGCAATGCACTTCTGCTAGGAGCACCGGAATACATAATTAAGGGACTATGCAGGGGAGGAGGAGCTACGCTAGTGAACATGATGGCTGCTTAGGCTCCCGGGTCCGCCGACCTCCGTCTCCTGCCAGACGATCCTGTCATTTATCCTGTCTTTACGTCCTGCCTCCATGTGTATGAACCGAACTACAGCTCGATGGTGTGATCCCGAGATTTCTACCGGTTTGGTAGACAGAGTTATATTGTTTGCGGCCTAGCCCAGCTTGGAAGCTGGGGTCTCGAGTACTGGCCCAGCCGGGTTCCAGTTGAACAACATCGGCTGTGAGCATGTGGCAGGGTCCGGTCTATTGCTGTGGAGGTTTTCTTGGCTCGATTTTGACAACGGTCTCCTGAGTTGGTAAACATCGAAGGAGGGGTGACGATGCGCAACTGAGGCTGTGGGCGGAGGTCCCTGACCCGGTGGCCCGGTTAGCCACCCGCCGGCGTTCGCTGGGTTGGGATCTGCGCTTGGAGTGGCGAAGCACAGATCGATGCTGCTGTTAACATTGAGTACCCCTCTGCTGTTGTCCGTTCCACTTTTGACTGTTCCCCCGGGGAGACCGGGCTCTATGAGGGACGTGAGAATGGTTGATATCGAGCGAGGAGCAGTGGAGCGGACTGAGAATGAACCGTTGTTGCGAACTGTGCTGGCGCCCATTGGGGCTTTTTATACTAATGTGGAAGCCCTTATTCATAAAATGATAGTGTGTTCGTTTGAAATTGGGCGGATTGGACCGGACCCTGCTCCACTACAAGGAACGAAGCAGCTCGAGATACCCACGATGGCCATTTTGATTGAGGAAGCGGGCCCCGTGCAACGAGAGGTGTCGGAGCCTCCGGCCGTTGTGATGGCCGATAGGAGCGAGATCGGTGCTTCAAATGGGTCGTCAAGCCTACTATCAACGCTGACTGTGGAAGGACCAATCGGTGCTCCCTTTCTGGAGACTTTTGATGAGAACTGTTTTGGGATTGAAACCGCATCTCTCCCCTATCCGCCAGTTCCATTACGATAGCGGAGGAAACAAAGTTGGGAGTTCATGACGGAGAGGAGAGTCTTTGGTTCTCAGTGACTTAACATCTTTGCTTGAACTCAGTTTGAACTTTGCTGCACTTTTCTTGTATTTTGACTATCCTGTGGAGGCGGCAGTTCGTCCGGAAGGGGTTTGCACGTCCGATCGGAAGGGTCAAGGATGAGACTGATTGACTGGGTTTGACATTGTGATATTGATGGATGTGGGATTTGCTACCATGATGCTTGTGGGAGGTTGGGCGGTGTTTACAGTTTCCCCTGTTGCATACTGCATTAGCTTACTCTGAGGGATTCTTGGTTCTGTGGGAGGGAGGTGGTAGTATTTAGTTAGATGGGGCGACAGGCACACTGCTAATTGGGGTTCGGTGAAAGCCATATGCAGGGGTGCAGGGTGGGGGGATGGGTGTTAGTGTAGTTAGTTTAGGCTGTGGCGTGAATATTTTTGTCATTTATCCTGATTTCGTTTTTTCGTATCTGGGGGCACTATGCCATCCTTTATCCTGTTCTGTTGGGTGGCGGGGACTGAGTACTGTAGCGCATCAAATGTAGCTTAATTGTGTGCAGTCAACCACTATTGAACGATCTACGCGTCAATGTTTCAATGACCCCGTCCACTGTTTTTTACAGAAATCCTGATAGCTGAAAACGTTTGCTTATTATTGTAACTGAATGTGATGTCCCAGATACGTCTTTGTTTTATTTTGTTTTATACTTGAAAATAAAAAGAAATATAAAAAAAAAGAGACTATGCAGGATACAAATCTTAGCAGCTAAACTGACCATGAACAAGTCAGGCTATGACTCAGCTTTTGGCACCTTGAGAGAGCTACACTGGCTGCCACTCGGGGAGAGCATTGTTTTCAATGCACTTTGCATAGTCCATACATCTGTAAATGGTACAGGTCCTGGGTTATTGCAAAATAAATTCAGTTACTACTAACCTCAGAGATACTTACTGTCTGCAATGGCCAATTATGTATGTGTGCCAAGGTTCAGAAAAATAATGTCGGGTGGAAAAGCTTTTCAGATTAAGGCAGCTCAGCTGTGGAACAAAGTCCCAGCCCCCCCTTAGAGCTAACCGCAATCTGCACAGGCTCAGGAAGAAGTTAAAACCTGGCTCTTTCCAAGTTAAAGAGAGGGATTCTGGCCAGGATGGTTACCTGCTTCAAAATCATGTATATTGTGCTATATTTCAGGCTGTATTATATACAGCACCTTGACACCTGCTAGGTGAATGTTTGCACTCTACAAATGTCCATTAATAAAATAGTATGGTACAAAAACAATCATGTTACTGTGCAACGCTTGCAAAGCAAAAGTGGCCTATTATGTGCATAGTTTAGCTAACATAAGGAAAAACTATAGTGGGTCCATAGGTAACTCCTCACAAGTTGATATGTTTCCACTATTTACTCCCTATTGAGCACCCGCAGATGGTGACATTTGAAAGTGGTGGGGCATAAGACTAACTAAAGAACTTTGGCATATAAGTGAGCGTAGTGAGAAAGCCGAACATTTTCCAGTGGGATTCATGGGGTTCTCCCTTGAGGAAAAAATAAAAACAATTGTTGTAAAATTGTGCATTTTACAGTGCATTTTCTGTACTAAATTGGCAAGTACCCCTCTCATCCAAGGCATCTAGTCTGTGGAGAACGGATTGGACCGAGCTCAAGTGCTTTAGCTGCTCCTAAAAATATTTCTATGAAGAGGGGGACTGGTGGCAACTGGGCTCTTTAGGGTGCACATGGAGTGCTGGCCGAGCTGGTAAAAAAAACAAAAGCAACAACACTGTTATGTTTTGGAGTGGTGGTTGTAGATGGTCACACGTGCATTGGATGATGCGTCCATGTGCGGTGAATTCACAGACAGCCTCTTGCATCCCCCTTCCACACTATGGCCCACATGCATCATTGTGACATTTTGCACTTCCTAATTTGCGAAAAATAAGGAATCGCAAATTAAGAAGTGCAAAATGCTATGCATCATTATTTTCGGTATTCATTTGTGATTCGGTAAAAATCGCAATTTTTACCGAATCCCAAATGAATACCGAATTCTTAAGTTAATTTTCGCAATTCCCATTGATTCCTATGGGCCAAAAGGCCCATAGGAGTCAATGGGAATTGCGAGTGGCACTTTGAAAATTTCATGGGTGCAGGGGGGGGTCCAAAGGACCCCCCCCATGCACCCCTGAAATGTATTTTTCGCATCATGTTTCACACACACATGTCCTAAGGACATGTGTGTGTGAAACATGAATGTTGAAAAAAAAAACATTTTAAGCATTTTAAACACTTTTCCCAAATTTACCGAGTGGTTCAACCACTCGGTAAATTTGGCACCCAAATTGCGAATTTACAGTTTTAAATTTAATGATGCATTGCTTTTAAGAAATCGCACATCTGCGACTTCTTAAAAGCACCCGCTATTTTATAACTCGCAAACATGTTACAAATTCTAAAATTGCTTCATGCATCCCAAAAAGCACTTTTGCATTCACAAACGGCCGATTTTAAGGAATCGCACCGTTTGCGAATGCAAAAGTGCTTGATGCATGTGGGCCTATATTCTGCTTTTTGGTGTCTTGAGGAGCAGGAAGCATGCCTAATGCCTTGATGTCTTGGCATTCACTGTGTTTGCAGTCCAAAGAGCCCATTCACCATCAGCCCCCTCTCCACCCACCCCCTCTTCCCCCCACACACAACCATTTTAGGTGCAACAAAAACACTAAGACCCAGTTCAATCAACACACACAAGATTTGAATCATTGGGTGGAAGGTCAGGCTGCCAGAATATGTGCAAAATGATGTAGGGCCCGATTCACAGGACTACTCTGAGACAGAATCCTAAATGTAGTAAAGTAAGTATTTTGTCTTAAATTAGTATTTTGTCTTAAATTAGGATGTTGTCTTAAATTAGGATGTTGTCTTAAAGTAGGATTTTGTCTTACAGTAGGATTTTGTCTTAAATTAGGATTTTGTCTTACATTAGGATTTTGTTTTAAATTAGGATTTTGTCTCAAGTTAAGATTGTGGGGCATATTATCAATGGGGTTTATCTCCGCTTTTTTGGCTTTAAAAGCCAAGAAAGCGGAGATAAAATTATCTCCCTATTACCAAGCTGTCGCTAACACCAGTTAGTGACAGCTAATAGGAGATAGCGACCATCTTGGGCCCCGCTTTGCATGTCAGTGATATTTATCACTAATGACATGCAAAGTGGGCGTGCCAAGATGTTAGCTACTGGAAACAGTCCCTAACATCGCTATCTCCTATTACCAACTTTTGGAGATATTCGTGCTAAGCGCGAATATCTCCAAAAGCTAACACCTGCCCTGAGCAGTTCTTAGCCATGTCATCCAAGGCATCTAGTCTGTGGAGAACGGATTGGACCGAGCTCAAGTGCTTTAGCTGCTCCTAAAAATATTTCTATGAAGAGGGGGACTGGTGGCAACTGGGCTCTTTAGGGTGCACATGGAGTGCTGGCCGAGCTGGTAAAAAAAACAAAAGCAACAACACTGTTATGTTTTGGAGTGGTGGTTGTAGATGGTCACACGTGCATTGGATGATGCGTCCATGTGCGGTGAATTCACAGACAGCCTCTTGCATCCCCCTTCCACACTATGGCCCACATGCATCATTGTGACATTTTGCACTTCCTAATTTGCGAAAAATAAGGAATCGCAAATTAAGAAGTGCAAAATGCTATGCATCATTATTTTCGGTATTCATTTGTGATTCGGTAAAAATCGCAATTTTTACCGAATCCCAAATGAATACCGAATTCTTAAGTTAATTTTCGCAATTCCCATTGATTCCTATGGGCCAAAAGGCCCATAGGAGTCAATGGGAATTGCGAGTGGCACTTTGAAAATTTCATGGGTGCAGGGGGGGGTCCAAAGGACCCCCCCCATGCACCCCTGAAATGTATTTTTTGCATCATGTTTCACACACACATGTCCTAAGGACATGTGTGTGTGAAACATGAATGTTGAAAAAAAAAACATTTTAAGCATTTTAAACACTTTTCCCAAATTTACCGAGTGGTTCAACCACTCGGTAAATTTGGCACCCTAATTGCGAATTTACAGTTTTAAATTTAATGATGCATTGCTTTTAAGAAATCGCACATCTGCGACTTCTTAAAAGCACCCGCTATTTTATAACTCGCAAACATGTTACAAATTCTAAAATTGCTTCATGCATCCCAAAAAGCACTTTTGCATTCGCAAACGGCCGATTTTAAGGAATCGCACCGTTTGCGAATGCAAAAGTGCTTGATGCATGTGGGCCTATATTCTGCTTTTTGGTGTCTTGAGGAGCAGGAAGCATGCCTAATGCCTTGATGTCTTGGCATTCACTGTGTTTGCAATCCAAAGAGCCCATTCACCATCAGCCCCCTCTCCACCCACCCCCTCTTCCCCCCACACACAACCATTTTAGGTGCAACAAAAACACTAAGACCCAGTTCAATCAACACACACAAGATTTGAATCATTGGGTGGAAGGTCAGGCTGCCAGAATATGTGCAAAATGATGTAGGGCCCGATTCACAGGACTACTCTGAGACAGAATCCTAAATGTAGTAAAGTAAGTATTTTGTCTTAAATTAGTATTTTGTCTTAAATTAGGATGTTGTCTTAAATTAGGATGTTGTCTTAAAGTAGGATTTTGTCTTACAGTAGGATTTTGTCTTAAATTAGGATTTTGTCTTACATTAGGATTTTGTTTTAAATTAGGATTTTGTCTCAAGTTAAGATTGTGGGGCATATTATCAATGGGGTTTATCTCCGCTTTTTTGGCTTTAAAAGCCAAGAAAGCGGAGATAAAATTATCTCCCTATTACCAAGCTGTCGCTAACACCAGTTAGTGACAGCTAATAGGAGATAGCGACCATCTTGGGCCCCGCTTTGCATGTCAGTGATATTTATCACTAATGACATGCAAAGTGGGCGTGCCAAGATGTTAGCTACTGGAAACAGTCCCTAACATCGCTATCTCCTATTACCAACTTTTGGAGATATTCGTGCTAAGCGCGAATATCTCCAAAAGCTAACACCTGCCCTGAGCAGTTCTTAGCCATGTTATCCAATGGGAGGTGGATAACATGGCTAAGAGCATTTGCTCGATAATGCATGAATATTGCTGACTTTTCAGCGATATTCATGCATTGCGGCCGATTTTTATCGCATTTGCGATAAACCTTGGTAATAGCAAGGTTTATCTGCGATAAAAATCGCCGATGTGCGGCGATAATTTTTGTCTCTAAACAAGTTAGAGACAAAAATTATCGCTAGCTGTTGGTAATATGCCCCTTTGTCTTATATTAGGAGTTTGTCTTGACAAAATTTAAGACAAAATCCTAATTTAAGACAAAATCCTGACTTAAGATAAAATCCTAACTTAAGACAAAATACTAACTTTGCTACTACTAAATGCCTTCTGTGAACACCAAAAGTAGTAAGTTTAGGATTTTGTCTCAGATTAGTTCTGTGAATTGGACCCACCGTGTTTAGGACCAAACAAGTGCTTTCAAAATATATATTTTTGGGAAAAGTCAATCAGATTGTACCTGGTGCACAGCTTTTTTCTAAGTTTCCTTTATTATGACACATTCCAAAACTCAGCTGGAGGCGCCCTTGCATTATTCAACGTCATGGTCTTCATGCAGTCTCAAATGACTTCATCAAATAAAGCCTTACAGCTATTAGTTCCCAAGCAGCCTTTAGATTTGCAAACAGCACACATGGCTCGTTTCTTCTTTCACTGTCTGCCTCTCCTATGGCTTCACAGTTCAGAAGACCCCAAATCCCTTCCATTACAGCTAAAGGCCCCTAAAGGTCACCAATGAATGATACTTTGGATAATACAATTTTAAATTATTGGCTCGCATATTCACAGCACTTTTAGTCACAGCCCAGGACTTCATAGCACTATAAATGTGCATGTCACTATTTCATTCCCCACACTGTGCCAAACAGGATTTCATTCTGTGAGTGGCTGATTACACAAACTGACACATGCACTGATCACATATACCGACTGAGCTGCCATAAGGTAAGACTGCATTCCCCATTGATTTCTTTAGGTTGGATGTATTCTTCATTGTAGGTGTTTTAAATTCATTTAGCTTGAAATGAAAGGCCAACAAAGTAGCTGCAGAACACGGTGTTCATTGTAGCAGCGTCGCAGACCACACCACCATGTCCCCGCAGCGCCTGCAGCCCAGGAGCCCTCCCTGCCCATGGTGTGCTCAGGACCACAGTAACTGTGCAATCTGAAACCCATGGCTGCGCAGCACCACCTGTAAACAGATCCACGCGTGTGCACACAGAGGCATGCACAGCGTGTCTGATTAAAAGGTGCTGTCATATGTGAAAATGAAGAGAAATGAGTCTCGGTGAAATAAAGTATTTGCTTAAGACCACACATTCTGTTAAAGGAGGCAGGGGGGATTGATTCCAGGTTTCACATTCTGCAAGACAGCCGGTAGAAGTGCATCCCTTCCCAACACCTAAGGTTAATTTTCTATTTTAATTCATGCTGCATAAGGTGGGGGCAGGACCCACGCTTGTGACAGATTTGCATAACAAACCAAGGGCGCTTCACAACAGACCCAAACTACTTTACACCTTTTTTCGGCACACAGAGTTACGGTGAGTCACAGGATGTTGAGTTGAGGTTGAGATTCCCTCGTGCCACTACACCACATCTCCTCCTGTGAAAGCTCTAACGGTGACATGCATCAATAAAACGTTTTGCGATTCCTTATTAGCGATTTTTAAGGAATCGCAAATAAGGAATCGCAAAACGGGATGCATGATTTAAATTGCATAATATTTGCGATTCGGTAAAAATCGCAATTTTTACCGAATCGCAAATATTATGCGAATTTCAATTTGCGATTTCGCAATTCCCATTGATTCCTATGGGCCAAAAGGCCCATAGGAATCAATGGGAATTGCGAATTCGCAAATTGGAATTCGCAAAATGTTGATGCATTCCATGGGTGCAGGGGGGGGTCCTTTGGACCCCCCCCCGGCACCCCTGAAATGTATTTTGGAGTGCATGTTTCAAACATACATGTCCTAAGGACATGTGTGTCTGTAACATGACAGTGTTTTTAAATGCAAATTAGAGCATTTTAACACATTTTCGCAAATTACCACGAGGTTCAACCTTGTGGTAATTTGCACCCCCTAATTGCGAATTCGCAATTTTAAAATTAATCATGCATTGCTTTTAAGGAATCGCAAATTTGCGATTCCTTAAAAGCAATTGCATTTTTGGAATTCGCTAAAAATAGCGATTTTCCCAAAAATGCATGATGCATCTCAAAACATGATTTTGCATTCGCAAACGGCCGATTTTAGCGAATCGCACCGTTTGCGCATGCAAAAATCGTTGATGCATGTGCCTGTAAGTGATTTGGGATTAGGTTTCTCAGAGGGCCTTGAGCTGAGCTAGGCATCTCTCCACAGTTTTAAGTAGGTTGCCCACCTCTAATTTTTATGTTTTTATGAATTGATATTTTGATTCTGGCATGTGGGCGACCACCTTTAAGTAGTTTTTGAAACCAAATAAAGAAGCTGCTGGCTGAACTTTCTCTTTTTCCGTGCAATTCATTGTGTGGAAGCAAACATGTATTAAGTACATTCTATCTCCCACTGTGTTTGCACAGACATTTTTGTTAAATGCTAATTTTCAGAAATGTTGTGGAAAGTTTCTTAATAGTTCTATTTCTATCAGCATTCCAAAGAAATCTTGCCTGAATATTGATGCTCTCGTTAGCATCTGTTACATGAACATATCATCAAGCCAGACATTTGAGTCAAAAAATGCAATAGGTCTCGCAGTAGTAAAGTTAGAGCTATAGGTGTTATTTATTTTTTTGTTTTTTATTTATGTGTTGTTTTTTCTAAATAGCTAAATTAATAGCTTTCTTCTTTACAAAGCCAATAGTTATAATTTTTGTAAATGTGACACCTCTAGCATTTGTAAAGCAACATGTTTTGTATTAACGGGACTTATATGGGACTTATATGTATTGATATCAAAAAAATCAATGGCTTTAAAAAATTTTTTATAATTAATACGTAAATAAAATGGATTTTATTTTATATTGCCAATAGCTTAAAGTTTATTAAATATATTTAGTGAAGATGCTGTGGTTGCGCTGAGTGAGGGTGAGTGAGGGTGAGGGTGAGTGAGGGTGAGGGTGAGTGAGGGGTTGAGGGTGAGTGAGGGTGAGGGGTTGAGGGTGAGTGAGGGTGGGTGAGGGGTTGAGGGTGAGTGAGGGTGGGTGAGTGAGGGTGAGTAAGGGTGAGTGAGGGTGAGTGAGGGTGAGTGAGGGTGAGTGAGGGTGAGGGGTTGAGGGTGAGTGAGGGTGGGTGAGGGTGAGTGAGGGTGAGTGAGGGGTTGAGGGTGAGTGAGGGTGAGGGGGTGGGTGAGGGGTTGAGGGTGAGTGAGGGTGGGTGAGGGTGAGTGAGGGTGAGTAAGGGTGAGTGAGGGTGAGTGAGGGTGAGTGAGGGTGAGTGAGGGTGAGTGAGGGTGAGTGAGGGTGAGGGGTTGAGGGTGAGTGAGGGTGAGGGTGGGTGAGAGCTTTACAAAACAATTAGCGAACTCAAACCAATGCAATAACAAGAGAAACACCGAGCACGGCTCCAGTGTTGGCATTGCTGGGGGGTAAGGGGTAAGTGGTGATTTAAAAAAAAATGCGACACGGCGGGCAGGGGAGGGGGCGGAGCGGGGAGAGGGAACAGACGGAGGGAAGGCCAGATAAGGGGAGGGGGGAGGAGAAATGCGACACGGCGGGCAGGGGAGGGGGAGGAGCGGGGAGAGGGAACAGACGGAGGGAAGGCCAGATAAGGGGAGGGGGGAGGAGAAATGCGACACGGCGGGCAGGGGCTCAACACTTGACTGTCCCCAATTTTAAGAGTCAGAGCATGTAACAGCTTTTTTGGCTTCGAAAACAAGTTTGGGTTGACGGCCATTTGGCTTACCCATGATCGTATGAGCAGTTAGTACTGGGGACAAAGTGTCCAACAGGAGTGGGAAGCGCACACGTG
Source organism: Lissotriton vulgaris (assembly GCF_964263255.1). Taxonomy (NCBI): domain Eukaryota; kingdom Metazoa; phylum Chordata; class Amphibia; order Caudata; family Salamandridae; genus Lissotriton; species Lissotriton vulgaris. The sequence goes on along the minus strand of NW_028242234.1, from coordinate 198,523 downwards.
CTGGCTCCTCAAACAGAAGGTGGAATGGCGTCCGAGTATCAGCAGCAGCGGTGGTGCATCTCACAAGCCCAACAAGTGAAGGGTGCTTATGTATCTGCGTCCTTACTATGGGTGGAAGGTGGGGCCCTCACCTGCAAGGAGGGTGATTCGCACAATGACGTTAAGGATCAAAGTACGAACCACTCAAACAAAGGGAGTACATGCCCCACCATGTCCAGCAGGTACATTAAATTTATGCACAACCACTGTAGAGTTCACAGGATATGAGCAGTGCAGGGATGCCAGCCTAGAATGAGAGCAGCTAAGCACAAGGTAGTGCAGTATCGCAGGCCCTGGAGCAATGATCAGACGTCTCAATTCAACAAGTTATTACCCATGCGTTGTGGATACGATGCATCCGCTACTGCGCTTGGAAAACGTGCGAACGAGTGCCAATGGCGTAGGGGCAAGGTCTAATATCTTACAGCAGCCACAATGCAGAGGGCCCAGGGCGTCAAGCTCAGAGGAAAGTGGCACTGTGCTGGTGAAATGCCCTACATGCAGTGTAACTGCTGCACCCAGCCCCCTCCGCAGTAGAGGAAACGACTCCATGGGCGTTCAGCACCAAACTTTGCCCGCCAGACTGCAGAGTTCAGGGTAGCGGAATAGTTCTCAGCGCCACAATTGCGATGGTGTCGGAGCGGCCTAGATAGCCCAGAGTGACAGGAAAAGTGCGCTTCAGGCAAGGATGCAGGCAGAGTAGCTCGGGGTATGAAAGAGGTGGATTTATAAGCGTACTTGAGGTAACCCTGATGTAGCGTGGGGCGCAGTATGCTCAGCGGGGGTTGCTTGGGCCAGACAGCGTCACTTTATGCAAGGCTTTGCCTGCTCTCGATCCCCGCAATCTGGTAGGGCACGAGCCGGCGAGCAGGTAGTGAGCGATCCGCTCCAGAGGTACCAAGCCCGGCTTGCAGGGTGAAGTAACTTACTGTGGAGGCCCGCCAGGGGCCGGTGACGTGAGGATTTCCCGGGGCCAACATTTTGGAAGTTGCGAGGTCGGGCCTCTGTCGCAGAGTTTCCTTCACCACGTGTGCACAAGGCTCTTGCTAGGAGATCCCTGCTCGTTACAGGAATGCGTACGCCAGTGTTTGGCAGGATATGTGGGCACTAGCGGAGTAGGCATATTGGCTGACAGGGAGGTTCAGACTGAAGCGTAAGTCCATTGAGGCCTATCGCCATGTGGAATCCCTGGGGCTCACGGCGGGCAGGGGAGGGGGCGGAGCGGGGAGAGGGAACAGACGGAGGGAAGGCCAGATAAGGGGAGGGGGGAGGAGAAATGCGACTCGGCGGGCAGGGGAGGGGGCGGAGCGGGGAGAGGGAACAGACAGGGAAGGCAGATAAGGGGAGGGGGGAGGAGAAATGCGACACGGCGGGCAGGGGAGGGGGCGAGGGGGGAGGAGAAATGCGACGTGCGGATGAGGGAACTGATGTGCACGCGCTTTTAAGCTCAATGCGCATGCGCATTGAGCTTAAAAGTCACGGGCACTGCAAGGAATCGCCACGATTCCTTGCAAGTTGGATAAAGAGTGGATAAGCCCCCATAGTCTCGCTTGCTCGATGCGCATGCGCATCGACAGGCGAGACCTAAAAATGTCATAGGGTGGGGTCAGTGATGTTTGCTAATAACACCCTACCTTGACTTGGTAAAAGGTTGGAGGCAGCAGTGCTTGATTAGCAGCCTCAAGCAGTGCTATTGCTGAAATGCATGAGCGGCCTTAAAAAACCAAGCTTCAGTGTGTCATAAGGGGGTGACCCTGAAGATCCCTGATCATCGCAGCCTGGCACATGCACATTAGAGTACATGCCTATTTAAAGTACCTGGCTGATGCCTCAACATCATGTAAGCAAGGATCAGAGCATGGCAGCCAGGGACAGGGAAAACAGTAGTCTTTGCTATAAAATGTGTATTGCAATTATTTAATATCAAAAGTGTGGATCCAGCTGCCACATAAATGCTTAATTTGCCATCCAGATCCCCATTTGTGATATTAAATAAGCCAGGGAACTTGGAAGTGGCACAGATGTTGAGGGCTCTTAGATCAACACATATTTGAATTGCCCCACCTGCCTTTCTTGCCACCATCACTGAAGCCAAGAACTCAGTGGCTTCCACAGGAGCAGGTACACTTGTCAATTGTAGACTCTCTAATTCCCAATTTGAAATCCATATTGCTCAGTGTCCTCAAAATCTCCTTTCTCCACAGGACCTTCTTGGACAGATGAGAATACATAGATGGCAGACCCCTCCTAAGAAAGTCTGTGCTGACCCCAGAGATCTAAAAAATTATAGTCTGAACCACCTGCTCCCCTACCAGGCCAAAATGCTCAAGAAAGCCATCAACGAGCAGCTCACTGAATTCCTTGAAAAACACACCCCCTGGATGCCTCACAATTAGAATTCTGTGCTAACCACAGCACTGACACTGCATTGATTGCCACCACAGACAACATCAGAACACTCCTCGACCACTGAGAAACAGTGGCCCTGATCTTCCTTGATCTCTCCGCAGCATTCGGCACTGTCTTCCACAAGACTCTCATCAACAGGCTCTACAGCACAGGTATTAGACCTGACACCCTTGGTGTGGTTTCCCCCCATCTTTTTGCCTCTGCCTCCTGTATTTTTGATGCTGTGCTGGATTTCGTTTTTGCTGGTTTAGATGCTTTGGACACTCTGCCACTGCTGATCAGTGCCAGAGTGTAAGTGCTCCCTATGTAAATTGTCATATTGATTGGGTATACCTGATTGGCATATTTGTATCACCATGAAGTCCCTAGTAAAGTGCACTGTGTGTGCCAGGGCTGGTGATGACAGATGCTACTAGTGGGCCTGCTGCGCAGATTGCGCCACCCACACAAGTAGCCCTAAAATGGTGTCTCAGGCCTGCCAGCGCAGGGCCTGTGTGCAGTCAGTGGACTGCCATGTCCGCCTGGCCAGTGTCCCCACTGGCTGGGCCTAACCCTTCCCTGTCTGTGCACATCAGTCACCCCTATGGAAGGCTCAAGGTACCCCCCTGGGCAGGGTGCAGTGCATGGTTAAGGTAGAGCATGTACTAGTGCAGGTAACAGGCTCTGGTAGTGAGCAGCAGCCATTTTGTGTGCTCACTGCTGCAAGGTTATCTTGCTCCATAAAGTAACATGGGGGAGGCTGGTCCCATTGGATCCCAGCCTATCTTCCCATAGGAACAAGATAGGACATAAGTGAGTGATATCCCTAAACTCAGAATTTAATAACACATCTTTTAGGAAAGGTAGTTTTTAAATTCTGTGTTTGCGAATAGTACTTTTAGAAAGTGGCTGTTCTCTTGTCTAACCTTTCTGTGTGCCTGGGACTGTTTGTGGCTTGACTGTCTGGGTTGAGGATGACAGGGGCTGCAGAGCCCCCAGGGGGTTATCTGAGCCAGCCCGTGGATGAAAGGCTGCACCTGCTGCCAAGGAAGTGGGAGGAGATAGCACCTGGGAGTGACTAGGGCTGTGCCTGCCTGACCACAATGCTGGCTCCACCTCCCGCTGGGCGACTGTCACCTCTGTCCCTGATACTGAAAGAAAGAAGGAAGCCAGGAAACCCCCAGAGCCCCAGCAACACCCAGAACTGGTTTGGACCAGGCTCAGGGCCCACTTGCACAAAGACTTCAAAGGACTTCAAAGACTTTTTTGGGATATAAGAGAAGGACCCCTGACAACAGAACATCAGATTCTACAATCAAGAGGAACCTCTGCTGGAAGAAGGACTGCTATAGAACTGAAGGAAGATTGCCTTGCTGTGTGCTTTAAGGGCTGACCTGTTCTGCTGTTTCAACTGAAAGCTGAGGAGAAGGAAGGGACTTTGCTGTGTGCTGTGACCCTGCCTGCTTGAAACTACAGAGACTTTGCTGTGTGCTGTGTCTCCTGAACTGAATCTCCAAGAGCCTGAGAAGAGCTGGCCTCCTGTTTGGAACCCAGGGTTAAAGGTTCCTAAAGCTTTGCCAAAAATTGCTGCAAGATCGTGCTGTTGTGACCTGGAGAGTGTGGTGCTCGACTGCGGAGCGTGAGTAAGGGATCGGTGTGCTCATCGGCACATTCCCAGCGAGGGTCGGAGGTCTGTGGTGCCTCCCCTCGTGAAATCTGCTCCAAAGTGGTTGTGAGGCAGGGAGGGCGGTCTATTCGTGACCTGCGCCCTCAAAAACCATCTGCTGCCTGTTCACCGCCGCTGCCCGGGGCCAGAAATATCCCCAGAAGTTGCCGTTCGTGAACGGGGGCTGCCGGCGAAGATCGGAGCCGCCGCGCTCCCATTGGCTGAAGGAGCCGAGCCCCCTCACTAACGCCGCAACAGGATTGGCCCATGCGCCGCAGCGTCATCAGTGTTGCCGTGCTGTGGTTGGCTGAGGAGAGGAGCGTCATTGCCGATCTGTCCCGGGAGCCGCACTGCCATTGGCTGACTCCCGGGTGTGCAAAGAGGCTCGCCCCGAACGCCGCTACAGGATTGGTCACCGTCATCGGGACCTCTGAAAGTGCCGAGTGATCACCGCCGGGACCGGGGAAGACTGAACCGACCTCGCCGAGGGAATCCTTGAAGCGCCCCTAGCCCCCGGCCTGCCTGTCTCTGCTCGGAGCGCCGAGCTAGCTCCCCGCCGCTCCCCGAAGGACTGAGAGCGGGCGGAGAGGCTGCTGAGACCGGCCGGGGCTGAGAGCGAGTGTGCTCTGATCGGCGAGGTACGCGAAGGAGTTCCAGCCCTTCTGGTGAGGCGCGTTTGCAGCGCTTAGGGCCCTTTGCTTTGCGGGCTGACAGTAATTGATAAAACCATTGGCATAGTTTGCTCTACTCGTTTTTGAGAGCTGATTGAGATAAGCGCAAAGTATTACTTTTAATACTGATTCACAAGAGACTTGAGACAATTTATATGAGAACTTCCTGAAATTAACTGCAACCATTAAGATTAAGTACAACATTTTTCTAAAGAAGTGATCATCGTGCAACTGCTTTATTTACCTTGCTGAAACTAGATAAAGATATATATTTTTATAAATATACCTACCTGTGTGGTCTCAGTTCGTGGTGGATTGGGGATTACTGTTGTGTTAATTGCATTTATTACACACATTGCCTTGGGGATAAGCCTGCCTGCTCGTGCCAAGCTACCTAGAGGGGGAGCAGGGGTTATCTACTGTGTGTATTCCTTCACCCTGACTAGAAGCAAGGGTCCCTACTTGGTCTAAGGTACTTATCTCTGCCAACTAGAGACCCCCAGATCTAACAACAGGCATAGAGCAAAAAGCCCTCAAGTAGATTGCCTCCTTCCTTACAGGACACACACAGAGCATCCAACAGCCTCCCTTCACCGCCGCACCCAAAGACATCATGTGTGTCGTACTACAAGGATCATCCCTCAGTCCAACCCTGTTCAACATCTACATGACACCCCTCGCAGACATCAACAGATCACACAGACTCAACCTATTCTCCTACGCAGGTGACACTCAGCTGATCTTCTCGCTCACCAAGGACCCCTCAAACGCCAAAGCCAAATTCTGCAATGCCATGACCAACATAGCCAAATAAATGAGAGACAACTGCCTCCAACTGAACTCCGGCAAAACTGAAGTACTGACTTTGAGAAGAACATCTTTGCATGGGACCACAGCTGGTGGCCTGCAGATCTCGACCCTACATCCAAACCGTCTGACCATGCTGACCATCATCTGTAAGTCTTGCTTTCTTGCCCTAAGTGCACCAGGTATGCTAAGACGTGGGTCCCAGACTCACTGTGCCCCTGGATTCAAGCTAGCCTGGCTGATGTGGGGGTATGCCCCGAAACCGGTCCCAGGATGCTTGTTTCCAGTCCAGGGAGGACCTGGCTTGGCAGTTCAGGCTGGACTGTTCCCATGAGGCACAGGACCAAGAATGATTTGCATAGGGCTCGGTCTAAACTGGGGTGGCATAGTGAGCAAAAGAACGATGGATTTAACCTAGATCTCTTGACCGGGGTGAATGTTTGATTTGCTCTTCATTCCGTCCATCATCTGTGTGTCTTTTGCTTTCTTGCCCTAAGTGCACCGGGTATGCCCAGGAGTGGGTCCTTGGTTTACTGTGCCACTGGATTCAAGCTAGCCTGGCTGATGAGGGGTGATGCCCTACAACCAGTCCCAGGATGCATGTTTCTGGTCCAGGGAGGACCTGGCTTGGAAGTTCAGGCTGGATGTTCCCAAGAGGCACAGGGCCAAGAATGATTTGCATAGGGCTCGGTCTAAACTGGGGTGGCATGGTGAGCAAAAGAGCGACAGATTTAACCCAGATCTCTTCGCTGGGGGTGACTGTTTGATTTGCTCTACATTCCGTCCATCATCTGTGTGTCTTTTGCTTTCTTGCCCTAAGTGTTCTAGGTATGCCCAGACATGGTTCCCGGGCTCACTGTGCCACAGGATTCAAGCTAGCCTGGCTGATGAGGGGTGATGCACCAAAACCGGTCCCAGAATGATTGTTTCTGGTCCAGGGAGAAACGGGGTTGGCAGTTCTGGCTGGACTGTTCCCATGAGGCACAGGGTCAAGACTGATTTGCATATGGCTGAGTCTAAACTGGGGTGACATGGTGACAAAATAAGAATAGATTTAACCCAGATTTCGTGATTGGGGGTGAATGTTTGATTTGCTCTGCATTCCGTCCTGCATCTGTGTGTCTTTTGCATGCACATAACTTCAGCATCATCCTCAACAGCCAGCTGACCATGAAATGACAAGTCCACGAAGTCACCTACTAATACTTCCACACACTGCATACTCCGCAGAATCTTCAGATTAATCCCAACCAACACCAGAAAGACCATCACTCAGGCCTTGGTCACTAAACACCTTGACTACATTAAATCCCTCTACGGTTGCATCTCCACCCAGCTCCTCAGAAGACTCCAGACCATACAGAACTCTGCAGCCAGACTCAGCCTGAAACTCCCCAAACGATCCCACATCACCTCCCGCCTGAATGACCTCTGCTGGATCTCCATCCAGTTCAAAATCCTCACGCTCACCTACAAAGCCCTCGCATACTGGTCCCAGGATTCTTGTTTACGGTCCAGGGAGGGACTGGCTTCGCAGTTCGGGCTGGACTGTTCCCTAGAGGCACAGGGTCAAGACTGTTTAGCATATGGCTGGGTCTGAACTGGGGTGGCATGGTGAGCAAAAGAACAATGGATTTATTCCAGATCTCTTCACTGGGGGTGAATGTTTGATTTTTCCTTCATTCTGTCCATCATCTGTGTGTCTTTTGCATGCATGCCACCTCAGCGTCATCCTCAACAGCCAACTGACCATGAAATGACAAGTCAACGTAGTTGCCTACTAAAGCTTCCACACACTTTGAATACTCCACAGAATCTTCAGATGGACCCCAGCCAAAACCCGAAAGACCATCACTCAGGCCTTTGTCACCAGACGCCTCGACTACGGCAAATCCCTCTATACTGACATCACCACCCAGCTCCTCAGAAGACTCCAGACCATATCACCCCCCACCGGTAAGACCTCCACTGGCTCCCTATCCAGGAGAGATGCCAGTTCAAAATCCTCACGCACACCTACAAAGCCCTCCCTGACCTAGGACCTGCCTACATCAACCATCGATTGAGCTTCCACCAATCCTCCAGACTGTAGAAAAAGGTAGGGCTAGGACCTTTCTCAAGATTTGCCCGGCGCTAACCGCCCTTGTACCATTCAAATTTACCAAGCAATGAGGCAGGCGCCGGAGACCAGAAGGCAGGAAACAGAAGTTTATTCCGACGGAGCAGAACACATCAGATCAGACAACAAGGTATCGTCTCGAGGTGCTCTAACAGCCTCTCGGAGGCCTGGCCTCTTATACACTGGTTTATGGCATGTGACCTTCCTTTATTACAATCACAACTTTGTAAGGCAAGGAAAAGACATCCCCGTAATCCTCGTGTTAATCCCACCCCCATATACCTTCACAATAGAGGTCCTCAACCTGCTGATAAGAGGAAGAGTCATCACACAGCTGAGTGTTTCGTCGAGTCTTAGGATGTGTGCGCCTGATCATGTCACAGGGGGTGGGGAGGCCTGGATCAATAGAGGGTCCTTTGAAGGAGAGCGACCTCATACAATAAGGGTAGTAAATGATATCTCTCGGCTTAGGTAATGGCCTCGGACCTGTGTGGACAGTCGGACACGGGGTGAGGGGCCATCAATGGAGTGGTATTCATGCCGCGTGGACAATCCAGCGCAGAGGGGAGGTTGTTCAACAGAGGGGCATTCATGGGAGGGGAGGAGGTGTTGGTCAGGCGCTGGCATGACTCCCAAGGACAGGGTCATGCAGAAGGGTCATGCTCATAAGGAGGAGGGAGGGGGAGCCAGGGCGCGCGGAGGATGCTTGCTGGGTCACAGGGGCGCGCTGGCGATCGATCGTGGGCAGGGGGACCATGATATCTAAAATGGCTGCCGTGCACGTAGTACATAGGTGACCTAGAATGGCTGCCGTGCACGTAGTGCATAGGTGACAAGTTGGCGCAGATAATGTTCAGATCGCAAACTAAAATTCCACAGTCCTCCCTTTTAACATGTCTCGCCAACTTGTCAGTTTGGATTTATCCCCATAAGGCCACGTATTTCTACTTCATAGAGGGGGCTCATGTGCTCATTTCGGAAGTCCAAAGTCTTTGGGCACATACAGTTAGAAGCAAGGCCGAGCAAAGGTGGCAGACATTGGATACCTAAGCAACACCCACATAATATTACAATAGGTATCAGTACGAAGGAAAACAACTTCCAACCCCAATTTTTCAAAGTGTCCCAAAACCAGCTCCCAAGCGACCATCCTTCCTGCTCTTGGTGAACCTCTGAGGACAGTCTGTGGAGGTGTTCAATGGCTTTGTAGACTGAAGGCGAGTTGTCAGGCACGTAGGTGCAGCAGCTGGATCCGATGATGCGGCATGCTCCTCCTCGGTCGGCTAGGACCACGTCTAAGACAAGACGATTTTGGAGGGTCACGAGGCGGACCGCCTGAAGCTCCGCAGTATTGTTGGCGAGGATGCCAGCCGTGATATTGATCGTTGTTTCTACTGCCTGGGTCAGGTGTCGGATAGCACGGCTGTTAGCCATTGGGCCCCACAGAGGAACAAGTCCCTTTGCTGCATCCAGGAACTGTGCTCCAGTGGAGTCGGCTTGCCCAAGGTCGTCTGCACGCCTCTGCCGGTGGTGGTTGGCAGGGGCTACATATGTGGGTGGAAGAACGAAGGCAATATAACAGGTGCCCTTCCATCCTTTCGGGAGCCAGGTGTAAGCCTTGGTGCCACACACAAAGTACATATTCGGAGAAGCAACAAAAGAAGGGGGTTCAGCTGAGTCCAATGTTCTGGTGACTCGGCAGGCGCTGTAACCCACCAGCTGCGTTCCTTGGCCTTCTAGGCACACAAGGCCAGTGACATTGATCACGGACAGAGCCACAGTCAGGGTGGCGGTAGTTTGTTTCTGCAGATGAGAGAAGGTGGTTCTGGCTGGATTGTGGAGCACCTGTACTTCGACTCGTTCTTTGGCTGGAATGTCTTTGATGAAATTGGTGCCTGCGAGTGCTGGACACAGGGCAGCTGGAGTCTTTCCTGTTTTGTTCAGCCAGAACCCAGAGTAGAAGAGTGACACTGTCCGGCTGGAGGTGGCGTTGTCCCTGTGGCTCTCTTGCATGAGGATCAACCAGGCGAGGCAAGAGCCGTGAACTGAGAAGGGTGAAGGGATGAAGGGGATGGAGTGTCCAGTGGCATGTGGGAGCAACCCACAGATCCAACAGTTCGTAGCATTTGCAGCAAGGTTATGTTGGTGCAACAGTTGCACAAAGGAATTGTTCCAGAATTCCCTGCGCCTTTCTCGGAGCTGAGGCGACAGAGAGATTAGGTGACGCTCTTTCAGGGGTGTTGGCTGTGCAGTAGGTAGCAATGTCTCATGAGCCGGTGTGCTCTCTTCCAGAATCCAGAGGGAAGTCATGAGAAGGAGGCAGAAGAGGAAGACAATGAAGAGTGCAATTGTCTTCGATTTGTGCAGGTTGTCAGTCTTTGGATTCCTATACTGGGTATTTCCCGTTGCTTCCATCATCTTCTTATCTGGCGCTTCCATCATCTTCTTATTTGGCGCTTCCATCACCTTCAAGGGGCTCGGTAGTGGGCAGAACCACAGACTTTGTTTAGCTTCTCTCCCGGCAACCCTTGATTGTGTGTAGGTCACCGTTCTGAGATTTTAACTTAGTCCGTGGCCTACTTAGCCGAGACTCCCTCCTTTCGACGCAGGAAATACCCTTCTCTGGATGGCACAGTAGGATCAGAGAATTTTGCAAGTTCGAGTGCCCCAGTATCTGGATAACAGTCCAATATCGGTCGGTCTTTGGTCAGGAGCTCTTCTTGGGTGCTGACGTTTTCTGTCGTGGCCAGGTTTGCAGGGACCTTCCGACAATGATGCGCGTGCAGCCAGTGCTTCTTCCCCTCCACTCGGAGTGCTGTTCGGGTGGTGATCAGCACTTGCCAGGGGCCCGTCCACCGAGGTTCCAGACTCTTGGTTCGCTGGAAATTTCGTATCAATACAAAATTTCCCGGTTGGATGTCGTGACCGGGGCCCCTGGAAGCATCGGGGATGGCCTGCTGCACCTGTTGATGAATGACAGACAACGTTTTAGTCAACTTGCACAAATAATCAGATAGTAGGACGTCTGGGACGTCATGAATGGAGGTCGGTTTGGGAGCAGTCCAGAGGTTCATAGGCCGCCCAAACACGACCTCATAGGGGGTCAAATGGTGCTTGGTGGGAGTGGAGCGCATTGATAACAAAGCCAGTGGGAGGGCATCCGGCCAGTTAAGTCCAGTGGTGGCCACTATTTTTGCCAGTTTCAGCTTGAGTGTGGCATTGTGGCGTTCCACTAGACCAGCGGATTGGGGGTGGAAGACCGCATGGAATCGTTGCTTCACCCCCAACCCTTTCAGGATTAGCTGGATAACCTCAGCTATGAAGTGGGGGCCATTGTCACTCCATAAAATTCGGCAAAGGCCATAGCGAGGGAAGAATTCCTTCAGTAGTACTTTGGCAGTAGTCATGGCAGTGTTGTCACGGGTTGGATAGGCTTCTACCCATTTGCTGAAGGCACATACGATGACTAGTACATACTTCAGGCTTTGGCATCTCTCTAGTTGGATGTAATCCATCTGAAGGACCTCAAAGGGGTGATTGGGGGTCCCAAACCCTCCCCGGGGCACTACAGTTCCTTTCCCGGGGTTGTGTTGCAGACAGATGAGGCACTGCTGAACTAGGCGTCTGGCTGAGTCAGGGATTTTGTCATTGTGCCAGACTTTGGAAATGAGTTCGATCATGGGTGCAGATCCTATGTGTGCGGGGGAGTGAGCCATTGTCAGTATGGGGATCAGGTATGAGTCGGGCAGCAACCATTTGCTTGCATCCTTCGTTCGCCAACAGCCCTCCTCATCCTTCAAACCCATCCTTGCCCACTTAGTCAGTTCGTGAGGGGTGCTGGCCGATTGTATGTCTCTAATCATTATCCTTGTGTCACTCCATGTTTCTGCTTGTGACCTGGTCATGTACATGCGCGTCACCGTCCTATTCTCAGCTGTGGTTCGTGCAGTGACGTCGGCCAATGCATTCCCTTGCCCAACTAAGTCTGTCACCCTTTTGTGTGCTTGACATTTGATCACCGCTAGTCGTTTGGGGAGGAGAACTGCTTCAATCAGAGCGGAAACTAGATCTCCGTGGAGGATCGGGGTGCCGTGGGATGTCAGGAATCCCCTCTCCCTCCACAGGAGCCCAAAATGGTGGACCACTCCGAAGGCATACTGGCTGTCCGTATATACGTTCGTGGTGGTCCCTGCGGCTATGATGCATGCTCGAGTGAGGGCTATCAGCTCTGCTGCTTGGGCAGATCGTTGTGTGATGCAGGCTGTCTCAACTACTGTTCGGGCTGTCGTTACTGCATAGGCAGCTGAAGTGGTGCCATCTGGGAGTTTGATGCAAGAGCCGTCTACCCATAGCTCTCCATCGGGGTCGGGAAAAGCAGTGTCTCGGAGGTCAACCCTACTCCTAGTTTGTTCGTCCGTGAGGGTCACACAGTCGTGTATGGGAGGCACGTCGGGGTCATTTTCAGGCAGAGGCAGTAATGTGGCAGGATTCAAAGTCGTGCATCTCTTCAGTGTGATGTGGGGTGCAAGTAGAGTCAACTCGTACCCTGTCAGTCGTGCGCTAGTCAGGTGCTGGGTCTTTGTCTGATTCAAGAGGGTGTCGACTGCATGGGGTACTAGCACTGTGAGGGAGTTGGAAAGTACAATTCCCTCGCTCTGACGGATAGAGACAGCAGCGGCGGCTACTGCTCGAAGGCAGGCAGGCAAGGCTCTGGCTACAGGATCAAGAGTGGCGGAGAAGTAGGCACAAGGGCGCTGCTTAGGACCAATTGATTGAGTTAGGACAGACAATGCGCATCCCTCCCTTTCGTGGGTGAAGAGGGAGAAGGGTTTGGAGTAATCCGGCGTTCCGAGGACGGGCGCTGAGCAGAGCGCGTCCCGTAATTCCTTAAAGGAGGCTTGACACTCAGTGGTCCAAGGAAGCGGGGAGGGGACATCTTTGGTCAGTAGGGCAAGCAATGGTTTCACAATGAGGCTGTAATTAGGCAACCACTGTCTGCAAAAAGATGTCAGGCCAACCAAAGAGCGGACCTGCTTTTGTGTTTTCGGGATGGGGGTGTCTAGGATGGTTTGGATTCGGTCGGGTGTAAGTTTCCTCCCTTCTTTGGACAGAAGATGGCCTAGATAAGTCACCTGTGGCTGACAGAACTGTAACTTCTTTTTGGAGACTTTATGGCCATTCTCTGCAAGAAAGTGTAGGAGTTGAACGGTGGCTGTCGTTGCAAGCGGGGTGGTGTCAGCCGCCAAAAGGATATCATCGACATATTGGATCAACACCACTCCCTCTGGTAGCTGGAAGGCATCCAGCTGTCTTTTGAGGGCCTGGCTGTAGATGCTGGGACTTTCAGTGTACCCCTGGGGAGCTCTACAGAATCGGTACGAACGGGATTTTAAGGTGAAGCCGAACAGATAACGGCTATCTGGATGAATGGGGATAGAGAAAAACGCGTTCTTAAGGTCGATAACAGTGAAGGTGGTGGCAGTGGACGGGATGAGGGTCAGAATGGTGGTGATATCAGAGACCACAGGATATTGGGGTACAACCACTTTGTTAATCTCTCGCAGGTCGATGATGAAGCGGTACGCTTTCTCATCTCCTTCACCTTGCTTCTTAACAATAGGTAGGATTGGGCTGTTGCAGACGTTGCTAACCACCTCTTCAACCACTCCTGCATCTACCAGAGACTGAATGATCGCTACCAGTGCCTTCTCACCCTCTGGTGATATCCGATACTGCGGGAGTTTCGGGAGCATAGCGTCCTGTCGTACAGTTATGTGAATAGGATCAATCATCATTCGCCCCACATCAGAGTCATTTTTGGCCCACAGGTACGGGGGTAGGGTGTCAAGCAGGGACAGGTCAGCGTCAGTTACGGAGCACATGTGTCGTGGGGGAGGGGATCTGGGCATGCCTGGGTTGTCGTACAGGATGACTCGTATTCCATCTGGGGAACACCTAATGGTAGCTCGAAAATGTTTCAGTAAGTCAATACCCATAATGGCGTCAGGGGAGTTGGAGGAGAGTAGAAATGTCGCGTCAGTAGTGTTGTTTTCTAGGTCAAAGGTAATAGGTACGGACAGGGGGTTAGTGGAGGGCGTCCCATCGAAACCTATCGACGTTATGTGTGAGCCAGACAAGGGTGCCCTTGGAATCAGTCGTTTTGATAACACACTACGCGTCGCCCCAGTGTCTACCAAGAATGGAGACTCTGTACCCAAGACCTTAGCGGTGACATAAGGACCTTGCTGGTCAACACAGAGCTCGACTGGATCCCTCCCTTGCCCCTGGCAGTCCTATGCAAAGTCGGGGGCATGTTCACCTTCAGATAGCTGATATTGGTTCTGTCGGGGACGGTCAAATGTGTTCGGTCTTCCTGATCTGTCATTATTGGTGTCGTTGGGGCTCCCTCGTCCCTGTACTCTATTCCTCGGACCACCCGCCACATCCCTGGAATCCCTATTCCTATTCATTTCTAGCAGAACTGGACACTGGAATTTCCAATGGCCGAGCCCTTTGCAGAAGGCGCATTGGTCATTGCTGACGTCTCTACGTCCAGTGTGGGGTGCTAGGGTGTGATCTTTAGGAGGTAGATCTCTGGGGGTGGTTGATTGGTAGTTCCCCCTTTGGTGTTCCCGTCCAAGCGCTATACCTTGTATCTGGGCTATCATTACCCTTTCCTTTAAATCTTTCTTCTTTTTCTCGGACGCCCTATCATTCTCATTCTTTTGGTGTTCGTAATACTGAGCCATCTGAAGGATAGCTGCGGGTTTGGAGGCCCCCCAACTACTCTCGCTCGTCTGCAGTTTTTGGGAGACTTCTTGTGTTAGTCCCTTTACATAATTTTGCACAAACAGGTGCTGTCCGGTTGCGGTGGTCATGTCTTGGCCACTGTAGTCGGAGAACACTGTCTCAAATCGGGAGAAGTATTCTGACACATCTTCCTGGGGTTTCTGTCGACAGGCTGTGACTATCGACCAGTCTACTTTTCTTTCCGGGACCAGGGTTTTTAACTTCTGGACCAGTTTGTCTGGGAGTTCCAGTATGTCCTTCACTGGTTTACTCCCCGGCTCTCGCTGTCTATCTAGTTTACCGAGTTGGTCCCAGGTATGTCCAAACAGATCCGTGTGGTCGACCTTCCGGATTTGCTTCCACACATCAGCTGGCAGGCATAACCCAAAGAACAAGTCAATATCTGCTAAAGTCATTATTGTCGAACCCAAGGCTGTGCCTAATTCGGTATAAAATGCCGTCGGGTTCTTTCTTAAGTCGGGCAAGGTTTGCTTAAAGGTTAGGATGTCTTGCCGGTCCCATGGTTGGTAAACCCAATTGTACACAACCCTCCCCTTTGCATTTTCACTATTAACATCATCGCTCGTTCCCTGGCCCCGTGGCGGGATCCAGTAAGGAGCCGCTTCTCTGATAGGCATCATAGTATTGGCTACCTCTGCCGAGGTTGTTTCAGGGACCGTAACCTTGGCTTCTGGTTTCTGTTCCGTGAGGTGGCGGAGGACCTCAAGCATTTGCATGAAGAGCTCCGTCGCCTCACGTTCAGTCCCATCTCCAACATCAACCTTCCTATACAGTGTTGTTAGTTTAGCGGGACCCTTACTCTGATACCTATCTTCATACGCGTTCAGGGTGTGGTAGCTGAATCGCAAAATGAAATGCCGTCTGTGGCTGTCGGCGTGTGAATTATATACGCTCATTGTGTATTCTTCGCTCTCCCTTCGGTCTACCAATGTCTTTGCTATTTCGTTGATCCCATCCCGCTCATCTTTGCTTAACCTACTTAACCTGGCTGATGATTGTTTGCTAGCCTCGGGGTCGTCTGACGAAGTTGTTAATGTGGCTGGTGCGGAGGCCGTGAGGGCCGGTGCACTAGCACTAGGGTCACTTTCACTCACACTCGGGGCTTGCAGGTTTTGTTGGCTGGGAGCGTATGGAGGGGGCATGTAGATGATTGGGGGACCTAGCAGTAACTCATCGTTTGCCCGTTGTTTGGAGGGCAGTTCAGGGTAGAGCGCAGAGGGGGTCCTAACAGGACATTGGCCTGTTGACCCTGATTCTTGGTTTTGTGTAGTTTCTTTTCTTTCTTTTATTTCTTCTTCTAGTTGTTTTGCGGCTAGGTGGGCTGCCTTTCGTAGTTCTTTCCCTACTTTTGCTTCTTCTCTTTTCTTTTGTTGTTCCGTTTCTTTGCGCCACATGCCGATACTGTCGAGCATAGTGGGCGTGGTCTTATTCTTCTGGAGCGCTATTTCTAATGTTTTTATTTTATTTTCGTTAAAGGAACCTATCAGTGGCCACTGACTTTCAGGGTTCTTTTTCGTATATTTATGCCATAGTCTAGTGTAAGCTATAGCGACTAGTCCATACTTAGTGAACATGTCCTTATTAGGGGTGCCCTCCAGTGGAGCTGGATGGTTCATCTCTAATAAGCGGTCCGGGCTAAACAGGCTACCAACCAGTGGGGAGAAGATAGGCATGACGGTTTACACCGGGGACAAAAGTCTGCACTACCTATCTTATCACAGCGGGCAAAGACTAGGCAGAATATTTCTATTCTCCGTTGTTTGGCGGCGGTGAATACCTCAAACGAACCAATACCGAATAATCGGCCAATCAAACAATTCAGTGGGGAGAATAAGTGGGCACGAAAAGTTATCGCTACCCACTCTTTCTCTACCTGCAAAGAGAGACCTTGTTCTTCCCTGTTTGCGGATAAAGAATCTCCAGACAATAATCCACGAACGACAGTTCGGGAAACAGTGGGGGAGGAAGATAGGCACGGCAGATTACAATGGGGACAAAAGTCTACGTTACCTATCCTTCACTGTTTGCAAAGAGAGAGCCTGTTTGTTTTTCCCCGTTTGCAGACAGCGAATCTCCAGAGGTTTCAACAAATCGTAATACTAGTATTATCAAAACAAAAACAATTTTCCTCAATTCGTCGTGTTTACACGACCTTACCCGGACCGCATGGACGGTTTCCTGTCCTCTGGATCCAGCGCCCGATCGTCCTCTCTTCTTCGTGATGCCCGTGGCACTCCTGATGGTTCCCAGTCAGGACCGTGGATCACTCGAGAGAGGTCTGTTCAGAACTAGTGAAGGTCGGATGATCGGCTGTCAGACGAGGGTCTATCGGACACGAGCTCTTCCCGATCGTTGCAGTCGTTCACTCTGTCATCGGGACCTCTCCCACTGGATCCATGTGTCGCTGATGGGCCCCACGCTTTGGGACGCCAAATTGTAGAAAAAGGTAGGGCTAGGACCTTTCTCAAGATTTGCCCGGCGCTAACCGCCCTTGTACCATTCAAATTTACCAAGCAATGAGGCAGGCGCCGGAGACCAGAAGGCAGGAAACAGAAGTTTATTCCGACGGAGCAGAACACATCAGATCAGACAACAAGGTATCGTCTCGAGGTGCTCTAACAGCCTCTCGGAGGCCTGGCCTCTTATACACTGGTTTATGGCATGTGACCTTCCTTTATTACAATCACAACTTTGTAAGGCAAGGAAAAGACATCCCCGTAATCCTCGTGTTAATCCCACCCCCATATACCTTCACAATAGAGGTCCTCAACCTGCTGATAAGAGGAAGAGTCATCACACAGCTGAGTGTTTCGTCGAGTCTTAGGATGTGTGCGCCTGATCATGTCACAGGGGGTGGGGAGGCCTGGATCAATAGAGGGTCCTTTGAAGGAGAGCGACCTCATACAATAAGGGTAGTAAATGATATCTCTCGGCTTAGGCAATGGCCTCGGACCTGTGTGGACAGTCGGACACGGGGTGAGGGGCCATCAATGGAGTGGTATTCATGCCGCGTGGACAATCCAGCGCAGAGGGGAGGTTGTTCAACAGAGGGGCATTCATGGGAGGGGAGGAGGTGTTGGTCAGGCGCTGGCATGACTCCCAAGGACAGGGTCATGCAGAAGGGTCATGCTCATAAGGAGGAGGGAGGGGGAGCCAGGGCGCGCGGAGGATGCTTGCTGGGTCACAGGGGCGCGCTGGCGATCGATCGTGGGCAGGGGGACCATGATATCTAAAATGGCTGCCGTGCACGTAGTACATAGGTGACCTAGAATGGCTGCCGTGCACGTAGTGCATAGGTGACAAGTTGGCGCAGATAATGTTCAGATCGCAAACTAAAATTCCACAAGACACCGGCGCTCCTCCTTACTTGCCCTCATGCACCCCCCATCCATCGCAGCGATGGTTGCTCCTTCTCCTACATTGCTGCCAAGACCTGGAACGGCCTACCCCTCCAGCTGTGTACAGCCTCCTCACTGCCAGACTTCAGAAAGAGACTCAAGACCTGGCTCTTTGACGGAGGCACAGCACCCAGATACCCGGAGGGGTGACAGTGTTTTACAAATGCTGATTAGATGTCTGACCTGCCTATCGTAGACTCTCTAATTTCCCATCTGAAATCCATATCGTGCAGTGTCACATTGTTTACAAAATGACATTTGTAGGTGTCCTTAGAAATTATGCTCCACCTAAAAGAAGAGTCAAAGATGATGACTTTAGGGACTTCCTCAATTTTCACCATCTCAGTGGGATCATCAGACATTTATACTCGCATTAAAGAACCACCTCCTCACATACTTCTCTCTCTCCCACACTCACCCTTGGTGCCTTTAGCGGCGCTCTGGCAACACTTTACAAAATAGTCTTTCCACCTACGCTCATTACACAGAGTTACGGCAGCAGGAGAATCCTCATAATTGGCCATTTGGCCAACTTGCCCACACCAATAGCACTGCACTTTAAATCTAATCAGTACTTTATTATCTGATTTACCCGTGTTCTCTCTGCCCAGTTCATTCATACAAAGAAAAACCAAAGGGGTTGATGGACTGAGCGTTGACAATACAAACACTCACCCCCAGTCAAATGAAGTGGGTTTAATCCATCACCGTTCTTTAGCTCACTCCGCCACCCCAGTTCAGACATGGCCATATGCAAATCAGTCTTGACCCTGTGCCTCATGGGAACAGTCCAGCCCGAACTGCCAAGCCATGTCTTCCCTGGACCGGAATCAAGCTTTCCAGGACCGGTTTCTGGCATTACAGCCGTCTTCAGCCAGGATAGCTTGATTCCAGTGGCAAAGTGAGCAAGGGATTCACGTCTGAGCATACCCTGCCAACTTAGGGCGAACAAGGCAGACCAAAGGGGATGATGGACGCAGTGTTGACAATACAAACACTCACCCCCAGTCGACTGATCTGGGTTTAATCCATCACCGTTCTTTTGCTCTTTAAGATCTTGTTCACACCAGATTTCACACAAATTGATCCACAATATTGTCTTCTCTCAGTTCCCTGAATTTACTGGCAGCTGCGGGCTTCTGCAGCTCTGTTATTAACCCCTTCACAGTTTCATTGTCTCTTTGTACCCTGCACCAAAATGGTTCCTCTCAAGGAAAGTACTGTCTCAAGGTAGATGGTGCAAAACTGATTTTATTGCAACCTTATATTCATTAAGCTCATGTCCCCCCTCTTGGTTCAATTATGACAGTTACTCACCGACTTCCTGCCCTTGTACCTCTACCTGTGCATTAGGAAAGTCGGTTCCTTCTCTGCGCCCAAGTTCACCGCACACACAGGCGCTTAACTCTGGAAGACTTTCTTCTACTTTATCCACCTCAATGAAGGGCCACCAGGGTAGACCCAAAGAATTTAAGGACTAGTAACTTTTTGCATGAGATTCTCCAATGTGAATGTTTGAGAGAATGCAAAAAATAATTAACCCCAAAATATTTCGTCAAAATTCTAGGAAATCAATCATTCCAGCATGAACGTGCCTTAAAACTCCATAGGATAGGAAGCATTTCGTGGGACCTAATTTTCCACCCTTGGTAAAGAGCGCATGTTTCAACCCATCTGTACAATAATGAGAAAAGCAACAGATCCCCAATAATGATGGGACAAATAAACCTCATGTGATGTACCGTGGAGAAGTGTGGCTCAATGGTTAGAGTGGCAGACCTTGATGCAGAGCTCTGGCCTGGGACCAGGGTTCGATTCCCACCTCGGCGGGTCTCGGGCTCAAAAATTCCTCGGACCTGATATTCTCGCCTCAGTGCCTATTCCAATCATGGGTCCCACGCTGCAACTCTGGGCAATAGCTTGCTTAATCTCCACAACGGCCCCAACAGCGCTAGGATGCCTGGCTTCACCCTAGGGGTGCCCAGGAGTGGACACTTCACAGGGAAAGCCAGGAAGGGTTCCACAGCAGTATGAGTAATAGCGCCACGAAACCGCTTGGTAGCAGTGCGCTCTACAAATACTTTACATTTACATTTACATTTACCTCTCACCGCAAAAACTTGAACAAGCAGAATGTTAGAAACCCCAAATAATGTCATGAAAAGAGTACCTGGAGTGGTGGGCCTATCCCCGTAGGGCTTGGCAGGCTGGAAGTTGAGCTGAACCTGTGTGCCTCTCCCTGCTGCTGAGGACAAGTCCGGTGTGCACAACTGCCCTAAATCTGATGACCGTCCCCTGCTAACAACTTTTTTTATTACACTTGCGGAAACCCCTCTTGTCTTCTTCTGTTTGGTTAAAAGCTCCTATTTTCAAAGGTGGTGCCCACACAGACATCAACTTCGCCTATTGCTTCCTTAGTCCCTCCATGGGTCCTGCTAGCAGTGGCGGTCGCCACATACAAAAAGTGGAGGAGGGGATACGGGGGGATCGCGGGAGTGGCGTGTGTAGGAGGGACGAGGGACTTTAATGATAATTAAAATGTTTTTAAAAAGTTTAACTTACCTACTGCCGGCCACCTCCCATGTTGCACCTCGGGTCTGGGTCCTCCCTGTCCCAGCAGCCTGTTTGAGATTGGCTTCAGTGGGCTGAGAAGACGCTCCGCTCAGGTCAGGGAGTCTGTGGGGTTTTTCTGACCTGGATGTTCAATACAGCTGTGGTAGAGGAGCCTAAGTGCGAATGTGTGTTTTGGTCGGCCTGATACCGCAGGCCAAACACACATACTCTTTTACAGAGTGCCCTTAGCACTCCTCCTCCCCCCTCCCATGCCCCGGCCCTGCCCCTCCCCACACATGTTGGCTGAGCCAGCTGCTTAAAAATAAACGATAAAGGAATATAATTGTATTTTTTTGCTGCTGGCTTTGAGTCAGTGGGGCGACGCTCCTCCGCCATTGCAGAGGAGCCGGCCCTAGTACTGGGTCATAACCTAACCTTGCTTTCTCCATGGAGGCGGGTGCTTATTTGATCTGCATCTCCTCAATGAGGCGCAGGGCTCTGAAGGTGTTCACCCTCATCAGCACTTCAGCAGAGCTGTGCCCATTGGGCCTAGATCTACGCTCCGCTTGGAACGCATATGCATTCCACCGCAGGACACCAGGCGATAACCTCTTGAAACACCTTAAAATTCAGCAACAGTGCTCAGGAGGAGAGGTGACATATGCAGGCGTACATGCCAACTTCCACAGGTCTCTCCCTCTCCAAAAGGAGTTACAGGAGAGGAAACATTATACAGTGCGGAGTGTCCACACTGGAATCGTCTTAGTGCCCACATCGTCATTTGCTCCCACCCAGCATCATGCACATCTTGCCCCAAGGAATAATACACTGGACACGTATTTATGGGTAAGAACTGCTTCAGGTTTATTTTCATACAAGAAGCGTATGACGTTTTGGTGGGTCATCTTACGGGCGAACCAAGGCAGGCAGCCCCTCGCTGTCCCGCCTGCCTAACGAGCCAGCCAGCACGGTGAGTCGATGCTCGGACGGTGCAGCACCTTGTCAATCATATCTATACTCCCGCCCCCCCTTTCAGGACGGAGCGGTATGGCACACCCCCGGTTGGATCAGGCCCCCTGACCAGCCCGAAGGACTAACGGGGTGCCGTCGCGGTTTCCTGGAACCTCCTGCGGCTCCGGGTCCTTGGCCCAGGCACCCTTACTGTGCCAGGCAGAGGTACCCTTACTGTACCAGTCTGCCGCAGAGGTACCCTTACTGTACCCGTCTGCCTCCAGATCGCTCTGTAACTCCGCCTGCAACACAAAAGACAACATTAAAACATTCCATCACCTCGCGCCGCATGTCAAGCCGCTGGGTAAGAGGATAGGGTGGGTGCAGCGCTCAGGCAGGCGGACACTGAAGAAAGAGGCAGAGCCAGGGGCGGCTGGGGCTTAAGTATCGGGCACTCTCCCACCCCCAACAGGTAAGCCCTCCCCTGGCCACGTGACCTGGCGACCTAGGGGAGGGGCAGGGAGCCCTGCATGCCTCCCCTCCACACACCGTAACAGGCGGGGAGCTGCGACGAATGGCTGCCCTGCCAATGTCCCCCTGCGTGGGATGCGGGCAGCGGCATAGTTCCCACACCGTCATTCGCTCCCACCCAACATCATGCACATCTTGCCCAAGGAATAATACACTGGACACGTATTTATGGGTAATAACTGCTGGAAGGTTTATTTTCATACAACAAGCGTATGACGTTTTGGTGGGTCATCTTACGGGCGATACAAGGAAGCCAGCCCCTCGCTGTCCCGCCTGCCTAACGAGCCAGCCAGCACGGTGAGTCGATGCTCAGACGGTGCAGCACCTTGTCAATCATATCTATACTCCCGCCCCCCTTTCAGGGCGGAGCGGTATGGCACAACCCCGGTCGGTTCAGGCCCCCCGACCGCCCGAAGGTCTAACGGGGTGCCATTGCGGTTTCCCGGAACCTCCTACGGCTCCGGGTCCTTGGCCCAGGCACCCTTACTGTGCCAGGCAGAGGTACCCTTACTGTACCAGTCTGCCGCAGAGGTACCCTTACTGTACCTGTCTGCCTCCAGATCGCCCTGTAACTCCACCACAGCTCTGGAGGAGGCCACCGTCGATGACAGAGCCCCCCCGACTAGTTAGTTACTGACATCCTGCAGCTGCTAGTGCTTCTTGCATATCCAATAGGAACATATCCATTCCTAATCTTGACAAGTGCAGCCCGTCTTTATCATAGTACCCTTCCGTCTTCTCTTGTATTAGTGCATGCCTAATGAAACCAAGGCCTCTCCTGTCCATGAATTTTTGCATGGACCTGTTGACCCTCCTGCGGGAATGCTCAACTGCTAGAGGGGATCTCGCCCCCTTCCATTCTCTGCGAGGAACAATCTCAGACCACCATAACTCGCACGCCCCCATTGTGTTGCTTTTTGCCACAATGTCTGTAGGAGAGTAGGGTCTGCTATCCTATGGTCACCCCAATTTTTGCTTTTTGCTTCACTGGTTTTCGACTTACTGAGGCTGTGGGCCTGCTAATCAGACCCCCAGCCTGCTGTTCTCTCTCTAAATTCATAATACATGTGCTATAGGTACATACCACAATTGGAAATGGACTCCTTGTCAGCCCCTGTACCATGCACTATAGGTGCCCAGGGCATAGGTGCCACCAAGGCCTACCAGGGGCTGAAGCATAGCTTTTGCCACCCCTGGCTGGTTCTTAAATTGACACAACTGGCTGATCACTCAGCTGGGGCAAGTGGGTGTAATCACCCCTTGCTTAGATATAGTATACCTATATCTAAACCTATATCTGGACACATATATAGCCTGTAAGCCACTCCTATGGAAGGCCTCATCAATCCTGGAGGCAGAGTGCGTGGTTTTATGTGAGATGGTGCTCTGGCAT
The DNA here is from genome assembly GCF_964263255.1 of Lissotriton vulgaris. Classification (NCBI taxonomy): domain Eukaryota; kingdom Metazoa; phylum Chordata; class Amphibia; order Caudata; family Salamandridae; genus Lissotriton; species Lissotriton vulgaris. The sequence continues at coordinate 175,197 of NW_028242234.1, read as the reverse complement.
GAGCTGAGCCTGTCTGCAGCTGTCGGGAACAACTCCCTAAGCTGATCCGGGATAATGCCATACCATATACTCTTAAGCGCATTATAATCCTCGCGGTTATATAGCAACTTTGGTTTGGCTTTATCAAAACATGTCGTGTAAGGTGTCATACGAATTGGAATACTATCCCCTCGCCAGTTCTGGCGACGGGGATAGCATTCCACCCTTCTAGAGGGAGAAGACATGTTACTTTACTGAAACGCGGTTGATTTAAAATGAGCCTCAGATCCACAAAATGGATGCCCCTGCCACAGACACGGGTCTGACCTCCTGCTGCTGACCGAAACCCGGCAGAGGAGGCCTGGACAAAGAGTTTCCTGTCACAGGGCGGTGTCAAACCACCCCAGACAGGAGATAGTGGATTGGAGTAGGGAGGTTTCAATGAAACCAGACACTGCCTGGGGAGCACAAGGCTGCCCCTTGCAGGATCCGGCCAAACCGGTTCTGGGGCCTCCCAGCCCCTGTCCCAGCGCGGCCAGGATCAAAGGAGAGGGGTGTAACCACCCCCTTCCTGGGTCCCACCCATAGGAGGGGACCTAGCAGGATGTCCAACCCCCTAGATTCGAATAAGAGGGGGAGCAGTCCCAACGGACCTCAGATCATCCTGAAGAAACATAAGACACGAAATCTGGACCCTTCGACTTTCTACACGACGTGAGAAGACTGAAGAATCTCCCTTGTGGTCAAGGAGTGACCACCCTGTGCAAACAGGCACCATCCAGCCCTCGACCCTTGCTTTGTTGCAGTTCCCGCCGGAACTCGAGCGACAGAGATCGACGAGATCAAGCTTGCCTGCCTTCTACCTGCCCGATCCACAGTCCCTGCAGAGCTGAGACCCGTGGAGGCGACCGGAAGCGTGGGGCACGCCATCTTGAAAAGGCCACGAGACGCTGACCGTGCGGCCCACGAGTGACCCTCGAAGCTGTACACCGGGGTTTGAGAAGCCCCAGCCCCGAGCTCCACTTGCACCAAAGCTCACCCCTCCACACTCGACGAGTGCTGCGTGGGGCCCTTCTGCTTGTGTGCGCTCGACGCGTTGGCCCGGTCACTTGCCAGCTGGCTTGTGGCCCCTGTGCCGACGAACTTCGAAATCCGACTTGCTTTTCTGGTTGCTCCAGATCTGCACCAGCTCCTGTAAAAAGGAGCACCCACTCTGACCCTCCTGGTTCGAGTGATAAGCAATCTCCCGGTTCCGCGTGGATTGCTTTTGCCAAGTGCTGTTTGCTACAATCTTCAAGCCGACGGTGCTGACGGCGAGAGCCTACGTGGGACAGATCGTGACCCGCTCCTGGACGTCGCAGATGCCCCAGAGCCCACGTGACAGCGGAGAGAAGCCTATCGACAACTGCCTGATTGCGCCCGACATTGCCTGGTTCCGTCCTGGTTCCACCCTGGTCACTGCTGAGTGACCCAGACTCTGTCCCCTCTGCTTTCAGGTACTTTTCTACATCGATCCACCCTTGGATCGCACCGGACACTTCTGCTTCACAGCGCCTGCAGCTGCAACAGCTCCAAGCACCAAGAACCTGCGTGACAGAACCCGACGCCACTTCGACCCTGTGCACCCACGGCCTGTGGGTGAGGTAACTTTGCAACGCCGGTGTCTTTACACTGGTACACACCTCTAGGGTCTGTGTCTAAAGTTTTGTGTTCCTAGGTTCAGCGGAAGTATCTTTTTATTCACTTTAATTGACTTTTACGCACCATTGACAGTGCATTGGTGCGCGCTGCACTTTCCGTGCTGCACCCGTCTCCTGTGGGCTACTCCCGACTTCTTCATTGCTTGTCCTGACTGCTCCCAGCGAATCTCTAGGCCCTAGGCCTAACCATTGTTCGTAAAGTGTTACTTATACCACTTTTTTGATATATGGTCTGAGTGGCCACCCGCCCTCATCCATAAACGTGCAACTTTATATGTGTAACAGTGCTTTTGATTTAACGCTTGTGCCCCTTTCCTCATAAAGAGTACTGGGGAGTAATTTAGAAATAAATACATATATTTTTATAATATATACTTGTGTGGTGTCCTTTCATTTGATTACAGGATTGTATGTGGTAAAACAGCTCGCTTAACACGACCTCTTAAGTTAAGCCTTTAAGGCTGCTTAGTCCATGCTACCACTAGGATAGCTTGTCTACAAGGTTGACTTACAACCTGACATCTTTGGGGTTTGTTTGGACTGATACCCAGTGGTTCCAGAATTGGAAACACTACATATCAGGCCAACTTCTCACATTGGTGTGCAGCGGTGCGGATTTGAGCTTGCTGTTTGTTTTACCATTGCAATCTTTATCAAATTGAAAGATCACATCAAGTACCTCTAGGTACATATAAATCAAAAGCTTAGCATATTAAGTTCTACTGAACTTAGTAGTTGTAGATTAAAGGGATTAGCACACCCTGACTACAACTCACTAGCAAGGTACAGTAGGAAACCACTTAGTGTAGGTAAGTGCACCACTTACACCTCACTAGCAGTCATGTCTGATACAGGTAGAGCCTCAGGCTCTGCTCCTGTAGAAGTTGATCCTATAGGGACAACATCCAGATATGACAACCTTAGCCACAAAGACCTGAGTGCCTTGTGCACAGCCAGGGGGCTAAAAAAGGGCAGAGGCCCTACCATTCCTTCCCTAATAGCTCTCCTAGAAAAGGATGATCTAGATAAGGTGAGTCAGGCTCCCTTAGATTCAGGTGAAGGGATAAACTCCCCTGAGAATGAGAATCTTCCAGAAGAAGAGGAGGAGGAAGAGGAAGAGGAAGGCTCTGATGTAGAAGAGCCTGAAGATCAGGATCAGCAGGGAAACCAGGTACAGGTTGCCAGGCTTAACCAGGCCAACTTGGACCTACATGGGAATGGAGAGGGCCAGCACCACTCCAGATCTCATAACCAAATTCTCCCAGGTAATAGAAGGGAGAGATCTCTGTCAAGGGACTCTCACCTTTCTAGTGCCTCAAGAGAATCTCAAAGAGGAATGACTTCCTCCCAGAGAAAAGAGCATAGGGCCAGGATGAGGGCTGTCCAACTCCAGATAGAGAGGGAGGAGGTAGCTCTGGCTCAAGCTAAACTGACCTTAGCTCAAGCTAAACTTACCTTGGCTAGGGAACAGAAAATAAGTGGCTTAGATGCCACTGGTGGCAGCAAAGTTCCTAAAGAAAAAGACAGGGCCTATGACAATAGAAACCTGACAAAAATTGTGCCCCCCTACAAGGAAGGGGATGATATCCACAAATGGATGACTGCTCTTGAGAGGGCCTGCATGGTACAGCAGGTCCCTGAGGATCAGTGGGCAGCAATTTTATGGTACTCCTTTTCTGAGAAAGGGAGGGACAGGCTCCTCACTGTTAGACCTGAGGATGCCAAAAACTACTCTGTTCTGAAGAGTGCTCTTATTGAAGGGTTTGGCCTAACCACTGAGCAATACAGGTTGTTGTTCAGAGACACCCAAAAAGCACAGACTCAGGACTGGACTGATTTTGTAGATTGTGCCACTAAGGCTCTGGAGGGTTGGCTGCAGGGAAGTAAAGTTTCAGACTATACAGGATTGTACAATCTTATGATGAGAGAACAGATCCTTAATAACTGTCAGAACCAGCTGTTGCATCAATACCTTGTTGACTCTGATTTGACCTCTCCCCAAGAATTGGGAAAGAAGGCAGACAAATGGGTCAGAACAAGGATTAAGCAGAAAAACCAGAACCAAGGTGACCAGAAGAAAACAGACCAGAAGGGTGGGAATCAGAAAGATAAAGAAAAGGACCAGAAGTCTTCAGGCCCCCAAACTAGCAATAAGGAGGGGGGTTCCCAAAATGGAAACAAGAAAAAGAAGAACGATGGCCCAAAGAAACCTTGGTGTAATACCTGCAAATCAGTTTCACACTGGGGCAGTGAATGCACTAAGAAAAATCCAGTCCCCACCACTGCAGCTCCTAAAGCAACTGCACCCCCTAGTACAGTCAGCAGTGGTGGTACACAGCCAAAGGGTTTAGTAGGGTTGACCCTGGGTACTGAGGTGGAATCTGGCCTAGTCAGAATCCCCACACAGGCAGTTCTCCTATATGATGTGGACATATCTTTGCCCACTGCAGTAAGCCCCAGTAACCTGGGCAAATATAGGCAGACTCCCTTAATTAATGAGAAACTGGCTCAGGCCTACAGGGACACTTGTGCCAGTGTCACAATGGTGGCACCTGGCTTTGTGGACCCTGGACAAATTGTACTAGGTGAAAGTTACCTAGTGACCAATGCAAGCAACTCCACTACTTCCCATAGTGTGGCTGTTGTGAACTTCTCCTGGGGAGGGGTAGATGGCCTAAAGAAAGTTGTTGTGAGTGCAGACCTCCCAGTAGACTGTCTGTTAGGCAATGATCTTGAAAGCTCAGTTTGGTCAGAAGTGGAGTACAGGACTCATGCAGAAATGCTAGGGATTTCAGCTCATGTCCTTGCAGTGACAAGGTCTCAGGCTAAGAAGTGCCTTCCTGAACCAGTGGTGGATCTTGAAACAATAGACCAACCACAACCCAAGAGAAGGAGCAAGAGGGTTAAGGCTGTGCCTTCCCACTTGCCCCAGGTTGAGGATCAGGTTTCACAGGAAACTGATTCTGCAGTCCAAGAGGAGACTGTCTCTGAGGAGCTTGAACCTGATCAGGTTGAGTTTCTGGGGACAGGGGGACCCTCAAGGGCAGACCTGGGGCAGGCCCAATTAGATTGCCCTTCACTTGAACCCCTCAGACAGCAAGCTGCTGCTGAGGCTGCAGGGAATGCTCAAGGTACCCATAAAGTGTATTGGGATGAAGGACTCCTTTATTCAGAGGCTAGAGACCCCAAGCCTGGCACAACCAGGAGGTTGGTTATACCTTTGAAGTTTAGGGGCTTCCTTCTTACCTTGGCCCATGATATTCCCCTTGCAGGACACCTAGGCCAGAATAAGACTTGGGACAGGCTTGTTCCACACTTTCACTGGCCTCACATGTCAGAAAATGTCAAGGAGTTTTGTCGCTCCTGTGTCACTTGCCAAGCCAGTGGTAAGTCAGGTGGCACAACAAAGGCCCCCCTGATACCACTACCTGTGGTGGGGGTACCCTTTGAAAGAGTTGGAATAGACATTGTGGGTCCCATGGATCCTCAAACAGCATCTGGGCACAGATTTATACTGGTGGTAGTGGATCATGCCACCAGGTACCCAGAAGCAATTCCCCTGAGGACCACCACAGCTCCTGTGGTGGCAAAAGCCCTCATTGCAGTTTTCTCAAGAGTGGGCTTTCCAAAGGAGGTTCTTTCAGACAGAGGTACTAACTTCATGTCTGGATACTTAAAAGCAATGTGGAAAGAGTGTGGAGTAAACTATAAGTTTACCACACCCTACCATCCACAGTGCAATGGGCTTGTGGAAAGGTTCAACAAGACCCTAAAGGGAATGATAAAAGGTTTACCAGAGAAGCTTAGGCGGAAATGGGACATCCTTTTACCCTGCTTGCTCTTTGCTTACAGAGAGGTCCCACAGAAGGGGGTTGGCTACAGCCCTTTTGAACTTTTGTTTGGCCACCCTGTAAGAGGTCCATTGAGTTTGGTGAAGGAAGGATGGGAGTTACCTCTCAAAAAGCCTAAACTAGACATTGTGGATTATGTACTTGGTCTCCGCTCCAGGATGGCTGAATACATGGAGAGAGCATCCAAAAACCTTGAGGCCAGTCAGGAATTACAGAAAGCCTGGCATGACCAAAAGGCTGTTCTGGTTGAGTACCAGCCAGGGCAGAAGGTGTGGGTGTTGGACCCAGTGGGGCCAGCAGCTCTCCAGGACCAATGGACTGGACCCTACCCTATCATTGAAAAGAAGGGAGAAGTCACCTACCTGGTTGACTTTGGCACCCCTAGGAGCCCCCACAGGGTGCTCCATGTCAATCGTTTGAAAGCATTTGTTGACAGGGAGGACATGAGTCTCCTCATGGCCACGGATGGGGAACAGGAGGAAGAGAGTGACCCTCTCCCAGACCTGCTTTCCCAGAACCCTGATGATGGTTCAGTTGATGGAGTAGCCTTGGCAGGCAGCCTCACTGAGCAGCAACAGGTGGACTGCAGACAGGTGTTGCAGGCCCACAGACATTTGTTTTCACTCACACCCAGTCAGACTAACTGGTGCACCCATGAGGTGGATACTGGTGACAATCTGCCTGTGAAGAATAAGATCTACAGGCAACCTGACCATGTCAGGGATTGTATAAAGGCTGAGGTGCAAAAGATGTTGGAGCTTGGAGTGATTGAGCCATCAGAGAGCCCATGGGCTAGCCCAGTGGTCCTTGTGCCAAAACCTCATACCAAAGATGGGAAGAGAGAAATGAGGTTTTGTGTGGACTACAGAGGTCTCAATGCTGTCACTAGGACAGATGCTCATCCCATTCCAAGAGCAGATGAGCTCATTGATAAATTGGCTTCTGCCAAGTTTCTGAGCACATTTGATTTGACAGCTGGCTACTGGCAAATCAGACTAGCTGAAGAGTCAAAAGCCAAAACAGCATTCTCTACCCCTAGTGGACATTATCAGTTTGTGGTAATGCCCTTTGGTTTGAAGAATGCACCTGCCACTTTCCAAAGGTTGGTGAACCAAGTCCTTGCTGGGTTGGATGACTTTTGCGCAGCATATCTAGATGATATTGCTGTCTTTAGCTCCACCTGGGAGGATCACCTGATCCACCTGAAGAAGGTTCTGGAGGCCCTGCAAAAGGCAGGCCTGACTATCAAGGCTACTAAGTGCCAGATAGGGCAGAGCAAGGTTGTGTACTTGGGCCACCTAGTAGGTGGGGGTCAAGTTCAGCCACTGGAGAGCAAGATCCAGACCATACAGGACTGGACTCCTCCAACTACCCAGACACAAGTCAGAGCCTTCTTGGGCCTGACTGGGTATTACAGAAAATTTGTAAAGAACTATGGGTCCATTGTGACACCATTGAATGACTTGACATCCAAGAAGATGCCCAAAAAGGTTCAGTGGACAGTTAGCTGTCAAAAGGCATTTGATGACCTGAAGAAGGCCATGTGCTCTGCACCTATCCTGAAGAGTCCTGACTACTCCAAACAGTTCATTGTACAGACAGATGCTTCTGAGTTGGGGGTGGGAGCTGTGCTTTCACAACTTAATCAAGATGGTCAAGACCAGCCCATTGCTTTTATTAGCAGAAGGCTGACCCCCAGGGAGAAACGTTGGTCAGCTATTGAGAGGGAGGCCTTTGCTGTGGTTTGGGCCCTGAAGAAGTTGAGGCCATACTTGTTTGGTACTCACTTCCTAATTCAGACAGACCATAAGCCCCTCTTGTGGCTAAATCAGATGAAGGGTGAAAATCCCAAACTGCTCAGGTGGTCCATTTCCCTACAGGGGATGGACTTTACAGTGGAGCACCGCCCAGGGACTGACCATGGTAATGCAGATGGTCTCTCCAGGTACTTCCACTTAGAACATGAAGACTTATCTGGTCAAGGTTAAGTTTAATGTCCCTGCGTTTGGGGGGGGGTTATGTAGGAGAGTAGGGTCTGCTATCCTATGGTCACCCCAATTTTTGCTTTTTGCTTCACTGGTTTTCGACTTACTGAGGCTGTGGGCCTGCTAATCAGACCCCCAGCCTGCTGTTCTCTCTCTAAATTCATAATACATGTGCTATAGGTACATACCACAATTGGAAATGGACTCCTTGTCAGCCCCTGTACCATGCACTATAGGTGCCCAGGGCATAGGTGCCACCAAGGCCTACCAGGGGCTGAAGCATAGCTTTTGCCACCCCTGGCTGGTTCTTAAATTGACACAACTGGCTGATCACTCAGCTGGGGCAAGTGGGTGTAATCACCCCTTGCTTAGATATAGTATACCTATATCTAAACCTATATCTGGACACATATATAGCCTGTAAGCCACTCCTATGGAAGGCCTCATCAATCCTGGAGGCAGAGTGCGTGGTTTTATGTGAGATGGTGCTCTGGCATGAGCTGAGCCTGTCTGCAGCTGTCGGGAACAACTCCCTAAGCTGATCCGGGATAATGCCATACCATATACTCTTAAGCGCATTATAATCCTCGCGGTTATATAGCAACTTTGGTTTGGCTTTATCAAAACATGTCGTGTAAGGTGTCATACGAATTGGAATACTATCCCCTCGCCAGTTCTGGCGACGGGGATAGCATTCCACCCTTCTAGAGGGAGAAGACATGTTACTTTACTGAAACGCGGTTGATTTAAAATGAGCCTCAGATCCACAAAATGGATGCCCCTGCCACAGACACGGGTCTGACCTCCTGCTGCTGACCGAAACCCGGCAGAGGAGGCCTGGACAAAGAGTTTCCTGTCACAGGGCGGTGTCAAACCACCCCAGACAGGAGATAGTGGATTGGAGTAGGGAGGTTTCAATGAAACCAGACACTGCCTGGGGAGCACAAGGCTGCCCCTTGCAGGATCCGGCCAAACCGGTTCTGGGGCCTCCCAGCCCCTGTCCCAGTGCGGCCAGGATCAAAGGAGAGGGGTGTAACCACCCCCTTCCTGGGTCCCACCCATAGGAGGGGACCTAGCAGGATGTCCAACCCCCTAGATTCGAATAAGAGGGGGAGCAGTCCCAACGGACCTCAGATCATCCTGAAGAAACATAAGACACGAAATCTGGACCCTTCGACTTTCTACACGACGTGAGAAGACTGAAGAATCTCCCTTGTGGTCAAGGAGTGACCACCCTGTGCAAACAGGCACCATCCAGCCCTCGACCCTTGCTTTGTTGCAGTTCCCGCCGGAACTCGAGCGACAGAGATCGACGAGATCAAGCTTGCCTGCCTTCTACCTGCCCGATCCACAGTCCCTGCAGAGCTGAGACCCGTGGAGGCGACCGGAAGCGTGGGGCACGCCATCTTGAAAAGGCCACGAGACGCTGACCGTGCGGCCCACGAGTGACCCTCGAAGCTGTACACCGGGGTTTGAGAAGCCCCAGCCCCGAGCTCCACTTGCACCAAAGCTCACCCCTCCACACTCGACGAGTGCTGCGTGGGGCCCTTCTGCTTGTGTGCGCTCGACGCATTGGCCCGGTCACTTGCCAGCTGGCTTGTGGCCCCTGTGCCGACGAACTTCGAAATCCGACTTGCTTTTCTGGTTGCTCCAGATCTGCACCAGCTCCTGTAAAAAGGAGCACCCACTCTGACCCTCCTGGTTCGAGTGATAAGCAATCTCCCGTTCCGCGTGGATTGCTTTTGCCAAGTGCTGTTTGCTACAATCTTCAAGCCGACGGTGCTGACGGCGAGAGCCTACGTGGGACAGATCGTGACCCGCTCCTGGACGTCGCAGATGCCCCAGAGCCCACGTGACAGCGGAGAGAAGCCTATCGACAACTGCCTGATTGCGCCCGACATTGCCTGGTTCCGTCCTGGTTCCACCCTGGTCACTGCTGAGTGACCCAGACTCTGTCCCCTCTGCTTTCAGGTACTTTTCTACATCGATCCACCCTTGGATCGCACCGGACACTTCTGCTTCACAGCGCCTGCAGCTGCAACAGCTCCAAGCACCAAGAACCTGCGTGACAGAACCCGACGCCACTTCGACCCTGTGCACCCACGGCCTGTGGGTGAGGTAACTTTGCAACGCCGGTGTCTTTACACTGGTACACACCTCTAGGGTCTGTGTCTAAAGTTTTGTGTTCCTAGGTTCAGCGGAAGTATCTTTTTATTCACTTTAATTGACTTTTACGCACCATTGACAGTGCATTGGTGCGCGCTGCACTTTCCGTGCTGCACCCGTCTCCTGTGGGCTACTCCCGACTTCTTCATTGCTTGTCCTGACTGCTCCCAGCGAATCTCTAGGCCCTAGGCCTAACCATTGTTCGTAAAGTGTTACTTATACCACTTTTTTGATATATGGTCTGAGTGGCCACCCGCCCTCATCCATAAACGTGCAACTTTATATGTGTAACAGTGCTTTTGATTTAACGCTTGTGCCCCTTTCCTCATAAAGAGTACTGGGGAGTAATTTAGAAATAAATACATATATTTTTATAATATATACTTGTGTGGTGTCCTTTCATTTGATTACAGGATTGTATGTGGTAAAACAGCTCGCTTAACACGACCTCTTAAGTTAAGCCTTTAAGGCTGCTTAGTCCATGCTACCACTAGGATAGCTTGTCTACAAGGTTGACTTACAACCTGACATCTTTGGGGTTTGTTTGGACTGATACCCAGTGGTTCCAGAATTGGAAACACTACATATCAGGCCAACTTCTCACAATGTCCTTCTGCAAGACCTGAATCAGTGCCCTCCTCCCCTTGGTGACCAAGTTGTTCCCCTTCAGGTGGATAATGAGGACACTAGGTGGGGTCCCCCCTGCTGCGAGGCGTTGTTCTAGCCTGGTCCTCACGTTGCTCCATTTCATTCCTGGGGAGCCCAACCATACAATCTGCGTCTGTGCGAAACCCCGGGTCCAATTCTTGAGTGCTGCCCACTATTCCAACCTGGTAACATAAGAATGTCCCATCACCCACATGCAACAGCCTGCTGGAAAGAAGACAAATCCAATTCAAACAAATGGGAAGGACGCCGCATATTTAACACACGTATTTTAATAGTTGACACTGCACACAAATAACTGGAACATCGTGATTAAATTGTCTCTGAACATAATTAACGAAGTATCCTTGAAACCAGTGTAATGCTAGTACACCTATTTACACTATGCAGGCTGGGTATCTAGGGGCGGATGTATCGCTGGAAACAGTTTGAATTCCATCGTCCCACACTCTTGACCCCCTCTGCCCCCATCCCTGCCTTGAATGCAGCCGTGGCCGCACCAATCCTGAAGGAGTGGGAATCGTCATTCTGAGGCAATATGGCTTCAACAACCACCAACTCATCCTGAATGAAATGAAGATGCGACGAAGCCATCGGATAAGTTGAGAAGTTGTTGCTTCATTCGTCAACTGCATTCAGCAATTTTTCCTCCATAGAAAGTCCACCACAAGACGTTCTAGAATGCCCTTACCTAAGAAGGCATGAAGCAGAGGTAGGACACCACGCTGCAGCTTTTAAATTTCAGGGGCTACATCACTAATCCACAGAGGTGCACAGAATGAACTCCATATTATCAAAGTGCTGGAGGAATTGGAAGTGACATCATACACCTTCTGACCTCCAAGGACATCACAGGGTTGACTTCTTGTCCCACCCGTGGCCCCTCAACAACTATGCATTTGTGGCTGCTAATGTCTCTAATCAACATCCTTGAGTAGAACATATCTGCAAAATGTAATCTAAATAAATCCATAATCAAGAGGCCTAGACTGCAGATTAGATGGAAAACAGAGGTTTTTGGCGCTGCCTCACAGATTCAGGGGCTTATTTAAAAGCCCATTGTGCCACCGGTGCGTTCCTTTTTTGACGCACCGGTGGCGCAGTGTGCCTACTCATAATTACAAGGCCATGTAAAGTCACCATGCGTGACTTTTCGAGTCCTTGTAAATATGGGCCACTTTCCTGCATTTTTTTGCATGAAAGGGGCATTCTATGAGTGTCGCTGTGGGTGTTGCCATGCAACATACATGGAACCTGACAAATTCCCACATTTACAAAGTGATTTAAACCTTGGAATGTGTCAAAACCTTACATCTCCCTGGCGCAACGAGTAGAAATACTTTTAATTTGCCTCGTTTTTAGGTCTCGACCTCTGCCAATGCGCTTGCGCATTGCAGATGTCGAGACTATTGAGTTGAAACCAGGAAAGCTAAACCAGGCGGATTGTGCCCAGTGCATGTGTGTCCATGTACACGCTTTCCATTTGCTTCCCGAGCCACCTGCCTCGCATCATTGCATCAGACCCATCACAGCAATGCAATGCCGAGAGCTTCACTTCAAAGGTATGCCCTCCTCGCCGCCTGCTTCACACGTCAAACGAATGCGCCCCCCGCCCCCACAATGCCCAGAGCATTTCCCGGCCGCTTTTACATTTTCTTGTTTTTTAAAGTTACCGATTTGCATTTCACACATGGGCTGACTGAAAGATTTCGATCTTTACAACGAGGAGGCTTATTCCCAAACAACTCTTCTTGGTTTCCTTGAGTCCTTGGTTTCTGTGATTTTTAACACTATGGCAGACATGGGCTCCGTTAGTTTCTAGAAAACCAATGTCAATAATGTAGGATTTATTAATTCAGCTAAATGAGCCAGCGTTAAAACTACGTTTTTTGGTAACAAAGTGCAAACCGTATTGCAATTTTCAATGTTTATGGGTAAATTAAAAAATTTGCACAAATTTACCTTCAGCCGCCTTCTTACTGCTTTTTTTGTATACAAATAGGTGCTGGAGCTCTTATTTGTCTTAATCTTTAAACAACATTTATTTTCTGTGGCTCTTGCTCTCTTTAACTACTTTAAAAGTTCTGGTTTCTTTTAGTTTTATTAACCTCCACAGTAAAAATCCCGGGATGGTGCTTATTGTGCAAATGAAGTACAATCATTGGCATTGCACCCACGTATTTACCGCATCTGCTTAATCAAATGAGCTACCTTACTAATGCTTGTTGCTTTCCGGTGTAGTGTGGGGCTTTATCATTTATTTTTAGGTACATTCAAATGCTGTATTTCTCAGTGCGATGCGGTGTGCAAAGACAGAACGATAAATCTCACATGGGAAATATTGCTGTTCCCCCAATGCAGTGTGAAAATCCTGAACAACAAACGCCACATTAAAAATGGGTTTTGTAAATGTTTCTACGCTAACCCCCGAACTGGTGTGAAAATGTTAGCGCCCACACTCTAGCGCCCACACTCTAACACCACCACTCTACCCTCCATCTCCACCCTCAAAATCCACCATCCAAATCCACCATCCAAGCACTACTGCATCCTCCAAATACACCCTCCGACTACACCCTCTAACTCCACCATCCAACTCCACCCTCCAACTCAACACTCCAACTCCTTCCTCCAACTACAAATCCACCCTCCAAAAACACCATCCAACTCCACCCTCCAACTCCAACATCCAAATACACCCTACAAATCCACCCTCCAACTACAACTCCAGTCTCCAAATCCACCCGCAAACTACAACTACGGACTCCAACTCCACCCTCAAAATCCAACTCCACCCTCCAACTCCACCCTCCAACTACACCCTCCAACTCCACCATCAAACTACACCATCCAAATCAAAATCCTACATCCAAATCCACCCTCCAAATCCACCCTCCACCTTCCAACTCCATCCTCCAACTCCACCCTCCAACTCAAATTCCACCCTCCAAACCATCCCTCCAACTCCACCCTGCAACTCCACCCTCCAACACAACCCCTCAACGCCACAGCACCACTCAATGCCACAGCATCCCGCAATGCCATGGCATCCCGTAATGCCACAGCATCACTCAACGCCACAGCATCACTCAACGCCACAGCATCACTCAATGCCACAGCATCACTCAATGCCACAGCATCACTCAACGCATCAGCATCACTCAACGCAACAGCATCACTAAACACAACAGAATCACTCAACGCCACAGAATCACTCAGCACCACTGAATGCCACAGCATCACTCAGCACCACTGAAGGCCACACCATCACTCAGCACCACTGAACGCCCCAGCATCACTCTGTGCAACCATTCAACAACAACTGGTTCTAATATGTTCTCTCAATGTTTCAAGCTTTATTACAAATGTCACAAAAAGATGTCAATATTTCACTTCTGTTCTTGGATTTTCATCACAATAAAATACACTGAATATAATCTTCCCAAAAGTTATTTACAAAAGTTTAAGCTATTGCCATTATAAATTACAATAACTTTTTTTTTAAGTATTAATTATTAAAAAATTTATAAAAGCCATTATTTGCAATATTAATACATCTAAGTCATGTAAATACAACACATATTGCATTACAAATGCTATAGGTGTCACGTTTGCGAAAGTTAAAACTATTGGCATTGTAAATGACAAAGCTATTAATTTTGCTATTTTCAAAACCAACACATAAATAAAAAATTTGTCATTTACAATACCAATACCTCAAACTTTCCTAATTCGAGACCCATTGCATTGCAAATGCTTGTTTGCTCTTCTGCAGCTCACATAGAAGGAGCAGAACATCAAAATGATTGTTTTTTGTGCAAGGAGGTGTCCATTCCTGCACAACAACAATCGTTCCTGCAACGCAGGCACCCTTGCGCGTCTACGTTGGCGCGCGGCTGCTGTTTGTGCGCCAGTACAGGGGAAAAGGACAGGAATCTTGTAGATTCAACGCATCCCTGCCCCTTTATTTTGACCCCCAGCAGTGCCACAGGAAGGCCTGCTGCGCTGCCGGGCGTCAAAATACAGCAAATGAGGCCCTCAACGGGATGGATCCCGCCACCCCGCGAAAGGCGGTCAGCGACTTTGCTATAAGAGCGTCCACTTCGCGATAAAAAAAGTAATTTGTGTTTACAAAAAAGTAATAAAAAGAAGGGTTTGAGGTTTCAGCAGTGCCAGTCTGGCACCATTCATCAGAGCGAAACTTCACAGAAAAATCCGAAATATTTGCAATGAAAATGATTTTTGACGGCACGAAAATATTAAATGCTGCCAGCGCAGCCCCAGGCCAAGCTTCAGAGAGGAGTTGTTCTTTGGACGACTGAGGGCGAACTTTGATCTTTAATGTCGGTGGAAAAGTTGTAAAAAAAAAAAATGAGGGTGGATTTTATAGCACTTTCCAGGGGTCCTGATGAGAGCGCGGCTCCTTTAAAGTACAGAAGTGCTGAGGCAGGGACTGTTCACCGCTCAGAGATGTTCTCAGCAGCCTCGCTCGTCACTACCTGGGCAAGCATGGCTAGTTTTAAGCATGGCTCGTGTTTTTAGGCGTCACGCTGTTTGCATCAATGAAGTCTGCGCCGAGCTCAAAATAGCGCGCGCCGTTTTCGGCCGCCATCTGCAAGCGGTTCCAGACGTCTGCAGGAATGCACATTATCTGATGCTCTCCGAGGGATGACACGCTCGGTTTCCCAGAGTGGACAGAGTCTGTGCAATACTTTCGAAACTCTCTGAGACAAGCATTTTTGTGGCGAAAGTTTATTGAAAGAAAAAGAAAACATGCCTCGCCCTGCAGCACGGAGAAGGCGAATTCGTAACGTGATATACCTAACGTCTTTTTAAAATAGTTTTGATGCTTAAAATGTAGACTTACAGCTCAGAAACTAGCGGGTACCAGGAGACTGGAATTATATACTAGCCAATCACTGCAGAGTTTCAAACATGAGAGGTGCCAGGAAACGTATGTTCAGTGCATATTTTGAAGTTTTCATTTACTTTGACGAGTTTGTTCCTCTTTTTGTTTCGTTTTCCTCTAAGGTTGCATGTATGCATTGCTAAATGGTGTGTAACACAGCCCTGTACAAGCAATAAGGAAGAAGATAGATTCACACACCAAATATAGATTCACAGTGATGATCAGAACAGGAACATAGATTCTCAAATGTTTTGCACACCGAAATTATGAGAACTAATATATCCATTTGAGGGGTACAGACCCAGTCATGAGTCACGGGGTAAAGAGTACCCGAATTATGCCCTTACAAATGGGATAAGAACATACTCAAATTCCTGCGATGAATGGAGGTTATGAAGGATTTTTTGATTTTCCAGGGAGACGCCATTTGCAAAAGTACATGACACCTAAGAAACTCGCACATTTGTATGTATTCATGCCCCCTTCATGGTACTTTCGCCACCCTGAATGCATTCAAATGCACGATTGTGAAAAAACACGAGTAAGTGCCTTTTCAGAGTGAGAATGTGTGGGGCTGCCCCCCTCTTATAGATTGTGTGTGCAGTTAGAAGGCGTCCCCTGAGGGCAAAATATGTTCCTCATAGAGAAACAAAAGAAAGGTTAAATATGCAAAGCCACGTTTGTTTTACACCTCTGTGTGTGGAGCTTTACACTCCACTGGAGAGCAGGAGGGATCTTGTGGTGTGAGAGGAAACTGAGAAGCCTCACAAAGTAACATTGACAAAGGCTCTGTTAAGGAATAGCTGAACTGAGAGAAAGACCAAAAGGTCTTTCCAGATGTGAGTCCCAGATTGCACAACTGAGATGTATTTAATGCTACAAAGTGGCAAGTTAGCACTTTACCAGACACCGAAACAGATAAATAAATAAACATACAGTGTATTTCTTTTGTATTTCTTCTATATATATTCTTCTAGAGAGGCTGACTGACACACAGGCGTTTCAATAAAAAGAACACCCCGGCTGCTTAGATTTATACAGGGGCTTGATGCAGGTGTGAGAGAGACGCGATTGACGAAAACCAGATTTCACCAATATAACTGCTCTACATAAGGCAGCGCGACACCCTAGGTGCGACAGGTATGCCCACACGTGGGCCCCAAGATCACTGTACCGCTGGGACGAAGCTAAACCCAACTGAAGAGTTCCAAAAAGTGCAGAGACTGCTCTTGGGTTGTTTTTGGGTTGTTTTTATTCTGGTTAAGAGAGGACCTGGCTTGCCGGTTCGAGTTAAACTGTTCGTATTGGAAGAGGAACAAGACTGATTTGCATATGGCTGGGTCTATTCTACGGTAGCCCACAGAACAAAAAAATGATGGACTAGTACATTCCACCCAACAACCCATCACTTTTTTTATTCCTCAGTGTGACACTCCAAGTTCAACAGGTAAACCCAGATGCAGGTCCCGTGCTCACTGGGGCAAAGGAACCAACCTGCACCCTACTGAAGAGGCTGAATCCGTTCCTGAGTTACTTGTGTTACGGTTCAGAGAGGACCTGCCTCGGCAGTTCAGGTTGGACTGTTCCTATTGGACAAGGTACAAGGGGGGTTTGCTTTTGGCTGAATCCCATCTGATGTGTCATGAGGGCAACAAAACGATGGACTGGGATGCAGGCCCCGGTAATTGCCAGTGGCTGAGATTAATTCAAGTATTCCATCCATCACTTTTTTGGACTTCTACTGATACCTGGGCCGATGGAGTTCAAATGAACACCAAATATCGTTGTGCCACATGAGGGTACGCTGATGAGAAGAACAAGAATTCTGACATACAGACTTCAACGTTCACTCAACACGATGTTTCTCTTATGAATGCTATTCTTAGTTCAGATAAGGTATGAGGTGGGGAGCTCCTGAAGACAAAAAAAGCTGGACCCTATCCCTAAGCTCAAAACCTAGGTAAATAACCTAGGAGTGTGGCTTGATCATAAACTCTTGTTTGAGTCTCAGACCAGAAAGGTGGCAGGGAGATGCTTTAGCACTCTGAAGGTGCTAAACAAATGAGAGAAAAAAATGCTAGACATCCTCCCTGTATCAGCAAGGAAAACCTTAGTCCACACTCTGGTGACCTCACAGCTTGATTACGGGAATGTTCTTTACCTGGGTGCACCCAAAAACTGCATTACACACCTTCAACGTATTCAAAATGCAGTGACACGCCTCGTGCTTAATCTACTGAGTCGTGCTTCAATGACAAAACTTCTCGACTCCCTCTATTGGCTGCCTATCAAGAAAAGAATACTTTTCAAAGCCTTGTGTTTCTGTCACAAGACCCTACAGGGGACAGGCCCCAGCTACCTACACGATTTTCTCTCCCCACACTATCCTAGCCGCCAGTTAAGATCGACAGGAGCACACCTACTTAAGATCCCCAGGATAAGCAAAGCTAGTATGGATGCTCGATCCTTTGGCTACCTAGCGGCCAAAAATTGGAACATGCTTCCTTTCTAGCTACATGCGGAGAAATCTGAACAAGCCTTTCGCAAAGGACTGAAAACCTGGCTGTACAAACAGTGAATTGTGCCAGCAGTCTCCATTACTCATGCTGACGTGCTTCTAGCATGGGGACACACCTTTTGGGTAGCCTGGCGCTCTACAAATGAACTATTATTATTAAATATTATTATTAGAAACCAGAAAGATAATTGCCTCTCATTCATTTTTTAACAAATAAAGGCCCAGGGAGGGGGCAGTCCTTCGGGCTGGGGGACCGCCTCACCCCCGCATTGAATGAATATCGCCCCAGGGAGGTGGCGGTTCCCAGGTCTGCATGGCGGGAGCAGGAGCCCCATGCATTTTCTTTTAACAAATAAAGCCCGAGGAGGAGACTGTCCCCGGGGCTGGGGGGGCCTGCGTGGTCCCCAGCATTTAATGAATATCACCCTGGGGAGGTGGTGGTCTCCAGGGGTGCGGGGGCTCATGCAGGTCCCTGCATCATTATGTGTAATTGCCCATTGACCTAGCCCACCCGGGAGCTTAAAGGAAATGT
Organism: Lissotriton vulgaris; assembly: GCF_964263255.1. Classification (NCBI taxonomy): domain Eukaryota; kingdom Metazoa; phylum Chordata; class Amphibia; order Caudata; family Salamandridae; genus Lissotriton; species Lissotriton vulgaris. Next base: position 156,891 of record NW_028242234.1, on the reverse strand, counting down.
AGCGTGGGAGCCTGCGCTTTGTTTAAAAAAAAGAAAAAAATCAGTTGATTTGCTAATCCAATGCGAATCCCTCCAAAAATGTAAAAAACAAAATGCCTTTTTGTGCCCTGGGAGTCCCTTTGGGACCCTCTGAGCAGGCCTAGGGGGTCAGGGTGTTTCTACCCTGCCCTCTTTTTTTGTTTTTTAATGTTTTGTTACCATTTTTCTTGTGACTCGTTTCAACCACGTCACCCGATGGCTGCCAATCAGGTTGCAGGCTCGGGATCGGGAGGGTTTGCGGATCCTTCACGGCCATATTTGTATATCTGAGAAATGTTTACATTTCTCATGAACTACTGAATGGATTTACACCATTTAACAAAATGAGTGATTAATGAACCAAGAGCTAACTTTTTGCCAAATTTGGTGTAATTCCGTTCAACAGTTCGGGCTGTAGATGTGTCTAAAGTTTAGGATCCCCCTTTTTCTCAGCCCCCACCTGATGAATCACCCCAAACTTTCAACATAGCAGCCGACCTAACCGCCTCCTTTGTTTTTAAAAATTTGTGAAGATCCGTCAAGCGGCGCCAAAGATATTGGCAAAAGAAAAAACGCTTTTTGAATAGAAACAAGGTCCTAACTATAAATAAATATATATATATATATTCACTGAAAAAACATAGGTTTCAGGGGTTTTATAGTTAGCTGGACATATCACTTGTACAAAACCATTGAAATTCATCCGTTATAGTTAGGTCTACTAACTATAACTCGCTCGCCCGCAATCCACTGCTGATGATGTCACATATTACATCATTCATGACATGGTCAGTGACATCACTGATGACATGATGACATCTCAAATGACATCACTGATGACATCATCCAGTGAATGTGGTTTGGTTCAATATTTAAATATGTATTATATATATAGGAATCTGCATTGAAGAATGAGTGGATGTATAGGTGTCTGGATGGAGGATTTAATAGCAGTGTGATTGACTGTTTAAGTGAGTAAATTAAAGTGTCTCACTAAATATATGGGATTGTGATTAAACTGTGTGAATATCTGTATCACTCTGTCTCTTGTTGTATATACTACTGCATACGTTGGTTACTAGCTATGTGAAAGTCTATATTAGGTATTGATTAGTTAACTGAGTATTTGTATGGGAGAGTGAATGTGTGCGTGGTTGGGTGGGGGGTTTGTGACTGTCCAAATATGTGTAAATAGTTGACTCAGTAGGCATATGAGATTAAGACTGCATGTGGAAACAGTTGTTTGGGTGAGTGAATGTCTTTATGGATGTGGTGAGGAGCAAATATATTTCTCAATGGTTCATGTCCAACAAAGTATAAAAATAAAAGGCAGTGTATGTGACAGTTGTTGTATAAAAATAAGATTACATAAGACTCAGTGATTGTATGAGTGACTGTATGGATAACTATACTTGTAATAGTGATTTTATAAGACACTAAGTATAAGTTATCTATATTAATAAATGAAGTGGTGTTTGTATAAGTTTGTAGCTGAGTAAATGTAAGTATGATCAATTTCTTGCATAAGTGAGTGGGATGACTGCATAAGTGACTAGGATGTGTGCTGGTGTGTAATGTCGATATAGGTGTATAAGTATATTTGATACTGTTCGATTGATCTTTGTCAGCATGTATGAGTGAATCTATAGGTAAGTGATTAGATGTGTGTGTAGATCTATGAATCAGTGAGTGGGTTTCTAGAAACTTGTACTGGTGTGTCAATGGTTTCAAATATGGTACTCTGTATTTTACAGTGAGTGATGAAAGGTTATACTAGTGTATGATGAGGTGTATCAGATTGTCACATGGATGATGTCATCAGTTAGGTCATCAGTGATGTCATTTGAGATGTCATCAGTGATGTCATCAGTGATGTCACTGACCGTGTCATGAATGATGTAATATGTGACATCATCAGCAGTGGATTGCAGGCGTGCGAGTTATAGTTAGTAGAACTAACTATAACAGAGGAATTTCAATGGTTTTGTACGCGTGATATGTCCAGCTAACTATAACACCTCTGAAACCTATTGTTTTTTCAGTGAATTTCTAAGGTTTTTTAAATGCTAATTCCTAACTATAACATGTATGAAACCTATGGTTTTTTCAGTGAATTTCGAAGGTTTTTTACATGATAATTTTTAAAAGTAATAATGGTTATATGTATTTTTTATACTGATTTTCTACAGTTTTTTAACTGTTTATTTGTACATATTAAATTTTTTATATTACATTATATATTTTTAATATAAATGGAGAAAAAAATGTTTTTTAAAATATTGAATCTCAAATATTGTTTTTTTTGTTTTATATGCAAGTTCTCAAAAAGGCATTTAAAAAAATGTTTGTTTATGTACAGGAAGGGACGCATTTTGCTTTTTCTATGTGTGCTGCACAAGCCTTTCTCCTCGTTTCGCCACCTTAAGACCAGGATTTTCCTGGTCTTAATTTCAGCTCTGCCACCTATCATCGCCTCTCTTGATAATATGATAATAGGTGGCAGCGTGGAAGTGAATGGATGTTGTGGTGGAACGCCCACCGCAACACCCACTGAACGCCCCTTTCACGCTAATTTTAGCGTGAAAAGGGCCCTATTACCAAGGCAGTGTTAAGCCACTTAACATGGCTTTTAGCCACGTTATGTGGTTTGACGCTGCCTTGGTAATAGGGCGCTGACCCAATCGCCACCACAACGTCACAAACAGTGACGTTGTGGTGGCAATAGGGGCTTGGTAATATGCCCCTTTGTCCCTTTCTTTCTTGGCATGGATAGCACTGTCCTAATCCAATGCTTAAAAACTTTGATAGAAAAACAGACATTTGAGGTGAGCAAATTGAGAGTGTCACTGATGTTGAGGGTGCTCTGTACAGGAACTGCCTTCCCCCTAAACTTGGGAACTACATATATATATATTGTAGGTAGTTATAGTTAGGACCTAGTTTCCATCGGAAAAGCCTTTTTTGATTGGCCAATATCTTTTACGCAAAAATGTTCAAATCTAATGGGGTGCTCCGGTCAGCTCCTGTCTTCAAACGTTCGGGGTGGTTCATCAAGCGAAGGCCAAGAAAAAAGGGGTCCCAAAACATGTTTTCTCCATGTGAATTTCCATAGGAACTTTAGTCGCGGCTAAATTCCGAACTGCTGAACAGAATTACACCAAATTTGGCAGAGAGGCAGCTCTTGGTCCACAGTGCACTCTTTGCTTTGAATGTTGTAAATCCGTTTGAGAGTTCCTGAGAAATTTAAAAATATCGATATTCAGTGACCGAGGAAGATTTGTGAGCCCTCCCGATCACGAACATCATTCTGATTGGCTGCCAACACTGCAAACCAAGAAGTGTTGGCACCCATCTTGAGACTCGGTAAAACTGAGTCCCAATAAAACAGCACAAAAAAGATAAAAAACAAGAAAATGGGGCTGGGAAGAAACACCCTGACCCCCTAGGCCTGCTCATGTTAAAGATTGCAGGGATTTGTTAGCATGAGCTGAAAGCCATTTTTGTACTTGGCAGCCATTTTAGTTAACCATGTGCTGTTTCCCTCTTCAGAACCTTGCACATGCTCAGAGAGGGCTAACTAGTAGAATGCACCTGCTCCTAGTATATAACTGTCAGGCTATTTTTGCTGATGTATGGAGAAGTAACTCTCCTCCCACTTTGTTGAGCAAGGAGATCTTGCATGCCCATATTAGGCATTTTCCATGCTTACATGAGTCAGGACCTCCCCTTGGTTTTACGCTGACTATGTAACCCTAAGCATATATAAGGCCCCTGTTTTCTGCACTCCTTAGACAGCCTAATACAGTTTCTGAGGGTACTGTGTGACGTAGTCTCCCTCATCTGAGGTTAATAAATGAATTATTTTTATATTTCAGCTTCTGTGCCAATTTCTTATTTGTTGGTTTAAAAGGACCAGGTATCAGTGAGACCCCTAGGAAGGTTTCTATTTTTCTTAAAACAGGGGGACCAATGTGGCCCCCCTTTTTCCTTCACTATACAAAAGCACCTCCTGGCACAGTACAGGTCGGGGATGAAGTCCACTTTACTCTACAGAGCGGAATTCCTGAGCGCTGGTCGGAGGGTCAGCATTTACAATTAGCATTTAAAACAACTTAGAAATTCACTGAAAAAACCTTAGGTTTCAGGGATGTTATAGTTAGTAATTCGCATTTAAAAAACTTGAGAAATTCACAAAAAAAACACAGGTTTCTGGGACGTTATAGTTAGTTGGATATTTCACTCGTACAAAACTTGAGAAATTCAGCTGTTATAGTTAGTTGAGCTAATTATAACTCACGTCCCTACAATGCATTGCTAATTACCTCACATATTACATCACTCATGACATCGTCAGTAACATCACTCATGACATCTCATGTACATCAGGTAGGAGATGCCATGTTCTGCTCTTTGACCCCTTCTCAGCCCAGGGCACACCGTACTGCTCCCACTGTGGTCACTGGTTTCAGTACTACCCATAACGAGCTCCCTCTGTTTCTCCTAAAGGGGATTTTAGACTCTTGACTGCATGTGTATTTACCAGCAGGTTTTAGCATAAATAAGGTCAATAGAGTGGGTAGGAAAGGGGGTGGCATAGCTCTAATTCTTAATTCCAGCTTCAAATCATGTATTAAAATGCTACCTGACAACCTAGACTGTGAAGCTTTGGATTTTAGGATTTAATTAGACGGTCAATACATGCTCAATGGTATTGTACTTTATTGGCCACCCAATACCAGGGCTCCATTTACTGATAGTCTATGTCATCTCTTAACACACAAGGCTGATGATTTTGACTTCATCATTCTGGGTGAATTTAATTTTCACATGGACAATGCCACCGACCTGGACACAGAAGCGCTCCTTGATCAGATGGCCAGCGCAGGACCATGCCAACTTGTCAAAGGCCCATTGCAAATGGCTAGACATTGCCTAGTTCTCTTTCTTTGACCTGGTCTGACCACAAAGCTGTCCTCTTTGAAATCTCACTGCCTCAAAGGCCATGCTCCAAATATTCTGGGGAACTCTTCAATAGTCATCCCTGGGATAAAATAGAGGCAAACCAGCTAAATTCTCGGCTCTCAGAAACTTGTCTTAAAATGTCCACTGACTTGGAATCTGCAGTAGCAAACTACCACTCTTGGCTCAAGACTTCTCTAGCTCTGCCTTAAAATAGCTGGAACCTCAGGCGGGCAACATCAGAACCTTGGTTCAATGATAGTCTCAAAGCTCTGAAACAACTCTGTTGTAAACTGGAAAGGAAATGGAGACTGGCGGAAAGTACATTCACCAAAAGCAAAGATAAATCATCCCTTCTAGTTTATAAAAATCTTTAAAAAATAGAGCGGCCAATAGATGACCTAAAACTCTATTTACCACACTAAAAAACCTAGTTAAACTCCCAACCCCAGAGGATATCCATGTCAGTCAGGAATTCTGTAATTCCCTTTCAGAATCCTTTCAGCACAAGGTCAAGGCTGTTTTGACAACTTTGTGGACCAATCCAACGGTTTGGCACTGTCTCCCACCCAACTCAGTAAGATACGACCCACAGATGGAGCAGTTTCTTCAACTCTCTCCTCTTTTACTGCCTTGAACATTGGACAGACGGCCAAAATAGTTGGTGCAATCAAATCTGGATCCCCCTCAGACAACTGTCCCCATAAAATTCTGCACTTATTCTCAGACATTGTAGCTATTCCCCTCACATCCATTTTTAATGCTATGTTTTTATCTGAGCGCTTTCCGGTAGAGTGGGAGAAAGGTTCTATACTCCTTCTGCAAAAAAAAAACCAGTCTGGACGCTAAGGATACCTTGAACCACAGGCCCATATCCAGACTTTCTTTCACTTCAAAAGTGATTGAAAAGGCCATTAACACTGAACTGTCCTCCTTTGTTAATCATAATGTAATGTTAGACCCCTCCCAATTTGGCTTTCGTGCCCACTATAGCACAGAACTGGCGCTTATTTCGGCCACCGAGGAGTTCAGGCAGATGCTAGATGGAGGTGGGAGCGCTGCCGTGATCCTCCTGAATTTGTCAGCGTCTTTTGATACGTCAATAATGAGCTGCTGCTGGACCGTCTGACCTCCGTTGGAATCAGGGATAAAGCGCTCTCCCTCCTGGGCTCCTTTCTGTCTGAGCGGTCTCAGTGGGTTGAGCTTGGAAGCTATCAGTCGCCCCCATTCTCATTGCCCTGTGGCGTCCGTCAGGGATCTTACCTGAGCTCAACGCTTTTTAATCCTTATGTTACTCCTCTGGCCATCTGATCAAAAGTTACGGATTTGCCCTTGTGTCGTACGCAGACGATACTCAGGTAATTGTCTCAGTGAGCAGTTCACTCAGCTCTACAGCCACCAGATTTCATGACTGTATGAACCAAATAGGGGGCTGAATGACAAACAACTGTCTGAAACTTAACTCCTCGAAAAGCGAGTTCCTTATATTTGGTATTAATCCCTCCATCTGGACTGACAGTAGGTGGCCTGTCCAACTTGACTCCTTACCTACGACAGTCCCTAAAGCAAAAAATCTTGGAGTCATTGTAGATACCAAGCTTTTTTTTTAAGCACAGATCAATTCCACCACTTCAGTCTGTTTCTTCATTCTTAAAATTCTCAGGAAAATACTCCCCATGATTCCTATGGAGTTAAGGAAAACTGTGGTATCTGTACTAATATCATCAAGGCCGGAATACTGCAATGCTCTGTTTACCAGCGCTTTTAAGCGCAGTATGCAGAAACTGCAGACTGTTCAAAATGCTGCAGCAAGAATGCTTCAAGGAATCTCTAAATTTAACTTTGTGACCGAAGCCCTAGTTCATCTCCACTGGCTGCCTGTAGCAAAACGGATCTAGTTCAAATCTCTCTGCATTGCATTCAAATCATTGAACAATCTTAGGCGAGTACAGCTGGCTAACCATTTTAAACCGTACATCCCAGCTATGTTCCTCAGATCAACCGAGCTTGGGAATCTTGTCATCAGGAGAATATAAAGGGCCAGGTGGAGTGGTAAGAGCTTTACCAATACAACAATCAAACTTTGGAATTCTTTCGCAACATGACTCAAAAAAGAGGCAGACCTGCTAAAATTTAGAAAGGGTCTAAAAACATGGCTGTTTGCTCATAGCACTTAATCTACTTGAGCTGAATCCGCCTGCTTCGCGGCTAGTGCCTAGACAGCTTAGGGTATTGTGCGCTTTATAAATACATCATCATCATCATCTTAAGTTGCAGGTTACATGTAATAGGTAAATGCATATGCCCACCAGGAGCAGCCTCCTGCTGCTCAGTTCACTCTCTACAACTGACCACCCCCCAGGACAGGCACACATCAACATTCCATTCCATCACACTCACTGGGGCTGAGCAGCAGGTTACACCGGAGCTAGGGAAAGAATGCATTAAACCAACATCAGGATATAGCACCATGCTTCCACAGCAAGGACCTCAACACGGGGAACTTCCAGAGGCAAACCACAGGCTGCTTAAAGAAACCTGTGCTTCCTTAAGTGCACAAAACTCTGGAAGACATAGCATTAGGATAAATGAACTCAAGCAGCTATAAAGTGGAAATATTTAGAAATAAGAACCAAACTAACCTCAGAGAAAGGGCACTTAATAAACCCCTAACTTAAAAAAAAAAAAAAATGGAGGACGGTGACAAAGCGAAGGTGGACATCTGGCAAATGTAAAGATTATCACTTCTATGTGATGTGCAATCATTTCTGGCATGCGAGACTGAGGTCTTAGTGCTGAAAATGACAATCTAGACCAAACTTGTGAATCTACTAAATAAAAAAAGTTGTTATTTGGGTGAAAGAAACGTAGTTATAAAATGTACAGCTTTTTTTGGTTGGATATGAGTTTTAAAATTTTTTTTTTATCCTGAACTGAAAAGTAAGAATTTGGTAACAAAATACTTTGTTTTCACAAAACACGAAACTGCCTTGTGGGGACAAAAAGGTTCTGCATTTCTGAACTATATTTAAAGTGGACATTTTAGTGATAGTCCTTGCTGAGTTGAAGGCACTAATTACTGATGAGATCACCTTGGCCCTACAGTACTCTAGCTGGTATAAAGTTCATGAATGATTTTTCGACAAATTTTGTGGATAAATTGAAGGAAAAATGCTTATTTTTGCCACCATTTCCTTCTTTGTGGAATGAGCCTCAATATACTCCTGGGACTGGAAGGTCAGTCTCGTTGGGCAGAGCATGAAAATATTGAAATATTCTGTGAATTCCTTTTCAGAATTTCTTATCAAGCCTATGTTTTTTTTGTTACCTAGTTCATTTAAAATTGTGCTATAAAATTCATAATGGTGTCTCATTCTCTCTAAATTGTCACAGGGAGCACCCTTATAACTCTTGAGAAAGTGAGCTTTAGCAGAAAATCTTTGATTGTTATCATTATTTCAGGAGTGCTCAGGCCAGCCTATCTGGGAAACTCCTGTAAATTGCCCCACAGGTGCCTTAATTTTTAAAAAAGAAATACATTGTTCCCTCTTCCTCTGAATTCTCCTCAGGCAGGTTTGAGATGGCTTGAGTCTGATTTTCCTGGCAACTCCCTTGAGTTGAGCAAATAACTGGACACCTGTAGGACACTCTCAAACCCCTACAGACCCAGTCTGTTCTTCTGTCTGACTTGTGTGTCACCCCACATACATGAAAGAACTCTTCTGGAAGAATGTGGTTATGTTGCTGGTTGGTGGGACTCTTAAAACCACAGCTCACGGGTTCCTAAAACTCGGATACTGGAGGCCGGGGTCTCCCATGCCCCTTGAATTCAATAAGTCTTCATGATCCGGGGTGGCCAGAGAGTCAGTATGTCTTAGATAGGTTCTCTATGTCAAATGTACTAAAAGGCTGGTGGCAAAAACTGTTGGCAGACTGAGCACCAACTTTTGTGACACACATCTATACACTGATGTGTTGCGCTGCAAATTGTTGAGTTGCATGTGGTCGCAGACGCCCTGTGAGTCCCGTTAAACCCGGTGTGTGTGGTCTGCAAGAAACAACAGAACACTGTTACAGACTGTTCCCAAACAGCAACTCTTTTTAACCCCTCCCATGCTCATAACGAGCTCAGCTCGTCATGAGCCACGGTGGCCGTGTGCTCATGACAAGCTGAGCTCGTCATAACGGCCAGAACGCTCGCACGCGGGGCAAATTTGCCAGCTGTGCTGAACATTCTACAGAAACGGGTGTGGCCGTGACGAGCTCAGCTCATCATGAGCATGCGGCCACCATGGCTCATGACGAGCTGAGCTCGTCATAAGCACCAGGGCGCAGTACGCGCCCCCTTGGCCCCCAGCACAGCGGGGGAATTACCCCCGCAGCCAACGGGTTAAAAGTAGTCTGTATTCCTGAAAAGAACCAGGACTGTAAAAATAAAAACATTCGAGAGCTCACTGAGGAAGCAGAGACCCCAGTACTCTGCTGCCCCCCAGGCTCCCTGGCTAACTATCCAGAGGGGAACTGCCCAATGGCGGCAGCTTCTCCTTTGGAAATGTGTTACCAGCTCCCATAAAGAGACATTGACTGCTCAATGACTTGTGACTATTGATGGCAAACCATTGGTACATATTTATTTATTTGATGGATTTTGAAAACGCATGGTGGCACTATGTTGTATATTTGTGCTTCTTTCAATATGGCTACTTGGTGTCAGATTTACAACACACTACATCTGCTACCGACTCACAATCAGAGAGTGCATTCCATTCATGCCCCTTCATAGTCGCAGAACACCTCTTGAGAAATCCTTTTCTGAATTGCAACAGGTGTCTAGGAAATACTAAAATGTCATTTTGTGATCAGAAACCCCGTGATTTTGCAAATGCTTCAGCCCTCTGGGCCTGCACAAGGAAGGGCTGGTTTCTATTTACGGCTTTGCAGCATGAAGCTCTCCATTACTAAGCTGCCCGTAAGCCAAGCTCCACCCACTTTTACCATGAGGTAACAACTAAAATCATGCATTAGCTGCAGTCAGAGGACTGGCGCCTTGACGAGGACTCTCCCAAAGGGAGAAGAGCTTGTCCGTCCTTTGTGTCTCCTCTCCTTCACTTCAAGGTGACCTCAGGTGGTGATGGCCACGCCCCCCATCCCAGAGAGGTGCCTCTGCATCCCAGAGAGGTGCCTCTGGCAAAGACAAGAAGTACAACACTTGGGTGACTCAAGCAGAAAGGTATTACTGTGAAGAATAAAATGTATGGAATTCCCCCCAACCTTCCTAAGCTAGTCCATGAGCATGAGCATAGGTCATTTGAACCCGAGCCCAGACACATCACCGTGCATTGGGGCTGGCCAAAACTTTCTGGTACAAAAACCCATCATTTACAAAACAAGATGTAAGTACAGTCAGATGTGTTAGTTTCATTGGAGACTGTAAATACACATTCAATGTGTTGTTGTAACCCTACATGCCATCTGGAACATGTTTAATAAAAGCTATATTTATATAACAAGAGATTGCAATAGAACAAAAAGACCTTGAAGTCATCGTTGTGTTATGACAACCTCAACCCTCAGGTAGAGAACTGCAGAGGAATGAAGTGTAGTGTGTCTGTCAGTGTGCTTTCAGAGTAAAGTAAGGCTGGCAAGACACTGGATGCTAAGGGGTAGCCATGGGTAGCCCTGGACAGCAGGTGCTAGCCATGGCTTGGCATTTTATAACCCAGGCACTGCCTTTGCTATTCTTGGACTCAGCAGTCCAGCATCTAGCAGCAGGAACTGAAAGAGTCCCCCACTTCTGTAGACCCTGAGCAGCAATGGTATGATGTTGAGGGCCAACGTTCATACAGGGTCCAAACCCATCTTGTGACCATATACATACATACATACATACATGCATACATACATACATACATACATACATACATATATACATACATACATGCCAGAGGTCAACAGGTGCACGATGCCCCTCACACATTTTCTGTGAATTCTGGCCTGCATGATGCCAAACAATATTGAATTATATTTAACATTTCTGAAATGAGGTGACACAAAACAGATGATAAATGTCTTGCCTGCTGTCCCAGGATTCCTCAGAATGACACTGGGTAGAAAGAGAGACTGAGAGAGGTAAAGCTAGGTAGTAGGTGGGGAGTGGTTGAAGTAAAGAAATAGAAGTGAGAAAAAAAATCACTTTCCCTAGGGGGTCTTTGGAAAATGGGGGTCCTGTGCAAGTGCTCACTTTGGCCATGCCTTAAAAGTCTCTGTGTAATTCTTATAAAACTAGGAGATTTTTTTCTCATAAAACTGATATTTTTTTAGTGTGGGGAGTAAGTAGAGTATTTAGATGCCAAATCTGTAAAGAGTGTGGCCTGCTGCTTAAGTGCGTACACCACATCCATGGCGGTGACAGCCTTCCTGGTGTAAGTGATGGAGTCCTGTATCACATTATCCAGAACAACTTTGCTGACACCAGTGTCTCCTCATAGTTGAGGCCGCATATGCGCTTGACTCCTCCACAGTGTGCTAGGCAGTGAATGGCAGGCTTGGGGATGCCCTGGAGGGGAACATCCTTTACAACGCAACTTTTACCACGCAGTGCCTTTACGGCGCAACTATTACAACGCAAACCATTACAACGCATTGCGCTTGAGGGCGCTCTAGGATAGGGAATAGATTTTATTTACTATCCAACACCTTCCCTAGTGTCCACGGGGACTGGAGTTGGAATAGTAAATTAAACTATTCACTATCCAGCACCCCAAAGCGCTATGCGTTGTAAAGGTTTTCTTTGTAATACTTGCGTTGTAAAAGCATGCGTGGTAAAAGCATGCGTTGTAATGTCATACATCCTGCCCTGGAAGTTGTCCTGAAGTACAGGGGCGTAGCGTCAGGGGAGAGTTTGGGGTGTTACACCCCTTAATAAATGTGTTTTCTGGTAAATAGCTGGGTAAAGGGGCTTTCAGTCGGGTGTGGGGCCGTGTCTGTCGGATTTCACAAGACGATTTTACATACAGAGTCAAAACACACACACACGCTCTCTATGTTTTGAAGGTCTACATTGTTAGTTTACCAAATATTGCGTTTGCCTTCACTTAGTACCCCTACCAATCCGCATTCCTCTCCCATTCCAAGGCCCCTTAAGTCCCTCCCATGCGCTCTGCTAGTTGTATAATGTATTTTAAAATTTTATCGCAGAGTGGCCATTGGAAAATCAGAAGCTCACACCGCCCTAACCTTACTGACCAAGCTACGCCTCTCCTAAAGCACCATCCAGCGCCCCTTGGTGCCTCTATTGTCAAGCCCCTCTCCACCTTTGCCTCGTCCAGGCATGGCCTTCTCTGGGAAACATCCTTTACAACGTAACTAGTACAACGCGGTAACGTTACGACGCAGCATTAACAACGAAAGTCGTTACAACGACTTTCGCTGGAGGGCGCTCTAGGATAGGGGATAGTTTAATTTACTATCCAACACCTTCCCTACTATCCACGGGGACTGGTGTTGGAATAGTAAATGAAACTATTCACTATCAGCGCCCCCCCGAATGCAAGTCGTTGTAACGACTTGCGTTGTTAAAACTGCGTCGTAAAGGGACGCGTTGTAACGGTATGCGTTGTACTGTCATACATCTCCTTCTCTCGCTCATAATAGAACTAAGGATAGTGTTTTGCCACACACAGACCACTCAGTCCGCCAGGTGTCAATCTGTCCTACACTTTGGACACATGGTCCTGCTACAAGCCCGAGAGACCTGAGGAAGGGAGGACTTTGCATTCCCATTTTTGATTAGGGAAGAAACATGTCCACTTTCTGACCTTCTTTCTTGGTTTGCAGCGTGGTATTGCAGGAAAGCTTGCTGTAAAACTCTCTTCCCACTAGTAACTATTATTGGAAGCATCAAGGCTTAAATAGACCAAGAAACACGTTTATATTTTGAGATTTACGCATTTAAACTTGGCTGCGGAAGCTGAGCATGCTCTCCATACCAGTATGAGGCTGGAATGTGCTTGTAAATTGTGTGAAGTCTCTGATGGCCAGATTACATCGATCGCCGTGACACATTCAAATTACACAGGCTGCCCTTGTGTCAGCACAACTGCTATGCCTGATAAGCAAAACAAGCATTGGCAAAGCTCGAAGGTCTTGCGTTGGCTGGCATCCTTTTGGCGTTGCCAATGCTTGCTTTGTTTTGTTTTGTCATGGTTTTTGCAAAACTTCATTGTTGAGGGAGCTCTTGCCAACATTAATTTTGGTCTAAAAAATCACACATTTCCATAGTAGCCTCTGGCACTGAGGGAGCTACTTTGTGTGCACGTGTGCTTCTCGTGTAACAACAGAACGCTGTCACTCTCAGTGCAGTTAGCCAATTGCTCGAGTGGGCTGAACGCCCCATGCTGTATGCACTGGAGGGCAGGGGAAAAATGTGAATGACATGACAAAAGACCAATGGGTGAAGTGAGCAGGCTGAAAACACCTATAAGTATGTATATAAAATATATCAGTGTAGTAAAATCAAAAGGCCTTGGCCAACGCCAGACACAAAATGAAATTTGCTGTGAATACCTTGTGCAAAAGTGACATACAGCTGTTTGCCTCGTGGTATAAGTGTCAGTGTCCGGTGCACTGTCTGGTAAGACTTGACCACAACACTTGAGCGCGTCTCTTCCATATTTGTTGCTCAACCTCGATATGATCTGAAAGGATGTCTTTTGTTGTTGTGGATCATGACTAAATAATCTCCCTTAATTTATTTACCTCCTAAGTATCTACTTGCTTACTTTATCTACTACTATTTTTAACATCTACAATTTATTAAAGCATAGATACTCAAAGTACGGCCCAGGGGCGTATGCGGCCCCCTGATCAACAGGAGCACTGGCCCGCTGTTTACTCCACTGAGCACTAACAATAAAAAAATATAGATATTAAATAGAAAGGCAATGATTTTTTTCAAGTTTAATTGGTAGTTCTGTGCTTAACTTTAGAAACACCTTCACTTTTAAAGACATCTTGCAGCAAAACTGTGAAAGTATGGGTTTCTTCAAAATTCAAAAAGTGTATTTCACCCTCGTAAAATTAATTATATCAGTGCATTGAGCAGTATTAATTAAAATGTGATAGTTTTCAAATATGAATTTAGAAACATTAATTTTAGTGAAGTAGTGTGGCTCAAGTGAAGTAGTGTGGCTCACTGGTTAGAGGCGGCAGACCCGAGAGCAGAGGACGGCCCGGGACCAGGGTTCGATTCCCGGCGCGGCAGGTTTCTGGACCAGGGTCAGCGGACTCGATAATTCTCTCGCCTCGGTGCCCACTCTGATCAGCGATCACACTCTGCAACTCTGGGCATTAGCTTGCCTCATCTTCACTAACGACCCCACCAGACCGCTGGGGATGCCTGGTCTCACCCTGGAGATACCCATTAAGGGACCATCTCTCAGGGAAGCCAGGAAGGGTTTCGCAGTGGTCGAAGCGCCTTGGGACCCTCCGGGTAAGTAGTGCGCTATATAAATGCCTATACATTACATTACATACATTACAATTTTACCGCCTCACTCTGACAACAATGCCAATAGTGAACTAAAGAGGCAAGTCAGTTGTTATGTGCACCCTTTGGGTGACCTTCATTCCTATTATACATGAACAACATTATAGTTTATTAAATCAAACACTGGAGCAGCTTTTGTACTGCGCACATCCTGAAAGCATGTATTTCGAGGTCCTCTTATATGTAATAACGAAAAAAAGAGGGAATTTGAAATTAAATAATTGCCTGGGATCATAGAATTTGGAAAAGTGGGGAAGCCGGGATCTATCCCAGGTTTTATTGTTTCATATTTTTCAATCCAACCACTGCATGTATATCCTTCGCTTCGCCTACACCTACCTTACTGCCAATCCCCCCAACCCCGTCACTCGACCACCACCCCGCTGGCATCAATGCGGCCCTCGGGCACATCACAGACCAAACATATTGGCCCCAGGGAAAATGTCTGTGAGTACCTATGTACTAGAGGAGCCTACATATATTAATAAAGGCGTTGAAGTAACTTTGTAGTGCACCAGAAACATGGCCAAGAAACGGCACCATGCAACCTCTGCTCCCTGCTTTGAAGGTCATTACTCACCTTTTTGGGAGAAGATATAACTGAACGTGTCTATTACTTGCAAGCTCACACAAGTCTTGTCTTTTTCTAAGTCTCAATCCCAAAGCAGCAGGTTGTTTTTATCGTAAACAATTTTTTAGGCCAAAGGATAATGTTACCTCCAACCTGAACCACCTTTACCAGGGCACTCGAAATGCAGAAATTAACCACAGGAAGCAAATTATCTGTGAAGGTGCCCCATGTCTTGAGGATCACATCCTGCCTTTCATCATTTCAAGGTCAACACTTTACTATTTCTCCTATAAAAGCCACCAAAGCTCAGAGTGGTTAGCGCTCATCACTGAAAAGCCAGGAATGGTTCTTCTTCTTGACTTAGGCCAGTTTGACAGCTATGGATCAAAGCCAAAAACACAGGCATGGTTCTAGAAACAGTTCTCTGATTTACAGGGCCATTTATACCTGAAAGAAAAGATCATGAGATGTGCTATTAGCTTTTTTTTGCATCAGATTACTAATTTGGGCAGGGCTGGCTTTAGGGTGGTGCGACTGGTGCAGCTGCACAGGGCACTGACCTGAAGGGGGGGCACTGACCTCTGGGGGGTCACTGTGTTTAGCAATAAGGTAGGATTTAAAACCACCGGCTGCAGAGTTCCTTGTGCATCCAGCTTTTAGGGAGCAAAAAAAATGTAATGATGACTCTTGCGATTAATGTTCCTGCTGGAGAGAGAGATGGAGTTGTGTCTAGTGGCAGTTTTGACTCGCCATAACTTAGCGCAGAGGGTTAATGTGCCTGCTGCAAAGAACAGATCTGTATTCCATGTCAATAGCTGATGAAGCCGGCCTTTACCAGCGCTTTAAAACAAGTGAAATGTATTTGAGAGAGGGGCTAAAGAGAGGTGAGGGGCACTTCTGCTGGGTGGTAGTGAGGGAATCTGATGAGGAGGTCATAGGGGGAAATGAGGGGTGCCAAAAAAGATTGTCGCAGACTGCACCACCAGCTCTAAAGCCGGATCTGGATGAGGGTTGAAGAATAACATGCACAAATCATAATTGTGCATTATTCAGGGATTTTATTGCTCCTAGTGCTGAGTTTCAAATACCAACAAGGAAGCTACCACTAAGCAGGACCTGGCAGTACCACTAGGTGGCACCAGGGGGCAGCTGGCCATACAAACACAAATGAAAGCACAATTTCTGCCAAGCTCCAATTTAGAGCTAAAATAGAGCTTAATTTATGCTGGTGCTTTCCGGTGATTGGCACTGGCATTTATTTCTAAACCCTGGCACATGTTTTTTCAGAGTCCATCGCAATGGTGGCGCTATGTGTACATTTTTAGAAGAGCACACCCATGGAGAGTTTAACTGTTTAATATACCTTTACAAAACTGATAGAACTACGACGTCCTGGCGGATGGCCATTCCTACAGCTTGAAGCGACCTGGAATAGTCCAAAATGTCACCCTTGTTTGCGTGTAGTCAGTAGTAGGTAATGCTGGCATTGGCATTTCCCAGGAGCCACCGCCTGCTGCAGTGGTCGTTTATGACATACGCACACCTGAGGCCCTGGCACATCTTTATTTATAAATTAAGCACCGGGTAAAAACAGGCACAATGTTGCTGACTGTACAGTAGTTCTGTCTAAATGACCCCTTTGATGACATATAGTTTGAGACCTGTACACTGGGAACGAGTAAGGAGAAAATGGCATCCTCTAAAACTTGGAGCATACGTGACCTATGACCTTTCAGGAATCCTTTGCCAGGCCGTTGTATTTCTGTGGCATTAGTCAGGCATGCTTGGGGTGGCGGTGGGATCCGCAGTGCATTCCGGTTAGTTCTATCTGTGGTCTGGGGTGCAGGGCTCTGACAGCTTTTATGGGGTGAGCTGTTAAAATGATCCACGCCTCCTGGAGTCAAGGGTCGGGGGTAGCTGAGAATTCCACACGTGCCTCTGTGGAAGTAGTGTTCGCACGCGCTTCTGTACTCCCCTACACCTGTGAGAGCAGTGTAAACTCATCCCTTCCTCCCGGACAGCTGTGGGAAGAGTGTTCTCCTGAGAGGGGTGTTTGCAGATATGATGACATCCTGATTTTAGCTGCAATGCCTTCTGGATGTACAGGAAAAACAAAGATGTATGTTCTCTGTTTTCTTCGGCTCTCTTCTGTCTTGTATGGTCCTTGTTGGTGCCTCCGGGGGACACTTGGGAACCGACCATGTGAAGCTGCACGAGTAGCACGCAGTTTTGCACCAATCTTGAAGAGATATTTGCATGGAAAGACTCTGTCAAAATGTTGTTTTTGCACTGCTCAGTCAGTCACTCTGTGTTCTGAAGGAGTGGAGTGGCCAGCCCATCCCTGACCCCCCCCCCCCACTCTCCCAGGTATCATGGTACGTTCCGCAGTGTGTTGCCTGTTTAGTAAAAGCCTTCGTCAGAGGCACGTGGGCAGCTGCAGCGCACCATGAGTCTGAGTCATTTATTGTAGCGGGTCCGTATTTCCAGGAATTTGAATTTTGATCCCTTAACTCGCACCAAGGGGATCCTGGGGGCAGATGCCTAATGAACCTTGCCCTCGGGCTCTTTTGGACGGGAGCGGGTCAAGATCTGCTGGGGCATTAGTCGGTTAGGGGCGGGGATGGGTTTTAAGGCAGTAGGTAAGCAGGGAGTTCTCTTTTGGGTAAGTGCACTCTGGCCACCAGGAGCTAATTAGTAAATGGCTGAATATTTTCTCACAAAATATGGATTGCACCACCAAATTCCAAAGAGTAATTTCGTCCATCCACTATTTGTATTACAAGACTTTCTTTATTCTTCTTTTTCAAAACAAGCGCCAAAACAACCAACGCGTTTCGTCCAGCTTCTGTGGACTTCGTCAGGGCTCGATAAATAAATGTGCTCCTCTACAGTTGTAAATCCTTGTAGCGAAAAATCTAGAGTACAGTTTGTATCCTTTGTTGGAACTATTCCCTCCTGTGTCAAGGGGCCGTTTGATATCACTCGGCAACTGTGCCGTTCTGTGCAGCAGTGCGGATCGTCTTCATCCACGTCCTCTGCTCTGCGGTATCTGGCTGAATATGCAGCCTAGTTGAGTGAGATAGAAACTAAAACAAAAATGTGATGACTATTAATAAATTGATGGAAGCACTTGCAGAGCTGATGGAGGCAGGCTGGTTGGACCTTCTGAAGCCAGGGCTTTGTTGTGACTTCATCTTTGGAATTCTCAGCATGTGTCATATGCCGGGATCGACCGTAACATGCTGCCGTACATTGCCTTCAAACAGGACGAGTTCGGCATATTTCATGAAAAGACTACAATTCCCATGGGGCCTTGCACGTCGCGGCATAGCAAGGACGGCTTGTAAAGTGAGGCAACCAACAGGGAACACTGTCGGATATTCTCCACAATGTCCTTGTTCTTGACAGTTTTTAAACTTCGGTACGAAGTTATCTGACGCTCTAAGTACTTCCTCCTTCTTTGTAGAGCGGCTGCTCCTGCGAGGGGAAGTTAATTTCTTGTTGGAATTCGAGTGGCTTTTTCGGCCACTTCCTAGTATTGCCCTCCGTTGGTGAGCTCCTGGCTAGGAGTTCGTACGGAGGACGACGTATTGTCCCGATCGGTATTGTCGGCCGATAGATATACCTGCCCTCCGTTGGAGAGTTGCCAGGCGTGGGGCTCGTGCGGGGGACAGATCGAGGGGGTATATCGATCGGCATTGTTGGCCATTGTTCTCCTACCTTGGCGGGTGTACAAGCAGGAGTTACAGGCAGGAGGTACCCTTCTTTGTGGATTCTGACCTTAATGGATACATTTCTTTACTTTATTCTCATGACTGGATCTGAGGAATCTCATTGTTACCTACTCTTTACCTTGAATCATCTGCTGAAGTACCGGGATTATGATTACTAATAATTCACTGTACAAGATACCATTGTACAGATAATGGGTAGGTCATAGCAATGCTTTACTCCATGTAGAGAGTTGTGGTATGATAGAATCTAGTCTATATTCATGTGGTGCCTTTTCGATTGTGTTTATCTTTCCCTTCTGCAGTTAGAGTATACACCAGACTATCCTTGGCACAACTCGCCGGGCAACAGGGTTCATGCACAGTGTTCTTCTTTATGTTTTGTTACAGGTATAGAAACAGTAGTATAGTACATAAAGAGTGTATGATAGTTTGGTTAGTACCTGGTATATGATTATTGTTCTTTGTTGTTTCAGGTCTCCTTCCCTGCCGTTCCCTTCCCTTCCTTCCCTCACTTGATCCTGCCACTGACCTGTGCCATTACGGCTATTAAGGCTTGGTTAGATCAAGAGGTGGACCAATTCTGGCATCAAACCGATCCTGAGGACGGGCGAAGTAACAGCATGCTCCACATGCTGAGAATTCTCATAGGGAGGGTGCTGGAGCTGTGGGGTTCTCCCCTTGAGAGTTACCTCTAGGCTGGTGTGTGCGCTCCATGTTAACTTTTATTCCTCAATAAAGTGAAAAGTATACATAGCAGTGGGTAGTCCACCCATTTTTGAGTGGCTTCACCAATATGACTTACATATCAGTGTAGATCCGAAGGCTCAAAATCAAGTCACGGTGGTTGAGGATCTCATGACGGAAGCAATTTTGGAGGGGGCTAGGGAAGTTTTCAGTGACAGATTGGGAGAACCTAAGGGTTACGTGAATAGGATTATGGTTGAACATGATGCAATTCTCGTACAACACAAGTTGAGGAAGGTACCTAATTCTGCACCTGAGGAGGTCTGTAAGATGATTTGGGATAAGTTGGAGGAAGGTGTAATTGAACAAACTGGAACATCTAGTTGAATTTTATCCAGTGGTGATCACCGAGAAATCTGATGGGAGTTTAAGATTCTTTGTCGACTTATGCACGGTCAACTAGAATAATGTTGTGGATAATTATCCCGTTACCCAACATTAATGAGTGAATTCTGTTACTCAAGGGTGGTAAGCACTTTACTAAATTATATCTAAGGAGTGCTTATCATAAGATAAGATTGCACAATGACCCTAAAGCGCTCACGGTTTTTATAACAGTGAATGGTATGGATGGATGCCTTTCAGACTTGAGTCCGCAGGGGGCATACTTAGAAGTATGATGGGAGAAGTGTTTAGAGGTATAGGCAATGTAATTTTCAATGATATGCTAGTATTTGATGACACTGTGGAGAGTAAAAATAGCACACTGAAGTTTGTGCTGGACAGACTCAGTATGGCAGGCCTAACTCTGAAGGAAGAGAAATGCAAATATCTGGTCGAGGATATCAAGTACCTAGGGTACACTTTATCTAAGCAAGGGGTGAAATCAAAAACAGATTTATTGGAGGAAATTAGAAAAGGCCCTTCCCCCCAGGTCAGATCATCTATGATTATTTTTAAGGTTGATTGTGTACTATTAAGAACTTTGAGGGCAAGACTGAAAGCCTGAGAAAGTTATTGAGAAAAAGGTCCGGTTTCCAATAGGAGGAAGAATAGAAATTTGCTTTTCAATACATAAAAAAAGAAATGTACGAAGCACAGTATTAGTACCATTTGATGTGAATTGTAAGATCTTCATTACAGTAGATGCAAGCACAATTGGGTTGGGTGTAGTTTTATCCCAAATCCATCGAGGCAATGAAAAAACAATTGCATTTGCTTTGCGATCCCTAACAAAAGATTGACAGAAATTATTCAGTAGAGGCAATGACAAAACAAATTTGCATTTGCTTTGTGAAACGATTGAAAGAAATTATTCAGTAATCTAGATGGGGACCTCAGCAGCTGTGTGGGGTGTTGAGTATGGGTGGTCGGCTCTCGTGGAGTTTCACTCCATGGAATTCCATTCAGTTAAATGAAAACTGCAAGATTCTGCACGAACGGGCAGAAATTGGCACGTTATGCTGCTTGTGTGGCTGCTTAGCTCCGTGAGCTTGTTCCGCTCTGCAAAATCGGTGCAAACAGCGCCATGCGGCATACCAGAGGGTGCTGCCTCTTTGCTGCCACTCAAGTATATTTTCTATTTGAGCTGCAGGTATACCACGGGCAACATCTCCCTGGGTGCCCGCTAGTGCCTGAAAATTGCACTAGGTTATGCTAATTCTTGCCTGCGCTCACCAGCATACCGTTGGCAAGCCACACGCTAGAAAAAACTCCGGCACGCGCCGGTTGCGAATTTGGCTGGCACTCTGCAATACATGCATGATCAAACACCAGTCAGATATTTTTCTGCTACTTATGGACAAACAACCTGACATGTTGCTATTGACAGAGACCTGGCTCACCCCAGACTCATTACCGGACATTTTAGCTGCCCTACCTGCAGACTACTACATTCTATCAGCATTACGCCCAGGTGGAAAAACCGGGGGAGGAGCAGCTATAATTGTCAATAAGAAATTCCAACTTAGACAGCTCCCATCTCTGCCTCTACCTAACACTGAAAACATAGTCGCCAAAATAGATACTTCCAATGGCTCACTTGTACTGGTCTTACTATATCGCCCTCCCCAAACCATGGCCACATTCCCTTCCACTCTAGCTCAACTACTGGCACCGTTAGTAACAAATCACCCTAAACTACTTCTGGTCGGGGATTTAAACTTCTGGTTCGACAACATATCATTGGATCCCCAAGCTGCAGAGATGAGTGAACTTTTCTGTGATCTCAACCTGACACAACACATCCACGCTGAGACTCACCAGAAGGGCCATAGTCTTGACCAAATCTGGTCTTTGAACTTGCCACTATCCTCAATAGACATAAAACCCTGCTGTTGGTCTGATCACCACAGCATAAGCTTCTCCTTCCAGTTAGACAAGACTACCCACTTCAAGTTACAAACCAGCAAAACCATTAGGAAATGGACTTCTATGGACTTGCCAGCCTTTCTCAACTTTTTAGGTGACTCCCTTCCCCCTGACAGCACTAATGTGGAGGAGGCCGATGGTCGGCTCAATGAATGGCTTACTGCAGCGACTAACATCTAGTCAAGTCAAGTCATAAAATTTGTATAGCGCACTACATACCCAGAGGGTTTCAAGGCGCTTAGGAAGGGGAGGAGGATTATTTGTCAAATATCCACGTTTTAAGCTGCTTTCTGAACGCTAGGTGGTTCTGGGTGAGGCGAAGGTAAGCGGGGAGTGAGTTCCATGTTTTAGCAGCCAGGTATGAAAAGGATCTGCCTCCCATGGTGGTCTTGTTGATGCGAGGTACAGTGGCGAAGGCTTGGCTGGAAGAGCGTAGTTGGCGGGAGGGGGTGTAGAAGGACAGTCGAGAGTTGAGGCAATCTGGTCCGATGTCGTAGAGTGATTTGTGTGCGTGGGTAAGCAGTCGGAAGGTGATCCTTTTATTGACGGGTAGCCAGTGGAGGTCTTTAAGGTGACCGGAGATGTGTTCGTTGCGTGGGATGTCTAATATGAGCCTGGCTGAGGCGTTTTGGATTCGTTGGAGTTTCTTCTGGAGTTTAGCGGTGGTACCTGCGTAGAGGGTGTTTCCGTAGTCCAGTCGGCTCGTGACCAGAGCGTGGGTGACTGTTTTCCTTGTTTCGGTGGGGATCCAGCGAAATGTTTTTCTGAGCATGCGAAGAATGTTGAAGCAGGAAGAGGATACGGCGCTAACTTGTCTGTTCATTGAGAGTGAAGAGTCCAGGATGACGCCAAGGTTCCGTGCGTGGTCTGTCGGAATGGGTGCTTTTCCGAGGGCTTCCGGCCACCAGGAGTCGTCCCAAGCAGAGGGGGATGTGCCTAAGATGAGGACTTCTGTTTTATCTGAGTTCAGTTTCAGACAGCTTTGTTTCATCCATTCAGCGACTTCTTTCATTCCTTCGTGTAGGTTAGTTTTGGCGGTGCTGGGGTCCTTGGTGAGAGAAAGGATCAGTTGAGTGTCGTCCGCGTAAGAGATGATGTTGAGGTTGTGTTGGCGGGCGATGGCCGCGAGGGGGCTCATGTATACGTTGAAGAGGGTGGGACTGAGTGATGATCCTTGAGGCACGCCGCAGATGACTTCAGAGGCCTCGGACTTGAATGGAGGAAGGCGGACTCTCTGGGTTCTTCCGGTGAGGAACGAGGTGATCCATTCAAGTGCTTTTCCTTGGATTCCGATGGTATTGAGGCGTTGTAGAAGGGTGCTGTGGCAGACTGTGTCGAATGCTGCAGAGAGGTCAAGGAGGATGAGGGCGACTGTGTCTCCATTGTCCAGTAGAGTACGAATGTCGTCTGTTGCTGCGATGAGGGCGGTTTCAGTGCTGTGTTTAGCTCGGAAGCCAGATTGTGAGGGGTCGAGTGATTTGTTGGCTTCGAGGAAGGCGGCGAGCTGGTTGTTGACGGCTTTCTCGATGACTTTGGCCGGGAATGGGAGAAGCGAGATGGGGCGGTAATTTTTGAGTTCGGTGGGGTCCGCTGTGGGTTTTTTCAGAAGGGCGGTGAGTTCAGCGTGTTTCCAGTCTTCTGGGAAGGTAGCGGAGTTGAATGAGCAGTTGATGACGTCTCGGAGGTGCGGAGCTATGACGGAGTCTGCTTTGTTGAAGATGTGGTGAGGGCATGGGTCTGTGGGGGATCCAGAGTGGATGGAATTCATCAGGCGGATGGTGTCCTCAGTGGAGATTGGGTTCCAGGCGTTAAGGGTGTTAACGGGGGGAAGATGGTCAGCTGATGGAAGGGTGGGTTGGTTTCCAGGTTGGTTGTCGAAGCTGTTGTGGATGTCAGCAATCTTGTTGTGGAAAAAAGAGGCTAGGGAGTCGCAGAGGGTTTGAGAGGGGGTGATGTCGTTAGAGTTGGCCGAGGGGTTGGAGAATTCCTTGACGATGTTGAACAGTTCCTTGCTGTTGTGGGCGTTGTTGTCAAGTCGATCCTTGAATGCTGTTTTCTTGGCTTTTCGGATCATTTGGTGGTGAGTGCGGATGGCGCTTTTGAAGGCGTCCTTCTTGCTGGTGGATGGGTCCTTTTTCCAGGCATTTTCAAGGGAGCGGCACAGTTTCTTGGACTTCTTGAGGTCGTCGTTGAACCATGAGGCCTTCTTGGTGCCAAGTTTGTGTTGACGTTTTTTCAGTGGTGCTAAGTTGTCTGCGGTGTTGGATAACCAAAGGGTGAGGTTGGAGGCGGCTTCGTTGGTGTTAGAGGAGAGGGCTGGGGAGGTTTGAAGTAGCGAAGTGGAGATCTGCTCTGTGGTGATTTTGTTCCAGTTTCTTTGTAGAGTTGGTTGTAGGTGGATGATGGGTTTCGGCATGTTGTAGGTGAAGTGAACGCAGCTGTGGTCAGTCCAGAGGAGATTCGTAGTGTGGCTGAAGGAGACATGGTTGCTGGAGGTGAAGATGGGGTCGAGAGTGTGGCCTGCGATGTGGGTGGGGGAAGTGACCAGTTGTTTAAGGCCGAGGTTGGCGAGGTTGTCCAAGAGGGTGGCGGTGTTGCGGTCGTTGATCTTTTCAAGGTGGAAGTTGAGGTCTCCCAGAAGGATGTAGTCTTTGGAGGGGAGCGCGTGTGGGGTGATGAAGTCCGTGATGTCTTCACTGAATTTTGCGCGTGGTCCTGGTGGTCTGTAGAGGAGGGTGCCTCTGAGTGTGGTCTTGGGGTCGATGTGGATCTGGAAGTGAAGGTGTTCGGAGTTGGTGAGGTTGGCGTCAGAGCTGGTTGAGATGCGGATTGATTTCTTATGGACGATAGCGATTCCACCTCCTCTATGCTCCTCCTACTCGTCTTTGCAGCTCTAGGAGCCCGGATGCACATAAATGGTTTACACCTGAGCTAAAAAAACTGAAATTGGAAGTGAGGCAAAAGGAAAGAACATGGCGCTCTCAGTACTGCCCTTTAGCCAGGGCCACATACTGTTTAGCCAGGAAGACATACCAAAAAACTCTACAAAACCATAAAACTACCTATTACTCATCCAAAATCCTAAACGCCACCAATAAGTCAAAAGAAATGTTCAGGATAGTAAACGATCTTTGCAACAACGATAGAACTTCCCCTCCGGTAGTTCCCACACAAGCGCTATGCAATTCCCTGAATGACTTTTTCCGCGATAAGATCTTATTGATTAAACAGAACATCTCCACACTTCCAGCTTGCGCCCCAGTGGATGACATCTATTTTAATCCCTCAACTTTACATTCTTTCCCCCTTATTGATTTGAAAACTTTTTTGGAACTACTGTCTAGAGTCAAATCAGGCTCCCCTATGGATGTCTGCCCCCCCCCAAATCATGAAAGAAATCGGTCGAGCCATGCCCAATAGCATGATACCCCTGCTCAACGACTCTCTTACTTCAGGGATAGTGCCTAACAGCTTCAAGCAGGCCTTACTGATTCCCCTCACCAAGAAACCTGGTATTGACCCGCTGGACCTCACGAACTACCGGCCTATATCCTTGCTGCCCTTCCTATCCAAAATGCTGGAGGCGCATGTCACCAACTGCCTCTCTAATTTCGTGGAGGAATCAGACTATCTCCAACCCAACCAAGCAGGATTCCGGCCTGGTCACTCCACTGAGGCAGTAATATTGGCCGTCCAGAACACCCTGAGGTCCAACGCTGATAAAAACCTTCATCAAGCCCTGGTACTTCTCGACTTGTCCGCCGCATTCGACACGGTTGACTATTCTATCCTGGTCAACCGTGTCGAACAGGCGGGCCTTAGAGACTCTGCCCTAGCCTGGTTGAAATCGTTCATTTCTGAACGTACTCAGTCTGTCCGCTTAGGCTCCTTTTCCGCTGCCAAAATCAAGTCTTTCTGTGGGGTGCCCCAAGGCTCTTCGTTATCTCCCCTATTGTTTAACTTGTACATGCGGCCCCTTCTTTTTGCCCTGAGAAAGCACAAAGTCACTGCATACAATTATGCAGATGACTTGCAGCTAGTTTTCGTTCTTAACTCCCCAAATGCTGTGGAGGACTTCCAAGCCACTATGACTTTAATCCAGAGTTGGATGTCCTCAAATCACCTTAAACTAAACCCAGGGAAAACCGAGTTGATCCTGCCCGGCAAGAGCGAAATTAGTTGGAGCCCTAACTTCTGGCCTGCTGATATGGGTCTTCCCCCCAAGAAATCTCTGACGGTAAAAAGTCTGGGGATAACCATCAATGAGGACCTCTCGCTAAAATCCCAAATTGGAACCGTGGTTTCCTCTGGATTCTACCAATTGAGGAAAATTAGGAAAATCGCCCATTTCCTCACTCCTTCCGCCTTAATTCAGGTGGTCATGGCCCTAGTCCTCTCCCACATCGACTTCTCAAACAGTCTATACCTTGGCCTACCTGTAGGACAACTTAGAAGACTGCAGTACTTGCAGAATCAGGCCGCCAGGCTGATCTGCAATGTACCCAAATGGGAATCGATCAAATCAGGCCTAGAGACCCTGCACTGGCTCAAAGAGCCGAATTCAAAGCAGGGTGCATCATCTTTAAGGCTTTGCAAGGCAAGGGACCTCTATTCATCAGGCAGCTGATCGGAAGATATGTTCCCTCACGTAACCTGAGATCAGCCCACAAAGACCTACTTGAAGTACCTCGCTTCAAGAAAAAACGACAAGGTGGCAGCAGCTTCCACTTCTTGGCAGCTACCCTATGGAACTCTCTGCCACTAGCCCTCAGACAGAGTAAGGACCTCCTTGCCTTCAGAAAGGCATTCAAGACCCACCTCTTTACACAGGCTTACTTGAAATAAAGATTCCTGCAGACTCACCCCTTGTTATGTTTTTTATCTCTTTTCAGCGCCAAGAAGCCTTCGGGCGTATGCGCGCTTTATAAATTTTTAATAACATAACATAACATAACATGCATAATGCGGAGTGGCCAAAACTCCGCCAACTCCATTGGTGGAGCAGAATTCATCTCCAACCTCTAGTTTTGTGAACTTTAGAACATATGTTTGGGGTCGAAAGATAAACCTCTGCACAGATCAGGCACCCTTTGAAAAGTTATGAATAAATATAGACAAGAATATTATCCTCAGATTAGGTTTATTCATATCCACCCTAACCATCAGCTAACAGCCAGCAACTGACTCTACAAGAATCTCCCACATAGAACATTCTAAGTTCCATAGAATGCACAATTAATGGAAAAGGAGAGAATACTACACATCCTCTTTCTTATAATAAAAGCTGAACTAAAACTAAAAAGTATTAAGAACAAAACATAGGAGAATTGCACATTTAAAATGAGTACAGAATACAATGCTTTAAATATTCATACATAAGACATAAAGAAATCTTTAACTTGTATAGTCCTTAAGATAAGATGGAACTCTCTTAACGCGAGAGCTAAACCTTTGCTGAGTTACATTTGCATCATCACAACAAACAGAATCCTTTACATTTGTTTATCAACAATTGTGTAATCTTTAACAATAGCAACACGATTTAAATTCCATATCTTACCATTTTCCAATTTGACTGAGTTTTTAAAACATTTTATAACATGCATTGGTGCAGAGTATTTCGACCAAGCCAAAGCCCCTACAGGTGCTCTGACCCTAACTACATCACCAACTTCAATCTTCCCTTCCTTTACTCTTTTCCTTTCATCATAACATATTTTATTCCTTAACTGAACTTTCTCCTCTCTAACCCTCCAATCACCAATCCCATTGTTTATTAAACCTTTACCCCAATACATCCAAGCTGGACTCAAACTCGTATTGGGTATTCTCCCTTTAAATAACTCAAATGGAGTTTTCTTAGTTGTCATTTGTGGTGAAAATCTATGTGCTAAAATGCATTTTTGCAGTTCTTCCTTCCAATCCATAGAATTTACCCTAGAAAGTTGTAGATTTTCCTTAATCACCCTGTTGAACCTTTCCACATTTCCTTTGGTTTCTGGGTGATAAACAGAAGATCTTTTAAGTTTTATCCCACAAGACATTAAAAATTCTGTCATCATGTTCGAGCAAAATTGTGGACCATTGTCTGATAAAAGGGATTTCAGAAAACCTTCCCTTCTAAAAATTTCTTTAAGAAAAGAAATGACACATGAAGAAGTAACTTCAGAAACAGAAGAAACTTCCACCCACCTAGAATAAAGATCAATCAACACTATCAGATAAGGTGTACGATGCTCACCAGCAAGAGGACCTACAATATCTATAGCAATGTCTTCCCAAGGACCAGTTGCAAGATTGCGACAAACCATAGAAGTTTATATTTATTTATTTAGTTTCTTCTATAGTGCTGGATTCGACCCCCAAAGGGGTATCTCCGCGCTTTGCTCGCTGTAAGTGTCAGCCAGTGCCTTTAGGACATGCAGGTGAGAGTCTAAACCTCCCGAAAAAGATGCGTTTTGAGTGCTTTCCTGAAGGAAAGAAGATTGGTGTTATGTTGCATGTCAATAGGGAGTTTGTTCCAGAGGGAGGGTCCTACATAGGAGGGTGCTCGGCCACCCTGCCTGGCTTTCTTGATGAGAGGTATTTTTAAAAGGAGTTGACTGCCAGAGCGCAAAAAGCGTTCTGGTGCATATATTTGAAATTTCTGAGTTAGATAAAAGGGACCAGTTCCAAAGAGACTCTTGTGTATGATGCAACAGATCTTGAACTCGATCCTCTAACGCACAGGCAGCCAATGGAGTTCTTTCAGGAGCGGCCTGGATGGTGTTCTCGGGGGGGCATTGAGAACCAATCTGGCCGCGGTGTTTTGGGCCACCTGCAGTCGGTTAAGTACATTTTCATTCGCAGAAATAAGAAGGCCGTTACAATAATCCAACCGACTTATTACGAGTGCTTGGACTAAGGTATTTCTATAACCGTCTGGTAAGAAGGGAAATACCCTTCTTAGGAGCCCAATTGTTCGAAAACAGGATCCAGTCACCAGATTCACATGCTCGTTTAAAACGAGGTTCTGGTCCAGTCGCACTCCCAGGTTCTTGACTGATTGTTTTGGACAGGGAATAGGTCCTAACTACAGAGGCCACCAATCCGGAGACCAAAGGAGATTGGCTTTCCCAAAAACATAACTTCTGTCTTGCCCACATTACACTGGAGACAGTTGGAGGTCATCCAGTTAGATACCGCTCTCATACCCTCAGCAAAAAGGTTCCTAGTTTCTGGGGTAAGAGTCTGGAAAGGAAACAGGAGCTGGGTGTCGTCAGCATACGACACCGGGGTAAACCCATATGTTCTCACAATGTCAGCAAGGGGGGCCACATACACATTGAATAATGTGGGGTTTAAAACGAGGTTCTGGTCAAGTCGCACTCCCAGGTTCTTGACTGATTGTTTTGGACAGGGAATAGGTCCTAACTCCAGAGGCCACCAATCCGGAGACCAAAGGAGATTTGCTTTCCCAAAAACATAACTTCTGTCTTGCCCACATTACACTGGAGACAGTTGGAGGTCATCCAGTTAGATACCACTCTCATACCCTCAGCAAGAAGGTTCTTAGTTTCTGGGGTAAGAGTCTGGAAAGGAAACAGGAGCTGGGTGTCGTCAGCATACGACACCGGGATAAACCCATATGTTCTCACAATGTCAGCAAGGGGGGCCACATACACATTGAATAATGTGGGGCTTAAACACGAGCCCTGTGGAACCCCCTTGGTGAGTTCCCTGGAGATGGAACGATAGGAACCCAGGTTGACAGTTTGTGAGCGGCCAGTAAGGAAACTCTCCAGCCAGGACAGAGCTACACCTCCAATCCCTACTTTCTGCAGCTGGCCGAGAAGAATCTCATGTGACACAGTGTCGAAGGCTGCAGACAGGTCTAACAGCACCAGAATCATGGATCCTCCTCTATCCTGTGTCATCTTGATGTGATCTGTCACGGAGAGGAGCGCAGATTCGGTGCTGTAGTTGGGTCTGAACCCAGATTGTGAATGGTCCAGACCCCCTGTAGCCTCGATGAATTTAGAAACATGGGTGTTCACATGCTTCTCGGCCAGTTTGCTCATGAATGGTAGTAGGGAAATGGGGTGTAAGTTGGATACTTCTGTCCACGGCAGGGCCGTGTTTTTGCGAATAGGGTTTACCACCGCCTTTTTCCAATCCAGAGGAATTTGTCCCTCTTTAAGAGACAAATTGATGACCATCTGTATCATGGGGCACAGTAAGTTGCTTATTGAAGCCGTTATTTTTGCTGGGATTAGATCTAATGGGGATCCAGTTTTGATGTTATTTATCAGGGACAGGATTTCAGTTTGACTGGTTTCAGGAAATTCGGTCAGCCTGGATTGGTTGATATCCAAAGGTATCGGAGTATTTTTTGTAGTCACCCCAGTACTCTTAGCCATTGTGATCTTTTGATAAATGGCGTCTATTTTGCTTTCAAAGAAAAGGGAGATCTCATCACATAAGGATTGAGAGAACTCATCATGGCTCTCACAGGCCAATGGCTTTACAAAGGTCTGCAAGATCCTGAACAGCTCTCTTGAGGAGTTCCCTGCTTCTGTACGTGAAATTAAAATGTTGTCACTTACCCTACATTGCAAACACTCTCTCACCTCTCTTTCTATTTCCTGATCCATCCCTGGCCACCAAAATGAACACCAAATTCTTTCCTTAGTTTTAACAATTCCTAGATGACCCTGATGAGCCTCTTCAATCAATCTTTTCCTCAAAGAACTTGGAGGAATTAACTTAGAACCCCTCAAAAGTATTCCATTCTCCACAGATAACTCATTTTCAACTAAATGACATACCTTTTCAAAAGAGCTGGCCCAATTAACTTTCCCTTTGACCTTAGCATTTATTTTCACAATTTCTGAATCCTTACCAATTTCCTCCAACCACTCATCTTCAAGTATAGCACCTGAGGTAATCTCACATACATTTACTTCATTTTCACAAATTTCATCTTCATGATCAACTCCCTGAACTTCATCAACCAAACGTGATAGACAATCAGCAAACACATTATCTACTCATGGTATATAGTCAATACTGTAATTAAACTCCTGAAGACCAATAACCCATTTTCGAATCCTTGATGAAACACTATCTAAACCTTTCATCATAAAAATCTCTCTTAATGGCTTATGATCAGTACAGACTATGAACTTCATACCCCATAGAAAATTCTTAAACTTTCTTAGTGCCCAATATATAGCCAGAGCCTCCTTCTCAATAACAGAATAGTTCAGTTCCGCGCCCCTCAAACTCCCAGAGACACAAGCAATAAGTTTCTCTTGACCATTCCTTCTTTGTTTCAAAACAGCACCCACTCCCTTTGAACTGGCATCCGTTACCACAAAAGTCTCCTCAAAGGGCTACAAATGCTTGCAAATCTGGTGCATCAACCAAATCCTTTTTAACATCACTAAACTCTCTTTGACATTCATCCGTCCACTTAAATTCTTCATTCTTACCTAGAAGATTTCTCAAATTGCTTGTTTTACCTGCTAGATTGTTTATAAATTTTCCATAGTATTCAACCATCCCAAGAAATGAAACCACTTCTTCCTTGTTGTTTGGTGATACCAGCTTCTCAATGGTCCCAACCAACTCTTTTTTAGGTGTGATTCCATCTGCTAAAATATGATGTCCTAAATAGTTCACCTCATTGACCGAGAACCTACATTTTTCATATTTTAACGTTAAACCAGCATTTTCTAATCTTCTCAGCACCATTCTTAGAGTCCTGTCATGTTCTTGTTGATTTACACCATATATCAATAGGTCATCCTGATAACATTTTACAGATTTTATCCCTTTCAAAATTGAATGCATGACCCGTTGAAAAACTGATGCAGCCGACACAAGACCAAACGGCATTCTTTTATATTTGAATGCACCCATCGGCGTTATAAATACTGTTAGATCTTGTGATTCCTGCGTCAACTCTATTTAATGGTATGCCTGTGTTAGATCTAAAGTTGTAAACACTTTTGAGTCACCTAAAGATGTTAATAGTTCATCTATATTAGGCAGAGGAAATTTATCCACTACTACTTCCCTGTTCAAAGATCTTAAATCACAGCACAGTCTAATCCCACAATTGGGTTTGTTAGCGACAACAATTGGCGCCAACCATTCAGTTGCTTCTACAGAAGTAATGATGTCCTGTTTTTGCCATTTCTTTAATTCATGCTCCACCTTCTCTTGTATAGCTATTGGGATTCTCCTAACCTTTGCAATAACAGGTACAGCATCCTTTTTAGGTCGAGCAGACCTACCCTCAATGCGTGAGCATTGAAGGTGTCTGCTTCAGACCTATTGTGGCCCGTTAGTGAGAATGCTGGGGAATGAGGACACCAATCTGTTACGAGCTCGCAGTTTTCCCCGCGGGAGCGCGCGTCTGACCCGCGCTTGCGCAGATCAACTCACAGCCCCTGCTCGCACACAGCCAGCCCCCACCCCTCTGCATGCACGCATACACAGGCGCGCGTGCACGCACACACACACACACACACACACACACAGGCGCGCGCATGCACACGCAGGCATACGACACACATACAGGCTCAATCACACACAGTCACGCATGCGCACACACAGTCACGCACGCGCGCACACACACACTCCCCCCCTCCCCTCCCAGGCATACACACAGGCACGCACGCACTTCACTTCAGCCCTGGGCCCCACTCACCGACTGCGCTCTTCCGGCGGGCTCCTCACGGCGCGGCGCGGCTCGTCTCCTCTTCTCAATCGGGCTCGCGGACCTCGGGAGGCGGGACTTCCGGTCGGCCGCGACCTGATTCGCCGGCCGGCCAAGAGCTTCCGGGTCGCCGCGGGCAGCGCGGCGGCACTCCGTAATATGAACTTGTTAATATTTGTAATTGTTCTAAAAGGAGTTTATTATTGTTTTATTAATAAAATGTAACATTTTCACATATAATTGGGCTCAGTCGTTCAGTCTGTGCACGACTGAGGTTTGAATAAGAGTGTTTATTGCGCCAGGTATTTCAAGTGTCACGGGGAGACAACACTGATTTTTTTTGCAATTAACCCTGTCCCCTTCGTTTGTAAGGATACCCCTCACATTTTGTGAACAGTACCTGGGAGAAATAAAACATTTGCTGGTGAAACAGCAGGAACCGAGCAGCACCAGCTCACTTCTAATGGTCCTGCATGCAATTGGAAGGAAGTTTAGGCAGCGACCCCCTCCCCCCCCCCCCCCCCCCCCAAAAAGGGTTCAATCAAGATCCTGCAGACAATGAACAAACAATAGAATAGAAGATTCCAAGAAGGGGGCACAAAGTACACAAGCTTACATACATTCTCTCAACAAAATAATTGACTTGGTGGGAAAGGAGTAATAGAGAACTAATAACAAGCATTAGCATAGCCGATAGGTCTCACCTTTAGGACCTTATAAGTGTTTACCCATGAAGCACATAATCCTGGTTGGTTCCATTTTAGCTTAATTTCTGAGTATGTGTAAGGTTTTATCAGGTCGAAATTGGAACGTGTGGAAGCTCGCCGCATTAGGAGCAGTGTCGGGTAGCTTGCAGTGGTGTAGGGGCAGCTAAGGGAAGATTGAAGAAGTGAGTCCCCGTAAGCAAAAATACAAAATCATTCCCAAAACGAAAATACAGATTCCTTGTAGAGTCCGAGGTTCAGTCCCCCTTGTGTTCTTCTGATTAAGTGTTTTCCTCTCGTGTTTCCAAGTCAGAGGTGGGCACAAAATAGCTGCCTTCTCCCACCAGGGAGCTAGATTGACATCTCCTAGAGATTAGATCACTTGCAGGCAAGCCTATCCTCCCTGCTATTGGTCTCAGGCGGCACCTGAAAGAGAACAAAGGCAGCAGCCAGTGCCACATTTAACTTCACGTTGCGCCAGGCTGGAGCAGCAGAGAGCACCAGGGGCAGGCAGCCTCGAAGTGTTCGGAGAGCTGCCCCAGAAAAAACATGCGGAAAAAGGCATTTTTAGGGCTGTATGGATCCTCGGCTGGGGAATCCTGTAGTCCGCATAAGACCACCCCCCCCCCCCCCCACAGACTTATTTCGTTATGCGGACTTGGAGGAGAAAGGGGGGGCTGGAGTAAAGTAAATAATTTTTTTATTCTATGTGCCCAAACCTAAACTTAAAGCCTCAATCAACTTAAAATAAGTCTGGGGTCTTCGACCACAAAAATGTTTTTTTAAAGAAGGCTTACTGATTGCAAAAATCTGCAGAGCGAAGTTCATGGTTTTGCCCAGGGTCACGGGGGAAGCGGCAGTCAGCGCCGTGCTTGCTCAGGCGATAACATCAGTCTGGGTGATAAAGAAGCCATCTTTACCTAAATTGAAGGCGCACTCGGCCTTTGCAGCGTTCCTGACCTTGAATGCCTAGGATTGTTTGGTCATCCAGTGTGCCCTCTATTGCTGGAGCAAACGTTTATTTTTCTTGCTAATCTTAAAATGTTATCTGCAGCCTCGGAGACCCTGGTTTCACCGGGGTTCTCTGGAGAACATTCCTTTCCAGAAAAATGCTCATCTGTCCGTGTCTTGTGATCTTTACAAAAATGTGGAAACGCCCTTGCCATAAATGTCACTTCGGTAACCACCTAACTTTTGCAAGACTACAGAGCAAAACAAGCATTGGCAAAGCCAACAGGGTGTTCCTTTGAGACCTACCAATGCTTTTGTTAATGCTTTACAGAATGGGCATTGCAGACTTGCCATAAACTTGTAGTCATTCTGTATAGTGTGGCAAAAAATAATTTTTAAAAAGTGCTAATACACATTTTCAATTGTGCTTTAAAAAAAATATATTTAGCCATGCAATCCCCATCCTCTCTCGAATCCCAGCCCCCCCCCCCCCATGCTCCATCCTCACACCCACTACCCAAACATACAGTTCAGTGAGTTGGGGGGGGAACAAGGCAAAGCAGATGGAACAATTGCCACAAGAAAGAGGGGGAAGATAAGAGCATAGACACAGCAGTTCATGGCTTGTCCCGCGGCTCTTGAGTATTTACAATGTGAGGACCCCTGGGCTGACGCATTGGTTCTATGCTACCCTCTAGTGCTCACAAAATACAAAACATGTTGCATTACAAATGCTATAGGTGTCACATTTGCAAACGGTAAAAGTATTGGCATTGTAAATGACAAAGCTAATTATTTGGCTATTTTCAAAACAAACACATAAATAAAAAAAATGTCATTTACAATACCAATAGCTCAAACTTTCCTAATGCGAGACCTATTGCATTGCAAATGCTTGTTTAATTTTATACAATGTTTATACCCTTTTAAACATCCTAATTCTGAACGAAAAAGTTCAGGAAATTCTTCCATAAATGTGTAAGCTTTTGATTCCACTTCTTGAATTTGCACTTGGGGATCAGAGTTTGGATTCAAAATTACACCCAATAAACGTTGATGAGGCCACCCAATCAAACAATCACCAACCTTTGAAACATAGATCTTACCCACATATTCTCTTCCCCAATTCAATGGATGTATTAAAATAACCCATCATAGAAATGGGTGCACCTCCATATCCACCTGGACACACATCCATTCTACTAAGCTTATTTTTACTTTTAAAATGTTCCTCATAAATCTCTTTTGAAATAATTGTAATGCGTGCACAAGAGTCAAATTTCACCTCTATTTCTGTATCATCAATCTTGATCATACCAGTAGGATGATCTTTCTCGTTTTCAACTTTAATCTGACATATAACCTCCTTTATCTCTTTGTTAACCACTTTCCTTTCCTTTGTTTTACAGAATTTTACAAAGTGTCACTTTTTACCACAGCCATGACAAACAAAACTCATTGCTGGACAAAACTTTGAGTTAGCCTTATGACCTGACTTCCCGCATCTAAAACATGTAATACTAGCCAAATTGGTTTCCTCTTTACTCATATTTTTTACAACAGGCTTCACCTCCTTTATTTGAGAAACATCATCTTTAACCTCTTCCACCTTTTCATCAATCTTTCCTTTGTCATTTTTTAACTCATTTACACATTTCAACATATGTTCTACTCTTTTTGCTATACCAATTACTTCTTCCAAAGGTGGTTCATCCTTGAGCCACAATTCTTCCCTGATTTTATCCTCTCTACACTTCAAAACAAATTGATCTCTTATACGTTCTTCATTCGCAGCACCATACTTACAGGTAGAAGACAATTTCCTTAGGGCAGTTATATATTCTTCCACTGACTCATCTTTTCCTTGTTCACGTTTCCCAAAATGATACCTTTCCATAATAGTGCTTACACATGGTAAATAATGTTTATCCAATTGCAATAAACACACCTCATATTCATCCAAACCCCTTTGCTCTTGTTGTGACAACTCTGGTAAGTTTTCAAGCACTTCCTGCCCCTCACCCCCAAGACAATGTAACAACAACGAATGTTTTCTTTCCGCACTTAAATTAGTTCCACATACCTTTGCATAATGTGCAAATATTTGTTTCCACTTACTCCATTTGACTTTTGGCTCACCTGGATCACTCAAGAAAAACGGGGGTGTGGTCACGTTCTACATTTTCTAGATAAAAATATATTACCTTATTATACACTTAAATTTCAAAAACTATTGTAAATTTTCAGTTATCTTAAACAAGATAATACTTTTCATTGCTGAGCAAAAGCATTTAAAATATACACAAACACATTCCTTCCTTAACTAAGATTATAATATTTCATACAACAATATGAAAACCATTTGACAATACCAATGAAACGTAATAATGTTCCAATATTAATATTGAAATCACTATTTAGATATACCACAAACTTTTACAGTTTACAGATGTACTTCTTTCTACATAGATAGCTGTTTTTATTAAAAAAAAAAACAACTTGCACGAACACAATCTGCTGAAATCGTTCCTTCCTCACTCGTTATCTTCAAACTGAATCTTATGTGTTCCTTCAAGTATTAATGACTTTAAACGAAAACAAACTCTTTTACTTTTCCATTTCTCTTCAGAGCACATTGACGTTTCCTCATGCAGCGACCTTTGCCACTCCTGCGCAATGACGTATCTTCACACTGCGTCTTTTGCCACTCCTGAATGCGTTGCTCCTCGCTAGACGTTCACCGAATCACAAAGAGTGATTCACTACGTCATCACTTGGCACCAACTCTTGAACAGGAAAGAGCTCCTCGCACGAACAAAACGGTAACGGTCAACTACTCATCTCTTCAAACATTTACGTTTTTCCTCTGTTTTTCTCTCGTTAATATAATTTTACATTTCCGAAATTACACCGCACATGTTTATCGATTTTAATTTCTCAAATTCCTTCCCTTCCTTCACTTTTAAATTACCGCCGCTGGGGAACCTCAAAGCTTCCCTTTTTAAATTACTGCCGCTGGGGAAGTTTATACATGGATTCACACGCTCTCTGGTTTTTGAACAAAATCCCAGAAATTGTTTTTCTTCCTCCTTTAGCATAAATCAAATTTTCCCACGAATATTCCAGTCATTCAAATTTGAAAAGTACTTAGCTTGATGTTAAGGTGCTCTTCACTTTTCCTTCATCTCGTCCTCGTCGCCAATGAAAAGCTATGAATAAATACAGAAAAGAATATTATCCTCAGATTAGGTTTATTCATATGCACCCTAACCATCAGCTAACAGCCGGCAACTAACTCTACAAGAATCTCCCACATAGAACATTCTAAGTTCCATAGAATGCACAATTAATGGAAAAGGAGAGAATACTACACCCTTTGTGAGGATACCTTTGCTGGGGAGTACAGGGTCAAGGATCAGCAAGATTGACTTGGTTAGTTTCATGACTGCAGACATAACAATATTGTACTGAGTACATTCCAGGTTGGTGTAACATCCAGGCAGATTGCTTGTTCCAGTTACATCTGGAGTGGCAGGAAAAAGACAAAGAACATGTGCAAATCTTTCAGAATGAAGGTTATGGTGCTAGTGTCAATGATGTGACAGAGTGTACCAAAGGAGCCGTGTCACAGGAAGAAAGTAACAGTGGAATATATTGTGATATTCTCTTGAAGGAGGCGATGATGCTAATTTCAAGAGGTGGGAGAAGAGAAAACGCAGTACGTTTATCTGCTGGACGATTTGTGAGAATTCTAGAAGATATGTCAGTGGCTGCAAAGGATGTGGTGTTGGGGGGGATTTGAGATTCAAGCTATTTAAGTTGGCACACAAAGGATACCTAGGTCAGACTTTAAACAAGAGAAAGTGAAATGTCCTGGTAGGGATGGTAATGTGGATTGTTGGGTTGTTGAAAGATGTGTGGAATGTTCGGAAGGCGAGAGGAGATTGAAGGTTGGAAAACAGGCTCTTATGAAAGAAATATCGGACCCTGGGAAAGCATGGCACAGTGCATGTATGGATTTTAATGGCTCTTTAGGAGGTGTTGGTGCGGAGTTGTGATTTGCACTGGTTATGATAAACATCCACTCAAAATAGTTGATCTTAAAAATTTCTAAGGAAAATTACCACCAAGACTACCGTAAATGCTGTGCAGGAAGTATTCAAGGAAGAAGGTGTTCCCACGAGACTTATTACAGACAATGGAACACAGTTGGTCTCTGATGAGATGGAGAATTTTCCTGAAACTTGTGGTATATGTCATTCTTGTACTTCTGTGTACAACCCATAAGCAAATGGTATAGTTGAGAGGTGTAATCACAAGGTGAAGGGTGTCATTCAAATGATTTTGAATAATAGGAAATATGTCTGTACCACGGTTAGACATTTGGTGTAGGCTTATCGTACTACAAAAAGTAGTACGACAGGAATAATACCATTAGATTTGATGAGGGAAGAAAGGCTGGCACAAAGATGTGTCCTACTTGGATGTCCTCATTGATTGGCGATGAAGAAGTAACAGTTTCGCCTCCAGGGAGGCAACATTTGGAAAATGACATTAAAATGGGACATTTGCTAAAAAATAAGATCTGGATGAGTGGAAGGGGGTCTCATGACATTTTGGGGACCGTACAAGGTTAGGGCGGTGCCTGATTTTCATGTGATGTTGGAAAATGGTGAAAGATGGATAAAAGAAGGGTGGTTTTGTATAGTAACAATGGCTGTTTGGACACAGAGGAAAGAAACCAGTGCAGTAGGTTTTTTCTCATGAATGATGAGGTGTTGTGAAGAAAGAATGTCAAAGGGATGGCTCACAGAGGTGCTGAGACACAAAAGGATGGTGGGGACAGCAGTGTAGAGCAGGGCATCGCTCCAATCATCCAAAGGAGGGAGAGAGTATCAAGATGTCGAAGACCTCCAGAGTACTTACAGGACTATGAAAAATAGAGTTTAGATTTAGAGGCCAAGCTTCCTAAAGAGAAATTAGTTATTTGGTTATAATTCCTAGAGGAAACACTGGGATGGAAGAAGGTGAAAGTGAGTGACGTTCAGATTATATTGGGTCAGCTCAAACTTGCCTGGATGGTGGTAAATCAGAGCACACTTTTAGCAGACGATTGTTGTTGATTTTGGGAGGACATAATATGCTGCATCGTAGGGTTCGTCAGACTGCAGGTGTAAACGCGGATTTGAGGGCTTGAAAGGTGTTCCTAGACAGATTTATTAGCATACCTTTGGAAAGTGTGTGCGAGGTGGCAGATTGATTGATCAAAATGTTAACAGGTGCAGCCGGGGGTAGCTTTGGCTTGTTCTGACAAGTCAGAAGGTGCACAGAGGAGAGGTCAGAGTCCTGGAAGTGTCGAGGAAGGAGTATTCAGGAACAACAAGGTGTTTTTCAGTGTGGACAAGATGACCGTGGTCAATATCATAAACAGGCATGCGGCATAGGATTTGAAGTTTTTTGTGCTGGGCTGTTTAACTTACAATATTACCTTAAGTGCAACGCACGTGTCAGGGGTCATCAATGACATAGCGGATGCTCTGTCTTGTTCTCAGTGGAGGAGATTCCATAGTCTAGCACTGGTAGCAGACTTAGTGAAGACAGCCCTACCTACCTACCTGTGGAGTTCTGGATTGTAGGAGTTAGAGAGTGATGATCTAATTGAAAGGACATTGGTGCCATCTACACAGAGAGCGCCGGGACACCTCCTTGTGAGGTAGCTGTTCGCGCTCTATAAATCACATTATTATTATTATTATTATTACTCTCTCCCATGAAACAAACTGGAGCAAAGAGGAGAACAAAAGATGAAACTGGTATGGTAGACAGTAGAAATGATGTCAATAATTGTCTTATGTGTTCGATTGAAAAAAGGATTTTCACCAGTTTTAACTGCATTAAAGTTGTCCGATGTTGCATTACACAGTAAGTTGTTTTGGGGATATGAACCTTCGGAGGGAGACACAGGGAAGCGGATTCTAGAATGTTGGAAGAGGGAGAGAGAAGTATCAAGAAAATATGGAGACTCATTGCATATAATTGATGGGGAGCTGCTGCAGGTTTTGGACAAGGGGTGCAAGCTGGTGGATGAGTTATGTTTGTAGTTTAGCTTTCGGTGACAATGGATTGGCTATTTTTCAGTGGGTTCCGCATTTCAGAACTACTTGGGGGGAAGGGCTGCGGAAGGGGTGCATGAGGACGAAGTATGGGTGCATGATAACAAAATTGAAGTGCTGATTAGAAAGGGTAAGACAGACTAAAGATGGCAGGTAAGCAGGCTTACTATTGAGGGGATGCCTCGTGGTAGATATTTTCCCGGTTGTGTAGTGGCACAAATTTCAGGAGAGGGCAGCCCTGTTTGTGCCTTGGTTGCGGGAGGGCGATGTAACAGTCTTTAGACATGAGATGGAACTCAATTGCTGGGTTGTCAGATTTTGGCAGTTCTGAGTAAGGCCTTAAGACTGTTCAGCTGGAGAGTTTGGAAATCACTTGTTTTGTATTGAAGTTGCCGAGGCGTGGTCTCTGCGCCGTCTAAGATGGCCACTTGAAAGGGAGGCTCCGTCACACCGGGAGAGCTTCCTCTTATCCGATGCATTCCCCGCATCGTTAATGAGGCGGAAACCACGAATACTGTGGTTGGAACATCGCTGCATTATGGTGAGGCGCTTTTTGTATAGAAACGTGTTGTGTCTCTTTATTTATGAGGGTGAGTGCGTTCTCCTCAGAGCATACTCCATTTTAGCTCTCCTGCATTTCTCTGAGATGGCTTGTGAATGGAGCAGCATTTTTGATGAATTTTATTGCGCTTCCTCAGGATGAAGGATAATTTCTGCCTCTGCCCCTTTAACACACAAGCTTCCTATAGTTTTTTGCCTTTATGAGAGATTTCAACTAAGCTTCATGTGATACCTTCAACTAATGGTTTCACCACCTCAAGAGCTGTTTTTGGATGCCTCTTTCTACCTTATTTACCACATGCCTTATCTACCATAAGACTGACTGTTTCTTTTGAGATTTCAACGTTTTTTATGGCACTTCACCTTTCTCCCATCATCAAACAGCATCTTTGTGAGTGGATTGTGCCTGCTTTATTAATCTCGCTTCTTACCCACTTGGCTTTATTGACTGTGCACTAATAGGGTGTCTAATATTTTTCCAATGCTGGAGAGCTAAAATATTTTTCCAGTTTGGCTGTCATCATATTTTTTACCTTTTTGAGGAGCTTTGCTGTTCACATTCACCCTCATCTTTATTTCATTCATCTAGCCCATTTTTATGGGTAGAATACAGAAGCCACAATTTGTATTTGTTCCGAAAGGGCGTAATGCTTCAAATGCTACTTCTTCCTTATCACAAACAGCTACATCCCCTGCTGGAGACATGGTTGGTGTATCTTTCACTCGTACTTCTTCAATGGAGTCTACACCTCATAAATCGTCTCCGCCTACCCCAACCTCCAAGCGTCTGAAGCAAGATCCTCCCTCTCCTAACAAGGTGCCATCCCCCATTCCATGGAGCTTCTGCTGGAGGAGATTTATGCTTTACATCCGTTTGTGGAGGAAACAAATAATAAGATGCAATTTCTGGAGAAAAAATGGTCTTCAATGGAAGATTTAGTATCCTCGATGGAACAACAACTCCCTACTCTCTAAGGTGTCTCTCAAAAGCTTTCCTCTCTGGAGAAGGAGGTGCACCAGCTTCAACAGCATACTGAGGACTTGGAAAACAGGAATAGGAGGAATAATCTACAAATTTATGGTCTTCCTGAAGCTTTGGAAGGGGACGACCCTGTCTCCTTTTTTTCCTCTTTACTACCAAAACTATAGGATATGCCCTCCTCCACAGTACCAAATATTCAGAGAGCTCACAGACTTGGTCCTTGCCCTCCGATTTCTACATCTCCTGCTAGACCCAGAGGAGTCATCATTCTCTTTTTGAAGTTTACAGACTTACTTTCAGTTCTTTCTGCTGCTAGAGCTAAACAACGTGTTTCCTGGCTTGGTCTAAGGGTCATTTTATCTCAGGATTTCCCCAACGCCACTGCTGCTAGGCAAAAAGAGTTTCTCAATCTTCGTCCACCACTTCACTCTCTTGGAGCTCGCTATGGCCTTTTTCATCCCTGCATCTTTAAAGTGACCTACCAGAATCAAACCTTGTCCTTTGAAGATCCTGAGGATCTCAAGAAATTAATCCATTCGCATACCTCAAGTAGTATGGATACTGCTGGTCCTTCTGTTGGCTGACAAATGTTGCATTTATCTGCACTTATCCCCGTGTTTTAAAGTTTTTAATGTATGATTCAGACATTTAGAATATATTTGTCCTTTCTTTTGCACATTTTTTACTCTGGTTGTCTTACATCTTAAATGTTCTTCTTCTTCAATGATCATTACACTTTTTCTCTTTTTCTGGTTTGTCTGTTATATAATGTAATTTCTACCTATCTTTTGCGATGTGCACTTAATATCTTTTTTTACAATTTTTTACAGGTTTTGTCTACTCCTATAACTTGCGTAGTCCTTCTCCTTGATTCTATTTACTCCGGTGTGCTCTGGGCTTCCCAGGCTTGAGTGTTCCATCTTTTTGTCCATCTTCATTGCCTCAGTGTTATCTCGTTTTTGTTTCCCTCAGGTATGTTTTTTCAGTCGTCCTATTTGGATATACACTGTCTTTTCTTTCTTTCCTCTGACTTCCTTCTTTCCTTCCCTTGTTTCCTATCCCCCTTCTCCTCCTGCTTTCTTTTTCGCTATATAGCTATTGCGTTTCTTGTTCTATATGTTTCCTTAATCTTATTACATTCAGAGTTATCTCCTGGAATATGAAAGGTTTTATTAAAAGACAAAGAAATCTTTCCCATCTTGCCGCTTATAATCCTGATTTGGTTCTTCTTCAGGAAACTCATCTTACAGAATCTGAAGCTTTGAAATTAAAAAGAGGTTGGGTGGGCACTGTTTTATTGTCTCCCTCTAATAATAAAAAAAATGGTGTTATAATCTTATGTCATAAAAAATTCAAATGTAAAGTCATATCCTAAGAAGCTCATTCAGAAGGAAGATGGGTATAACTAAGTTGTTAATTAATAATGTTTCTTGAAGTGTTTTTAATGTTTATGGGCCTACACATCTGGATAGTTCTTTTTTGCCCTTGATTACTCAGAAATGTATTCAGTTCAGGGATGATCTCTTCATTTTAGGAGGCGATTGCAATCAAGTTGTAGTTCCATTTCTTGATCATCATTCTCAACCCCCGTTTCATCCTTCACAAGTCCCATAAACATTTTCTCAATACTATCTCTCAAGTACACCTTGTAGACTCTTGGAGACTCTCCCACCCTGACACTCTTTATTTTTCTTTCTTTTCTCCCCCTCATGCTTCTCTCTCCCGTTTGGACTATATCTTTCTCTCTCAATCTTTCTCTCAAAATCTACTATCCTCCTCTACAGAACCTATTGTTATTTCTTACCATGCCCCAATTGTGACAGATCTTGATTTGCTCCCTCCACATCCCAAGTTCTCCCGCTGGCGTTTTAATAATTCTCTTCTCTACGACCCTCTTTTTTCTGACTCTTTCCATTCTTTTGCGGATAAATTATTTGACCTTAATAATGATTCAACTCCTCCCCTCATATTATTTGGGACTCTTTTAAAGCCGTTGCAAGAGGCTTTATTATAGATTTTGTCTACAAAAAAAAAGTTTCCTTCAACAACGGAAAGATACTTTGTCACATATTAAATCCTTGGAACATAAATTCTATACTTCTTCGATGAACTCTATTTTACCAGAGTTAATATGTGCTAAATTAGATTTTAACAAATCCGCCACGGATAATGCATTCCCAATTCTTCTCCGTAGTAGCGCTCACCATTATGGGGGCCATAATAAAGCAGGGAAGCTCTTAGCAAGTTATCTCAAAACACGTAAATATCGTACTCTAATTGATTCTATTTATTCCTCAAATGGCTCCCTTTTGCATAAAGAGCAAGATATCCTTAATGAATTTAAACTTTTCTATATGAACCTTTATACCCCAGGATCTCCCCCTTCTACTTCTCTTATTCAAGAATACCTTACTAAGCTTCCTCCTCCTTCAAATTCTCACCTTAACCTTTCAGATCTAGAAACAGATTTATCCCTTAATTAATTATCCTCTGCTTTAAGTTCTTT
The DNA here is from genome assembly GCF_964263255.1 of Lissotriton vulgaris. NCBI lineage: Eukaryota > Metazoa > Chordata > Amphibia > Caudata > Salamandridae > Lissotriton > Lissotriton vulgaris. Next base: position 112,486 of record NW_028242234.1, on the reverse strand, counting down.
AAATAAAGGGAAAACACCAGGCCCAGATGGTTTCAACGTTTAATTTTATTTACAATTTTCAAACCTTCTTCTCCCCAAAGTCTTAACACTTTTTCACTCCTTTTTTCTAGCCGGTAAGACATCTGGTACCTTTCAAGAAGCTACTATTTGTCTTATACATAAAGGGACAAGAGCACCCGCTCTGTAAACACTATCGTTTGATTTCCAAAGTCAATGTTGACTACAAATTATTTGCCAAGACTATTGCCCTGCACTTAGATCCTCTTATGCCCCAATTAATTGGCAAGGAACAATGCGGTTTTGTTAAGGGCTGACTCACTTCCGAAAGTTCTTGCCTCTTTCTTAATGTTCTCAACAAAATTCCCTTCCTCTGCTCATCCTTGGCGGCCATCTCTGTGGATGCTGAAAAATCTTTTGACGGAGTAGACTGGTCCTTCTTATTTGCCTCATTATGATGGCATGGTTTTGGTCCTAAATTGATTTCACTTATCTCTCTCCTCTATTCCGCCCCTAGAGCCTCAGTATTAATTAATAGCCATATTTCATCTTATTTTCCTCTTCAGCTTGGGGTTCGTCAAGGGTGTCCTTTTTCTCTCCTTCTTTTTATTTTGGCCCTTGAACCTTTTCTCTCTTCTATCCGCAATAACGACTCCATTTCTGGATTTTCATATGGTGATCAACAACGAAAACTCTCTGCTTAGGCGCATGATATCTTGCATTTTATTTCTTCTCTCAAAGCCTCTCATCCTTCATTATTACATGAATTTGCCACCTTCTCCCTTGTTTCTGGCTATAAAATAAATTCAGACAAAACAGAAATTCTTCCTCTTACTAAATGTTGTCTTCCCCATTCATTTTCTCCCACTGGTTTAGCCTGGAATAGTTAAAAAAATTTAATATCTTGGTATATGGTTTTCTAATTCCATCAATTCTTCCAATAAATTAAATATGTCTTCAGCTCTTTCCCGAATACATAAATTACTTCCTTCTTGGAATCCCCTTTATAATAATAATAATAATAAGGGTGGCTTATAAAGCGCTTGGTTACGCAGAAGCGTGTCCCCGCGCTACAACTGAAGAACACTGTGCGAGGTTTGCAGACCAGTGATCAGTTATCTGGAGAACAGGTATGTTTTTAGATTCTTGCGGAAGCTGGATTCAGTTGAATCAAGGCGGAGATGGAGAGGGAGGGAATTCCAGCTTTTTGCTGCCAGATAGCGGAAGGAGCGTCTGCCCATACGGGCCCTTCTGACTCTAGGAACCTGGAGTAGGCCCCCATATGAGGAGCGCAGATCGCGTGCTGGTGTATACCTTGTCACTAAGTTCTGGAGTGGGATAGGTGATTTTTTAGCCAGGATGCGGTGACAGGTACAGAGGGCTTTGAATTCCACTCTGCTTTTTACTGGCAGCCAGTGGAGGGTTTTGAGAGCGGCTTTGGTGTCTGATCGTTTAGGGATTTTTAGGATGAGACGGGCTGCCGCGTTCTGTATTACCTGAAGGCGATTCATAGCTTTGCAGGTGGTACCCAGGTAAAGTAGGTTGCCATAGTCTAGGCGTGATGTCACAAGGGCATGTACCAGTGTTCTCCGTGCTGACATGGGAAGGAGGTCAAGGACCTTCCTTATGGTTTTTAAGACGCTAAAACAGACACCTGCAACTCGGTCTATTTGGGGTCCAAAAGATAGGTCAGCGTCGAGCCATACACCAAGGTTTTTAACTCCCTGGTTGGGTATGGGAGCCTCACCCAGGCATGGAGGCCACCACGCCGATGACCAAGCAGATGGGTTCCTCCCCACCACGAGCACCTCGGTCTTGTTGCCGTTTAATTTAAGGCAGTTGGTGGACATCCAGGCTGCAAGTTCTTGCATGCAATCCCTGAAATTGTCCATCGCAAGACCGGGTGCACGCGATAGGGAGATAGCCAGCTGCGTGTCATCGGCGTATGACACGATGCTCAATCCGTGACTCACGGCAATTGAAGCCACTGGAGAGACATAGAGATTAAACAAGGTTGGGCTCAGGGACGAACCCTGAGGAACGCCCTGTCCCAAACCTATGTCTCTCGAGTAGTGGTCGCCTTGGCGAACCTGGAAGCTTCTCCCTGTCAGGAAGGATTGTAGCCATTGGAGTGCAGCTTCGGATATTCCTCCGTTATTCAGACACTGTAGCAAGTTGTCGTGCGCTACAGTGTCGAATGCTGCACTCAGGTCCAATAGGATGAGGGCCATGGTATGTCCCTCATCCACCCCCTGACGTAGGGTCTCTACTGCTGTTAGGAGTGCGGACTCTGTAGAGTGGCGGGGGCGGAATCCGAATTGGGTGTCGTGCAATAGGGCAGCCTTTTCCACGAAGTCCATTAGCTGTATATTGACCGTTTTTTCAGCCACCTTGGCCAGGTAGGGAAGGAGTGAAATTGGGCGGAGGTTGTCAAGTTTCTCAAAACTGATGGTAGGTTTCTTCCTGAGGGGTAGAACAACCGCCTTTTTCCAATCCCTAGGTACTGTCTTGGTGCTAAAAGATACATCGAGCAGATGTCTGATGTATGGTTCTAGTACCCTTAGACTATCTGTCAGGCGTGTGGGTGTGGTTGGGTCTCGAGGAGAGCCCGACTTCACCGACCTACAGATTTTTAACAGATCGTCCGTGGGAGGGGTAACGAAGTTGGTAAGTCTTGGTTTATCTCCCCACTCCCTTGGGCTTTCAACAAACTCTGCCCCGGTTTTGGGCTGCGTAGGGAATGCTGAGTATATTTTTGTTATTTTTTCTGAAAAAAAGTCTGCGATTTTGTCACACAATTCTGGCGAGCAGTCATCAGGGACAAAAGCTGAATTTCCGCTTGAAAGAGTTTTATAGAGTGAGAACAGCTCTTTCGTCGAGTTACCAGCCTCACTGATCCTAGACGTAAAATATGCTGTTTCCGTCTTTCTGATTAGTCCATGGTAGGTTCGTCTCTCGGTTAGGTACTTAGTTCTGGTTTCTTCAGAGAAACTCTTGCGCCATTCTCTTTCGGTTCTTTTCAGTGCAGTTTTCTGGACTCTTAGTTCAGCGTTGAACCATGGGGCGGTTTTGTTTACGCGGCCCCCAGATTTGGTTTTTAGCAAAGGGGCTGTGCAGTCTAGTGCCTCATTAATGCGTATGCAGAGGTTAGCATTGGCCGTGTCCGCATCCTCCCCCCCTGGGCTTCCTCCTTTCGTCAATTCTTCACAGAATTTGGACTGAGAGAAAGTTGCCCATTTCCGTTTGAGGTGGTGCATGACTGATGGCTGTGGGGGTCTGCTTCCGGGGATTCGTATGGAAAAAGGGACCAGATAGTGGTCCGACCAAGGAATGGGAATAGGGGTCATAGCTTCCACTTCCCCCCAGTTGACAAATATGGGGTCCAGCAGATGACCCAGTTGATGGGTAGGGCCTCTAACAATTTGGTTCAGTTGGAGGGCTCTCAGTGCCTGACCAAAATTCTTACTGACGTTGTCTGAGGGGTTATCAAGATGTAGATTGAGATCCCCGAGAACCAGAAACTTGTCATTGCACAGTGCGGTTTCCATGATTCCTTCAACCAGACTCTCCTCGAACCTGGCTATGGGGCCTGGGGGTCTGTAAATTAGCATGCCCTTTAGCGTGTAGTTATTATTCACTTTGACAGTGAAGCTCCCTGCTTCACTGTCCAGGATGGGAGAGCTGTCAAGCTGGCATCGTAGGTTTTCGCGGGCTATAATTGCGATGCCACCTCCTCTGCCTGTGGGTCTGTCCTGTCTATGTATTGTATACCCTCCTGGAATTGCCTCAAGGGCGTAGGGAGTAGACTCATTATCTAGCCATGTCTCTGTTAGAAACACAAGATCCCATTGTTTCTCAGTAAGTAGGTCATAGAGGTCTAGCCTGTGTTTTCTCAATGAACGTACATTAAGTAGTCCGCATTGTAAGGTATAGCCCATACTGGTTATATTCTTACCATGGTCAAATGAGAAGTGACAGTGTTCGCAACCCATGACGTTTTCCACGCATAGACTATGCTTGCAGGAGTCGTCGATATAGTGGCATAAGTTTAGTAAATCCTGCTTGCTCCACCGTATGTGGCCATCTGGAGGAGCAGGGGGTGTGGCCCTGGACCGCGTACGACCGCGGACGGGCGCAGACGTGCTTGCCTTAGGCGCGCCTTCGGCGCGCAAACGGCGCTCCCGCTGCGCTCGTCCGCTGCGCTTGCGTGGGAGGCACATTTAGGGAAAAGGAGGTGTAGGCGTGGCCTAATGAGTGGGCGTGGCCTCGCGATGGCGGCCGTGAGATGTGGTTCAAGGACAGCGCTAGATCCGCTGTGAGTGCTTGCAGTAATTTTAAAAATACAGAGAGGTCTCTGAATAGAGCACAAAGTTAGAACAAATGCAAAATAAAGATTAAATCAGCAATTTAAAATACGAGTCACACAGCCTCCGGCTTCCGCCTCAGAGGACTTCAGTTACAATGGGCATGCTTGCAATCAGCGCTTTTCATTGGCTGAGAGGTGGGCGTGGCCTAACGAGTGGGCGTGGCGGGGTCGTTTAGACTCAATCAAAATGATGATTTCCACTATTTCGATTTATATATTCTCTATGCTTCTTATCCATATCCCTGCTTGTTACTTTAAGCTTATTGAGTCTTGCCTTACTAAATTTCTCTGGAAAAATAAGAAACCTAGGATCTCACACTCTTCCCTTTACAAGACGAAATCTAATGGTGGTGTGAACTTCCCTGACTTTCGTCTTTATCATAAATCCTTTTCTCTTCGGCAGTTCGTGAAATGGCTGCTTTCTGTTCCTTCCTCTTTCACTCCACTTTGGCTTTCAATCGAGCAAACTTTATTATTACCATTCTCCTTACCAGAGGCTCTGGCTTTCTCTGCTAATATCCCATGTATTCCTCCTCCCCTGTTTAAACATACCTGCTCACTCTTGAAACCCTTGATTCATCCTTATCCCACCTCCAGAGAATCCTTTTTGGAATCTCCAATTTGGCATAACTCTTTTATCCTCTTTAACAATAGGCCCTTGTATTGGAAAGCTTGGAGGTTGAACGGCATAATCTGGGTCAAACACTTTTTTGATGGCTTATCTCCCTGTTCTTTTCCCCAGTTTCAAAAACTCTTCCATTGCCCTCAGTCCTTTTTGCAGAAATTCATCACTCTGATGTCACTCATCCTGGATATCTACTACTTTCTTCCCACTTCATCTCCCCCTTCTGTTCAGGATTCCCTCCTGACGATCCTTCTCTCCTCTTCCAAAGCCTCTCTCATTTACAAATACTTCTTAGCCCCCAACCCTGAACGAGCAAAATCCAAGGTGGAAATTTCGTGGGAATTGGACTTGGGCTGCGAGTGGTGTGTCATTTTCTGGGATAAACTTTGGTCTCGTTCTTCAAAAATTTCTCAATCTGCCTCTCTTACATAATCTATGTTCTTTCTCTACCATAGACTTTATCTCACCCCTGCCTCAATAGCACGTTTTCACCATTCTACTGATTCTAACTGTTGGACCTGCAATTCCCCTAATGCTAACCTCATGCACCTTCTATTTCTTTGCCCTTCGGTTTCTATTTTCTGGGGGAAAGTATGGATCTATATCTCTCGCATATTCAATCTTTACGTTTCCTATTCTATTCCTCTTCTCTTCTCTGGTAGTCTTTCTGACGCTTTAGTTCTACCTCCCTACCACCATGGTCTCTTTGACCTTACGCGTGCTTTGGCTTTCCAACACATTTCTTTTAATTGAAAATCTCTCACAAAACTGTCTATACAGCACTGGTGGAACAGTCTCTGTTATTTCCATAGATTTGATACTGCTTTTGCCTCCTCCTGTAAGCCACAAATTAATAGAGATGTCTTTTGGTTACCTCTTATTAATTACCTAAACCAACCTGTTTCAATAAGTGTTTCTCGTTTAACTGCTGGAAATTTGAAACCCCCTTGAATATCTGTTTTCTCTGTTCTCTACTTTTTTACACTTGTTGGCTCATTGTACGCAATCAACTGATTTAGGATTTTACTTGAATTTGTTTTCTTTAATATGCATCATCCTGGTTTACCAACTGTATTAGTATTTCTTCTTTTCCTTACATTTCTGCCCTACCCCTACTCCCTTACCCTTCCTCCCTATTCTGTATAAAATAGCTTTTACAGTTTTTTAAAATTTTAATTCACTAGCATTATTCATCGTTATGTTTCTAATTCTCATATGTATTTTGCATTGCTGGTCTTTTGTATATCTTGTTATTTCAAATAAAGCTTTTTAAACATAAAGTATTGGAGTTGCCACAGAAACAGGAATGAGGGGTGCATGGAAGGAATGATTAAAAGGCTGGTGGGATGGAGGTCGGATTGCATCAGGAGGTATGGACATCCTGAGTAGGTGATGCCACATGGGGTTTTTGGTAGCAATTGTTTTGTTGATTGCTGACAATATGTGTGACTGGACCACAGTAGTGGGGTTTCATTTCAGTCTAGACTAGCAGACACACCTTCATAAAATGTGAAGCACAACAGGCAATGTAGTGTCACTTTGGGTACACCTTGGCTTTGACAACCTAAGAGTAAAAAATAAATAGTTTGATAAAGAGTGAATATTTGGAGTGAACTCTTGATGACACTGGTCAAGTTGGAAAGATGCTGTGGCTGCCTGGATGTGCTCTTAGTGTTGATGATTTTGTGAAAATAATTTGATGAAATTAAAAGGTTAGGCCCTGTTGGAGGATTGCAGGGTCTGCGGTAAGTGAGACAACTGTGGTCGGGCACATTCCGTATTCTGGATAGAGTTGATGCCCACGATGGCGTGACAAGTTGCTACAAAGCCTGCAGGATGATTGGACAAAATATTGAGTTTTTTTATATATCGGTGGGAAAAATATCAGCACAAAAATATTGTAATACAAAAATATTGTGATACAGAAATATCTTTGTCAAGAACATCGATTTTTTCAGGTAAGTAATATAATTGTCAAAAATGTTGTTGTTCTCAAAATCGTTTTCAATAATATAGTTGTAAAAAAAGATTGTTTTTTAATGAACTTAATGTGTAATTGTTCATGTATACATTTTATGTGTCATTGTTTGTGTACTTTTTTATATGTTCATATATAAATTTTATGTGTTATTGTTTGTGTATTTTTTAATAATATTTTTGAATATAGTATGTAATTTTAGGTGAGTTATAATTTTGTTTATTTTAATTGCTAATAGTAATTTATAGTGTTGCAGTGAGTTGCTAGGTTTGTAGGGGCATAGGAAGGGAAGGTAATTAAGTAAAAACTATTTAAAAGTTATTAATAATGTATTAATGATTATTTAATTTATTATTATATATTGACATTGTGTAATAATTATATGTTTAATTATATTTTAGTTGCAGGCTGCTGGCTTTGAAGGGATGTTGGGTTGGAGGTTAAGTAATACGTAATTAACAATTCATTATTCATTTGATATAAATTATTTAACTGATTATTAATTATGTACATTTTTCAATAACTGTATATATATCAGTTATATTGTAGGAGTGGACTATTGGGTTACCGGAATATAGGGTGGGATGTTAATTAAGTACTAATTAATTAAAAAATAATTATTCATTGTTATTTAAATAGTTAAATGATTATCACGTATTTAAATGGTGTTATTTATTTTAGTTATATTTTAAGTGTGGGCTGCTAGGTTTGTGGGGGTATAGTGTGGGAAGTTAATTAATTCCATAATTGATAAATATAACATTTTACTTGATAATTAAATATGTATTTGTGTAATAATTTTGTAAATATTTTTTTGATTTATTGTTCACATATATATTGATTAATAATGGTCAAATAAAGAGTTTTATGTTTGTTCTAAATTAATAGGGGCTTTCAAATATGTAATGTGTTTGAAGTGAAGTTGTTTCTCTATTGTTGCACAGGCTGGAGTAGGAATGATAAATCTCACCCCTCCAAAGTCCAACGCTTTCCCAACTGTTGCATAGACTGGAATGGGAAGGTAAATCTTACCTTCCCGAAGTCCAATAATTTCCCTATTGTTGTACAGACTTAAGTGGTAATATTAAACCTAACCCCTCTTAAGTCTAATACTTTCCTTACAGGTGACAGGAGTGGGAATAGTAAATGTAACCCCTCTGTAAGCCTACACTTTCACTACTGTTGTATAAACTGGAGTTGGAATCCATATACTAATATAATAAAGAGACAGCCCAAACCTTTGAGGCGGGTAATCTCAGGAACCACAGCACCAATCACAACACCCAATACAGCGTTGGAAAGGGCAGTTGCAGCAGAAGGACATAGGCTATGTAGACGCCCACCATATACATTTAAAAGGTAAAAAGAACCGTGCCAGCAAAGTAGTCCCTTGTGGGCGTGCCTGCGTTGTGCTGTGGGCGTGACAAACGCTGGGGGCGTGTGGTTCCGCCCTTCATGCCATGTCTCATATTGTGTGCTAATCTCACCCTGCTCCCTTTAAATACCCCTGCACCCCATAATCATAACCCACCCTTACTCCTTAAAATACCCCAACACCCTTAAACACTAACCCATCTTAACCCTATAAATATACCCTGTACCCCAAAACCCAAACCTAAACCCTAAAAATACCCCTGTACCCCAAAACCCAAACCTAGCCTTGAACCCCATAAATACCCCTGTACCTCAAAACCCAAACCTACCCCAGAACCCTAAAAATACCCCTGTACCCCAAAACCCAAACCTAGCCCTGAACCCTTAAAATACCACTGCACCCCAAAACCCAAACCTACCCCTGAACCCTTAAATGCCCCTGTACCCCAAAACCCAAACCTAGCCCTGAACCCTTAAAATACCCCTGTACTCCAAAACCCAAACCTACCCCTGAACCCTAAAAATACCCCTGTACCCCAAAACCCAAACCTACCCCTGAACCCTAAAAATACCCCTGTACCCCAAAACCTAAACCTAGCCCTGAACCCTTAAAATACCCCTGTACCCCAAAACCAAAAACCTACCCCTGAACCCTAAAAATACCCCTATACCCCAAAACCCAAACCTAGCCCTGAACCCTAAAAATACCCCTGTACCCCAAAACCCATACCTATCCCTAAACCCTAAAACTACCCCTGTACCCCATAACCCAAAACTATATATGAACCCTTAAAATACCCAAACATCCCAAAACATATACCTCAGTACCCCAAAACATATACCCCTATACCCATACTTACCTTATCCAAACATTGAAAAAAAACATGCTTTTACCATTCATGCATTTACAACGAATTACGTTGTAAATGTATGCGTGGTAAAAACATATAAAATGCAATGCCATGCGTTATAATGGAATTGCGGAGTCATGCTACTTTCGTAATGAAAGTATGCGGAGTGATGGTATGTGGAAAGAAAGTTGCGGAAGAACGGGTGTTTACCCTCCACCCGTAAGTACATTGGTGGCACGCGGCCCACATCTCCAGCAACATGCTCATATTTTTTCACCACCCTTTTGAAAAATGCACAGGTCTGTCTCATTGATGGCCAGCACTGACATACACTTTTAGACACACCTCCCGCCACAAGTTCTAGAATTGCGAACTTTAGAGCTGGGAAGCTACGTTCGAATCTCGGCATCTGCTCAACATACTGTGATTCCAGGCAAATCGCTTTGTCTCCCCGTGCCTACCACAAATTAATGTGTTCTTCTGTAATGTAAATTGTGCTAATGCCATGTTGTCGAGTTCGCGCTATATAATATTGCAAGGAAAAATAAAGTAGGGAAACTCGAGTTCACACATACTGAACACGCACTCTTAAGTGCATCAGCAGTGCACTGTGAATCGGAGCATTTCACAGGCCTGTCACAAATAAGAAATGCTATCAAAATGAAATCCTACAAAACAATATACTACTGGCCGGCAGCAATTCATACCCGGACAACGTCGGGACGGGCTGCTAGTATATATATACCATGTGATCAAGACTGTAGGAACAGTCGAAACGCGTTATGGCGGACAGGCTCAGCAATATACTTAAATAAAACACCCTGTTATTTGCACAGAAGTCGGGTTCAGCTCTTCGTTCTTTCCTTGCCGATTGATTGAAATAATTGGTGGCACAGGCTTGTGCCGGACCGAGTTCTGTTTTATATATATATATATATATATATATATATATATATATATATATATATATATATATATATATATATATATATATATATATATATATATATATATATATATATATATATATATATATATATAACCACAAGTACAGGATTCCCCAATGAAGACTGCCACGAGAGGTTTTAAATGTTCAGTCGGTTTAATGGGCTTACTCAGCAGCTATTCACAACAACAGGTAACTTCAATGCTTAAGTGGAGAAGCGTGGCTCAGTGGTTAGAGGCGGCAGACCCGGAAGCTGAGATCGGCCGTGGACCAGGGTTCGATTCCCTGCCTCGGCGGGTCTCGGGCTCAAAAATTCCACGGAGGTGACAATTCTCGCTCCGGTGCCTACTCGACTCACGGGGTCACACTCTGCGACTCTGGGCAATAGCTTGCTTAATCTCCACTACGGCCCCTCGCGGCGGGATGCCTGGCTTTCACCTTGTGGATACCCGGCCGGGATATCTCACAGGGGAATACCAGGACGGGTTCCCTAAGCAAGCGCCTTGGGACCCCTGGGTTAAAGTGCGCTATATAAATTGAAACACATTTACATAAGTTCTCGCCATACGAGTTTCAAGAGCCTCCTGCTGTCTTCTTCAGTGGCGTGTGTAGGATTAATTGCAGCGCCTGTTTCAGAGCACAGTTAATTTATCACCTGCTTCCAAAAGGGGGGCGTGGCCGACACCACGACCTTCTGGAATATGTAGTTCATTCCGGTGTCTCAAGTGAGCGCGCTGTTTTCTCCATAAGATACCTTATTTCCCAAGTGGCCTGAAGTGTCCCAAAGTCCGAATGCTGCTCTGCTTAGCAGCCACACCATGTACCCAAGCTGGTAACTCCCTGTAAAGTTGCCAGCTCGGAACCTCTTCCTTGTGCGAGAATGACTCCATCTGGAGCCTGCTCAGGACCCACAGCTGTAGTGGCGGGCTGCCTTCGCGACCGGGAAGCAGCCGCTTTTATATCCACAAGTACAGGATTCCCCAATGAAGACTGCCACGAGAGGTTTTAAATGTTCAGTCGGTTTAATGGGCTTACTCGGCAGCTATTCACAACAACAGGTAACTTCAATGCATAAGTTCTCGCCATACGCGTTTCAAGAGCCTCCTGCTCTCTTCTTCAGTAGCGTGTGTAGGATTAATTGCAGCGCCTGTTTCAGAGCACAGTTAATTTATCACCTGCTTCCAAAAGGGGGGCGTGGCCGACACCACGACCTTCTGGAATATGTAGTTCATTCCGGTGTCTCAAGTGAGCGCGCTGGAAGAGGTTCCGAGCTGGCAACTTTACAGGGAGTTACCCGCTTGGGTACATGGTGTGGCTGCTAAGCAGAGCAGCATTCGGACTTTGGGACACTTCAGCCCACTTGGGAAATAAGGTATCTTATGGAGAAAACAGCACGCTCACTTGAGACACTGCGCGCAGGGGCCGGTAGAGCCACAGCCAGCAAATTGTATTCTACGACGATAGTAAATAACAGGGCGCTCTCGGTTGCGAGTTTTGCTTTAGCAGGTCTTTATTCCAATGTAGTTACGCGTTTCGAGAGACAAGGCTCTCTTGCTCACAAGGCAGGGCTCTCTTGTGAGGAAGAGAGCTTTGTCTCTCGAAACGCGTAACTACATTGGAATAAAGACCTGCTAAAGCAAAACTCGCAACCGAGAGCGTGCTGTTATTTACTATCGTCGTAGAATATATATATATATATATTCACTGAAAAAACCATAGGTTTGACACCAGTTATAGTTAGCTGGAAATTTTACTGACATAAAACCATTGAAATTCCCACGTTATAGTTAGTTGGACTCACTATAACTTGCGTGCCTGCAATGCACTGCTGATGACGTCACATATTACATCACTCATGACATGGTCAGTGACTTCACTCATGACATCACTGATGACATCATCCAGTGAATGTGTGTCATTCTGAAAAATAAATATGTTTTATATATGTATATCTAAAGGTCGATGGAAGAATAAATGTTTAAATAAGTGTCTAAAAGGATGGTTTTTTTCAAAAAAATTGATTGGTTAACTGGCTTATTAAGTGTATCTTAGTGAATACATATATTAGCGAGTAATGTTTAAATATTTAAATATATGTATCAGTGTTTCACTTTGTGTATAAATGGCTGCATGGGTTGGTGAGTAGCTACATGTGTGTGTACATGGGTTATTAGATGTTTTTAGTATCAGTATGAGTGTCTGTATGGTTTGGTGGGGGTATTACATAGCACATAGATGCATCAATGACTGACTCACTGTTTGTATGTGTTTTGAAGACAGCATATGTGCAGGACTGTATGGGTGGATGAGTGTGTATATGTGTGTGTTAGTGAGTGAATGACTGTCTCACTAGTGTCTTTATCAGTAACGACATATGTTTTAATCTAGTATATGTGAGTATTGATGTATATAAGTGAGTATATGTGAGAGTGAGAGATTGTAAGAGTTCCTGTTTAAATAAGTAGGTGTTTCTATAAGTGATTGTTTAAGAGAGTAAGTATGTGTAAGTTTCCTTAGAAGTAAGGTGGTAGTGTGTGTATAGTTGTATATGCAAATAAATGGATGTTCATTAGTTTATTTGCATGTGTGAGTATGTGTGTGAGTAACGTTTGGATGACTGTCGGTGTGTAACAGGATGTATAGGTGTATCACTACATATGATGAGTGAGTATATGTATGAGTGACTATATAGAACTGTTGGTGAATGAGTGGATGTGTATATAGATGGTGGAATTACTGAATTGGTTGTTGTAACTGGTATGGGTATCTCCATTTTTAAAAAAATGTTAGGGGCATATTATCAAGGGGGTTTATCTCCGCTTTTTTGGCTTTAAAAGCCAAGAAAGCGGAGATAAAGTTATCTCCCTATTACCTAGCTGTCGCTAACACCAGTTAGCGACAGCTAGTAGAAGTAAGCGACCATCTTGGGCCCCACTTTGCATGTCAGTGATATTTATCACAAATGACATGCAAAGTGGGCGTGCCAAGATGTTAGCGACTGGAAACAGTCGCTAACATCGCTATCTCCTATTACCAACTTTTGGAGATATTCGCGCTAAGCTAACACCTGCCCTGAGCAGTTCTTAGCCATGCATGAATATCGCTGACTTCTCAGCGATATTCATGCATTGCGGCCGATTTTTATCGCATTTGCGATAAACCTTGGTAATACCAAGGTTTATTTGCGATAGAAATTGCCGCAGCTCAGCTGTAAATTTTTGTCTCTAACCAAGCAATAGCGATAATTATCGCTATTGCTTGGTAATATGCCCCATAGTTTCTATTTTTTAATATGTGTTTCAATATGTGTTTCAAGGGTTACATTACACTGAAAGGAGGTCTGTCACTCTGTCACAAGGATGGTGTCATCAGTGATGTCATGAGTGATGTCACTGACCATGTCATGAGTGATGTAATATGTGACGTCATCAGCAGTGCATTGCAGGCGCGCAAGTTATAGTGAGCCCAACTAACTATAACGTGGGAATTTCAATGGTTTTATGTCAGTAAAATTTCCAGCTAACTATAACTAGTGTCAAACCTATGGTTTTTTCAGTGAATTTAATAGGTTTTTTAAATGCTAATTCCTGACTATAACTGGTGTGAAACCTATGTTTTTTTCAGTGAATTTCACAGGTTTTTTAAATGCTAATTCCTAACTATAACTGGTGTGAAACCTATGGTTTTTTCAGTGAATTTCATAGGTTTTTTAAATGCTAATTCCTAACTATATATAGGGCCTCAAACCTATGTTTTTTTCAGTGAATTTCAAAGGTTTTTTAATAGCAAATTTCTATAGCTATGAAATGTAATATTTTTTATAATAAATCCTATATTGTATATTTATGTAATACTATTTTGTTTATGTATATTGTTCATGTTTTTTTTTTTGCCCTGGTGCGCTCCCGGTGCGCATACCGGTGAGCGCACCGGTAAGCGCAGTCATGCGGCGCGCCCCGATGCGCGTACCGGTGAGCGTCCCGTTAGCGCTATTGCCGCAAACGAAAACATCATCCTGACGTATCGCGTAGCCGCGTCCGCGTGATACGCACGGCGTAAGCGCACCCGGAAGCACTCGAGCGCATACGATCGCGCTACGTAAGCGCCCCCGGGCGCGCCACGGGGCGCGTAGCGTAAGCGCGTCGGGTCATGTGACCTGAAAATAACACTTTTCATTGGTTCAGGACAGTTTTGGTTTCCAAATGATAAAGCCAGTGTCATGTGACCTGAAAATAACACTTTTCATTGGTTCAGGACAGTTTTGTTTTCCAAAAGATGAAAGCCCCCACCTTTTTTCCTCATTCTCAATTTTTACTTTGACTGAGGAAGACCTGTTTGCAGACCTATTTGTACCTATTTGTACTAAGAAATGGCTACAGTAGCAGCAGCAGCAGGAGCATCTCAACCACCACCACCACCACCACCACAAGGACCACCACAACACCACAATGGTGGAGAAGAAGAAGAGGAGGAGGAGGAGGAGGAGGAGGAGGAGAGGCGGTACCTGCCTGAAGATATTACCACCTATAAGCCAAAGGAGCACATTGTCTGGGAGTTTTTTAAAATCCCAAGGGGCCTCAAGAAAGTTAATGCGCCAAAGGTTACTTGTCTGATCTGTGGCACTGTACTTTCCAGGGGGAACCCTGCCAAAAAGTATTCTTTTGGCAACAACACCATGATTCGCCACATGCAACGCCGGCACCCAAACAACTATGCTGCGGCAGAGGTCAGAGAACTGACCAGAAACCCTCCCCAATCTTCACCCAGCACCTCCCAAAGTAAGCAACCCACTCCATCGGGTCCAGAGACAAGTGAGATGGTCCCAAACATCCAAACCCAGTTTGGAGATTTCAAAATTGTTTGCAAATGTTGTGGAAGGACAATTTGCTATGGAGAGCAAAGTATTAAACTGATTAACCACGCCCCTTTTTACACCTCTCTGCAACGCAGCCCCGTGCATGTTTGAAGAGGGGGAACTAATTCCCCTTGCATACTGGGGGCCCCTGGGGGCCAACTAGCCCACCAGGCGCCTCCAGTATGCGCCAGGGGGCTGCATTGCAGAGAGGTGTACTGAGGCCACAACCTTTTTTACACCTCTCTGCAACGCTGCCCCCGTGCATGCTTAAAGAGGGGGAACTAATTCCCCTTGCATACTAGGGGTCCCTGGGGGCCAACTAGCCCACCTGGAACCTCCAGTATGAGCCAGGGGCTGCATTGCACAAAGGTGTAATGAGGCTATGCCCCTTTTTATACCTCTCTGCAACGCAGGCCACTGACGCGTTTGCAGAGGGGGGACTAATTCCCCTTGCATACTGGGGGTCCCTGGATCATATCTGCCCAAACACCGATATTCCGAACGATTGAAAATGACTTTTCTTGAGAAACATTCGGATTTGGATTATCAAGTTCTATACTTTGGAATTTTTGAAAGACTGACTTTGAGGATGCTATAAATTACTCAAGTCTGCCCGAATTGTGTGGGTAAAATTGATACCTAGTCACTTTGAATAAGAATGTACTTACGTCTCGTCTAACATTTGGAAGAAATATCTAGTTATATGACAACAGGATACCGACATAACTTGAAGGAAATAAGAACGCCCTGAAGAAGTTCTGTTGTACAGAACGAAACGTTTCGGCTGGCTGTGGTACATAAACTTAAGGAAAATAAAAGCATTTGAATATACACCAAGATTCAGCGCTTCAATAAAGACTCTAAGTGATATGATTTGATTGGACTTATTGAGCAAGTGGTGCTGTGCCAAACTTTGGAATATTCTCCACTACTCTCTACTACTTACTCTCTCCTACTCCACTACTCTCAAATACTCACTCTCTACTACTCATTCTCTACTACTCCACTACTCTCTACTACTCTCTCTCTACTACTCATTCCTTAATACTCACTATCTACTACTCTCTACTACTCACTCTCTACTACTCTCTCTCTACTACTCACTCTTTACTACTCACTCTCTACTACTCTCTACTACTCACTCTCTACTTCTCACTCTCTACTATTCTATACTACTCACTCTCTACTACTCTCTCTCTACTACTCACTCTACTACTCACTCTCTACTACTCTCTACTACTCACTCTCTACTACTCTCTCTCTACTACTCACTCTCTACTACTCTCTACTACTCACTCTCTACTACTCTCTCTCTACTAGTCTCTACTACTCACTCTACTACTCACTCTCTACTACTCTACTATTCTCTCTCTCTGCTACTCACTCTCTACTACTCACTCTCTACTACTCTCTACTACTCACTCTTTACTACTCACTCTCTACTGCTCTCTATTACTCACTCTACTATTTACTCTCTACTACTCTCTACTACTCACTCTCTACTACTCTCTACTACTCACTCTACTATTCACTCTACTACTCTCTACTACTCACTCTCTGCTACTCTCTCTACTGCTCTCTACTACTCTCTACTACTCACTCTCTACTCTCTATTACTCACTCTCTACTCTCTACCTCTCTACCTCTCTCTACTTCTCTCTCTACTAGTCTCTACCTCTCTACCGCTACCTCTCTACCTCTACCTCTCTACCTCTACACCTCTACCTCTCTCTACACGCACACATATACACATATATATATGCATATATATGCATATGCATTTATATATATGTATGTGTATGTGTATATATATATATATATACATACATATATAAACATATATAATCTGTATATCTATATAAATACAAATATAAATGCATGCATACATATACATATATGCATACAGATGCATGTTATTTACATGAAAGTTTAAAAAACACTAATAAAAGCAAAGCTAAAAAGCCACCTCATTACAAACAGAATGGCTTTAACTTAAACGAGGGCGAGATCTATTGCATTTTCAATGCTTGTTTACTTTGGTTCCATCAAGAAGGCATTCAGATGTGTCACACATTTGCCTTAAATTCTGAATGTTAGCACTCTAGTTGCTCATTAGATCACTGTAGTAAAGCTACTGCTCACCAGGGAAGTCTGCTGCTGTTATTCAAAGTGCATGTTTCAGTCTGCATATCAGAATTTTTTAATGAAATTGAAGAGGATTTGAGAAGTCACACAAAATGTGCTCTAATTTTTCTTTCTGCAGCACTAATCATACTTTCTATGGCAAAATATACCCCCTCATTTAGTTCCTTTTTAAATTAAATGTTTTAAGAGTTACCACTTTATTCCAATCAAGATGGCTTCAGGTGTGCCATACCTTTGTAATAAGTAGGACTGTTAGCGCTCTAGTTGTTCTTTAGAACACTCTGGGACATTCTGTCATTGGGCTATACTTGGGCTACATCTGGGTGATATTTGGGCTACATTTGGGCTCTTTTGTATCTGGTGGCCATCTTGGGAGACTGCATGTCAGAATTTTTTAATGAAATAGAAGAGGATTTGAGAAGTCACTCAAAATGTGCCCTAATTTTTCTTTCTGCAGCACTAATAATACTTTCTATGGCATAATATACCCCCTCATTTTGTTCCCTTTTAAATTAAATGTTTTAAGAATTACCACTTTATTCCCATCACGATGGCTTCAGGTGTGCTATACCTTTGTAATAAGTAGGACTGTTAGCGCTCTAGTTATTCTTTAGAACACTCTAGGAGGCTGCAGTAGAACACAAAGGAATCAACTGACAGTCTCTGTCCTTGTTGGATGTACATGTTTTACTGAGAATGTCAGACTTCATTCTCACATGACTGAGAAAGATAATGTGAATTTACAGAAAATATGCTTTCAGTTTAGCTTATAGATCCCCTTCCAAACCACTGTGGGAAAATCATGAGATATAAGTTCTTTCAAACATGATTCATGATATCACAGCAGAAGGCTTTTTCACATGGTAAAATCACCTTAGAACACACCACAATTCCTAAAATGAGTATGGTACCATCAACAAATGATTTATAATGTAATTAAAGGCCTAAAACCCTCTATTAACTACAATGCTTTTTAATGAGGTGCTATCATGTATATTGATCCCAAGATGGCTGCCAACACTTCTTGGATGAAGTGCTGACAGCCAATCAGATCAGATGTGTGGTTAGGCTCCGCCCAGATATATATATTTTTTTGAACCTAAATTACTCAAAATCCACTGGAGCACATATCTTGAGACATAGCAAAGGCACATCGGGCTACCAGTCCCTACAATTTTGCCAAGTTTTGTGGAAATCCATTCAGCCGTTCGGGCTAAAAGTGAGTCCAACCGCCCTATGGAAATTAACATGGGGAAAACACGTTTTGGGACCCCCCTTTTATCTCGGCCCCCGCTTGACGAATACCCCCCCAACATTCAGGGAAGGAGCGGAGGGCAGCGAGGCAAATTTAGGGAAAATTACAGGCAGATTCCTCAACCGGCGCCAAAGTTATACCCAATAGAATGTTGCAGATTTCCTATAGAAAACAATCCTAACTATAACTACCTACTGGCGACCGCCAGTAGGTAATTATATATATATATATATATATATTTATATATATATATATATATATATATATATATATATTACCTACTGGCGGTCGCCAGTAGGTAGTTATAGTTAGGATTTTTTTGTATAGGGAATTCGCAACATTCTATTGGGAATAACTTTGGCTCCGGTTAAGGAATCTGCCTCAAGCAGGGGCCGAGATAAAAGGGGGGTCCCAAAACGTGTTTTCCCCATGTTAATTTCCATAGGGCGGTCAAACTCACTTTTAGCCCGAACGACTGAATGGATTTCCACCAAACTTGGAAAAATTGTAGGGACTGGTAGCCCGATGTGCCTTTGCTATGTCTCAAGATATGTGCTCCAGTGGATTTTGAGTAATTTAGGTTCAAAAAAATATATATATCTATAAGCGCGCCCCGGTACGCGCACCGGGGCGCAACCCAGCGCGCTACGCGAGTTCGCGTGCGGAAAGCTGATTGGCTCTTGGGTCTCTGTCAACATTCCAAACAGTCCGGAGCGGCCGCCATCTTGTGTCTCGGTAGGATCGAGACACAAGAGGTGGCATAAACAAAGGGGGAAATGACCAAAAGGGGGCAGAGTAGACCCCCCCTGACCCCGTAGGTTTGATGTGGGGGCCATAAAATGGCCCCGCGGGGCAAAAACATTTTTTTTTTTTCGATTTGCGCGGGGGAGCGCCCGGTACGCGCACCAGGGAGCGTACCGGGGAGCGTACCATGGGGAAAAAAGAATGACAGAGTTTTTTAAAAATGTAGCTTTTTTTATAAATTGGAGGTAGTTCTAAAAAGAACTGTTTTTTTTCTTCTTTTTGTTGTTTTATATTTTTTTATTGTTTTTTTGAACATTTTGTACTTTTTTTGGCTTTTATGAACAATTTTATATATTTTTTGGTATTTTTATGGGGAGAAACAAAAAACAGGGAATTGTAAAAGGCTCAACTGGAGCAAAAAAAAAATCAGAAAAAATTTAAGTTTTTTTGGGGCAATTGTGGTTGTCACCAGCACGGTTGATGAGCTTTATGCTTTGCTCAACGTAGGTAATTATTTTACCACAAAAAATACAACTGATTTTGTATTCCCCAAACTGGGGTTGTATGTTTGGGACCATCTCCCTTGTCTCTGGTCCCGATGGAGTGGGTTGCTTTCTTTTGGAGGTGCTGGGTGAAGATTGGGGAGGGTTTCTGGCCAGTTCTCGGACCTCTGCCGCAGCATAGTTGTTAGGATGCCGGCGTTGCATGTGGCGAATCATGGTGTTATTGCCAAAAGAGTATTTCTTGTTAGGGTTCCCTCTTGAAAGTTCAGTGCCAGAGATTAGGCAAGTAACTCCTGGCGCATTCACTTTTTTGAGGTCCTTTGGGATGGAAAAAAACTCCCAGATAATGTGCTGCTGTGGCCTATATGGGGTATTATCTTCCGGCAGGAACGTCCTCCTCCCCTCCTCCTCCCCTCCTCCTCCTCCTCCTCCTCCTCCTCTTCTTCATCTCCACCACTGTGGTGTTGTGGTGGTCCTCTTGGTGGTGGTGGTGGTGGCTGAGATGCTCCTGCTGCTGCTGAAGCCATTTTTCAGTCCAAAAAGGTACAGAGAGGTCTATCACCAGGTCTTCTTCACTCAAAGTACATAGTGAGAATAAGGAAAAAAGGTGGGGGCTTTTATCATTAGGAAAAAAAAACTGTCCTGAACCAATGAAAAGTGTTATTTTCAGGTCACATGACCAGGGCTTTCATCATTTGGAAACCAAAACTGTCCTGAACCAATAAAAAGTGTTATTTTTAGGTCACATGACCCGACGCGCTTACGCTACGCGCCCCAGGGCGCGCGGATGCTTACGTTGCGCGATCGTATGCGCTCGAGTGCTTCCGGGTGCGTTTACGCCGTGCGTATCACGCGGACGCGGCTACGCGATACGTCACAATGATGTTTTCGTTCACGGCAATAGCGCTAATGGGACCCTCACCGGTACGCGCCCTGGGGCGCGCCGCAAGACTGCGCTTACCGGTGCGCTCACCGGGACGCGCACCGGGAGCGCTCCAGGGCAAAAAAAAAAAAACCCAAAAAACCATGAACAATATACATAAAAAAATAGTATTACATAAATATACAATATAGGATTAATTATAAAAAATATTACATTTCATAGCTATAGAAATTTGCTATTAAAAAACCTTTGAGATTCACTGAAAAAACCATAGGTTTCACACCAGTTATAGTTAGGAATTAGAATTTAAAAAACCTATGAAATTCACTGAAAAAACCATAGGTTTCACACCAGTTATAGTTAGGAATTAGCATTTAAAAAACCTATTAAATTCACTGAAAAAATCATAGGTTTCACACCAGTTATAGTTAGCTGGAAATTTTAGTGACATAAAATCATTGAAATTCCCACGTTATAGTTAGTTGGACTCACTATAACTTGCGCGCCTGCAATGCACTGCTGATGACGTCACATATTACATCACTCATGACATGGTCAGTGACTTCACTCATGACATGCACCACACCTTTTTGTGTATACTGTCTGGTATGTCCTTGTATGAAAATTTATGTTGGTAGCACCAAACATCCGGTGAAGAGGAGGATCTTAGAGCACGCACGTGCAATTGAAAATAGAGACCCGACATATCCAGTGGCAAGGCACTTTTCTGAAAGTCACTTCTCAAATTCTTTTGTATTGACCACGTTCCTGCAAGTGAACGAGGTGGCAATAGGTTGCAAAGATTACGTAGATTCGAATCGAGATGCATAATTGATTTGCGCACTATTATTCCTTTGGCCTTAATTCTGAAGAAGAATTAGCAATATATTTGGGATAAGATGGCTCTGACGTAACTGAAGATGTAATATATTGCTGACCCTGCTTGTATATAATATGCTCCTGAAACTGTGTGGATATAGAGGATTGCTTTTTGGATTCGATATGAAATGATGGATGATGAGTATGAATCTCTTTTAGCAATATTTTTTGACAACACATCCGCTGCAGCGAAATACAAACTATATTGAATTGTAATTTGTAGATATGCCCATCCAGGGCTCAATTATGTTTTTGATTTAACACTTTCTCAGTGGTATGAATTAGATGCCCATCCAGGGCTCAATTATGCGTCATGCATTCAAATTAAAATGATGGATATAACTGTACATATGAATAATAGGACTGAGAGATATTAATTTGAAACCATGAAGTAATGAAACTTTATTCATTTGATTTAAAAGTGACGATAGAGACATATGCTCCATGTAAATATTGTATATAGACAAAGTTTATGAGTACAGGTTTGCTTCAAAGCAATAAATTGCGCACTCGGGAATCCAAATTCAGCAGATTGTCAATTTTCAGTTACACGCTACGCGTTTCGACACCCTTGTGTCTTGATCACACGTGTCTTGATCAAGACACAAGGGTGTCGAAACGCGTAGCGTGTAACTGAAAATAAACAATCTGCTGAATTTGGATTCCCGAGTGCGCAATTTATTGCTTTGAAGCAAACCTGTACTCATATATATATATACATATATATTTACATATATAATAAAAAAGAAACGTCCGCTCTAGCAGCAACGTCGAACAGGCCACACCAACTGCTTCCAACAAGATCTTTATTTCAGTAAAAAAGTCAAACAGGCATTACGCGTTTAGAGTCGGTGGGTTCGTTTAGTTTTTAAATACGTAACTATTAGACGTGGAAAAGGGACGTTCATCCAGTTTTTAAAGGACCAGTCAATTTTCATTTCTTATAATTCAGGTTAGTTCTCTTAACCCCCAAATGGTTAAACATTCGATGTTTTCCTTTATTGCGGTTTTTTAAACTCTTTACAATATTTCCGGACATGCAACTCCCACAATGCTTTGCAACTGTCCTTATTGCTTCACTGGTTCCCCATGTCGATTTTGGTACAACTTCACACATTCTTACTGTGTACGAGTGCAATCCTACTTCAAAGGAAAAAGTTCCATACCTGGGGCACAGTATACAACAGGGAAGTCCCACTATCACCGCGTTTCCATGCAGTTTCCAGTCAGCTTAACAAGCATGAAGTGCGTGGGAAGAATTCCTCCTGCAAATCCTGGCTGTAAGTAAAGTTCATTCGCCAAGTTCGGGCGGGCCTCTCAGTGGGGCCCTTCCATCACAGCTTAGTTAATGTCCAATATCGCAGCTGGCGGGCATCCCTTTAGGTTAAGCTCCGAGCTTCCTTTTACCATGTTCTGACACATTGGAATGCCTCTGCCTAATAGATTGTGGGCCCGTTTTCAGGTGTGTCAGACACCTCTTAACAATAAAAAAGAAACGTTCGCTCTTGCAGCAACGTCGAACAGGCCACACCAACTGCTTCCAACAAGATCTTTATTTCAGTAAAAAAGCCAAACATGCATTACGCGTTTCGAGTCCCATGACTCTTAATCAAATGCCACTTGCTGCTGTTACGGTGGGTTTGTTTAGTTTTTAAATACGTAACTATTAGACATGGAAAAGGGACATTCATCCAGTTTTTAAAGGACCAGTCAATTTTAATTTCTTAAATGTTAATCATAGTTTGCCACATATCTTGAATGCAACGAGGGTCATAAGTCACATCTACACATGTCTAGGTAGATAATTGGCCTTAGATCTTGCGACTCTCATAATTCTCAGGATTTCTCGATTGTTGTCTGATATTTTTGATTTGTTGCTTTTTTGGTCTTTATCTGATTGATTCCTCTGAACTTTTGAATATTTGATTTGATTATTGTGACTTATGACCCTTCACTGTAAATATTACACACTGATTTAGGAACCCACATATGCACATTATCAGCTTTTTTTCAGTCCTTTAGCAATCACACTTAATGTTCTATGTACTGGCCGATTTACGGCATGATCTCTGGGTATCAATCAATCAATCAGGGAATTTGCAAAGTGCACTGCTTACCCGCTTGGGTCTCAAGGCGCTGGGGGGGGGGGAGGCAAAGGCCAATGAAAATGGACCTAGGAAAAAACACGCACGAGCTGCGTGGAATTCCTAGGTCCATTTTCAAAACCCCAAGAAAATGACTCTGGCTGCGCGACACTGCTGCGCAGTGCACGCTAGGCCGAGACCTAAAAACCCTGTATAGATGTTCTGCAAGGTATATGGGAGACTGATTGCATTTGTGCTTGTTGAAGGCAGGGTATGTGGAATATCTGGCAATTCAACAGTAAACCCCCCCCCCCGCCTACCCTCCCACCCTGAACAATAAATCAGGCCCACTAACAGCCAAGAGCACAACCCACACACACTGACCTCAGACCAGCCCCTATGACACAGCCAGATTGCCTTAACGACCTGGCCTCGGCAGTAAAATGTACTGACAGATATATTCGCTGCCCAAAATACACCCTGTGACACAGGGTGTATTTTGGAGAGCAAGCAAATAGGATATATCTGCCTACTGTCTTGTCATGTTTCTGCAGGCCACTTTGATTCTGACATTAAAGGAAAGGCCGAAAGCTGTTTCTTTGAAACTTCGTGCGCCCACCGCAAAGCCTTCAGGGCCGCATTTATGAGGCCTTGCGTCAGTTTTGCGCTTCCGATGCGTCACTTTTTGTGACGCATCGGCGGCGTAAAACATGCCTCCTGTTGCGCACTATTTACAAAGTGACGCATCTAAGCAGATGCGTCACTTTGTAAACCCCTGCGCTACATTATGCCTGTGTCAGGTATAATGTATGCAGGGAGGGCGTTCCCCCGCAAAAAGCCTTGTAGAAGTGACGCAGTGAAATCTATGAGATTTCACTGCGTCACTTCTAGGAAGCTGTTCCGTCAAAATTTTGCGCCTGCCTCACAGTAGGCGTAAGACTGACGCAGGTCCTTTCACATGGAGCTTGCCCCATGTGAAAGGACGCATTGCTGGAGTTGCGTCACTTTTGTGACACTCTTCAGCAATGCGTCACTTTTGCGCTTACAGATACGTCAGAAATACTGACGTATCTGTAACTCCTTGCGACATGATGCGTCATACATTAAATATGACGCATCAGGTATGTCGCAAGGAGTACTGAATGAGGAGTGACGCATCACTGCTTTCATGCAGCGATGCGTGATTTCTGATAAATGAAGCCCTCAGTCTTCTGAGGAACGACGACGCAGTGTGTGTCCATTCTCTTATCTTTTCTTGCTCTATTGAGATCGGACAGACACAAGTACAAGTTAAAAGTTTTAACTTGCACTTGTGTCAGTCCGATCTCAATAGCTTAAAACATCGATCTCGAACACAATAACTTAAAACAAATCTGAGAAATCTCAATAACTTAAAACATAAACACAGCCATAGATACGAGATAAGATACCTACATCATGAGCGGAGGAGAGAGACACAATCCGATCGCCAGTCACAATCAACACGTGATGGTGGGGGAGTCGTCGACGTCGAGTCAGCCTGCTGCACTGCGAGCCTCAGCCTGGGGTCACCACCCGAAAATGGCTAATCACTGCATGGCTTCACATGAAGTCACGCAAGGATTGGCCATACATAAGTGCTGCTGCGGCAGTGCCACCATCCCGCTGCGCTGCACCCAATAAATGGATTGCCTCATTTTGCCTGCCCTTCTGCGCGGTGGACCAGCCAATCCTGGCGCTGCATGCAGCGCCAGGATTGGCTAGGGGGGCACAGTTACTCTTCGCCCACAATGAGACATGGGGCAGTGGCCCTGGTGCTGCTGTATGAAGCAGCACCCCCTTGGGTCCCTGACTCCCTCATAATGGGAAGTTTGTTGTGCGCGTGTTCGGGCTGGTTCTAGCCCAAAAATTCACAAGCGCACTGTCTCTACTGCTGCAGGCAGTTGAGTCTGGCCTGTCACTCAGCTGCAGCCCAGCCCATGCCCCACCCCCTGGCTTCAGCAGCGGATTTTCGGTCGGGCGGATACGTGTATAATAATTTTTGGGGACAGCGAGATTGCTCTTGAGTGACAGTGCGTCCATATGGCTTAGTGGGGCTATGCCCCAATGCCCCAATGGACACACCGTGCCTGCGTGGGATGCCGAGGACGAGTCGGCTGAGGGCAGGGACATGCTAGTTAGGTGAGGAGGCAGAATTTTGAGAATGCAAGTGAGCAGGGAGTTAGGGTGGGGGATCTCTTTGGGTAAGTGCAAGTTGGCCACCAATAGTCTCTGAGTGGGCATGCAACTTTGTGGCCCCACCTATCCACCCCGTAAGCAAGGTTGTCTGAGGCTGGTTCAATTTCAGCTATGTGGAGGAGATGTTGGAATGGAACAGATGTGTTTTTTCTGTTGTTATATCTTTTGTAACATGAGTCATCTATTATTGAGCAGGTGCAGAAGGCAGGGATCAGACATTAGGTAAGGAGACAAACAAGGTTGACTGCACTAATGCACGGTGGATCAGCTCAGGGGTGGGGGTTATAGGGAATATAGTTATGCTCAGGCAAACAAGTTGAGTGGAGAGTACATTATTGGTTCCGGAAGGGAAGATGGTGTGGTTGGAAAATGGCTCTTAGAACTAAAGGGGGCTGTGTTTAACCACTTCCGCGCGGATGACAAAGCCAGCTCGTCATGGGCGTTACCTGCGCTACGCGCATAACGAGCTGGCTTTGTTACGTAACCCGCGATTTTTGAAAATCCAGCGCACAGCGGGAAAACGCGGTAGCGCGGAAGCGGTTAAGGAGGGGTGAAGGGACAGGTTGATGTTCAGGAAAAATGTTGCATTAGAGAGGCTTTTAATATAATTTGTAAAGCATTTCTAAGATTAAAATGTGATGCATGCTTGTCTCATTAAAGCGAATTTACCACAGTCAGGTGTCAGTAGTTATTGGAATACACCAACTCACCTGTGAGTGGAATTTGATAACCGATTACTGATGCCAACAGTCAAACACCTGAATGAGCCTGCAGAGGGATGCTGCCTACTGCAACCCAGACTTCGTCTCTGACGCCAAAATGGAAACACGATTGGAGATTCGAAGGTATATGGGTTCTGAACACAAACACCTACAAAGAAAGTGGCAAACCCCCTGTAAGTAATGCAAAAGCAGAAACGCCTTTCAGGCCAAAAATAGACACAAAAACAGAAAAGGCCCAACAGCAGAGGGGCGCGTATTAGGAACATAAATGGAGATGAGCAACGAGCGACAAAACCACTCGCGCCAACATAAATTTAACAGGCACCAAGACAAGGCAAAGAAAATGAAAGCCTTCAACCTTTGGAAACTGCAGTCCGCTTCAGGTCATGGAAGTCAGACCTACCGCAAATCAACCACTTCCACATGTTAGTAGGGCACATTGCCCTGGCTTGTAGATGGAGACTCTGGATACCCGGGTTAGAGAACTATATAAAGGCCATCTATAAAAAGATGAGGAAAAAAAAGGTTGATTCTGCTGCTGCATCAAGCGAGTAAGGGACATGCAGGAATAAATCATATCACTGCCAAACACGGGCACAACCCACCTCACTGCACGCGAAAGGCTCAAGACCTGTGTCGAACCCTGGCAAAGCCCAATTAGGCATGATTCCATTTAAGACAAACAGCCCAGAAGAAAACAAAGATGTTTTCCAAGCAGAGCTGAGCCAGCAAGCCCACACTTTCCCCTGAAGCAGATGAATTCTAAGCCCAACTCATACAGTAGAGCAAGAGGGATCTAGAGAATCATGCGCTGCAGAACTTATTGACCCTGGAACGGTTGCACAAGGTCGCAGAAAGCTGAGCTATGCGCATAGAATCAAACATTGCAATAACAACAATCATGTCAAATCCAGGAGAAGGGCTGGAGAAGGTAGTCGCCAGGCCCATGAGTGAGGCAAAGTGACACACAACACAGGGAACTTCTACCCCCCACACCAGGAAGTGCCTAGCGAAAGGGTAAATGAGCTCGCCATGTGGCTGTCACAAGTGCTCCTGTCACGATGAGTACTGAGCAGTAGGTTTTCAGTGGCTGATCCCTGATGAGACATCCTGTGAGAGTTTGATATATGAATACAATCCAGGGGGGGGGGGAAATAGGGAAATGGGCGGGGCAAAGAAGGAAGAGGTAAAGATTCTGCAGTCTTCGATCACTGAAGGCAAGTCTCAACACTCACACAAATAATACATGTAATGACGTCATCTGGTTTATATGTGGGTCTTGTCTGCATCTTAATGTGAAGAGGTGTGAGACACAATTGTCACAAGGATTCATTAGCCCTTAATGTAAAGAGGTGCGAGCCACAATTTTCACAATTATTCAATGGCACTTAATGTAAGGGGTGCGAGCCACAATTGTCACGAGGATTCAATAGTCCTCAATGTAAAGAGGTGCAAAGCACAATTGCCACAAGGATTCAAAAGCCCTTAATGTAAAGAGGTGTGAGCCATATTTATCACAAGGATTCAATAGCCCTTAACGTAAAGAGGTGTGAGCCACAATTGTCAAGAGGATTCAATAGACCTCAATGTAAAGAGGTGTGAAGCACAATTGTCACAAGGATTCAATAGCCCTTTATGTAACTGGGTGGAGCCCCAATTGTCACAAGGATTAAAAAGCCCTTAATGTAAAGAGGTGCGAGCCACAATTGTCACAAGGATTCAATAGTCCTCAATGTAAAGCGGTGTGAAGCACGATTGTCAAAAGGATTCAAAAGTCCTTAATGTTAGGATGTGTGAAGCATAATTGTCACGAGGATTGAATAGTCCTCAATGTAAAGAGGTGCGAGCCACAATTGTCACAAGGATTCAATAGCCCTTAATGTAAAGGGGTGCGAGCCACAATTGTCACAAGGATTCATTAGTCCTCAATGTAAAGAGGTGTGAAGCTCAATTTTCTCAAGGATTCAATAGCTCTTGATGTTACTGGGTGAAGCCACAATTGTCACAAGGATTCAATAGTCCCCAGGATGGGTTCCACAGCGGTATTCGTACTAGCGCCTTGAGACCCTTGCGGGTGAGTAGTGCGCTATACAAGTATCAATTTACATTTACAATGTAAAGGGGTGCAAGCCATAATTGTCACGAGGATTCAATAGTCCTCAATGTAAAGAGGTGTGAAGCACAATTGTCACAAGGATTCAATAACCCTTAATGTAAAGGGGTGTGAATCACAATTGTCACGAGGATTCAATTGTCCTCAATGTAAAGAGGTGCGAAGCAAAATTGTCACAAGGATTCAATAGGCCTTAATGTAAAGAGGTGTGAAGCACACTTGTCACAAGGATTCAATAGCCCTTAATGTAAAGGGGAGAAAGACACATTTGTTACAAGGATTCAATAGCCCTTAATGTAAAGGGGTGCGAGCCACAATTGTCACGAGGATTCAATAGCCCCTACTGTAAAAAGCTGCGAGCCACAATTGTCATGAGGATTTCATAGTCCTCAATGTAAAGAGGTGCGAGCCACTATTGTCACAAGGATTCAATAACCCTTAATGTAAAGAGGTGTGAAGCACAATTGTCACAAGGATTCAATGGCATAAATGTACAGAGGTGCGAGCCACAATTTTCACAAAGATTCAATGGCCTTAATGTAAAGGGGTGGAGCCACTATTGTCATGAAGATTCAATAGTACTCTTGATGCAATATATTAGGAGAGAGTGTGGCTTGCCAATTCTGTGGGGAAGTAGGCAATGCTGAGCTCCAGGAAGCATTCTGATACCCCCAGGATTCAGAAGGAACCAGCTCAGTCGATGCCACCCGACAAGGCTTGTATCCACATTTTTCAGAATCTTTGTAAGCAATGAAGGAGGTGAGGTAATAACAGACATCCCTGAAGAGGTGAGAATATTAAGTAACACTCGAAATTAAGCAAGATAGCTCAAAATAAGAACCATGGAGTATTCCAATGGCGGCGACTCACTGAGCAGCAGCCACAATACACACAAAATGATCATGACCCACCTCTTCAGTTTTCTTTCTACTTATAGGACCCCAGAAGCAGTGCATGTGCCTCCCTGCCTCTGCTGCCCCTGACCTGGTAGTACATGTCTCTGTCGTCCTCTGTATGGGTGCTCCAGCCTCCAGGAGCCAGAATTCCACATTGTCTATATTGCTGTGCAAACTTGATATTGCCCACTGTTCTGACATAGCCTCTCTTGCATCCCCCCCCAGTGAAATACTGTCAGTGGTAAGTTCAATTACTTCACTAAGGCAGATACAGATTCATAAAACAGGGCACCCTTCCTAAGAAAGTACACTAAACACCCCTTAAACTTAACACAATAGACAAGAAAGATAGCTAAGTCCTAATTGATACAGAGGCATTGGTAAAATTAGTAACATAATAACCTGGATACAATTTCTGCCCCTAAAAATCGTGGAGTTTGGCAGACGGATTGCCCATCCTATGGCAATTGTAATAATGTCGACGGGATATCCAAGTGCCATAAGACGTGATGCACTTTTAATAAGCCACGATGGGATATCCAACATGTTTGTTACTGAGTAACCCATCTACCTAATTCTAAATCCGGCCCTTGATCCCTCTCACCGGCAAATATGTTACCTAGACTCAAAAACTCTAATGCTATTCATCCTCCACTTTTGACCCATCTCACCAAATCTGAAGACACAATTGCCAAAACATTTACTAGAGCATGAGCATGTGTGGACTGACTCATCTTCTATGGTCAGCTTAGTACATATTTGCCTTACACATGCATGCCAAGTGAACGTCAGTCGTGGACGGCATCAGTATTACGAGCTCACATCATCTTCCGAAAACTGTCACCAGAGCTGAAATCTCTGAAATCTAACTAAAGGTCTCTGAAAAATACACTAAAAGACAACAAACCACAACAAATAAACTCAATCTTCAAAACCCCTCTCACTCTGCAAAGCGGCAGTCACAAAGGCGAAAAGGGCTCCCCTACTTACATATCATTTCTGAAGCAATAGGCCCCACCAAGCAACTCTACAAGATCATTACCAAGTTCATGAAGCCAGAATGCTCAACCTCAAGAAA
Organism: Lissotriton vulgaris; assembly: GCF_964263255.1. Classification (NCBI taxonomy): domain Eukaryota; kingdom Metazoa; phylum Chordata; class Amphibia; order Caudata; family Salamandridae; genus Lissotriton; species Lissotriton vulgaris. Next base: position 81,975 of record NW_028242234.1, on the reverse strand, counting down.
ACTTACCTGCACACAAGAACTATGTGATGCCTTTTTGTGACACTTCACCCCCAAAGCCTAAAATATATAAAACTATTTTGAGGTTGGACTTAATGAGGATCTTCAGTTGAGTTCACATATCACCTCAACAAAATCTACTTTCTTTCAACTCTCTATGGAGTATTCATTTTACCAATCTCATAAAAGCCAGCAGCACTATGAGCTCTCTAGTTGACCCCAGTTTTGCCCATATATTCAAGGACATTCATATCAACTGCTCATCTGCCTCCCCCATATCAGCTATCATCAACTATGGCCTGCAGTCTGGCCTATTCCCAGAAGATCTCAAAACAGAACAGCCTTAGTCACAGCTGTGCTATAAAATCCAAGAACTTAACAAATCTATCTATTCCCAATCTGCAACCGTCCTTTCCTAGGCACACTTACTTAAAAGCAAGGCCTATGCAGAGGCATCAGTTCACATGGAAGAGAAAAATATTCTCTCAAACCCCAAACAAGATTCTACCCAGCTAGGAGCAGAGGATTGAAACTAACTGCAACAGGAGATAAGATTAAGAATAGAGTGAACTCCACTGACGTGGCAGTGCTGCTGCTGTTGGATCTTTCTGCTACCTTTGATGCTGACCACAGTCCGACCCTGCTATGGATACTCAAATCTATAGGGCTGCACGCTGTCCTTCATGGGATACATTCCTTTCTAGAATGCATTCTATTGATACCTCCCATCTACACACACCATCCTCCCATGGCTATTACTTCACTCCTCTTTAATGTGTACCATAGACCACTACTGAAGCTAAGCTTTTCCTATAATTAACCTGTAAATTGAGTAGGCATCCACAGTCGCCAACGCATATATTCCTACACTATTTTTCAACACTTGATGCTTATGCTCAATAAAGCAACAGCGCCATATTTAGAGCAGGTCTCCAAGCCTCATACCCCTCACCCAGCACCGTCCACGTATGTCAGTCTACAACCAACACACTTCTCAATCCTTCACAAAAGGGCGTCCAGGATTGGGATTCAAATGCAAGTTGGAGAGCTTTGAGACCACGTCAGAGGCATGAAGCACTCTATAAAAATATAGTTCCATGCAATAGAATATGAAGCATTCAATTCATGGCTAAAGTATTCATAACTGTGGGAAGTAGGGCATGGCCAGGAAGGTGATAGGGATCCTAAAAAGATGTTGCAAATGGAAAAAGGGACCTGGGTATTTAAAATTGTATTAATTTGGGACCAAACTAAAAGCCAAAAAACGAGAAAGAGAGGGACAATCAAAAAGCATGTGCTTTAAATCAGCTGAAGAGCCTTTACATGACCAACAGGCTGAGGAGAGGTCTGCAGAAAAGGAGGCTAATTTTATTGGAGTGAAAAGAAGGCGTTTGTAAATGAAATATAGAGTTTGAGTTGTATTAGCTGCCCTTGACATTTTATGAATCTTTAACCATAATTTGTCCCAGAATGAAACAGACCAACATTCCATAAGATCCTTTTCCCAGGTCAATTCAGATTTTCCTTTGGACCTATCAGAAGAGAAAAATAAATGTCTATAAAGAGAAGAGGCTGAAGTAGTAGCAGACAGTAAACGAAAGAGATTAGAACATTTGGCAAGAATGCTTGCAGTAGGTGACAAGGAAGATATATAATGCAAAAGAGAAGGAAGAAGTGAATCATATTGACATTCACAAGAGGAGGGTAAAGAAAAGTGGAACTGGAGGTCTGAAAAAGAAGAGAGGAAGGTTATTAGATATCAATTAAGAAATCCAGAGTAAGCCTTTGGATCTCCAAGTTTTCCAATAAATAGTACGGCCTTTAACACGTAATAAGTGATTATGCCAGATAGGTTGCTGATCTAATGAAGAGAAAGCAAGATACGAGGACGGAAGGAGAGGTGCTAATATTTTATGTGTTTGGAAGATCACTTGAGGGCGTAAGGAAGAAATATTATTAGTAAAAACAAGAGATTCGCTAACGTGAAAAGGAGCTATAAATGATTTCTCAATATTCAACCAGACAGGAGGATGAATTTCATGCAAGGAGTCATGAGAAAGCCAACAAGAAGTTTGTCTTAAGCAAAAAGCATAATGATAAGATTTGAAATCAGGACATGTGAGTCCGCCAGAATGTTTATCAGCTTTGAGAGCATGAAGGGCTATTCGAGGAGACTTATTCTTCCAAAGAAATTTGTTTAATATAGAATCAATTTTCTTAAAATAGAAACCAGAAATATGAACCGGGATCATGGATAAAAGATATCAAATTAGCGGAGAAAGCATCATTTTAATAGAGTCTAGGCGACCCCACCAGGAGAGAAAAAGTGGATGCCAACGGCCGATAGATGCAGACAAACTTTTGGAGAGACTATCAAAATTGCCTTTTAAAGTTTCTGGAATGGTAAGAAAGAACCATAAACCTAAGTATTTAATTTTAGAAGTGTTCCAAGAAAAGCCAGTAGAGATAAAATCTTGTTTAAAACAAAGAATATTTAAGGAAGAATTTCACATTTATCCGAGATAGGTCGATATCCGGACAATTGAGAAAAAATATCAACTTGAGAGAGAAAAGCTGGAAGGGAAGTATAGGGATTAAAAGAATGATGTCATCAGCGTAGGCAGATAATTTAACATGTGAAGTATGGAGTTTAAAACCAGAAATATTTTCATCAGACCGAATTTTCATTAAAAAGGCACTAGGGAAATTATAAATAAAAGGGTAGATAGGGGGCAGCCTTGACGAACTCTTCTAAAAAGAGAAAAGTATTCAGAGGATTTCCCATTAACAAAGATAAAGGCTTTCGGTCCAGAATATAATTATGAAATGAGAGAAATCAATTTAGCAGGAAACCCAATCCATTTAAGTGCTTGGAACATAAAATCCCATCCAATTCTATATAATGCTTTTTCAGCATCTAATGCTATAGCAGCAATGGGATAATTAAGGGAAGAGGCTTTACTTAAAATATTAAAGAAAACTCTGGAATTGTCTATAGATAATCGACCCTTGACAAAGCCAGATTGTTCCGGGCCAATAATATTGGGGAGAACGGGGTCAATACGAAGGGCAAAAATCTTATAAACTAAATTAACTAAAGAAATCGGACGATAATTTTTACAAAGAGAGGAATCTTTATTATCTTTGGGAATTAAACAGATCACGGCTTCTTGAAAAGAACCTGAAGAGGAAGCGTCTTCCACAAAAAACTGATAAAGCAATGAAAGATGTGGAAGTAATAAGGAGGCAAAGTGAGCATAGAATTCAATAGTAAAGCCATCTGGGCCAGGTGCTTCACCCTTTTTTAGGTCGAGTTATACTCAAACCTATTACTACTGAACCAAAGTCTCTTAAACCAGCCGGATTTCATACAATGCATGTTAATTGTTCATCCGTGACTTCTCGAGCGCGCGCTTGGCCCGTTCCCTCCCACTCGCTGGCATCCCGCCCCCCACCAGGCTCACGCTTCTCCAGCGCGCCAAGAGCTTCACTTCAAAGGGATCCGCTCTCCCGCCCCCTGCTTCATGCTTCACACTTCAAAGGAATGCGCCCCCGCCCCCGCAATGCCAAGAGCATTTCCCGGCCGCTTTTCACCTTTAGTTTCAGAGCTTTTAAATGCATCGCCAAAAAAACGCCACTGGCCGCATTACAGAAACGTTATACAGGGGCAGAAATTAAGGAAGACTCTACTTGTACCACTTTTGCTGCTTATATATTTGCACCATAAACTTATCAAACCAATTCACACGATTTTTGCCCTGTTTTCATACAACCATGTGGCGAAAATGCCATTCCCAACTTTTCAAATGTGCTGGACAGGTTTTTGTTTGAGACAAAATCATTTAGAAGACGCTACTTGCAGCACCTGCTAGAGCTGGCTTTGTGTTTATTGTACCTCCTCTCCAATCCTTCAGTACTTGTTTCTGTGTGAATCATAGAGCCAGCTGCGCAATGCTTATGGGATACACAATACTCCAGGCCAGCTATAATCATTTTTTTCATGCAGGAGGGAGCTTGTCCATCAGACGTTTTGGACACATCTATAATTACTTTGTCATAATAAACACCAAATAAGTAGGTATGAGCATGCACAGAGCTATTCTGACACTGTTCCACACTACCTTCTGCTTAAGTACTGTGAGGCCAGCACTCCATGTTTAGAGCACCACTCAGCACCACCACAGCATCACTCAGCACCACCACAGCACCACCACAGCACCACTCAGCACCACCACAGCACCACTCAGCACCACCACATTATCACTCAGCACCACAACAGCACCACTCAGCACCACCACAGCACCACTCAGCCCCACCACAGCATCACTCAGCACCACCACAGCATCACTCAGCACCACCAGAGCACCACTCAGCACCACCACAGCACCACCACAGCATCGCTCAGCACCACCACAGCACCACTCAGCACCACCACAGCATCAATCAGCTCCACCACATTATCACTCAGCACCACTCAGCACCACCACAGCATCACTCAGCACCACCACAGTATCACTCAGCACCACCACAGCACCACTCAGCACTACCACAGCACCACTCAGCACCACCACAGCATCACTCAGCACCACCACAGCACCACTCAGCACCACCATAGCACCACTCAGCACCACTACAGCACCACTCAGCACCACCACAGCATCACTCAGCATCACCACAGCATCACTCAGCGCAACCCCAGCATCACTGAGCACCACCACCGCATCACTCAGCGCCACAACAACATCACTCCGCGCCATCACAGCATCAATCTGTGCAACCATTCAACAACAACTGGTTCAAATATGTTCTCTCAATGTTTCAAGATTTATTACAAATGTCACAAAAAGATGTTAATATTTCACTTCTGTTCTTGGATTTTCATCACAATAAAATACACTGAACATAATCTTCACAAAAGTTATTTACAAAAGTTTAAGCTATTGCCATTATAAATTACAATAAATTGTATTTAAGTATTAATTATTAAAAAAAATAAAAGCCATTGTTATTTGTAATATTAATACATCTAAGTCACGTAAATACAAAACATGTTGCATTACAAATGCTATAGGTGTCACATTTGCGAACGTTATAACTATTGGCATTGTAAACGACAAAGCTATTAATTTAGCTATTTTCAAAACCAACACATAAATAAAAAAATTGTCATTTACAAGACCAATAGCTCAAACTTTCATAATGCGAGACCTATTGCATTGCAAATGCTTGTTAATTTTGAAACAGCATTTTTAATTTCAGATAAGATGATGTCCGAATCCAATGAGGAAAAATCTGTATCGTATGAAGGAGGGGGAGGAATAGAATGAAAGAAAGAGGAAAGTGCAGCAGAGGAGGGTTTTTGCTCTGGTGTATAGAGATTTTTATAAAAAGAAACAAATTAATTGAGAATATCATTGTCTTTGAATAACGAATCGCCGGCATTGTTACGAATGGATTCAATTTTAGTCCGTTCCCGATGAATCTTCAAATAATTTGCAAGTAGCTTGCCCATCTTATTTTGGCCTCCAGAATACCGGGCACTGCTTCTTAAGAGATGAGATGAAGCAGCCTCTGTAGAGGACTTATTAAAAGATATTTTTGCCTCAATAAGATTCTTTAAGGAGACTTCAGAGTTAGAACAGTAGTAAGAATATTCAAGATGTTTAATTTTGGCCAATAACTGGGTGTTTTTGGCTTCAAAATACTTCTTTTTCCATGAATTCTTTTTATAATAAAACCTCTAGCCGCAGCTTTAAAGGAATCCCATACCAGTGCTGGAGAAGAGTCTGGAGTAGAGTTAATAGAGAAGAATTCAGAAGCAAACAATGTGAATTGGCCTGTGAAATTGGGAACTGATAATAAAGAATTATTAAAACGCCATCTGCCAGCTGGAGGGGAAAAACGTAGCAGATAAAAATCCACAGAAACTGGAGCATGGTCTGAAATTAGGATGGAACCAATCTCGGAATTGGAGACAAGTTGGGACAAAGGTTTACTGAAGAAAAGATAATCTATTCTAGATTGTGAGTTGTGGGGAGGAGAATAAAAAGTATATTCCTGTAGGTCCGGATTACAAAACCTCCAAATATCAGTTAAAGCTTTGAGTCGTGTGGCAGAGGTGAATTGTGAGTGCATCTTGGTATTATAAAACTTTACAGAGGAATGTCTATCTAGAATAGGATCAAGGACCTGGTTACAGTCACCACCGACAATAACAGTCATCATTAAACGTGACAAGCTTATCTGAAATCTGATTCCAAAACACATTATCTACAGTAACAGGTGCGTAAACATTGAACAATACTAAAGTTATTTGATCAATGAGTAATTTAACAATCACCCAACGACCCTCAAGAACATTCTCCTGATGGACTACTGAGAGATGATGCTTTTTATGACACAATATAGATAAGCCATTTTTCTTTCCTAAGGCAGGGGAAGAGAAAACTTGACCCACCCAACCTCTTTTCAGTTTAACTGCTTCAGCATCTGATGGGTGAGTTTCTCTAAGAAAAGCAATATCAGTATTTAATTTAGCTAAATGGGTTAACACACGTTGTCTTTTTATAGGATTATTAACTCCTTTAACATTCCAGGTTAGAACTCTAAATGAAAACTATTGAAGAGAACATGCACAATTAATATAAAAGCGTCAAAATCGTATCTATCAAATAGAATATAAACAATAAGAATTAAAAAAAAACAGGTAATAAAGGAGTTCAGGATTCTATCGGTAACAATAACATGTACAATTTTTAGAAGAACTATCAAATAGAATGTGAGCAACAGAGAGACTAACAGAATAGAATTGCAAAATATTATTACCTAGACGAGAAAGAAGGAAGAAGACGAGAAAGATAAATAGATTCAGGATTAAGTAGGAAAACAGGATAAAGAGAAAAGGGATAAAGAAACAAGCATTTACAATGCAATGGTTTTGCCTTTGTTAAAGTTAGATCTATTGGCATTGCTCTTGACATTTTTTTTTATTTATGTTTTATTTAACATAAATAAATGGCATTGTCATTTACAATAGCAGGGCAGGGCACAGGGAAGGGGGGCGAGGAGAGACGAAAGAGAGCTGCGGGCTCAGGAAAGGGGGGGCGAGGAGAGACGAAGGAGAGCTGCGGGCTCTTGTTGTAATGCTTGCATGGATGAGTTGGTGGATGCATGCATGGGTGCATGCATGGATGGGTGTATGGATAGATGCATGGATGGGTGAATGGATAGATGCATATATACAGCCAATCCCTCAACAATTTATGCAATCCACCAACCCATCCAACCAACAACCCATCCATGCATCCACCCATACATCATGCATACATCCATCCATCATGCATCCATCCACCCACAGTGTCCCACTCCGACCCCTCTAAATATAACTCATTTTTTCTGTATATAGAGATGACTGTATTCACTAGTATATGCAGTAGACCTTTCTACTCTAACATTCCTATGTGACTCTTGCAGTACATCTATTCATATCCCTTCCATATGTATATAGAAATATAACGAGAATCAACAGTCTCTTCTTTGTGTGACTACATCTAGTACATTTCAATTGTTTTCCTGTTTGTATCTTTTACTTAACGCATGTAAATCAAAGTCCTTAGGTTTGGCAACTGGTTCTTATGTAAACCGCTCTGACACCTTCGTTTAAAGTTTGTGCTACAAAAAATCACATTAAATAAAACTTTACCCCACAAATCTAACCATCCATTTGTGCCTAGGCTTACATTTTACGTCATCGACTTTGGCTGCTTCTAAGGCTGTGTAAATGAAAGGGAAATAAGCCAGCAAGATGGCGCAGTGAGATATGTGCTCACTGATGGCATTGACTGTGACATGCACGTCACAAGTTCAAGAATCCTGGCGTGGCAGCTCAGCTTTCCATCCTTCAGAGGTGGGTAAACAGAGTACTGTTCAATGGGATAATAGAAGCAACCTTCCCTTACAGCACTCCAATATGGCTACGCCGCGAAGCTCATTAGTAATACAGCAAGCTGTCAATATATTTTAATATTATTCTTATTAGCTGTTAGGATGCTGTCTCCCTCCCAACTCCGCCATACATAGAAATGCTATGTAACTAAACGTACCTGCTGCTCTCTCATCTCCTCCCTCCACCAGTATGAGCAGCACTAATGTACTGGGCACCCCAAAACCCTTGCCCACTGTGTGTGGCAGATGCCTACTCTACCCATCACTCTGTTCACTCGTGATCTGGCTGCCAGGACGTGCCCTTTGGGAGTCCTAGCTGTTCTCAAAAGCTAGTTTCAGATTGGGAAGGTGTTGAAAATAAACAAAAATTTCTATTTTGCGCACCTGGATTCGATTAACTGCTGTCTATCTGCATGCACACCCAGAATACTCGCAGTCTCATCTCCTTTTGGAGAACAGGATTAAAGGGAAATACATTTAGTGGACTTGCTAACTAAATAACACTAATTGAAAATAATATTTTCCAACAACTCATCTCACCTTTCGATGCGAAGGAACTTCACCCCCTTACTCTTTTTTCAACAGCCTTGTTTTCTCTTTGATCGTTTGCTGTTTTTCACTCACTGATTCTCCCCAATCCAAAATATGTTTGGGGTTTTTCTTTGTGTCTAGTGATGGTCTGCTGTGCTAAAACAGACATAGAATAAGTTTGTGGAACCAGTGGATCCAAGCATCTCCCAGGCTTTGTCGTAGAGCCTGTGTGGGAAGACCAGGCCAACACTAGCTTTGCAGGAGTGTAGTCGTTTTTCAAAGCTAAGAAGGGTAGAGGCAACCACATTCTTCTACTTTTCTAAATGATTTTGATGATAGTAGTTATGGAGTATTTTAAAAATAGGCCTTCTTTACATTTAGAAGTTATTTTCAGAGGCCCAGCCAGGAGGTTTCTTATGGAAGTGGACGACATATATACATCACCAGACAATTTCGCATTATCAGAAAATACCTATTAGATCACCAATGCTTCCACCAGTTTCAAGCAGTAGGCCGGTATGTGCCTAGGATGTTCTAGAAACAGAAATTATTATGGAAATTCAAGGATTAATACCACATTTTGGGGTCAGAGCCTTATTTCGTACTTAGTATTAGCCCACTGTTTAGAGATGTCCAAAGTTTAATAAAAACATGAACGGCCAGACCGCTAAACAACACTTTGTTATTGTTACAACAACATAGTTTGGAAGACCTCAGTTAATGCATCAATCAGTTGTGCCAACATTCACACCTTCCATCTGAAGCTTCAGACCACAAAACGACTAGTTGATTGTTTTCCCATATTTCTCAGCTCCTTGGTCATTTCTCGAGCACTTTTGTGTCATTCAGTTCCTCCCTCTGGTACATAACGTGAGGGCACACCGTGAAGCACTCTAGATTCACTTCAGTGTGACCCTGCCATCTCCATCCTACCGTTAAATGCTTAGTTCCCACGGCGAGCGTGGAATTTTTCTTTTGTTTTTTCATTAGCAGGTCGTTACTTTCAACAGCCCAATTACATCAAGCGACACCTTTCCAGCAACTTTTTTTAAAGATCAGAAACTGGCTCTGCCTTAAAAAGAAGCCACAGCTCGATTGATGTTTAGAAGGATGTACAAAATGCAAGTGAAGGAGCTACATCTAAACTCTGAAAGTTCGCGATCATTAGTCCATGGATATAAAGCTGCAATAAAATGAAGTACTTATAGGCGGATCTATGCATCTCTTTTCTTCCCCTCCCAGACAAGCAAAGTAGCTTATGTGTCCCCTGATTTCTCCATTTAGACCAAACTGAACCCAAGTGAGTTAGCAATAATCGTAGGTACCAACTACAATGACGCCCGTGGAGCTCCAGGCGCGCGCACCCTCCTAGGCAGAAGAGTGGGGCTAATTATAGATCTCACTCCTTAATCCAATGTGTCCACCAGCAGTACCGGTGGCAGTCTACTTGATGCATCGTACCTCGTCCTTCTTCAGAACCAGAAAATCACCTGTTGCTTCTTCATGTTTATTAAATGTATACCAACTAAATAGTACAGCTAGGGGTCAGCTAGTCATGCTTGCCCTCAGACCCATCACCCCTAGTTCCCTTATAGACGGCTGTGTGAAGGGAGTGGGTTGCTCGTTTAGTGAAGGGTCAAATTCATGGCTGCCCTTGAATGGAACCAGGTGCAGAGAGCGAGAAAAACTGTGTCTATGTCCACAATCACAGGGTGATGAGAGGGGAGGAAAATACTCAATTCAATTCGAATAGCTTCACTTCGGCGCAAAGCAATGTGAGCAGAATAAAACATTTGATAAAAAAAGAACAATAAAAGATCTTTAACAAGACTTACAATAACAAGAAGTTGCGTGTTTGCACCGAAACCGGCCAAAAAGATGCCTCACGTGCTTGCTGTCTTTAATGAAGGGACACCTGTGGGCAGTGGATAAGAGAGCTCTGCAGTCTGGCCAGAAGAAGCCACACCTACCGCTACAGAAAACGGGTAGCAGTGGGGGTAACCTCACCTTATGGGGAAGAGCTGCATCGCCCGCAGTTCAGAGAACGACTGCCGGGACTTGCCAAACAGAAGTGCTGCAGTGCCACCCAGTGGCCAAAAGCAATACTGCACAGAAGTCAGCCCTAAAACGAAAAGCAATGGACGTCTTCTGGGTGCCGTCAATGCCGGACCAGATTCGGCGGCGTTCCCGAGAATAGGCTTTTGGCTGATGTAGCGTGACTTCGCCAAAAGCCAAAAATTCTCGGGAACGCCCCCGAATCTGGTCCGGGATTGACGGACAGAGCCGTCTTCCAATGGCTAGCCTCCATTTATGGAGCTAGCCAATGGAAGACAGGGGCGGATTCCCAGCCCCATAATATGCTCATTAGGTTTCCGCCTAGCGAAACGATGCTTTCGCATCGTTTTCGCCAGGCAAAACCTTAAAAGGAATATTGGGTAATGTGAAAAAGGAGAGACAGCAAAGGAGAAGGGGGAGAAACAGGGAAAAGAACAATGAAAAAAGAAGGAAGAAAAGACCAAAGATGTAATTCAATAAGAACATATGACACTGAATAAAAACACCAAAGAGACATACCACGGAAAAACAATGAGACTGGGGGTGGTGGAACCACAGGAGGAAATGAACACACCGAACCGGTGAGACCACAGGAACGTGCACAGGGAGAAACGACCTCCGAGTGAACAAGAAGAATGTACAAATCAAGGGGTCACAAACCGCATCTAGAAAAAGTAAAAAGAAATAATGTTAACAAATTAAAATCACAACAAAATCAGAATACAATACAAAACACAGAGTTCACAATACAGAGCACAAAAATACAGAATACAAAAGGAGAGGGGAACAAGAAGGACATCATGATGAAACAACACTCCAATATATAGAGAATTTATGCACAATATTCATGAACGAGGGATCTCCATCAAGTCATTTGCACATGAGTCAAGAAACTGCTGGAGCATCGCCGGGTCTTCATAATTCGTCGTCTTGTTGTTATAAGTCACTTTAAACAGGCAAGGGTGGAATAAGCCATAGCGAGCATTCAGGGAACGAATGGAGCAGTTCTCATATCCAGAAATCTCTTGTGTCTGCAGTAGTTTTGGCGTAGTCCTGTGCAAAGAAAAGATTTGATCCATTCCAAATGATTTTTCCTTTCTGCTTGGCAGACTGTAGGACCTTGAGTAAATCCATATACTCCAAAAAGTACAGAATAACACCTCTGGGTTTTACTGTAAAGGACGAAGAAGTAGAGACACGAGAAGGTGGACCTAGGCGATGAGCTCGTTGGATATTTAAAGCTGGAGAGTTTGGAAGACCAAGAAGCTGGGGTAAAAAGGATTGAAAAAAGGTGATAGGATTTGATCCTTCAAGTCCCTCTGCAAGTCCGTAAATGCGTAGGTTATTACGCCTGTTTCGGTTTTCCAAATTTTCCACTTGGAGTTTGAGACTTTGAATTTCTCTATGCATATCCGGAACATGATCAGTTAGAACTTGAACTGAAGTGATGGTTTTCTCAAGATGATCAACTTTTTGCTCCGTATGAGACCAGTTGTTTTCACGACTTTGAAGGCGAGCGTTAGTGTCTGCCATGTAGGGTTTGAGAGAATGAATTTCCTCCATGTAAGGTTTGAGTGAGCGAATTTCTTCTAGTAGAAGCTCCAGAGAGATAGAAGAGGTTGTGTTGGTAGGTGATGGGGGCTTTGTTTTTACTCGTTTCCCTGGAATAGAGGCAGACGTAGAGAGTAATTTAGAAGTAACCTTTGTGTTCGAACAAGAAGTATGAGGAGAGGAACATTTTATGGAAGAAGCGTCATTGGCTGCGTCCTCTAAATTCTCTTGCAAAACACTAAAGGGAATAACCTCCTCCAGGGGTACGTTAGAGGAGTTACCTTGCTGAGAGGAGTTACGGTTATGTCGCGGCATTGCCATTGAGAGAGATGGAAAGACAAAATGTAACAAAATTTTTTTTAAAAATCAAAGAATGGATACTCTGAGGATGTGAGCTGAAAAACAGCAATAAAGTCTGTATGAAAAATGAATCTTCAAAAAAGACAAACTTCTCCATTATAGGAGAGAGAGAAATTCACATCTATAATAATAATATTTAAGAAATCCAAAGCACCGTCCAGCAAAGGAGCAAAAATTGCAAAATATGCATAAATTCCTGAAAAAACAGACGTTAACCTTGAGATGATTTACATCACATATTATAAAAAAGCATTTGTTATAGGAAGTGAAAACACATAGAGAGAAAGTATCTGCCAGCTTGTGAGGTAAAAGCTTATAGCCAAAATGGTGGTGAGGCAGAACTTAGAGCTAGGGCCTTGAAGAAAAAATGGTTCATAACACTGAATTCCTGGAGGTAAAACTCACTGAAGGCATAAAATCGGAAAAACAGATTTGTTTGGAAGAGTTGCACGCCAAGTCACAATCCAGCGTTTGTGGAAGAAATTGCAGCATATACTGGGGGTGGAGGCATTCAAAATGGCGGACGCGGTCAGGCGCGATCTGTCACAGCCGAAAAAGCCATAAAATAAAGGCAGTCGCTCACCCCATGCATCGAAAAGAGTATCAGCAGAGGCAGCAGGCGTTCCAGAAAAGAATAGGGTGAAGCAGTAGATCCTGTAGACGTTGGGAGCACTCGATGGGTCCCGTCCCGACTACGTCGCTGCGGAGATGCCCGGAGATGCGGCCATTTCCATCTGCGCCGAAGCCACGCTCCCTTAAATAAATAAATGACAACCATCAATGATCAGATGTGAGAAATATGAAACGACACAGGCTGCAAATGGAATGCAGAATAAAGCCAAGCATTCCACTAGTCCAAGATGCTCTATTGACATCAATCACTATGAGATACTTTGACCAGAAAAAAGCAGACACAGTTGACACCAGACCCGCAATGCTTTGAGCAATCATCTCAAAAGAACTAGAAAGGGATGAGGGGCCAAGGGCTTAAGGTCATCTTTAACAGATACATAGGAAAGGTACTCACCCATTGAAAAGGAATCCATAGCCATGCTCTGGGGCTACTGGCCCTTTCTACTTACTTAGTAGATTATTCCACATCACCATGGATTTTTAACCCCGAACCACACAATTTCAGAGGGTCTTCATATAAACCTCTGGATAGCACTGATTCTACAACTCCAGTAATACTCTTTTCACATTGCACATCATGGTGGGACTCAGCACTTGGCTGATTACCTTTCAAGGAATTTTTTATCAACCGGTGACAAAGAAGAATCGGATGCCTTTGAAAAAAAAGCCTTTGTAAGGACCATGAAGGAAGACTCTCACCGTCTCCCAATGTCCTTGGAAAAAGTAGAGCAGGAAGGAGCAAAAGATGAATGCCTAAAGCGAGCACTAATGCCACATCTCAAAACGCCTGAAAGACATTGATGCTGGGCGTATCAGTGTGCACTCAGTAAGCGTGAGCCATGTCTCTGCCCTAGAACAAGTGCACCATGAACTGCAAGAATCCTCAGCCTGTCTGATGGTAAGGGGAGCCTACCTGGTACCTTATCAACACTCACAGTTGGGACACAGTAGTTGGCCCACACAGGACACCAATCAAATATGAAGACCAACCCCAGGATCTGCAGCAAGCTTTGATCCCCTCTGCTGGGATCCCAGTGCTTCAACTGAGGCTTGGATTGCTGGTGGGGCCCACTGGAACTCATTTTGGGGATTGTCACATTTTTCCATATCAAACATTTACTGAGAGAGAGAAAAGCTCACATAGAGAAAAGAAGAAGGGAGAGAAAGATGGAAAAACTGTCACAAGGGGAGAAAGCAGGATCCTGCAAGAGTGGGAAAAGGGGACAGGGAGTGGCTGGTGGTAGATTAAAGAGGCGTGGGTTGTATGAAAGACTACGCAGCCTTGGTATTGGGGGCAGCGACATTTAATAGCACCAGACCCGGGCTTCTGAGCAGAGCTTTGAGCACTAGCACTCATTTCTGTACAAATTAAAAACTAGCGGGCCCCACTTGCTGCATGGGCAATCACCTTGTTTCCTGTATGATTGGGCCACCCCTGCAGTGGAATGCTCGGCTAGAGCAGCAAGACATGAAGCAAGGTCATTTTAAACACTACTAGGAGAATAGATGGGAAAATAAGACAGAAAACAGAGAGAGAGATGTGGAGAGTGTTTTTATTTTTCCTGGAAATGTCCTGAAAATTAGAGGAAAACTGGAATGCATTAGGGGTGTGCGGAATTGTAACTTTCTTAGGAAAGTCTTACAAATGGTTTTCAAGCTTTCACCTTCTCAAAACTTCTCTGTCACTATTTTCCATTTGTGCCCCTGGATGAGCTGAGTTGCGGTTAGTTTTAATTTTACAGGTTGGCAGCGGGGACGGGCTTTGTTTAGCCTCAAGCTGGTTTTAATAAACTATCTTTGAGGCGATAGATGTCTGTGCATTGATTTTATTGTGATTTAAATTGCACTCTTTTTTACTTCTCTACACATTGTACTTTTGTGCTTTTCTTATGATGGTATTTGATTTCTGTGTATTTTATCCAATATCTCAACTTAGAAATAGACATTATGAACACTGGTTCCCTATCTGTACTCTTGGGACCCTAGTCACAGAACTAACTTAAGACAAAATCCTAAATTTACTACCGTTTTGGTATTCACAGAAGGCACTTACTCATTTTGGTGTTCATAGAAGTTAGTAGTTCTAGCTTAAGGACTCCTAAATGCCTTCTGTGAATACCGAAAGTCTTAAAGTTAGGATTTTTCTCAGTTTAGGAGTAGTAAAGTTAGGACTCCTAACTTCTGTAAATACCGAAATGAGTAAGTGCCTTCTGTGAATACCAAAATGGTAGTAAATTTAGGATTTTGTCTTAAGTTAGTTCTGTGACTAGGGTCCCAAGAGTACAGATAGGGAACACGTGTTTATCAATCATGCCTAAGATTTGTACAACAGCGTAATTCATGCTTATTTCTCTATGTTTTCATGATTATTCATGTGCCTCTACTAGAAAATCTGAAGAATATACTTTCAGAATATGGAGAAAGTCCACTTCCCCTGTGTCGATGGCCAATTGACTCCTACAGAAGCATTAGACGAGTTACAGGAAGCCCGTATTGAAAAGAAAGAACTGTAGTTTTCCTTCCCCATTCTGCATCACCAATAGAAAAGATTTCATAGTCACCCTCTGGCTATTGTTGGCTTTATGGATTCCACATTCTTCCTCTGATGATGTCTGGTTAGGTTTTGATTTCCAAGATGTTCCTTTTTTTGATGATGGCTAATTGAGCTTCAAATTTCATAACGTTGCATTTTTTTAGATTTTCTGATTGTTTTCCAGATTCCACATTGCTCCTTTGATTGTTGATGTCTCGTTTGTTTTTGTTTTCCAGAATGTTATTTTCTTTGAGGGTGGCTAATTAGGTTTTTTGATTTCAGGATGCTGCTCGCTTACTGATTTGAAAAATCCCTTGTTTGATGATGAGATCGCAGAAAGTCCCTTTGAAGTGTAAAGTCTGGCCATTTGTAGGCTACCGGCTGTTCCTTTTAATTATTGGAACCAGGTCCAGTTTTAGATTCCACAATGCCAGTGTAGAGTCCAGAATGTTTCTCCATTGGATTATGCCTGATATGTTTTAACTCATGTAAGTTTGATGAAGTCTGGCTGGCATTTATATTTCCCAATCTCCCAATATTTGAGGGTGTTTAGTTGGGCTTTAGATTTTAGAATGAACCTTTGTTTGGGTTTTGGATTCCAGAATTTCCCTCTGTTTGATGATGTGCTACTTGAATTTAGATTCCAGAACCCACCTGAGTTGGATGCTGTCTGCTTGAACTCTAGAATCCAGAATCCCCTTTGTTAGATGATGCCTGGTTGGTTGTATTTTCCATTTCAGAAATCCACCTTTGATGGATTGTGACTGTTTGGATTCCCGTATACCACCCTATTTACTGATTTCTAGTTGTTTATAGGATGCTGTGATCTCCCCTTCTTTCACGATGATTGGCATTGGTTAAGGAATTACACAATTGTAAGAAAATAACCTTTTTACGTGATCACTCCTTCCCCATTTTACCTGACTTTTGTTGCTAGTTTTTGGATTTTGCACACTTAAGCACTGCTGCCAGTGCCCAGTGTTTGTTCTCTGGACCCTCAAACATGTAGAAATTGACTAATCCCTGATTTGCATGTTTAACTCGTATATAATTCCATATTATATGGTGTAGAAACGGTGTCCCTTGCATGGAAAGTAAATCCCACCTTTGGACTGCAGCACCTATTGTGCTATCCACCAGTGTGACAAATGAAAACATGGCTTCAGGCCTAACATTATAGCCTGACTACTGCAGTGTGAAAACTACAGTGCGACCTGTTAAAACAACCTTTCTTAAGAGGTAAAACCTCTATTTTACATACTAGTAAGTCGGCCAATGTAAGCCTTGTAGCCCACAAGATAGGGTTTATGGTATTTAGATGTCAGAAATTTAGAAAATAAATGTTATGATGTCCCTACAGTGGCAATGTCCTAAAAGATATTTTCACGTTGGGAGGCATAGATGTGCTATGTAGAAACCTAGAGTATGGATGATAATACTAATACTGTATCTCGGGAATAAAACAAGCAATAAATAATTAAACCACTATTTTTAATATTCATAAAATATACAATTCAATGGTAAAGTCAGATTTTTAATAAATAATAAGGAAAAGTAACTTTGAGAATGGTACCCTTTACCTGCCTGAACTGTCAACAGACTAAACTCTCTGCCAACTCCCAGCCTATGCTCAAGCCCAAGAAGAGGTGGGAAAAGCTTTAAAATTCATCCTAGGAGCAAAAAATAGGCTGTTCTAAATGGGCAGAGATGATTCCTCTGAACTCCACAGAATATACACAGTGGGGCCGTGCCCGTCCTATTGATACCAGGTTGTTAAATCCTGTTTGACATGTTTGTTAAGCCACATATAACTCTTGGGAGAGGGAGAGAGCAGTATGCCAAGACAATTATTGTCTATCTCCTGATTGGCTGCTGAAGAATCCTGCTTTTGTCATGACAGACTTCTTTTTCTGGGTTTGCTGTTGGTACAGTGCCCACTTTACATTGGATTTTAGTATTAGATTTGGGGGACACTGGTGATTCTTCTAAGACATTCCTACACACATTCCAGCCCTCAGAGCCAAAGTTTGGCTTTCGGCATCTTGAAAATTCCCTGGAACGTGTCATTTTGGGCCTATTTGCTGTTAGGCGACTGAAAGTTACTGCAACAATATATAGGTCAGTTTCTAGGAACCTTCACTCCATTAGTAAATAAGGAACTAGGACTGTCTTAGGGTGCCCAATACTCACAGCTGGTGATCCCTCCAAAGCTGGACTCACACCCAGACTACCTTGGAACACTGCTGGACTTCTGAAAGGATGTGAGGTGGACTGAACCTGATGTGCTTAGCATCTATGAGATGTGAGAAGGACCTGAGGGTGAACCCCTTCCATTTGAAATCCAAGGACAGATAGACCTTCAATGATCATAAGGCTAACCCCCTCGCTGACTACAGGAACATAAAAAAGCTGAGTAGGCCATTCCTGTGAAGAATCTCAGCTGCCATGTGGCAATTGGGCCTGAACTGGACTTTGCTGTTGCCCTGTTCTTGGCTTCGATAGAGCCTCTAAATAGTCTTCCTGTGGCCCTGGGACTTTAGAAGTGTGATTCTGTTTTTGGTTGAGCACTAAAAGAAGTTTAGAAACTTTTTCAAAACATTTGTTCCAGAGCTTCAAGAGGACCAAAACATATGTTTTCCTCTGAAAAATGACACTGTATCTTTTCAGATTGGGACTTAGAAACACGCGGCCCGCCCGTTTTGCGGAAGTTCTGCACTTCCGCAACATCGCGGCCGCCCTAAACGGGTTAAAATTCACATTATTGGATTTTTGTTGTTTTGGTGTAATTTTGCCTATTACATTTTTTGTCTATTTTTATAAATTGGAGTGGGATTTTTCTTATGTTGTGTTTTTGACTTTTTAACTGTTTTGGCACTTTTATTCCTTAAGTTAAGCCTGTCTGCTCTGTGCTCCAGCTATCAGTGTTTGATCTCAGGTTTAAGATCATCTGGGACTATGTCAATGATTTTTGGCTTGGTCCATAGTAGTTTCCAATAGAACAGGTTAAATAAATGTAGCAAACAGCGGGATCTGTGTTTTTGCTGGTGAATGTGCGGATGATGCGACACAATCTAAAGATCCGGTCTTTGGTAGAAAGGCTGTCCTTGAAACTGCCCAGTATAGGATCTTCAGCACATTCACTCAGATATCTGCAATTTATTTTTTGCAAAAATGTTTCTTCCATGTCAATTAGTTTAATAGGTCAGGAGGAACCTGGCTCAGATATTGTGTCCTTTTGTTGTGCATTCAAACTTGTTTTCCAGCTTTCTGGGAAGCATCCTGTGTTGGCAAAGAGGATGAAGCCCTCTGATAGGGTCTGAGCTCATCAATTGTTGAAATATATGAAACACTCCAGTGAAATAAAGTGTGGTCCTGGCTGGGCCCTTGTTTGCTCTTAATCTCGTGGCTGCTCTGAGGACAATATCCGGGGTGTATCAATTGGTTAAGGTGTTTAGCTGCGGGTCACTTAAACACCCACTATACAAATGTCTCCCTGTTTTATCATTTTGGAAAGAAGTTTGGAAGTTATGCATGCAAATATTTTGCTGTTCTGCTCAGTTATCTTTACAGACTATTTTCTTGGGATCGTTGTCATCTGATGTTGATATTATCTCTTCTTCTGCGAGATTGTTGAACTTATTTATTTCTCTTGCATTTAAAGTTATTTTATTATGTTGGAAAGATAATTCTAAAATCTCAGTTCACACTTGGTGGAATTTTGTTTGCGATGAACATAGGATTGCTATCGCCTCATCCTCTTCTGTCCCCCTGAAAATTAAATCCGATCTCCTTTGGCTCCCTTTTACCTCCTATCTTTCCTCCAACTCTCCTCCTTAAAGGACTCTCAGTTTTCCCACTTATTCTTACCTTCCCCTCTCTTTCTTCTACCTTTCCCTCTTTGCCCTTTTCTTTCTTTTCTTTCTCTCTCCTCTCCTTCTTTTCTATTCCACATGTATCTTTTTCCTTTTTCCTTCTTTGCTTATGTTCTGTAATCCTTCTTAATATATTTATTTTCCACTTGTTTATGACATATGTAATGTTATTTATTCCTAAATGCTAATAAAAATGTATTAAACAAAAAAAAAGGTGTTTAGCTGCATCTTCGGGTGCTCTCCTGATAGTGAGTCAATTCATCATCACCGAAGAACTAAACAACTGCTGGCCTTCGTGTCGTTTTGAGAGTTTCCTGTGCCAACCCACAGAGCTGTTTAAAATCCTTGGTCCTAGATGTTTCTCTGAGAAGGAGCCATTGTGAGTTTTCTTTTTTTTTTTTTTTTTTTTTTTTTTTTTTTAATTTCTGTAATTTTTTATTGTATATAAAAAAAATATATATTTACATGGAGCATACATGAGTGGCGGAAGGAAAAGAGGAGAAAGAAGAAAGGAGAGAAAAAGGAGGCGCCGGGGGGGGGGGGGAGGGGGGGGGTATAGTAATATTGTCCTGCAATAGTTCGTTCCTTGCCATGGTGCGTGGGGTCGGTTAGATCTACTAGTCCAAGAAGGAAGAAGAAGTCCGTTATCCGAGTCTTGCTTGGCGTTGTCTTCTTTCCCCCCTTTGATCTGCCTGGTGGGTATAGCACCCCGGACGGTAGAGAGGATAGAGAGTGATAGAGGTAGGTGATAGGAGAGTGTACTTCCTAGCCGGTTTCTCTTGTTGGGGTGTCGGTCCCTGTACTGTGTCCCTTGGTGGCTGTCTAGTGTCTGGTGTCTGCGCCTAGGGGGGTTTGTGTGATGAAAGGTAGAGGTCTAAGGGCCTCCACATGTTTGATTGCCTGTGAGTTTTCGGTGTATATTTCGCTGTAATGTTATCTGCCCCTCTTAGGAAAGTGACCCAGTTGAGCCATGCCTGTGGTGTCGCTTTTGTGGTGTCTTTCCAGTTGCTTAGGATTATTTTGACTGCGGCAGTCAACAGTAGGTCAATGAGGTCGCGGTCTTCTGTCGTTGTGATGGACGGGGATGCAAAGCCCAGGACTAGACTTGGGAAATCTATGTGTATGGCTACCCCAGTGATGTCTTTGATAAGCTTCCCCGTTCTTTCCCAGAAGTCCTTGATCTGAGGGCAACTGTGTAAGAGATGCTCTAAATCCCCCCTTCCTTCGTTACAGTTCCAGCATGTGTCGCTCTCACGGATCCCCAGGGTGGATAGGCGGGCCGGTGTCCAGTATGCCTTGTGTATTAACCAGTATTTGGTCTGATTTAGTGAGGCAGTTATCTTTTTCCTAGTGGTCGATCTCCACAGTTCGGCCTTTTCTGTTTCGCTTAGTTCCTTCCCCGCTGCAGTCCCCCAGAAGTTTGTGACCTTGTCATTGAGTTTGGTGTGTTTGGGGCGTAGGGCTCTGTAGAGATGTGCTATTTGGTGTCCTGTTTTGTTGAGGTTAGCTGCAAGCTGTAAGAGCGAAGGTGTCAGGCTTGTGAGGTTTGCCTTCCTAATAGCTACTTTTATTTTCAGGAAGCTGTACAGTTCTATGTTTTGTAGGTTGTGCGCCTCCTTGAGTGTGTCAAACGTTGTGTTCTCGCCTTGTCTTAGAAGGTCATGGGCCGTGGATATGCCTTGTGCGTACCACACAGGCATGTCTAGAACCTTATCTCTGTATTTGATGGCAGGGTTGTGCCAGAGGGATTCAAATTGGCCTCCCCTGATGCTTGTTGACAGTGTTTTGTCGACGCTCAGTAGAGCTGTCTTTGTGTTCCTGAGGACTGGGTTTTCCCTCACTGCTGGGTGTCGTGTGGCTGTCAGGAGTGTTATGGGGTTCATGCCCTTTAGTAGGCCGCGCTCGAAAGATAGCCATGCTGGGGTGTATTCCTTTCTTGGGTCTAGCCAATGTAGTCCCTGTCTGGCTATGCATGCCGTCTGGAATCGCTTGAAATTCGTTATGTTCAGGCCACCCTGTTCTTTAGATAGCCTTAGCTTGTGTAGGCTTATTCTTGGTTTTTTCCCCCGCCAAAGGAAGCTGTTAAGTAACTTGTCAAGTGTCTTGTGGAAGCTCTCTGTGTTAGTCAGTGGGAGCATTGTTAGCAGATAGTTGACCATTGGTGAGAGCATCATTTTGATAGCCTCAATCCTTCCCCACCATGTTGTGAACCTGGGGGACCACCCTTCTACCTTGTCTTTGATTTTCTGTATCGTTGCGTGCTCGTTGTGTTCCAGTGTCATTCTTAGGTCTCTCTCGAAGAGGATACCCAGATATTTTATAGGTTTTGGTTGCCATGTTAGTCCTGATGTTCCTAATACTGTTCTTGTTGCGTGGATGTTTAGAGGTTTGCACTCAGATTTGTCCCTGTTAAGTTTGTACCCCGAGACCCTGGCGTATTTGTCAATGGTGGCAGTTAGTGCTTTTATGGATCTCTCTGGGTCTTCCGTGACTATTAGAACGTCATCTGCATACGCAGCTAGCTTGAAAGTCTCTCCCCCTATTGGTATCCCCACAATGTCCACATTGGATCTGATCATCGTGAGGAGCGGTTCTATGGCGAGGAGGAATAGGGCTGGTGACAGGGGGCATCCTTGTCTGGTTCCCCTTTCCAAGTTGAGTATGTTTGATGTGCCTCCGTTGACCACCACCCTTGCTTTGGGGTTCTCATATAGGGCCATCACCATCTTCCTATAGTTTGGACCCAGCCTGAATTTCCCCATGCACTGATCCAAGAAGGGCCATGAGACTCTATCAAAGGCTTTCTCAGCATCTAGGGCTATCATGACTGCTGCGTTTTCGCTGCGTGAGGAGTGATTAATTACGTGGCATAGGAGTCTTGTGTTGTCATGTGACATCCGGTTTTTGAGATAGCCTACTTGCGAGTTGTGTATGAGTTTCGGAAGATATGCGTTGAGTCTATTGGCTAGTATTTTTGCATAGATTTTGCAGTCTACATTGATGAGGGAGATCGGTCTAAAGTTCTTCGCCTCTGTTGTGTCTTTCCCTTCCTTTGGGATCACGATTATATTTGCCTCCGCCATTGAGGGTGTCATGTGTCCGCTCTGGGCACAAGCTGTGTATACCTCCCTCATTGTGGGTTTGAGTATGTTCAGGTATTGCTTATAGAAGCCAGCTGTGAACCCATCTGGCCCAGGTGCCTTGTTATCTTTGAGGCTTTGCGTGGCTCTCTCTATCTCATCAGCCGTTATGGACATTTCCAGGATGTCTCGTTCCTGGTCCGTCAGTGTGGGTGTGGATATGTTCGCTAGTAGTTCTTTCCCCCCGTCATCTTGCAGTGTATCATCCTTTGTGTACAGTCCCTCATAGAAATCCCTGAAGACTTCTAGTATGTCTTTGTTCGAGGTCTTGGATATGCCGTGTTTGTCTTTGATGGCTCCTATCGTGTGGTGTCTCTGCTTTCCCCTCAGGTAGGATGCTAGGTTTTTGCCCGCTTTGTTTGCGGTACATAGATTAATTGATTTATATTTATTGATCCAGGTCCCCGCCCTCTCGCTCAGTATCCTGTTTAGCTCGTACTTTAATTTAGTTAGGTTTGTGAGCGTGTTCCTGTCCTCTATTCTAGCTATGTGGCTGTTCTCGAGTTTTTTGATTTCCTTCTCTAGGTCCGCAACTTTCTTGTTCCTGTCCTTGTTCATCCTACCCTTGGCTGTCATGACTGTTCCCCGAATGGTGGCCTTCAGGGCGTCCCATAGGACTTCCCTGCTAGTGTTTGGTTTGTCGTTTAGTAGTAGGTATTCTTTTATTGCCTCCTCTATTTTGGCTCTCGCTGGGGCGTTTTGGAGCAGACTGTCATCGAATCGCCATCTGCGGGTCGGCTCGTCGTTGTGTCTGCCTGATAGTGTTAGGCTTATGTGTGAGTGGTCTGATATAGTTCTGGGTCCTATTTCCGTGTGGTCTATGAGGTGGGTATGTGTTTCTGACATCAGAATGTAGTCTATTCGGCTATATGAGTTGTGTGGGTTGGAGTAGAAAGTGTACTCCCTGGCATCTGGGTTGCTTATGCGCCAAGGGTCTCTTAGGCTTAGTTTGGAACAGAGATTTTTAAGGATGTGGGGATTGTTTGTTGATTGGCTTGGTCTGTATGGATGCTTATCAATTGCTGGGTCTAGAACTTGGTTCATATCCCCCGCGACGATCAGCAGGTCTCCTAGAGGTAGTGAATATAGTTGTGCACCCACCCCCTCCCAAAATGTTCTGTCGTCACTGTTGGGCCCGTATATGTTCGCCACATGGAATGTCTCCCCAGCCCTTCTGAGTGTCGTCGTGAGCATTCTTCCTTGTGTGTCTGCCTGAGAGCCTACCACTTCTATTTTGGAGTGTTTGCTTATAATTGTTACTACCCCATTCTTCTTATTCTGTGCTGGTGAGCCCTGCACCTCACCTATCCAGTTGGCCCCTATGCGGCTGATGTCTTCTGCTTGCAATCTTGTTTCTTGGAGTACATATATGTCGCTCTTAAGTTTCCTAAGATGTTCAAGTACTTTCCTCCTCTTCACCGGGCTATTCAGACCCTTGACGTTTAGGGACACTATCTTAATGTCGGACGCAATGCTACTCTTGTTGCTGTTCATCATTTACAATGCTTTAGTTTCGCATTTGCAGTGGCCTTTCTCTGCGTCCTTTCCATCTTTGGTTTGTGTGTGGGACCGCCCCCCTCCTCCTGCGTGTACTTCTCTTCCATGTGAGTGTATGGAGAAAGATAGATAGATAGATAGAAAGATAGAGTATAGATAGGACAGATGATAGTGAGTAGACCCATGTATGTGCTCCCCGCTCCCCCCCGTTCTCCCGCCCCCTCCCTCCCCGACTGTCCCTCCCCCCCTCCCTTACTTGCTGAGTGGGTGTGCGACGACAAAGTTCCTTTGCTCCGCGTCTTACCCCTGAGGTAGTGTCTGTTTACTTCCTTGATGTGGCTTGGCTGTGGTGGTGATGGTGTCAAGGACAGAGCCCGGCACCCTGCTCTGCTGCGGCTTGATTGTCTCGTTTAGATAGTGCCATGGTTGACCTTGGATATGATGTGCTGGCTGTGGCTCTTCATTCTAATTATTGTACTTTTTATTTCCCGCTGTGGGTTTAATGAGGTAGATATGTTCATTGTGCATTGGTTGTTTTAGTCCTTTTCTTTTCATTTCACTGCGGCTTTTATCGCATTCACTTATTCTGATTGTCCATTCTCATCCGGTGAGGCGCTTCTTTTCGCTGCTCCTGGGCTTCTGTTATCCTCCATCTCTTCCACGGGTGGGCCTTGCAGGTAGCTCTTTAGTTCCTCCGGGCTTTCAAAAATCATTGTCTTCCACTTGTCCATTACTTTGAATCTGGCAGGACCAACGAAGCTGAAGGTGGCTCCTCTTCTGCGTAGTGTTTCTCTGAGGGCCAGGAATCCTTTTCTTGACTCTACCGTGGGTTTGGAGTAGTCTTGGGTTAAAATGATCTTGCTGCCTTCCCACTTCAGGTTCTGGTTTTTCCTAGCGAAGGCGAAGATGGCGTCTGTTTGGCTTAGTCTGAGCGGGCTGCATATTATTGCTCTCGGCCCTCTTCCTGTTGTGGGCTTTCCTGCCGGTATCCTGTATGCCTTCTGCACCTCGAACCTTCTGTCGAAAGTGATGCCGGTGAGCTTGGGGATCAACTCCTCTAGCATAGCTGCACATGATCCCGCTGTGTCTTCTGTCCCCTCCGGCACTCCCAGGATCCTTACGTTGCCTCTTCTTGCTCTGTCGTCCTTCTCAGCAAGCTGTTTTTGTATGGCTTTCGTGGTTTTCTGCAGCTCGGCTATGGCCTTGGTGTTGTCCCTTGTCTCATCCTCCACTGCACTTATTCTACCTTCTGTCATCTCAATTCTTGTCGTAGCTTTGTGGAGGTCCGCTCTTATAGCCGCCATCTCGAGCTGCATGTTCTCCACCTTGAGTTTTGTATCTTTCCCCACTTCGATCCCTTCATTTACTCTCCGCAGGATCGCTTCGAGGGTGGCCGTCTCGCTCCTATTGTTTTTCAGAGGCGATCCTTGGTTGTCAATCTTGGGCTTTTTTTGCTCTCCAGCTGCCTTACCCTCATTGCCTGCCATTGTTGCAATACCCCTCCTTGACAGGACGTTTCCTAGTCGCCCTTCCGCTAGGGACGTCTTTGGTAGGCCCGTTGTCTTTGACGCTGGTGTCGCGATGCCCTGCAGTCTGTATCTGCTAGGCTCTCGGATGTGCCTCGTTCTGGTCTTTGCCTTAAGACCTGCCAGCGTGTGCCTTGTCCCGTTCACGTTTTGGCCAGCTCGGGTTCACTGCCTAGCGTCTAGTGTTCTGGGGAGTAGGCTGGTGTTTGGAGCAATGCTTGTTATCTGATCCGCCTGCTACCTCACCACTCTCTCATGCACTTGCTGTGTGTGTTTTATTGTTCTTCTAGCTTGACCTTGGCTTTGTTGTGGCGCTTACCAGCCTCTGACCTCTTCACAGCTTTAGGCTAGTTGCCTATCTGCCTTGTCGTTGCTACGTTGTGGCCTTAGGGGGTCTTACTCTTTGGCGAGCTCTCTGCGTGTTTCTGGCTTTGCTCGCTTCCTTGTTGGTCTGACCTGGTCTACTGACCGTTGCAGGGCAGGCTGTTGCAGGCTGTTGCTGAGCTTGTTTGCTCGTTCGTGACTTTACCCCTTAAAACGCCTCCCCACGCTTGGTGCAGCGCTCGCCCTGCACTCGCGCTGTCTTCCCAGTGTTGCACCGTTTGTTTGCGTGTTTTTTCTTATTCCTTATTGCACCTTCGTTTTCGTTTCCCGCTTTCTTCGCTTGCCCCCGTCAGTAGCCGCCCTCCGCCGCGCGCGTGCGGCGCTTGGTAATGCGCTGTCAGGCGTTAGCGGACCTCTCCTCACTTCAGGGCTGTAGCGCGACTCACCACTCTGCTGTTTCTTTTCCGGCGCTCGGGGACTGACGTGCATCCGCTTCCGGTCTCGGACTTCCGTCTGGACCGGAGAAGACTTCCTGTAATGGCGCCTTCTCTCCTGCCACTTCCGGTGCCTGTCCTCCTGTCTCTTTTTCGAGTCGCTCAAGGGGTCGCTGGTCTGGCGGGCTTACCTTGTTACACCGCCTTGAGAGTCCGCCTTGTCTCCGGAGGTGGGAGAGTCCGTGCCGCTTCTCTGGTGAGTGCACTCGGCTCAAGCGCTTTCTGTGCCCCCCCTGTTTGCTTCCTGCTTTCCCGCGATTTTCGTGTTTCCTTTCTTTCCTCCGCAGCTCTCCGCTTGCTGGCAAGTTGCTCTGTTGTGCTCTGTTCGCTGCCTGGATGTTGTCACAGCAGACAAACACGGGGCGCCATTTTGAACTTTCGCCGTTATGGTCTCTGGCAGAGTTTCTTAGAGCTGTTTTCACATGCGATTGGCGATATCCTAGCTTCAGGTTGGCTTCGCCGCTTCCTGGATGCTTCCCCTGCACGGTTCTTTGCTTGATTGTTGTGTTTGGCTAGTTTGGCGTGTTGGTTTTCCCTCAGGGATGCGGAGCTGACGGACCTAGACGACCGTCCACATTGCCGTCCAAGCCACGCCCCCATTGTGAGTTTTCAACGTCTTTTTTTTGGGTTTTGTTATGTTTTCGCACCCTGTTCTTATTTTTCTCATCTGATGTGTCCCTTTGTCCTGGAGTGTAGCGCAGTTTAGCCTCGCCTCTTTTGCATTAACATCAAACCAAGTCTTTTTGTTTTTCCCATGGTTCTATTCTGAAGTCTGCTTTGCAGCGTCTCCCGCATCAGCCATGGAAATATTTTTTCATTTTGTTTGTCATATGTTCTGATGTAGAGAGCTGGGTTTGTTTTGTCATTTGATCCCTTTGAAAACCTGTCCACTTAATTCAGCGAGGGCCTCTCGCATGGAGTTTGAAAGGGAGGCCTTGTTGTTCAGGGTCCTGTGCAGCTGAGTTCTGTTTTTAACTTCTAACTCCGTGGCAAACTATTGTTCTTGGAATGCGTTGTGTGCGCACAAAGACCCGCAGCTGTCCGAGTCAGAAGCTTTTCTGTTTTTGTTGTTTTAAATTCTTTAGCTGTGCAGCATGGCTAAAACAATTAGCAAAGAAAATACGTCCTAAAGGTTAGAGCTATTGGCTTTGTCAATGCTAGTTAATATCTAGGCATGTTTCTGACTTCATAATGCCCTCTGTTTGCTTATGTCTAGTTATGTTTTACATTCCAGTTTGTGCTTTTGTTAGCTACATGAGGTTGTTTACCTGGAGCCTCTTTGCTTGATGGTGTCTTGGTTGGAGGCTGTTTTTGATCCCCTGCCTGGACGGTCCAATAGTCTAATGTCTGTTCCGTGAGTGTTACGTCAGGTGGCATTTGCAAAGCACAGCTCTGCCATTCACCGGGCTTCTTGGCGCTTTACAGCTTGAAGTCTCCAGCGGGCTGCGCTCTCACGCGGTCACGTGCCTGAGCATCGGAACCAGAGAGACGCCCGCGGGACCGTCGGTGCAGCAATGCAGAGCCAATGCGGTATTTACTGCCCCCTGGTGCATATCTGTCCATCAGGAGCCGTGATTAGGACCAAATGTCCGGCGTGCAGGCGTGCCCGGCCAGAGCCTCTCCGAGCGAAAACAACAGGCAATGAAAGCCAGCCACGCCAGCGTCCCGGCCGCACAATTGCATGCAGATGTGTTACCGAAGAATGCTCTTAAATTCCACTCCGGACTCATTAGTGCATCACACATTGTGCGCGAGCCGCCTGATTGTGGCGCGAGGCGGGGCCCGTGCGTGCAAAGAGCCCGCTCCTGCAGCCTGGTTTGAAGTGAGGGCTTTGATATCCCGAATTACTGCAAAGCCGCAGCTCCCAGGGCCGGCCGGGCTCCATCAGTCTCGGGTCATTAAGCGCCATCAGAGAGCATTCCGACTGAGGCACCGGCTCCTCTCACTAGTAAAAGGCGCTCTAGCGCCATGAAAGTCACCAGGCACGCTTGCAGTATTCCTCTGCTGAAGTGAGACGGGGAGCTCTGCTCTAGCAGCACAGAAAGACCTGGGGGGTTGTATGAGCTACATGGGAGACAGGCACACCGGAGTGAGAAAGAACAAGTTGTTGAGCGTATCTGGGTGAATGAGTGAGTGATTAGCTCTGTGTCACTGAGTGTGTGGATCTGCGAGTGTTTAAGTGAATGAGCAAGTGCTTGAGTGTGTGAGTGAACAAGTGTGTGAATGAACAGATGTGTGAACAGGCGAATGTGTCTGTGTGAGCATGTGAGAGAGCGAGAGTGAGAATGAGCGTGTGCTCGATTCACAGAACTAACTTAAGACAAAATCCTAACTTCTGTGAATACCAAAAGTAGTAAGTTTAGGATTCTGTCTTAAATTAGTTCTGTGAATCGGGGCCCGTGTCTTTTAGTGAATACGTGAGCATATGAGTGAGTGAGCAATTGATCAGAAAAAGTGTAGAGTGAGTAAGAAAGTATGTTTATAGTGAACAAATGTGTGTAAAGAAGCGAGCATGTGAGTAATCAAGTGAGTGAACGAGTGAACGAATGAACAAGTGAGTAAGTGCATGTGTGAACAAATAAGTAAATAAACAGGAGTGTGTTAACCTGAACATGTGTGCGAATAAACAAGAGGGAGTGAGTGAGCATGTGATGTGTGAGCTTGTATGCAAGTTAATATATGAATGAGTGTGTGAGCCAATGAGTGACAATGTGAATGAATAACTGCCAGAACAGATAGTGAGTGAGCATGAGAAAGCATAAACAAGTGAGTTAGTGTTTAGTAAGCATGGGCTTATAATTGATTGCAAAAGGTATCAAGTACATGTATAAGTTAGTGAAGGTGTGTGAGTGAGCATAGGAGTAATTGTGAGTGAGAGCATGGACATGAGTGAATGAGCGAACTTGTTAGTGAGTGATTGAGTGGATGAGCAAACGTGTGAGTGAGCGAATAAGTGAACTAGTGAGTCAAGAAGAAAGAGACAGTACATGAGATGGTGGCTGAGAACTCTACAAACAGATATATATATATATATATATATATATATATATATATATATATATATATATATATATATATATATATATATATATATATATATATATATATATATTACCTACTGGCGGTCGCCAGTAGGTATATATAGTTAGGATTTTTTCTCTATGGGATTTTTGAAAATTCTATGTCTAATAACTTTGGCGTTTGTGGACGGAATTGGCTGAAATTTTCAGGAAAATGGAACATTTTGTTTCTGAGCAGGCCCTGACAATTTGGGGGGGTTTCATCAAGGGGGGGGCAAGAAAAAAGGGGGGTCCCAAAACGCGTTTTTCCCATGTTAATTTCCATGGGGCGGTTGGCCTCACTTTTAGCTCGAACGGCTGAATGGATTTGCACGAAACTTGGCAAAATTGTAGGGACTGTTAGCCCGATGTGCCTTTGCTAGGTCTCAATATATGTGCTCCAGTGGATTTTGAGTAATTTAGGTTCAAAAAAATATATATATCTGGGCGGAGCCTAACCACACATCTGATCTGATTGGCAGTCAGCACTTCATCCAAGAAGTGTTGGCAGCCATCTTGGGACCAATATACATGATAGCACCTCATTAAAAAGCATTGTAGTTAATAGAGGGTTTTAGGACTTTAGTTACATTATAAGTCATTTGTTGATGGTACCATACTCGTTTTAGGAATTGTGGTGGGTTCTAAGGTGATTTTACCATGTGAAAAAGCCTTCTGCTGTGATATCATGAATATTGTTTGAAAGAAAACTAATATCTCATGATTTTCCCACATTGCCATCCCTGAAGACTATAAGATCACTCGCAAAGACCGTACCAGCCACACAGGAGGAGGAATCGCTATCGTCCATAAGAAATCTATCCGCATCTCAACCAGCTCTGACACCAACCTCGCCAACTCCGAACACCTTCACTTCCAGATCCACATCGACCCCAAAACCACACTCAGAGGCACTCTCCTCTACAGACCACCAGGACCCCGCGCAAAATTCAGTGAAGACATCACAGACTTCATCTCTCCACACGCGCTTCCCTCCAAAGACTATATCCTTCTGGGAGACCTCAACTTTCACCTTGAAAAGATAAATGACCACAACACCGCCACCCTAGTGGACAACCTCGCCAACCTCGGACTTAAACAACTAGTCACTTCCCCCACCCACATCGCAGGTCACACACTCGACCCCATCTTCACTTCCAGCAATCATGTCTCCTTCAGCCACACTACGGATCTCCTATGGACCGACCACAGCTGCGTTCACTTCACCTACAACAAGCCGAAACCCATCAACCACTCCCAACCTACCCTGCAAAGAAACTGGAACAAAATCACCACGGACCAAATCTCCGCATCGCTCCTTCGAAACTCCCCAGCCCTCTCTTCTAACGCCAACGAAGCCGCCGCCAACCTCACCCTATGGTTATCCAACACCGCCGACACCTTAGCACCACTGAAAAAACGTCAAAGCAAACCTGGCAACAAGAAGGCCTCATGGTTCAATGATGATCTTAAGAAATCCAAGAAACTCTGCCGCTCCCTTGAAAAGGCCTGGAAAAAAGACCCAACCACCAGCACCAAGGACGCCTTCAAAAGCGCCACCCGCACTCACCACCAACTGATCCGAAAAGCCAAGAAAACAGCATTCAAGGATCGACTTGACAACAACGCCCACAACAGCAAGGAACTTTTCAACATCATCAAGGAATTTTCCAACCCCTCAGCCAACTCCAACGACATCGCCCCCTCTCAAACCCTCTGCGACTCCCTAGCCTCTTTCTTCCACAACAAGATTGCAGACATCCACAACAGCTTTGACAACCAACCCGGAAACCAACCCACCCCACCATCTGCTGACCATCTTCCCCCCGTAAACACCCTTAGCGCCTGGAACCCAATCTCCACTGAGGAAACCATCCGCCTGATGAATTCCATCCACTCTGGATCCCCCACAGACCCATGCCCTCACCACATCTTCAACAAAGCAGACTCCGTCATAGCACCGCACCTCCGAGACGTCATCAACTGCTCCTTCAACTCCGCTACCTTCCCAGAAGTCTGGAAACACGCTGAACTCACCGCCCTTCTGAAAAAACCAACAGCGGACCCCACCGAACTCAAAAATTACCGCCCCATCTCGCTTCTTCCATTCCCGGCCAAAGTCATCGAGAAAGCCGTCAACAACCAGCTCGCCGCCTTCCTCGAAGCCAACAAATCCCTCGACCCCTCACAATCTGGCTTCCGAGCAAAACACAGCACTGAGACCGCCCTCATCGCAGCAACAGACAACATTCGAACTCTACTGGACAATGGAGACACAGTCGCCCTCATCCTCCTCGACCTCTCTGCAGCATTCGACACAGTCTGCCACAGCACCCTTTTACAACGCCTCAATAACATCGGAATCCAAGGAAAAGCACTTGAATGGATCACCTCGTTCCTCACCGGAAGAACCCAGAGAGTCCGCCTTCCTCCATTCAAGTCCGAGGCCTCTGAAGTCATCTGCGGCGTACCTCAAGGATCCTCACTCAGTCCCACCCTCTTCAACGTATACATGAGCCCCCTCGCGGCCATCGCCCGCCAACACAACCTCAACATCATCTCTTACGCGGATGACACTCAACTGATCCTTTCTCTCACCAAGGACCCCAGCACCGCCAAAACTAACCTACACGAAGGAATGAAAGAAGTCGCAGAATGGATGAAACAAAGCCGTCTGAAACTGAACTCAGACAAAACAGAAGTCCTCATCCTAGGTACATCCCCCTCTGCTTGGGACGACTCCTGGTGGCCGGAAGCCCTCGGAAAAGCACCCATCCCGACAGACCACGCACGGAACCTTGGCGTCATCCTGGATTCTTCACTCTCAATGAACAAACAAGTCAGCGCCGTATCCTCTTCCTGCTTCAACATTCTTCGCATGCTCAGAAAAACATTTCGCTGGATCCCCGCCGAAACAAGGAAAACAGTCACCCACGCTCTGGTCACAAGCCGACTGGACTACGGAAACACCCTCTACGCAGGTACCACCGCTAAACTCCAGAAGAAACTCCAACGAATCCAAAACGCCTCAGCCAGGCTCATATTAGACATCCCACGCAACGAACACATCTCTGGTCACCTTAAAGACCTCCACTGGCTACCCGTCAATAAGAGGATCACTTTCCGACTGCTTACCCACGCACACAAATCACTCTACGACATCGGACCAGATTGCCTCAACTCTCGACTGTCCTTCTACACCCCCTCCCGCCAACTACGTTCTTCCAGCCAAGCCTTCGCCATTGTACCTCGCATCAACAAGACCACCATGGGAGGCAGATCCTTTTCATATCTGGCTGCTAAATCATGGAACTCACTCCCCGCTTACCTTCGCCTCACCCAGAACCACCTAGCGTTCAGAAAGCAGCTTAAAACATGGATATTTGACAAATAATCCTCCTCCCCTTCCTAAGCGCCTTGAAACCCCCTGGGTATGTAGTGCGCTATACAAATTTTATGACTTGACTTGACTTGACTTGGTTTGGAAGGGGATCTATAAGCTAAACTGAAAGCATATTTTCTGTAAATTCACATTATCTTTCTTAGTCGTGTGAAAATGAAGTCTGACATTCTCAGTAAAACATGTACATCCAACAAGGACAGAGACTGTCAGTTGATTCCTTTGTGCTCTACTGCAGCCTCCTAAAGTGTTCTAAAGAACAACTAGAGCGCTAACAGTCCTACGTATTACAAAGGTATAGCACACCTGGAGCCATTGTGATGGGAATAAAGTGGTAACTCTTAAAACATTTAATTTAAAAAGGAACAAAATGAGGGGGTATATTATGCAATAGAAGGTATTATTAGTGCTGCAGAAAGAAAAATTAGGGCACATTTTGAGTGACTTTTCAAATTCTCTTCTATTTCATTAAAAAATTCTGACATGCAGTCTCCCAAAATGGCCACCAGAGACAAAAGAGCCCAAATGTAGCCCAAATATCACCCAGATGTAGCCCAAGTATAGCCCAATGACAAAATGTCCCAGAGTGTTCTAAAGAACAACTAGAGCGCTAACAGTCCTACTTATTACAAAGGTATGGCACACCTGAAGCCATCTTGATTGGAATAAAGTGGTAACTCTTAAAACATTTAATTTATAAAGGAACAAAATGAGGGGGTATATTTTGCCATATGAATTATGATTAGTGCTGCAGAAAGAAAAATTAGGGCACATTTTGAGTGACTTCTCAAACCCTCTTCAATTTCATTAAAAAATTCTGACATACAGTCTCCCAAGATGGCCACCAGAGACAAAAGAGCCTAAATGTAGCCCAAATATCACCCAGATGTACCCCAAGTATAGCCCAATGACAGAATGTCCCAGAGTGTTCTAAAGAACAACTAGAGCGCTAACAGTCTTACTTATGACAAAAGTATGGCACACCAGAAGCCATCTTGATTGGAATGAAGTGGTAAGTCTGAAAACACTCAATTTAAAAAGGAACAACATGAGGGGGTTAATTTTGCCATAGAAAGTATGATTAGGGCTTCAGAAAGAAAAATTAGGGATCATTTTGAGTGACTTCTCAAATCCTCTTCTATTTCATTAAAAAAATTCTGACATGCAGACTGAAACATGCACTTTGAATACCAGCAGCAGACGTCCCTGGTGAGCAGTAGCTTTACTACAGTGATCTAATGTGCAACTAGAGTGCTAACATTCAGAATTTATGGCAAATGTGTGACACATCTGAATGCCTTCTTGATGGAACCAAAGTAAACAAGCATTGAAAATGCAATAGATCTCGCCCTCGTTTAAGTTAAAGCCATTCTGTTTGTAATGAGGTGGCTTTTTAGCTTTGCTTTTATTAGTGTTTTTTCAACTTTCATGTAAATAACATGCATCTGTATGCATATAAGTATATGTATGCATGCATTTATGTTTGTATTTATATAGATATACAGATGATATATGTTTATATATGTATGTATATATATATATTCACTGAAAAAACCATAGGTTATATACCATATATAGTTAGGAATTAGCATTTACAAAACCTTGAAAATTCACTGAAAAAACCATAGGTTATAGACCATATATAGTTAGGAATTAGCATTTACAAAACCTTGAAAATTCACTGAAAAAACCATAGGTTATAGACCATATATAGTTAGGAATTCGCATTTACAAAACCTTATTTTACTCACACAAAACCATTGAAATTCCATATATAGTTAGTTGCACTAACTATATATCGCGCACCCGCAATCCACTGCTGATCATGTCACATATTACATCATTCATGACATGGTCAGTGACATCACTGATGACATCACTGATGACATCTCAAATGACATCACTGATGACATCACTGATGACAACATCCAGTGACTGTATGTTTCTGTAAAGTTAAAATATGTCTTACATATTGAAGAATGAGTGGATGTATAAGTGTCTGGATGAAGGATTTAGTAGGTGCATGACTGACTGTATGAGTGAGTGATTAAATGTGTCTCACTGAGTGCATGGGTTAGTGACTAAACTGTCTTAATTTGTGCATCATTATGTCAGTTGTTCTGTAAACTGTTGCATGTGTTGATAAGTAGCTATATGAGTAACTATATGGGTTATTGATTGGTTGCCCAAGTATTTGTATGGGAGACTGAGTGTGTGTGTGGGTGGCTGGGAGGTGTATGACTCTGTGCATAGATGTGTGAGCAGTTGATTCACTAGATGTATGGTTTCAAAAGTGCATGTGGAAACAGCTGTATGGGCGGTTGACTGTGTGCATGAGTGTATTGGTGAGTGAATGGATATCTCAGTGCTACATGTCAAAGTAAGTACATATGTAAAACACAGTACATGTGAGAGTTGACATATATAAATAACTGTGCATAAGAGCCAGTGAATGTGTGAGTGGCTGTATGGATCATTGTGAACTTGTATCAGGGATTGTATAAGAGAGTAAATATGTGTTAGTATATGTTTGAATAAGTAAAGTTTGTATAACTGTATAGTTGAGGAAATGGAGGTGTGATTGATTCTTTGCATGACTGACTAGGTGTGTGAGTAACTCCATGGATGAGTGACAGTCTGTGAGTGTCTGTTTACACTGATTGTATCTAAGGTTATATTAGAGTCGGAAGAGGTTCATCGTATTATCACATGAATGATATCATCAGTGATGTGATCAGTAATGTCAAATGAGATGTCATCAGTGATGTCATCAGTGATGTCATTTGAGATGTCATCAGTGATGTCATTTGAGATGTCATCAGTGATGTCACTGACCATGTCATGAATGATGTAATATGTGACATCATCAGCAGTGGATTGCGGGTGCGCGATATATAGTTAGTGCAACTAACTATATATGGAATTTCAATGGTTTTGTGTGAGTAAAATAAGGTTTTGTAAATGCGAATTCCTAACTATATATGGTCTATAACCTATGGTTTTTTCAGTGAATATATATATATATATATATATATATATATATATATATATATATATATATATATATATATTTATATGCACTATGATGGGTGGAAGTCTTGCAGAGAAGTTTAGAAGGAATGTTTTATATGTTTTATTTTTGGAGGCAGTTTGCACTTGAGTGGTATTCATATGGCACAGTCTAATTGGATAGGCAGTGAAGCGGAGAACGGGCACTGAGGCAAAATACAGTGAACGTGTGCCTCGGTGGGTAGCTGGTTTCTAGAAGCAGACGTGGACTGTTACTGCATCATGATGTGTCAGCCTTTAAAGAGGTGGGTCTTCACTGCTCTCCCTAATTGGAGCCTGCTTAAGGCTGTCCTAATGGATCCAGAGATGTTATTCCAGATCTCAGGTGCATATATGTAGAAGGCCCGTTGCCTCATTTCCTCTTTGTTGCACTTCTTTTTCTCCTGGGTGATTGTGTCCTGGATACGGGCGTGCCCACAGCTACCGGAGATGGTGAGCCTTTCAACTAGCGAGGCAGGGGTGGCAGGTGGGTTGGTTTGTAGATGATGGGGCTGGTGTTGAAGAGAATGCTGTGTCAATGGAGTTCCTTCAGGATGGAGATACTGTGATTACCATTCTTCAGGCCCTGTATGAGATGTTCTGCTGCATGTCACTTGCCCTTAGTGTGAGGGCCAGTGCAAGACCTGGAGACCATGGAACTGGTCATTCACACCGTCCAGATGCAAGAGTACTGTGGCTTGAACAGGAGAAACGGTTTCCCTTTCTTAAATAGTTTTAGAGTTTGCACCCGGCCGCTTTAGTTTTCTTGGTGATGTACTCCTTGAGGATGAGCTTGGTGTCCATGGTGAATCCAAGAGCCTTGGCATTGGTTGACACTGGGTGAAAGTGGGGTTTTGAATCCCTCTAGGTTCATGTAGTTGACCTAGG
Source organism: Lissotriton vulgaris (assembly GCF_964263255.1). Lineage (NCBI taxonomy): Eukaryota > Metazoa > Chordata > Amphibia > Caudata > Salamandridae > Lissotriton > Lissotriton vulgaris. The sequence goes on along the minus strand of NW_028242234.1, from coordinate 45,123 downwards.
TTTGGACTAATTGTTGCTTGTTCGTGGAGAATAGCAGAAATGAGTATCTTCGATGTTAAATTTGAGGTTAGTGCTGGACATGCTGGTCTGCAAGAGGTGTGAGAAGTGTTTGACACGTTGGAAGTGTGGAGCAAAAGAGACCTTTATTCTGGTCGTGTGTTATTCTCATATCAGTTAATGTTTATGTTGTTTTATATGTGAGTAGAGCCCCAAGAGGCCACTGGCAGAGTTTAAAGGTGACCAGGGACAAGATGGTAGCCTGGTGAATGCTTCACATGAATGGGACCTTCTGTGGCCTGTAGGTGCCATGGGTAACACACTGGTGTTGGTTGAATTGGAAGGCGGGAACCAGTGACGTTTCCTGTGAATCCTATTGGACACTTCAGGTGTGTGATGTGGATGCTCAACACTGCTAAAGACAGCTGAAAGGCCCAGTAAATTCAGGAGTCATCTTTATCTATGGTCAGGAGGCCACCATCTATGATTTGTTTCTAAGCTGTCTCCATGAGGCAGCATGATATATATGAGAGAATATTGATGCCACTAAAATATCAAAGTCAGAATATCATCAGTTGCAATATAATGAGCAGAGGAATGTCACTGGTAAGTATATTGCTTTTCTATTTTTAACATTATTATCAACATTGTAAATATCTAAAACGTTAATATTAATGTGAAAAATATACATAATTTTCTTGGTGTTTTTCATCAAAAGTATATATGTAATTTTTAGAATTTGCCTTTTTTTTAAATTTTGCATGAATAATTGCTAAGCAGACATTTTTTTATGGTCTGGCTTTTAAGTTGTTTTTTATTTGTTTTCATTTTTTGTTTTTTATTATGATTTTAATTTTGTAATTTTGTTTTTTTTCATTGGTAAACTAGAGCAACAGTATAGGGTGGGTAATGATTTAAGATTTTAAAATATTATTTAAGGATCTGTTTTTTCAACATGTTTTGGGAAATATTTTTTTGTATTCATTTTATTTTCAGGGATATATTGTTTTATTGAGGATAGGGGTAGGTAGTGCATAAATAAATATATATTTTCACTTTTTCAAAATTGTACAAGATTCAAAATGAATAACTAATTTGAATGTTTTTAAATATTACTGTATTTTTAGTTCTGGTTCTTAGGATTTAGCTGGGTTTTGGGTAAGTAGTGTGTTAATGTTTGTTTCAGTGATATTTACATTTAATGGTATATTTTTTTATTAAAAATACAAAATCTTGTCTTTTTTATGACAGAATACTTTTTTCACCTTAGATATATAAAATGTTAAGAGAATAATAATTTTTTTAATGTAGTAAAATTGAATTGTTGAAATGAAAAATAATTTGTTGGAAATACTGTTTAACATTTTTATTTACTTCTGCATTTAATTTTCGTTTTTATTTAATTGTCCTATGCTATCATTTATATACAAATGTAGATTTATTAATTACATTTACTTCAGTTCACAAATATTAGATATGTACTGTTCAACTTTTCCTTTTGTTAAAAGAAACTTACAATTGTAGTTAAGATTAATTTAGAACATTTGTTCTTATTTAATTTTTGAAAAAAGAGTTACAATCATTTTTTATTAGTAATTTGTGTTGTTAACTTTTTAAAAATCATCAACTAGATTTAGAAATATAAAATTATCTTATGATTAATATTTTCTTATAAATGAAAATATATATTTTATTTCAATAATGAATTGATAACATGTTAAAATGAAATTATTATTAACATTTAATGTTTATTTTGCATAATTCACATCAAGGGGAGGATTCTGATGCAGTTTGGTAAGCTTTCAGACCGAATGGGTTTTGGAATGGTTTCTGACTGAATGGGATTGGGAGAGTCCAACCGACTGAGTGCGATGCATCCGGATGCTTCCCAATACGATTTGGTTGGACTTCAATGGTATTCTTTGTTCCGATCGAATGCGTAGGCTCCCATTGAAGAAAGATGCGACTGAGGAAAATCGGGCACCCTGTGGCGGACACCCCCTGGTGCCTGCCACACTGTGCATAACTGGTAAGGGGAGACCCATTGGTACCCCCACCATCCGGATTGGGAAGGCTCCAGGTGCAGGGGGGCCAACTGCAGGCCCCCAAAGTCTAATTCTGACTGCAGATTTGAGTCGGATGGCACGATCCGGAAAGGCTGTCCAAATCCACCATCGTACTCTGTCGTTCGGAAACACGGCCCATAGAGACGTACGATTCTGCTCCGTATGGCTTCATCATTCCAAATGCCTTCGGGTTCCTATAGGGATATTTCTAATGCCTAACTTGCAACATACTCAGTTGGTTGGAAACCTAATCGAGTCGGTCAGAATGACACGTTCCCGATCCGATTTGGATGGAGCAAATGCTGTTAGCAGGCCTTCCTATCAGCTTAGGAATCACGCCCTTAGTGGCTAATTATGATGTTGGGTGGACTTGGGTCGGCCTGACACCGCCTCGGTCCTGGGACCGACTGACCTCTGGTCAGAAGTCCAGACCGCCTAATTAGGATGCAACCGAACACTGTTCAGTCACATTCCTACATTTCCCTATGGGAGCATGCATTACGGACATAAACCGGATGTAAAACATGCTCCCATAGGGAAATGGGAGGTGCAGGGAGCAACAGGTAAGCACCATAAGTGTCCCCTCAGCCCCCAACGGAAGGCCGCACACCCAAGGGAGCCATGATGGGGCCCCCAAACACGCTTTCACAGGACGGCATGGAAACCATGCCGAAAACTGTGCATTGTAATCCCAAGGGTGGAAAGGTCCACCCTTTGGGATTATGAGCCAGTTCCGACGGGCTCCTCGAGCCCCCGGAAGCCAGCCGGAATGACCGGGCAGTGTAGTTTCCGACCGCCAGCATTGTAATGCAGCAGTTGGAAAGTAAACTGAGCAGCCGATTACGATGTGGCCGGGAAGGCTCCAACTGTCGGTCAGAGCCTTTACGGGCCGCATCGTATTCGGCTCTTAGTTTTTTAATGCTAAGTTTGCATTGATTTGGCCCAAAACAGTCAGGAGCACTTCCCTTTTCTCCAATGCAGGCTGCATTACAGTCACGGCACTCAGACCAATCATAATGCTGCATTGCAGCGTTGTGATTGGCTTAAGGGAGGGAGCCTGGCAGCCTGCTTCCTGTTCCTTGAGTCAGACGCAGGAGAGCAGGAGCAGAGACACAGAACCCGGGTGGCAAGGTAAATGTTATTTCAAATATTTTTTTTACAATGCAGCCCCCTGTGTGCCCGCCCCACCTCCCACGAGCTGTGCTGGCCTCCACTGGTGTAATAGGTGCCTGGAGGGAGTGGCCTCTCTGTGGGTGTCTGGATGAGTGGGCTCACATGAAGATTTTTGTATAAAGTGATGTCTGTGCATTGTAGGGGCTTGGTCTCCGGTGTCTCATTGATTGCTCACAAACATCATCTAACCACAAACAATCTGGTACAGAACAAAGGTTGTGCGTAGTAGGAGCTTGGCCATCTAATGGGGCTTAAGTGTCTGGACGGAGTGGGCTCTCCCTGAAGACTACTTTACAAATCGCAGACTGTGAGTTTTAAGGGTCTTGACCACCCATGTACCATTTATTGCTCACGAGAGGTTGCATAACCTCAAAGGGTCCAGTGCAGAGTTAAGTATTACACAGTAGGGGCTCGGTCACCTAATGAGGCTTGAGTATCTGGAGGAAGTGAGCTTTGCATGAAGAATTCTGTACAAAGTGAAGGCGGTGTGCTGTAGGGGCTTGGCCATCCACTTCTCATTTATGCGCATGAAAGGGCACCTAGCCACAAAGGGTCCAGTATAGAGCAAAGGCTGTATGTAGTAGGGGATTGGCCACCTAAAGAGGCTTGATTGCATGGAAAGAGTGCGCTCTCCAGAAATTGTGCCGTCAGGAGCAATTTTTAAAATTATTTTTCACAGTTCTGTGCAACTTTCACTGGTGCCAGTGCCGGACCACACAGGGGTCTGTGATGGGTCCCACGGGAGTTCTACAGGACTCGTGAATGACATTATTTTTCTTCTACATTTTTTTGGGCCTTTGGGGGGTAGTTTGGGGGACCCTCTAGGACCATATGGGGCCTGGATACTATGAATTCGCATCCTTATAACATCATTTTTTATATCTATATTTTGTTCACAAAGGCCACTTTTAAATTAGCGAAAAGTGGCACTTCCTTTTGCAGCCCCTTCTGTAATACGTATTGCATAGGTGCGAATTTCGTGCCTCAGAGTATCAAGGGTGCGTTGTCTAATTTGCAAAGGCCATGCCTTTTACTTTCAAGCCCGGCATATTACCGATATGTGTGCAGGAAGAGAGAGGTCTGTAGGAGGTGCACTAACTGAGCAGCACCTAATAATTTGCACAAAGTTAGTCTATCCCAGGGCAGTGCTTAATTTGAGCCAGTGTTCTCTGGTGCTCGGCACCAGCACTTCATTTTAAACACCGGCACTTGTTTATGAGATTACACCACATGGTGGGGCTCTGAGTCTATTTCTTTTCAGCACAGGACCAATATTTTGCAATAAGTAGTATCAAAAAATGATAAAACTTGCATTTCCAGGTGGTGCCTACAGCCTGGGATGAACTGCAATAGTCCACAATGTTGCACTTGTTTAAGTGTAACAGTAAGTAGGAAATGCTGGCACTGCCATTTGGTAGCAGTTGCAGGAGCTGTGGGTGGTGCAGTAGAAGCAGAATACCTTGAGCCCTAGCACTTACATTTTTACAAATCAAGCACTACCCCAGGGGTGCTGTTTGAAGAGAGTGAGGCCTGTCCCATGGGCCCCAGGCATGGCTGCAGGAGCTACAGTCACACCGTGCACCTTTCTACAGGGGACTATGGCTGGCCCTGCCCCTTCCCACAAATCAGGCCAGTCTGTTGGCGTGACCGATGGAGGAGTGGCTTGAAACGGCTGTTCTCATTTCACTGCTATGATCTCCCTAACTCAGGTGCAAACGCTGAGTCAGTGCAGGCGCTGGGGAGATTGCACGCTCTTTTAGGTGGGCGCTATGGGTATGTGCCATGGCGCAGACCAAGACCAGGCACCCATGTTATGACACAGCGCATGGTTTGCCTTTTTTAGCTAAGCTCCCTGAAGAAGCCTCTGAGACGTGTGAACGGTTTTAAAATGGTAACCATCCTTCTTTAGATCCGCTCCTTCAACATGGGGCTAGCCAGTTTGACAAGCCTGGTGTCTGACACTGCATTATAACTAAGCCTGGGCGTAGCAGGCATAGTGCCTCTACACGTATTTCCACAGAGTTTGCAAAAAAACTCTGTGGAAATAATCTCCAGCACAAATTAATAGAAAATTAAAAAAGAAGGCACTTATCTGCGTGGGTGCCTCCCCCTCTGCCTGACCCTCTCCTTCCTGCTCCTCGCCGTACTTCTCCTATGAAAAAAACACTACGTTGTGCGTATTGTGTTAATTTGGGAGGGTGGAAGGGCTGGCTAACTCCTCTCCGCCATGGAGGGGAGATTTGCCTAAACTCCACGTTTGGAACGGAGCACGGAGTAGCCAAAAACCGCAAGCTCCGTTAGCAGAGCGGAGTTACCCGCCCGGGGTAAATTATAACAACATTCCTTAGCAAAGCCAATGAATCATGGCAGTGCCCAAGCTACTGGCATGGCCAATGTGAATGTCTTTCAGCCATGTTGTCTAGCAGCACATCTGCTGTTCAGCATGCCTGAACGCTACTAAAAGCCCAGAATCACAGAGTGTTGAGCCAACAACGAGTCTCTTCACCCCATGTTGAGTTTATTGTCCCGCCCTTCCTAACACAAAAAAGCGCTATGACTTGGCCTACGCTGGCCGGATCATAGCACTTTTTTTCAGTGACTTTCAGCCATGCTGATCAGCAGATGTGCTGCTAGACAATATGGCTAAAAGAGATTCACATTGACAAGACTAATCACTCGGACATTGCAGAGATCTGTTTGCCTTGCCAATGCTCGTTCGGTGTTGGCAGGGTATTGCTGTACAAATGTGGGCGTTATAGAGAGAAACATTAGAGCTTTGAAGAGAAGCGAGGATGGAGTGTAACAGACAGATCTGCCAATAGGGGAACTACAGAACCGGGTTTGAATCTCAGGGTCAGCTGAACAATTTGTGATTCTGAGCAAATCACTTACACTTCCCCCTGTGTACGACAATGAACGTGTCATTCTGTGATGTAACTGGTGAGCACTTAAAACACTCCAATGCCATTGGCTGGTGCTAGCACTATGGCAAGATGGAGGACAGAACAAGCGCTCCAATACCATCGGATTGTGCAAAAAAAATAAACAAGTGCTGTTTGTGTTTTAACAACTTTTTAAGAAATGCATTTGTTTAAGTACATGGGCATGTTTTTTAGTGGTATGTGTGTATGTGTACAAGGGAGACAGCTTGAAAACACAAGTACTTGAAAACGTAGAAAAAAGAATAGCTCCTCAAACCGGCTGCAGTGTAAGGAGACATTCACTTAGTCCATGCGATATGGGAGGGCAAACACAAGAAGAGGGCATGGCGTCAGTAGGCAATGACGAATGGCATCAAGCAAAATTAAAGCGAGGCTGAAGTTAACCAATGGTAGGAGATGGGCGGCCTGTAAGCCCAAAGAGAATATACAACACATCTCACTGAGACAGACCCAGAACTGAAACACTGGAAACTAGCTGGAAAAAAGGCAAACAGACTGGGTACCAATTTATCACTTATGGCGAGCAACAGGATACTGTGTGACAAAGCAACACTACAATCCTCAGCCTTTCAAAAAATATAACATACTATTAGGAGCGCAGTGTAAATGTTTCTGTGTTGATGGCTCTAGTAAGTATTCGTCCCGCGTTCAGAGATACATTTCTGCAGCTGAAGTGCAAATCTACAATTAGATTTTACATCAGGCGCGGCAGGCACAGGTAAGAGCAGTGGGGTGGGGATGGGGCAGGTTAGGGTGCGGGGGAAGTCGACAGATGATGGGAAAGGTAAAATAAAATTTCAATAAAACCACTTACGTTGCGCTCGACGCATCGCCGACCCAGCGATGCGGCGAGCGAACCGCCTAACCGCTCTTGCATGTGCTAGCTGCACCTGTTTTTCATAACCCTTCCAAGCAAGATACATTACAGGGACTTCATGTTTCTTTGCCAAGGATGGGCTGAGATGGATTCACACCAGTATCTGAAAGGGATGAGTTAATTACAAAATGCAAGTGCTACAGGATGAAATGTTGAATCTTCCAAAAACAGAGGAAGATGGAGTAAACCCACGAAATGTGTTGTTTACAGTACAATGTGCATTTTGGCTTGACAAATGGGTCCACAAATGTTGCCAAACTCTTGAAGATGTAGTAATTTCACATAGGAGTTTGTCTGTCCTGATTGCATCGCAAGCTAACAAGCACTCGGTGGACTTTTCTCAGGATTCTTCAATGTCCTCCAGCAGTGAGCACATCTTGTGCTCATCTGCAAGTCTTGGAATAGTAATAATAATTATTTATATCTAGATCTTGAGACCACAGTGCTGTTTCTACATGCTGCAACAGCAGGTGTTATTTAATTTGATTGTGCTCACTTTACTGACCTTGGAAAGTTGAGTCTGCCTTGCCAGGATTCAGACTCATGAACTGAAGATTAGTGAGTATCTCAGCAGTGAGCCTTGACTCACTGAGCCACCATGCTAGGTAAGCAGTGATTCTGTCAGTGTTCTTTTCCTCTTTCAGACATCATATAATGACGTGAGCATCACACAGGCCCAAATCGTATTATTAGCAGATCACGTCTGCTTACCCTTTCCTCGCCTGTCCATGCCTCCCTCTTTCTGTGGTTTTAAGATGGCTGACTCCACTTGGTCATCAGCAGCCTGCGTTGATTGGAGTAACTAGGAGCTACCCTTCCTACCTGTTCTAGCCATGCTGGTGGCCACAACTAGAACCGCAGTCTCCATGCACAACATGGGTCCTGGCAGCCATTGGAAGAGAAGTGTCAGGATTCGCTTTGGGCAGCTCACAGTGGTGTAGCAGGGGCCCCTTGGGCCCTAGTTAAAGCTTTGAAAGTGCAAGCCATATCCCTGTTTTGTTAGTGAAACAATAGTAGGTATTAGGGCCAAGAGGACCCCTGACACCTCAGGCATTGGTGCCCCTTCACCTGCTGCACTGTTGCTAGCTTCATCCCTGGCAGCTAAGGTAAGAAGCATTAGTAAAGATTATGGCTGTGGCTTTGAAATTCATCTGCCTTACCAGTCAATGGTGGGTCTAGGCCTTGAATAAGTCATCATATATGCACCCTGTCACTCACCGCACACTCATGCGTCCATTCAGCCACCCCAGGCTCATTCTTGTATTCAACTCCTTGCAAAACCACATTAAGCTCAGCAACACATGAATTAAAAGAGTTAAAATAGAAGAAGAAAACATGCTGCCACCTAAAAATGGCAGGCATCTGCTTGCAATAAGAAATACAATTAAACATAGCAGCAGATGGCTGCCTGGCATTGGTACTGTACATGCTGGTGTTTTGAAATCACAGCATGGCCTCCACATGGCCATTTTAGAATGATAAAATAGTGACACTGTGGACAATACCATTCCCGGGCGGTGGCACGAAGCAGCCTTAACTGTACGGGGAGCTGTAGTTTGCTCTAAAAATTATGAAAATAAAAGGATGAGAAGGAAAGATTTGAAAGGAATAAATGGAGAACTGAAGGACTGGCCTGCCAGTCCTGGCACAGGATTTGACTCATTTTCAGGTGGATGTGCATTTTTTGCAGGAGACGCCGTCACGCATAGGGCAAGGGAGCCAATGTTTGAAGTGGCTGACCCATCGCCTCATGCTAATGTTACCATGGATGCAAGCACTCCAGATATTAGCTCTGTTTCATTGGTTCTATTGCCCTCTGAGTCACAGACGTTTTCATTTATTTCCTTCTGAAGATTCTGGGAGACAAGTAAGCCTTGCAGACTTTCCGAAGAGATTCTATCAGTAATTATTACAGTGCAAATCTTCAGAGGGAGTAACCAACCCCAGAATCCTCGCCTACCAATAGAATTTCAAAATTGGATAGAACAAATACATGTCTGCAAGGTAAACACAGTACTACCACAATCCACCCTTAAGGGCTTATTGGTTTTAACATATGTGTTTCATGATAAATAAATGAGGAAAGTTGGCTTTGTTGTAACCTCCTAAAACAGATCAGAATTGCCACCTGGCATAACTTTTCCCAGTGAACCTACCAGGCTTATAGTCTTTGCACTGTCACTTGTCATCATAAAAAAAAACAGACTTTCTGTGTTGAGCATGAGCACCAATAGGGTCAACAGTAATACAAATACTTATTAAAAAATTGACAGTTGTCAAAACCATAGAACATCCCCTCTAAGAGAGCCTGATAAGGGTTATCACATTCTACATCTTCTTACCCCACGGGTTGTTTGAGTAAGTCATCAACACCAAAACCCTGCCTACCATGGTAATCTGTTTATGTGTTTCGTGATTATATCTGTAATCTTTGCCTGAAGTGATACTGACATGTGACAAACATCTTGCGCAGTCTGCGCAAGTAAATGGATAGTTTGATTAACATTGTACTGTCTTCTATCAATCAATTATAACATTTGTAGAGCGCACTACTCACCCATGAGGGTCTCAAGGCGCTGAGGGGGAGTGGGGGGGCTAAGGGAGGGGAGGGGATCTGCTACTGCTTGAATAGCCAGATTTTGAGAAGTCTCCAGAAGGTTAGTAGGTCCTGGGTTTGCCGAAAGAGGATGGGGAGGGTGTTCCATGTCTTGGCGGCGAGGTGGCAGAATGATCTTCCGCCGGTGGTTGCTCTTCGGATGCGGGGGACGGTGGGGAGGGCGAGGTCGGCGGAGCGGAGCTGTCGGCTCGGGGTGTAGAAGGTGAGTCATGTGTTGAGGTATACTGGTCCGGTATTGTGGGGCGCCTTGTGTGCGTGGGTGAGGAGCTTCTACAAATGTCTATATACTGTTTGTATGTTTCGTGAACCTATCTGTAATCTTTTGCCCGAAAAATACAGACGTGAGGCAATATCTCGCACCATCTTGGCATGTAATTGGATAGTTTGATTAACATTGAACTGTTTTAAAAATTCCGCTCTACCATGCCCTTAATTGTGACTGCTTAATTGTTCCTCTCCACCATGCCCCCAATTGTAACCATGGGGCGCAATCATAACTGAGGCTGTGACTGCCTCAAGATGTAAATATGTGTACGTATATATGACATTTGAAACACAAACTGTATTACATAGTTATTCATCTCAGATTTAACTGTCTGTCAATTTCATCTCTGAGAGTAGGCCTTTTAAACTAGGGTACCTAAACGGTTCCAAAAACATTTCCAAAAAAATGACGTGCTCCATTGCCTTAGCTACGCCGTAACTGCTGCAGGGGTGTACGCACCACGCACGTTTGTACGCATGCGCGCAGTAGCACTTATCTAAGCCAGTCACTTTTTTTTTTTTTTGTTTAAGAAATTTTTATTAGCATTTTAAAAATATATACAATACATATGTCATCAGAGATTTGAAATAAGAGAAATAACAAAAAGAAGAACTAAAACATATGCAATGAATAATAAAAATAAAGAAGGAAATGATCCGAGAAAGAAGACAGAAAGAAGAAAAGGGAGAGACAAGAAGAAAGAAAAAGAGGCTAAAGGAAAGAACAAAGGAAAGAAAAGGGCAAGAGAAGGGAAGGGAAGAGAGAAGGAGGAGAAGGGAAAGGGAAGTGGGAAAACTAAGAATCAGTCAAGAAGGGATTTGGAGGAAAGATAAGTGGTAAAGGGGAGCCAAAGGAGATCAGATTTAATTTTCAAGGGGACAGAAAAGGACGAAGCGATAGCAATCCTATGTTCATCACAGACAAAGTTCCACCAGGTGTGAGTAGACAGTTTGGAATTATCTTTCCAACATGACAAGATAACTTTAAATGCAAGAGAAATAAACAGGTCCAACAATCTCGCAGACGAGGAGATAATCTCTATATCAGATGACAATGATCCTAGGAAAATAGTCTGTAAAGATAACTGGGTATGACACTTAAATACTTTTACCATGGCTTGTGACAATACAGCAGCGCTTTACCTGGACGCACGCCTGGTTTAGCATCCCTACTTGGAACCACCCCATATATTCAGAGAGTCATTGGATCATTTACATGTAAACCCCTAAGCGGCTTTGTGGGTGCTAGAAAGAGATATTTACATCCCCTTAGGCACGTAGCAGGTTTAACCTTAAATCTACCATCCTGCTTTATTTTTGATCCCCCACGCCCGCAGCAAGACCAAGGTTGGTGAGTTTTCTTTTTGAGGGCTCCGTTGCTCCGTATTATTAATTCATGTGATCCAAACCTGCGTCACATACTTTTAATACCGAACTGTTCACTTCGTAGTTCGCATCCATTGGATTGATTGCGCTGAATGATGACCCCATAGAACGCATCACTTGGATAGATTGCGCTCAGTGATGACCCTCCGATCACGATTTTTTTTGTGATTGACACAGGGTGAGTGTTGTCTACCTATTCGCAGAACTTGCATGCCATCACTGACTTTCTGTATGAAACAAATTATGATTTATACTTTCCATATTCATAGGCTGCTATCCCCTCCCCCACACCTGTCCTGATGAAGACCCACATTGACTTCTTAATTAAGCATTGTTTGGGTTGAAACATCAACGATCTCCTATGGTCCATGTTTATCAAGGCTCTGGGTGCAAATCATTGAATAATTTGTACGAGCATCTGAGCTATGTTTGTTGTAAATATTCTGGCGCTCAACATTCCTTCCCTTGTATATACTGTGGCTTTAATCACCTTGTACATAATAAATATATGCACCACGTTCTATTACTTGGCACAAATGTCACTTTAGTACACATCACTGTAAACTTCACCCTGTTTGGACAGCCTGTTTTCAAACTTGTGAGTACATATAAATGCTTTAATTTATATATAAAAAAAACCTTGAATACTCACTAATTTGTGTCAGTGTTTCTTGCTATGTGTTCCATAATATTTTTGATATCATTAATGATGGCTGTATATTATTAGAAATATTTTCTTTCAAGAATAAATATTGTGAATGCCCGACAGAACCACTGTTTTGTTTATATATCCATACCCAGGTTCTGAGGGACACAGGGTCACCCCATTATTGTTTAACGTGAAGGAAATTGACATCATGGAAAAGTTTGTGGTTGAGCCCATTGTGCAGCCTATGAAAAGAAAAGCATTATGGGTTATTCGAATAATACAACTTTATGTATAGGATGTCCTGTAGAGAGGGAGAGTTACTCCATTCTCGCTTGACCTCCTGACAGAGAGCACCTGTTCGTGGATGTGCTTTCTTTTCTTTGCTTGTGGCTTCATGCCCCCCACCCATCCTATGGCGAAGTGACTTCTTAGGAAGGCTTTGCCCACTGACACCTTTTTCTTCTTTCCTTCTCTGATGTCCTCTGCTTGTGCCTTAATTTAGGGGTGTCACTTTATAGCTACAGTAGGGATAGATAGAATTAAATGTTGCACTTAACAGAAGTGCTGATGCAAGGAGACTTGAGTTTTTCTTTCCTCATCTCATGCATAATTGTAATTGAGATTCTTGTCTATTTCATTCCCCATCGAGTGAATCTCTTCGGGAGGTTTGGCGTTCTTTTATTTCCCTTTCATATCTATACTCTCATGCTAAGGTTTGTGTATGTTCAACTATTTTTGAATTTGTAATAACACTGAACAACCTTCAACTGGTTGTTGATTTGGGTTCTTATATAACCGCTTGTGTTCCATTGCATGTCCAGTGATTTTTGAGTTAATCTTCGCTTTCATGCTGCTAAAAAAAACATTGAGAACCCGACATTGTATTGAATTGAAAAGGTGAGTCCAGGCTCCCTCAGTAGAAACAAATCTTCTGACAACAATCAAGAAAGTCAATTTAAAGCCTTTCATAGCGCCACAGTGGAACATCAACACAGGTTTTTCTGGACCTGGTAGATCACCCATCCCAACACCTGCTGCAGAGCCTCACAGAACGTCTTGGTGAATTCAAGGTTCTCTGACCAGAATCCAGAGCTCAATTAACTGGTGTGCCACCTCCATTTGTCTCAGTGAGTTGAAGTCTTGTTGCTGAAGGAGTCATGCAAAAATGCAGAACATTCACCCCAGTACAGAGATCTGGGCCGAAATCCATCGTTTTTTTTGCTCACCATGCCATTCCAGTTTGAACCCAGCCATATGCAAATCAGTTTTGACCCTGTGCCCCATGGGAACAGTCCAGCCTGAACTGCCAGGCCAGGTCCTCCCTGAACTGGAAACAAGCATCCTAGGACCGGTTTCGGGCTTTCAGCCATGATAGCTTGATTCCAGTGGCATGGAGAACACGAGACTCACGTCTTGGCATACCCGTCCCACTCGGGGTGACAAATGCAAAAACAACAGTTGATGGGCAGAATGCAGAACAATGTCCTACATTCACCCCAGTACAGAGATCTGGACCTAAATCCATCGTTTTTTGCTCGCCATTCCAGTTTGGACCCAGCCATATGCAAATCAGTCTTTACCCTGTGCCCAATGGAAACAGTCCAGCCCGAACTGCAAAGCCAGTCCCCCCCTGGACCTGAAACAAGCATCCTAGGACCGGTTTCGGGCTTTCAGTGCTCACCGGGTAGGCTAGCTTGACTCCGGTGGCATGGAGAGCATGTGACCCACGTCTGGGTATACCCGTCCCACTCGGGGTGCCAAATGCAAAAAGAACAATTGATGGAAAGAATGCAGAACAATGTCATACATCCACCCCAGTATAGAGATCTGGGCCTAAATCCATCTTTTGTTTGCTCACCATGCCCTTCCAGTTGGACCCAGCCATATGCAAATCAGTCTTGAAGGAGTCATGCCACATGTTCAAATCCTACCAAGGCAGACTCAGCCTTGCATTTTTCCAGGTGTCTGTTCTGGAAAAAAAATTGTTTGTGGATGGTTGTTTGGACTCCCGACATTAGCTGTATAGTTTGGCAAAGTAGTGGGAAAAGGGGTTTAAGCACAATTGCACCTATCCTGTATATTGCCCAGTTTTTTTGTATGGTGCCACGGATCGGAGATTCTTTTCCCTAGATCTCCCAAAACAAGAAACATGTTCTAGCAAACAATTTTTCAACAAATGATCCAGCACACATGTCAATGTATTAGAAATCTATACAATAATGGTAATTGCACATAGGTCAGAAAAGCTCAAAAACTTCTGTTGCAGAGTCTTCTGATGTTTTTTTTGAAGTATAATCTTTATTTATTTCTTCAATCCTGTAGCCAACGCGTTTCGTCCTCCACGGACTTCTTCAGGGCTACAAACATTGTATATACAGATATACACACGATTAACACCTTCGATGCTCATGACGAGCTCAGCTCGTCATGAGGTACACCTCCATACACTCATGACGAGCTGAGCTCGTCATGAAACAATGGGGATCAAGAAATAACAGCACAGGAGGAAAATAACACTAGCATCGATGGTGTTAAAATGTGTACCATAAGTACAATGCAAAACATTATTTTCCACATTTCAAATACTGACAACATGTTAAAAAGAACTATAACCTAAATCTAGTGGTGGTTTCTAAAAAAGTGTACCAAATCCTATTGAGGTACAGTTTCTTACATTTCATCTATTAACACAGTCTTTATACATATTTACAAATTTACAAAAGACACATATATAAAGCATTATTGCACATTCAACCTCTGCTACCTACTTAATTATATAACCTGGATAGTCAAGACAGAGAAGGGCCTATCGACCTCATAATTCATGAGAGTTAAGGTGGGTGGATATTATATTTGCTACATAATGAATGACAATCCTAAAGTCAGGAATGGATTAATTTAAGAAAATACATAGGAACAATTTATGATTCTTAATGTTGATTGAATAACTGTAATTCTAACAGTAATATGTGCAGTTTGTATTTATATTTGTTCTAAAGCAAATTAATTTAAAGCTTCTATATACTAAATGAAAACCCTAAAGTTAGGAAGGATTGGATTGGGAAAATCCATGAGAACAATTTACGATTGTACAACCTATCGGGTTCGCTCACCGATTGGGGTGAACTCTTCTTAATGCTGATTAAATAGCTGTAATTCCGACAGGAAAAGTAACTGAAATGTGTATTTACATTTGTTCTAAAAAAAAGGGAGATTTAAAGCCACATTAGTATTTCTCAGATTGTGTGTCCAGCGATGTCTTTATTTTCACCTCAATTTTATATGCCTACCGTTGATTTGGTAAAGAAACATTCACATTCCATATGGTTTAGAGGATTAGGGTCAGATAGCCCAGTGTGGCAAGAATCTGGAAAAGCAAAAATAAGAGTGCTTAGAGCCTATATCTATAGCTGCAGCTATGGTAGGAAGGAAGTAAGGCTTTCTTCTAACAAAAGTGCCATGCTCACCCCCATGTTATTAGGCACCTAGAAGTATTTCAGAAAAGAAATAGTGGCCCAGATGTAGCAGACCTGCATTTTTCTTGGATGGGATGGTATTCTGGTGTATTGCTGTGAAAGACAATACTTAGCAACCAGAGCCTACGGGTTTGTTATGTTACCAAAGTTACAGGTGTCTCATTCCAGAGCCATAATATTAATTCGCTCTAATTAACAGCCACCCGAGTGGGTACACAGTCAAAATATCGAGTAGGAAATGTCGGCCTACCATAATATCGAGTCTGAAATATCGAAGGTGCATAATATCGAAGGCAAGAATATCGTAGGACAGAATATCGACCCAAGGTAAGTAATATCGAAATACTTAATATCGATGTAAGTAATATCGAAGTAAGTAATATCGATAGCATATATATCGATGTTACTAATTTCGATGACACTAATATCGATATTTGTATTATTGTATAGTTTTTTATTATGTATGTGTTATATGTTTAATTTAAGTATTTGAAATAATTACTATTATATGTGTATACATTTTATATAATAATAAATAAATGTATAAGTAAATATTATGAGCGGGTTGTGGGTTTATAGGGGAATAGGGTGGGAAGTAATTTAATTATGGTAAATTGATTAGTAATTAGTAGGATTTATTAATAAATTATCATTAATTGGTAATTATGTGAAAATAATAGGAAAATAATTTTAATTAATTTATTAATTGATATATATGTTCTGTAGCGGGTTGTGGGTTTATAGGGGAATAGGGTGGGAAGTAATTTAATTATGGTAAGTTGATTAATAATTAGTAGGATTAATTAATAAATTATAATTAATTGCTAATTAATATTGATTAATTGGGAAAAAATTAATTGATTAATTGATATATTTTTTCTGTAGCGGGATGTGGGTTTATAGGGGAATAGGGTGGGAAGTAATGTAATAATAATTAATTAATTAATATATGTTTTTAAAAATTTATATTTAATTTATTGGGAAATCATTAATATTAATTAGTTAATTAATTATTATAATTTTGTACATATTTAAAATTATTAATTAATTGGTAATTAAATAATATTAATTAGTTACATTAATTAGAGTAATTTATTTATATATAATTTTTAGTTACTGTTAATTAATTAATTGGGGGAAAATAATATTAATTATTAAATTATATTAATTACAGCTAATGTGCTAATATATTTACTTTATTTGTTATTGTTCATTAATAATTAATTGCTAATTAAATAATATTAATTACGTTTGGGTAAAGGAGTATTTTTAGGGTTCAGGGTCAGGTTTGGGTTTTTGGGTAAAGGGGTATTTTTAGTGTTCAGGGTCAGTTTTGAGTTTTTGGGTAAAGGGTTTTTTTTAGGGTTCAGGGTCAGTTTTTAGTTCTTGGGTAAAGGGGTATATTTTGGGTTCAGGGTCAGTTTTCAGTTCTTTGGTAAAGGGGTATTTTTTGGGTTCAGGGTCAGTTTTCAGTTCTTGGGTAAAGGGGTATTTTTAGGGTTCAGGGTCAGTTTTCAGTTTTTGGGTAAAGGGGTATTTTGAGGGTTTAGGGTCAGTTTTCAGTTTTTGGGTAAAGGGTTATTTTTAGGGTTCAGGGTCAGTTTTCAGTTTTTGGGTAAAGGGGTATTTTTAGGGTTCCGGGTCAGTTTTCAGTTCTTGGGTAAAGGGGTATTTTTTGGGTTCAGGGTCAGTTTTCAGTTCTTGGGTAAAGGGGTATTTTTTGGGTTCAGGGTCAGTTTTCAGTTTTTGGGTAAAGGGGTATTTTTAGGGTTCAGGGTCAGTTTTCAGTTCTTGGGTAAAGGGGTATTTTTTGGGTTTAGGGTCAGTTTTTAGTTTTTGGGTAAAGGTGTATTTTTTGGGTTCAGGGTCAGTTTTCAGTTTATGGGTAAAGGGGTATTTTTAGGGTTCAGGGTCAGTTTTCCCTACTGTTGCACTCTCTGGAGTAGGAATAGAAATTTTTACCCTTACGCCATCCAACGTTTTATTTAATTAATTGTTAAAATATCAAATGTTTATTTTATTTTTTATATTACTTACATTTTATTTATGTTACTCTTTTATGTTTGTATATGTGTTAATAAATTAGAATATATTTCATTAATTTATAAATTCGTAAAATAATTATTAATATTTATTGTTCAGTGCATATATATTACATATTTACAGTATATATTTAATTAATGTATTCTTAATATATATGTATTATTTATTACTTTTAAACATTATTAGATACTTGTAAATATGTTTATTTTATTTATTAGTCTTATAGACTTAATTTTACATTTATATATTAAAAAAAAACGATATTTTTAACATCGATATTTTTTACATCGATATTTTTTTTCCGATATTTTTGTACTTACCATGTTGTAGATAGGATGTCGATATTTTTGCCCTCGATATTGTTGACTCGATATTCTTGTAGGTCAATATTTTTGTAGTCGAAATTCTGTCAGTGATTCACCCGAGTGGAAGTAAATCTGTGTTCTAAGTCAACTAGGAATACAATTGCTGTATTGGGAACAGGGGCCGCCATATTGTAAAATTGCATTCCCCATAAGCTTGTTAGCCTCAGCCCCTTTAAATAGAAACTACTATGTCTAAGTTAAGAGCAAAATTATCACCAAAAAATCTAATGACAGAGATCAATTAAATGGTAAGGAAATAACAACAAGATTCCTAATGGGGCATCTATCTGATTACAAGGCTATACTAGCAGGGTTTGGCTTACTTATAAGTCTGGATCAGGCCGGCTCCATTCGCGTGGCGTCTTCTCTTGTGATGTGTAGATCACCAAGAAAAGCGAGCCTTTATATAGTAGTTTAAATTGATAGATTACTATCACCTGTAAATAATTTGCGCTGACGACATCAAGCGTCAGGCAATTCTTATGCTAAACGGGTGCCATCTTAAGCGTCCCGAATATACCTGTTATAAGTCTATCTGTTTCAAAAACCCGGACTCGAAACCAAATTAGAAATGTTTATGTAGGAAGATCGTTGCATGAATTTTAATATGACTCGAGCCATTTTACCACCTATGCTTTATATAAATAAAAGAAGAATTAATTTATGAGCGGCAGCTCGTATTTGAGCGCCATAACGGTTTGGGATCGTATTAGCCTAAGCAGCAAAAATGGCGGGCGCCAGCTTAAGATGTATGTAAACACTCGTATAGACCATCTCCTAACACAATGGGAGATTGAGACCCTAATCATTTCTGAATCCCGTCTTGACCACAAGGTAAAAGTGTTCGGGTGTAAAGATCACCACAGGAGTTGTTTTGCGGTTCGGGCACTATTTCCATAGGTATTTTACGGGAATAAAAGGAGATGGCTTTGTTTATATAAAGGCAGCTCATATTTGAGCGCCATATTGGTTAGGGTTCATATTAAGTTGAAAAGCAGAGTGTACGGGCGCCATCTTAAATTATAAGTAAGTACTCGCATTTGCTAATACCGCCGGCCCAATTTGTTTAAGCTCGACTTCGGGCGCCATCTCATAATATGTCAACACTATGGTTTGTAACAGAAATAAATACCATATTAGCTACATGTAAGTATGGACATCATCTCGTGGTATATGTCAGCACACACATTTTCCAGTACTATCAGTCCAGTTTATTTATGCTAGGCTTTGGACGCCTTCTCGTGAAAATTTTTTTTAAACCATGATACAGAAAAGAAAGGGAGAACAGGTTATGCTTGCAGGTCACACATTGCATGATTCCAAAGGAGCATATACAGAATTGAAATTAGAATTATCCTAAATTATAGGAAATGATGCAGTTCTGTATTCGTGTTGAGGCCCTGGCTGGTCGTCCTCAATCTACAAATCCAGCCCGCCTCAGCTTTTCTTAGTGACAATTCTCTATTTCCACCTCTTTGTGGGGTCTGCACCTGTTCTATTGCATGAAACCAGATATTCCTCTCATTGGGGTGATGTTCTTGTATATGTGTTGCTACGGGGTATCTAGCATCATTATTCCGTATTGCCCTAATATGTTCTTGAACTCTGGTTTTAAGGCATCTGATGCTGCTGCCTATATACATTTTATTACATGCACAACCCAGAGCATACACCGTATGGGTGGTATTACAATTGGTGAAAGACCTAATTTCATATTCCTTTTTGGTGTTATACCGAAATCTCAATTTTTAGTTGTGTAGTTGCAGCTTTGTTGGTAATTTAATCAAGTCAGATAAACGAAATGCTAAGACGCGCAGCTTCTGAAATGATTTTATTGAGATTCTCAGCGAGGGATCCATTATAGGGTTAATGTGGAGAGTAATGAGCTCTAAACTTCAGGGGATACGTTTACACTATTCTTCTAAAGAGGTGTTATGAAGCAGATTTGAGCTGAAAAGCTTTAAAGGAGATTTGTATCACTTTGCCACAAAAAATCCAACCAAGCGCTTCCATCAAATTCCCCAGGAATGGCCCAATTTTTGCTTTGTTAAATTTACAGAACAAAAACATAAACATTTATCCCAGTTACCTAGGAATATGAGTAGCTAGAAACAACTCCCACGTTATTGCTAAGGTTTAATTCATTTATCTTCCTGAATGTCCCTATAGTTGAATTTTATGGTCACCCTAATTGTAAGACAGCATCTGGGACATTACTTTAAATGTTTATTGTTGGGACTACAAACTGAATTTTATGCATCTTTTTATGATGTGCCTGGTGGTGTTTTGCGGTTCTTTTATTGTAATGATTTGAAGGATTCAACAATAAAGTTTGGACTTGAACCTTAAGGGTACCATTAAACACCGCACTAGTAACACCTGTTCCTTACAGCGCTTAGAACTAGCAGAAGAGCAGTGTGGCACCACATGTAGAAACAAGATGTCATTGTTAAATATCCAATCCCCAGTCACCAGGGCAGGAAGCGCCTCAGCAGGCTCCTTCCCGTGGGGGGAGGGGCAGCAGCAGCAAATGGTCACTGAGCTGTGGATTGAAAAGCCATCACTGAAACGTCCAACGTGTGGCAGAGATGCTGATGGGAGAAGGGACCGGGTCTCCCGGGCAACCAAGACGGCTTCAGCCAATCACTGACACTCGATTGAATGCAGATTGTATCCTGGAAACCGAACAGGAAGGACCTCCTTGTCCTTTCCATGGTGCTGGACCCAAGGTGCCTCCAAACACAGGAAGTAGAATCCACCCAATCCTGATGCAGAAAGCCACCATCCTGTGCAGCTTCGAAGCACATCGCTTGCACAGCACACAGCACACCGACACTATGAGCCAAAGTTAGTCACAACGGGGAATAATCATGAAACTTTTACAATTTTGTTTCCTCAGCGGTCAGACCTAAACTTGCAAGAATGGACCTCAAATAATCATCAATTCACCTTGCCTTTGTTTGGGATTTAAAAACAATATTAACACAACTTCCACTTTTAGTATAATAATTCATTAGTTTCTCCTCCCATTACTTAGCATTGTTCATCCTTCCCTGTACTCTCACCATGTGTAAGAAAGAAATACGATTTATTAATACCCCAGGAAGGCCTACTAACACAAAGAAAGAAACTACGAAATGATAACAGGATTCAGGGTCTAATCCATGTAATTGGCATTTCTCAGTTTTTCTAGGGCTGTTAGAGAAACAACCTCTGAGGCAACCCCAAATAGGAACATAATTTAGCCAAAGTCGCAAGTATTTTTTTCATTATATGAGGTTTCACAAAATATGTGAGGTAGCACCTACCATTGTGTCTGGTATTTTTGTTTGATCACCCACAAAGCTTGAATTGCTCACCTGTTTGCTCACAGGAACTTTAACAGCGTTCTTAGTTGTGTTAGGGCCTCCCACACTTTATTAGGTTTATGTCTTTGCATGATATTCCACATGGTGAGGCAGTAAGAGGAGAACAGGAAACATTCTTAATAGGTTCCTCTCACAACAAAACCTTTATATTTGAAGCCCCCATTAACTGCCCTCTTCAAATCAAAGAAAGATCAATGTGATTACGTCCACGTCACTAAATGTTAAGCTTATGTCCGGATGAGGAGTACCAGTTCACAACTTGAAGATGTCTCTCAATATATTTGGTTCCAAATTGTTTTGAGTTTGCGTCGCACTGCTCAACATACGCTATAAAGCCGTTGCCCAGGGCAGAATTATCTTTTGCTCTGAACACTCTGGGCCTGAATCACAAAGGTAATTAACACTTTTGGGTAAGTTTGCACTTTGGAGTAAGTTTGCACTTTTGAGTAATTTACACTTTTGAGTAAATTTGCACTTTGGAGTAAGTTTGCCAGGTCTAGTGGCTCAGTGTAATAATGCATCCACTGTAGAGTCCTGTTATCGCCCTCATGGTAACAGGTACAAATCCTGATGGGTCCACTCAGACTTTCATACTTCTGAGGTCGAAAAAATGAGTACAATTGGTTTGGGTAACAATTAACATCCATTATTCAGCGCCAAGATACCCTTGGGTGAATGTGTCCTTTACAAATACACTTTATGTTATGTTACTACTTTCGGTATTCACAAGCTCTGAGTGTAAACTTACTACAAAAGTGTACGTTACTTGTCTCCACCCCCAGAGAAAATCCATTGGCTTTCCTTGCTTCCTCTTTTTCTGGGACTCAATTTTCCTCCTATTAGTACCACCTTTAGCACATCTCTTTCTGCACATTCTTTCCTAATTCAATTCATCATCCATTGGCCATTGGCTTACTCTTGTGTGGGTGAGTGACATCTCTCCCCAAACACCTCCTTGACCCTCTGCAAACCCCTTTTACTCCTCCCTAATCTCATTTCCTTACGGAGTATGTCTGCCCCGTTTCCCGCCAACAGCACTGCTCCAAGGACTTCCACCATTCCATTGGGTAAAACTGATACATTCCGCCTTCTACCCCTGTCTTGCCCCTCCTCTTTTTCTATGTGTACAATTCTCTGTCAAGGCAGTGACATCGCCTCTGTGGAGTTAGAGACATGGGAAGATCCAAGGAGAAGAGACAGAGAACAGTGTAACAAGGGAGGTGAAGTAGAGGAAGAAGCAAGGTGGAGACAGAGACGGGTAGAGAGCTGAAATGGGGCGTGGTATATGGTAAGGATTGAAAGGTGAAATTGCCAAAGTTAAGTATACAAAGGGATAGGCAAAGGTAGCTAGAGCAGGAGGTGTGGAATGATAGGTAACGTATTAGAGTGTGCTCTAGGGGGAGCGTGGGGTACATCGAGGGGTGAGGTGGAGAGAGGTGATGTAAAAGGAGATCCAGAGGTGCAACAAGAGGGGCAGCGGGGGGGTGGTCCAAGTTTTGGGGTCGGCGTCCTACATCCCCTGATCTTACAAGCGGCGTCGTGGCTAAGACAGGGATTACCAGCACCCTTCCTCTCCTACCTGCGTCCACCGCAAGGAATCGCCAGAAACCCCCCCCCCTCCCCCCCCCCCCCCCCCTCTTACCTGCAGCCGTCGCGTGGCGGCAAACACAGGGCCCCCATGGGCGGCCAAATGACTAGATACGCCATTGAGGAGATCATGAGATAAGTATGTTTTTAAACCTTTATTATTGTTATCAGTTTAGTAATAACAGACAACGAAGGAAAACATGTGTAAATAGCAGTGGTATTTCGCTGCCGATATTTGCGTACATCAGTATCTTACTTATTCACAGAGTCCTGATACCTGGCACACACCAGTGTACATTAACCGTAACATGAAGCAATACGGTAAGCAAAGATTTGTACTGCACATATGAGGAAGATCATTTAGATACTTAGGGGCATGAGAGGCTTCCGTCATGTTTGCACCATGTAATGTGGTACATGTGTGACACAAGCCTCTGCATAAAGTTTACGAAGCCACGCAAATCCACATTGCATGGCTTTGAATGGCTTCATAAGTATGGAGTAATGCCACGCAGCGCAAATTGGAGCGTCTCATTACTATGCACCAGCGAGGCATTCCATGGACATTGCAAAGGGCGTTTCCACGCAGCTCCCTTCATTTCTGATGCATACCCAGACTTGAAAAGACTTGTACACCTGGGAAGCGTCAACATCTTATGCCTCGTGTTTGTTCCTCTTTCTATGTGTGCTGCATTGTGTAGCACACTTAGACAGAGGAAACGCCTCCATGGATTATTTCTGTGCAGGAAGGTGCCCCTTCCTGCAAGAAAATAATCCTGCATGCAACGAAGACACCATTGCACCATGGTGCAAGGGTGCTTGCGTTGGCGCCAGGCTGCCGAAACGGCACCCGCGAGGGGGAAAGGATTGGAATGTACCATATTGGATACATACGGTGCCTTCTTGCACTCTCCCTGTGGCACAGTGCAATGCAGGAAGTTAACTTGCTGCACTGACCTGCACCACCAACCCCATAAATATGCCCCTTAGTTAGAGGAAGGTGAGCTGATGCCGGCTCCCTGAGGGCAGAAGGTCTTGGCCACACATCCTCTAGTCTGGTGGTAATGTCCATGCCCCCTTCGTGTTGTAAAGAGTGCCTCTGAAAGTGTTCAAAAGTCCTGGCTGTGGTGAGACAATGAGGCATTTATACAGAGGTCCAAGTTCAACAGAAAGTGGTGGGTAGAGACGGGCAAAATGAAAAGAGACAGAGAAAGACAGGCCAGGTCAATAGTGTCGTCAGATAAAGAGAAAGGTAGATAGGGGAAAAAGAGAGATGATATTGAGAGAAAATTGGTGAAGTGGAGAGACAGAGGTGAGTAGAGAAAGGTGAGGTTGATACAGCGGTAGGGAGATAGTGAGGTAAAAAGAGTTGTGATGTACAGAGAGGGGTAGAGACATTGGTGATGCAGAGAGGTGTGAAGAAAGAGAGAGATGTACAGTGAGAAAGGTGAGCTGGAGAGGATGAATTGAATTAAAAAAGAATGTGCAGAAAGAGATGTGCTAAAGGTGGTACTAATAGGTGGAAAATTGAATCCCAGAAAAAGAGGAAGCAAGGAAAGAATAAGGTAGTAAGAGAGTTGAAGTAGGGGGAATAGAAGCAGACGGAGGGTAGACGGAGAGGTAGAAAAAGACTAGAGAGAGAAATTGAGACTTTAGGTAGTGTGAGAAACAGGTGCGGCAAGGAGATGTGTATGAGAGATGTTAGACTTGGCATATCTTGTCCTGTAATCCCCGAGTTTTTGCTTTCTGCCCTCCCAGTTTTGACTCTGTTTTTGCTGGTATAACGTTTCTGCGCGCTTTTCGCACTGCTGGTCAGTGGTAAAGTGCTGGTGCTCCTGTGGTAAATTGTGTTATGATTGGATGTGTGACTTACTTCTCAGTGCCCAGTAAAGGGCACTGCGGGTGCCGAGGCTTGTGAGTCAACCGCTACTCGTGGGCCTGCAGCACCGAGGGTGCCACCCACGTTCGTACCCTGAAAAAGGTATGAGTAAATGAAGTTTGGTATGCCTGAACTCAGCATTTAAAGACGCAGCCTTTAGCGAGGGTGCCCTTTTCATTCTGAGTTCATAGATGCCACTTTTAGAAAGTGGGTATTATTTTGCTCGGTCATCCCATATGCCCCTGCTGGAATGTGGATTGTCTATCTGGGTTTTGGAGGACAGAAGGCTGGGAGGCTGGAGGGGCTCCAGATGATCTGGATTGGTCAGGAAAGGGCTGATTAGACCTGGGCTGCAATGGGGGAAGATGGAGGAATTTCCTTGCACCTCAAAGGGCTTGATCTGCCTCTGACAAAGCCGTCTCCACCTCCTGCCAGGAATTCACACCAGAGAAGGTTCAACTGGTTCTGGCCGGACACCGGTACCCTCTGCCTGGCAGATAAACGGATTTTGTGTACAAATGCTGGGTCCCAGACCCCTTAACTTAAGAACTCATCTGGATCAAAAAGACTGCAGCGAAGAAGCGCCGGAGAAACTGCTAAAAGGAACGACCACTTTGCTGCATGCTTTGCTGGGCTGACCTGCAGTGGCTGCTTCTGTCGTGGGCAGTGAAAGGCCTGGACTGGACTTTCTGCAATCCAATTTGTGATTCTCTCTAAGAGCTTGAGGTAGAGCTTGCCCCCTGTTCACAAAGTCTCAGGAACAGCAAAGACTTCAGGTTCTTCGACCCGCTGCACCGGTGAATGTGTGTTTTGTGCTGCAACCCGAAGTACAGATTAGAAGCTACTGTGAATATGTATTGTTTATAAGCTCATAACCATTGTCAATAAATTGCAATAAGTCTTTTTGATGATGAAATGTTTTTGATAAAGCAAACAAACAAAAAAGAGGATGTGAATATTTATATATTTTTTAAAAACCTGTGAATTAAAGCAAATTCACTTTTTTGAAAAGTATCAGTTTGTTGATGACTACCTTTTTGCACACAGAGTTCCAATATCAGAATTGTTTGAATGCTACGTTGTTCAATGTTTTGAAAATGTATTCGGGTAGCGATTTGTTGGCAAAATTGAATGTATTCAATTTATGGTTTTAGGGGTAATCTTGCTTATGTAGCAACACGAAGAACGCCACTCGACAACATCTACGACGACCCAGTCGATCCCGTGTCCCGAAGGCACCACAGAGGGCACCGCGACCCTGGTCTCACTGAAGACGTCTGCTGGTGCTATCACCGAGCCGCTCCTTACACCGCGACCTGTGGGCACCGCACTCCACACCGCCTTGCATCACGAATAAGCTTTGGCACCGCAGAGGGCACCATCGCCATGCCGCACCGCGACCCTGGTCTCACTGAGGACGCCTGCTGATGCCCTCACAGAGCCGCTGCCCGCACCGCGACCTGTCAGTACCGCACTCTGCACCACCTCGCTACAAGATGACGCCGTGGCCTCCCTGACTCCGCCCCTTCCCGCCTAAATCGACGCCGCTGCTTGCACCATGGTTTTGGGGCACCGCTCATAAGTTACATGACATACGGCCCACATCCCACACCGCAGCCTTGGCCCACCGACGCTGGTGTCATCGACTCCAGTTCATCAGCCGACAACAGCGCTTCAGCAACGACAACACCGCTGCTTGCACCGAGACCTGCTAGCACCATGACGAGCATCGCCTTTATCTGGCACCGCAACCTTGGTCTCACCGACGACGCCATCTGATGCCGCCACCGAGCCATTGCTCGCATCGCGACCTGGGAGCACCGCACGCTGCACCACTGTACTTTGCAACGCAGCACCCGACGCCTGTTAGTGCCAGCACTCCTGATCCCATCATAAAGGAGCTCGACTGCAACGCGAGTGACTTCAAGGGCCCCATCGCCCTGCATCTTTGAAAGGTACTGTTTGCGGGTCTTCCCGATACCGTAGTTGGCTGCAACCCTCCGGTCAGCCAGAACTATTTTTGGATTTGTGTGCTCACGACATCGTGGAAGCCCGGACGGAGCTATCCACCCAAGGAACTTTTTTTTTTTAATCAACATATTTTTGAACTGTCAACTTTTAAGTATAGTATAGTGGAGTTTTTATAATTTTTGGTCTTGTTTTAATTATATACAAATATTGGATATTTTTCTAAACTGGTGTTGTATCCTTTTGTAGTGCGTACACTGTACTACTGTTGGTTATGTGCAAATGCTATACCACTGCCTCTAAGATAAGCCTGGCTGCTCATACCAAGCTACCAAGGGGGTACGCAGGGGTTATTTTAGATGTGTAACTCCCTTATCCTGACTAAAGTGGTGGTTACTGCCTGGCTTTGGCGCAAGTCTCAACTAGCCAGAAATCCTATTTCTAACAAGAGAGAAGTGAGGAAGAAAGAAATGAGACAGAGATGAAGGTGAGCTAGAGAGACATGGAGAGAGAAATGGAGGTGCATTTAAGAGAGGCGAGGGCTAGGTAAAGTAGGTGGAAGAGAGATATGGGAAATGGAGATGGAAACAACAGGGTGGTGCAGAGAGTGAGTTAAGTAAGAGAGGGGTTTGAAAGGGAGAGATGTAAAGTGGAAGAGCGGAGTGAGATCCTGGGAGAACGGTAGACAGAAGTTGGGCAGAGAGTTGTTTTGAAAGAGAAATTAGGTAAATGTAACTGAGATAGAGTGTTGCAGTAGCTAGAGAGGGAGTGAACACATAGAGATTTAGAGCTAGAGAGAGGGGCAAAGAAATAGGGGTGAAGTAAAAGATGTGAGATGAATTACTGAGAGAGCACTCAGAGAAAAATAATATTTTAATGTAATTGCCAACAACTGCCTGACACTGCAGGGGTTAAAGTTAGGCAGGCCGCTTCAAATATATATATATTTTTTCAATGCACACAGATACTTTGTCTGTCCTGATCACTTTACATGGAGGGTGGGTGGGGGTGGGAAGGTGGGGGCCCTGGGCAATAGCCACATTACTCATTTTTGGGTTTCACCTGCACAGCGCTTGTGCTGAGCTTCCGAAGTCTTTTGTATCTTGAAAAAAATATTTTAATAGGGGTGTGCAGCCCGCCCTTACTTTCCATTTGTTTGTATGTTTGTCACTCTGTTTTCCTTGCTTGCTGTTGGTTACAGCATGTTATTTTTTGTTGTGTTTGTCTTTCTCTTTGTGTATTTTCTTATCAGAGGAGCTTGGATCAAGTTCTGCCTTTGAACTTTTCCTGCTCCTTATTTGGCACTACTTTTTTCTTTGTGGTCAAGCGTGTTTGGAGACTGCACCACCCGAAGGTATTTGAGAGATTTACATGAGCGCCAGTTCTTTTACACAAAGACACATTCATTTTTGTAGGCACGGGAAGATTAACTCTCACAAGCATCAAGCTAGGATTTTGCGAGTCCTTAATTGCGAATATTAAGGATTCTCAATTAAGGACTCGCAAAATCCTATGCATGTAGGAATCGCTATAATAATAGTGATTCCTACACATTCCTTATGTGCGACTCACAAATTGCGAGTCGAAATTAAGGAATAGCTTCCCATTCATTATATATATATATTGTACGATCTGATGGTATTGGACCACTTTTTCTGTCCTCCATCTTGCTATAGTCTCCCTTGTACACATACACACATGCCACTAAAATGCATGCTCGTGTACATAAACGAATGCATTTCTTAAAAAGTTGTTGCAACATGAACAGCACTTGTTTCTTTTTTTCATGATCCAATGTCATTGGAGTGCTCGCTCTGTCCTCCATCTTGCCAGAGCGCGAACATGAGTCAATGGTATTGGAGCGCTTTAAGAACTCACCAGTTACGTTCCATAATTACACATTCATTTTTGATGCTGATTCTGCTTCAATTTAAGTTTCCCCCCTTCATTGTTGCTTCCTCCCACCCTTTCCCGACATTTCTTGCCCATCTCCTCATCCCTTCCTGCTTCCCTGCTTGACCTGTCCCCCCACTACCTCCCTCGAGGCTGCTGCTTTTATTTATTCATTATTTTACATGATCCGATGGTATTGAAGCTCTTGTTCCGTCCTCCATTTTGCCATAGTAGTAACATCAGCCAATGGCATTGGAGTACTTTAAATGCTCACCAGTTACATTACACAATGACACATTCATTGTTGTATGCAGGGGAAGCGTAAAGGATTTGTCCAGAATCACAAACTGTTCAGCCGATCCCAAGATTCGAAACTGATTCCCCAGTTACCCTGTCGGCAGCTCTGGCCGTTACACCACATCCTCTCTTCACTTCAAAGCTCCTCAGCTGTTTCTCACTATCACTTCTACACTTGGATAGCAAAATCCCATGAACACCGAACAAGCATTGGCAAAGTCAATAGATCGTGGCAATGCCCAAACTACTGGTCTTGTCAACATGAATGTATTTTAGCCATGTTGTCTAGCAGCACATCTGCTGTTCAGCATGCCTGAAAGTTACTTAAAAAGCTCTGTGATGCGGCCAGCGTTGGCTACGTTATATCGCTTTTTTGTGTTAAGAGGGGCAGGACAATAAACTCAACTTGGGGGGCAGAGACTCGGTATCGGCTCAACATCCTGTGATTCTGGCCTTTCACTGGCTTTCATACATGCTGAACAGCAGATGTGCTGCTAGGCAACTTGACTAAACAACATTCACAGTGACAAACCAATAGCTTGACCATTGCTGAGACCAATTGACTTTGCCAATGCTTGTAATTCAAACAAGCCAGTATCCCCTTACAAAACCTTTGGGTTATATAAATAATGTGATAGGCAGTGTCACTTCAAATGTAACTGTTATACATCTCTCAAAGATGTTTATTAAGGACAGACACATTTCACCCTATTCAATTTTTGCCTTTGGGATGTGATTGTTATTTTTTTAGAGTAGCTCAAGGGGAAGGAAGAAAACAGTAAAACACCTTCATGTCACAGTGAGTAATAACAAGTATTGGCGAATCCAATAGGATTTGTCCAAGTGAGATCTATTGGCTATATTAATGTTTTTTACAAGTTTCACATGGGCTGCTAGGTAACATGACTTAAAGTAAAAAAAAAAAAAAATGCTACAATGAGGTAACTACAATGAGGTAAATGTTGGCTCGTGCTGCTGTGTAACATGTAAGAAAAAACCATTGACAAAGCCAATAGGTCTTGCCTAGGTGAAACCTATTGGCTTTGCCAATGCTTGTTTACTAAAAGCTCTCTACAAAATGAAAGTTACAATCAGGAATTAAGTTCATAAAGTAATATCTGGAGCAACACAAAGGCCCAAATCTTTAGGGTGAGGGAATCCACACCTATGATCTGCCCCTATGCTGGGCGAGAATTCGCCTTGGAGCCTTCGTTAGCCCCTTCCACTTTCACCAGTGCACAACAAAGATGTTAAGAACGAGTTAATCCCAACAGTGGTCCAATGCAGTCAGGTCCCCATCTATGTAGGCCTGGGCAGTGACCTTCGCTACGTTCGCGGAGTTTGCGAAGTTCTCTTCACTCCGCACTCCGAGGAGCTCGCGAGTGCAGAAAACTCCACTTCTCGATGTGCAGCAGAGTTTTTCCCCGCTTGCAATTGCGATGGGTAAGCTCGCGATTGCGTACGGTTATGTTTGCAAGTGCGAGCTGCCGCTTGGGTAGAATTTCTACCCGAGCAGGCGGAATACCAGCATTGCACTGCACTCCGCCACTCGGGGAACTTCGCAGAGTTTTTTGGTAACTTCGTGGAGTTCTGCGTAGCAAAACTCCACGAACTACGCCCATGCGTGCATCTATGTAATCTCAGACTGACTCTTTAACAAATGCAATCAATGTCTTTAAAGATTCTTCCTTCAGAAGTCAAACTGATAGTTGAAGATGGGTAGATGTGGATCGTCTCGAGACCCTCACGGGTGAGTAGCCGCACTATACAAATTCCTGATTGAATGATTGATCGCTTGTTGGGGGATTTTTCTTTCTCCTCCTCCACATGGGGCTTAGGGATTGGGTCCTAGGCCCCACCCACCTACTGTTTGAGGAGCACGAAGGCGATCCCCCATATTCCAGAACTTTGATGGAGCGCAACAGCATCTCCCCACATGTGTAAGCCCACAGGGTGAGATGGAAGAACGATAAGGAAGCCCCCCCACACCCTCATCTCACCAAATAGACCTGCAGCTTCTTTGCACCACCCCCAGGCCCTAGTCTGCCTGGGGGAAAATTATCGGGCCGGCAGGACAGCCCCAAGCACTCCGAGGCAGGAAAGTAGGTGAAAGGTCCCCAACTTTAGTGTGGTATAACTCGCCCTGTTAAAAAAGGGTTTCAAAGACAACCAGTAACCAAAGACCCTTTTATGTTGCCCGGCGGTATCGCCTCTATAACCCACCAATGTTAATCAATGAAGAAGCAGGCGCTGGAGACTGGAAGGCAGGAAACGAGGATTTTATTCTCTCCGGAGGAGAACACATCAATTCAGACAGCAAGTATCTTCACGAGGTGCTCTAACCACATCTCTGAGGCCTGGCCTCTTATACTAGGGTTTATGACCTTTATTGCACATAACACATTCTCGCAACACTTTGATATTTGAAAGAACATCCTCGGAATCTCCCCTTCAGGCCCGTTCCCACATACATTTACAGTTGGATTCCCCACCCCGGTCACAACAGGTGATGGTTGTCGCACAGCAGGGCATTCCGCCGATTCACGGAATGCATGGGGTTGATCGGATCTCATAGGGTGGGGGCTTTGATCGGCTCGAGGGTCTTTTGATGGGGAGGGGAAGCTTCCTACTGTACGGGGTAATAAACAGTATCCGCAGGGCCAGGTGGCGGCCTGGGAACAAGGAAGACAAACGGGGACACAGGGAAAGGGGGTTTGCATCAAAAGGATCTGAGGCTATGAAGGGAATGAGGGGAGGTGTCGCGCTGGGAACAGGATGGGATTCTGTGGTGAAGCTGCGCTGAAGAGGGGTTTATGACCCAAGGCATGAGAGAGCGGGGGTTGTCAGCGTGCGGGGGATGCTTGCGAGGTTTAAGAGAGAGAGAGACGCGCTGGCTATCAGCGAGGGGCAGGGAGGCCATGGTGCTCAAAATGGCTGTCGCTTACGCGCACGAATGGGCTCGAAAAGGGGCAAGATGGCGCCGATAATGTTCACCAAGCTTGTATTTATTTTCCACAGTCCTCCCTTTAACATTTCCAAGACATCTTGCTGGCCTATTTCCTATCTATACCTATTGCAGCGGTCATAAGTAAGGGAGAGGGGACTTAGGCAAAGGAACTGTACATAAAC
Source organism: Lissotriton vulgaris (assembly GCF_964263255.1). Classification (NCBI taxonomy): domain Eukaryota; kingdom Metazoa; phylum Chordata; class Amphibia; order Caudata; family Salamandridae; genus Lissotriton; species Lissotriton vulgaris. Next base: position 13,147 of record NW_028242234.1, on the reverse strand, counting down.
ATCATATTATAAACATCACATTGAAAAATCTCATCATCTAGTAAGCGGGTTCATTGTTAAGTTGGTTGCAGAAAAAGTCATCGTAATGTAATATCAGACTAGAATTACGTAGCGAGGGCGTCGGGTACAGATCATAGATACTTATAGTCATTCGAAATAGGAGCTGGTAAGTTATCATATAAGTAAGTCCTTTTTGTATTCGGAGGGAGCATAGTTAGTCCAATGGTGATTGGGAGAGAAAGGAGATATAGTAAAAAATATCAGAGTTCTCGGTGTCTTTGTCGTCTTCTGTTGGCACTGTTGAGCACCTGGATTACAAGTTGTTCTGTCAACAGAAATGTTCATGTGGATTGAGTCGTTGGGGGTCTGCGGGTAGGGGTACATTTTGTCTGGTTTCGTCAGACCTCATAGGAGAAATGCGTTACGGTTTTGGAGCAGGTGCATTTTCTTTCGTAACGCAGAGCATAGGATTGTGATGAAAAGTGCAATTGTCCCTGAGTTGTGGGATCTGTTTGTTTCTTGAGTCTTTGTGGTGGGTATTTCCTGTTGCTTCCATCATCATTGAGGCGTTCAGCAGCGGGTAGAACCACATACTTCGTTCATCTTCTCTTTAGGGGCGACCCTTGGTGGAGTTCTAGGTCACCGTTCTGAGATTAACATAGTTCGTGGTCTACTTAGTCGGAGCTCCCTCCCTTTTGACGCAGGGAATACCCTTCTCTGGGTAGCTCAGTAGGATTTTGGAGGAACTTGGAAGTTCAGGTGGAATGGTGTGGGTGTGAACAGTCCTTATGGTAGGTCGGAGGAGGAGGGGATGGAGCAGGGCCAAGTCGGGAACAGATCAGGGGGACGGAGAATTTGAGACAGGCGGGTCCATAACCAAGTTCAGAGAGCGGGGACCTTTTGGCACACATCGATCATAGAGCAGGGGCTTCAGGTCAGCCCTTTCCTTAGTTTTGTCTGAAACCGTGCCTCATCCTGCGACTCCTTACTGCTGTGGTCTCGCCTCGGCCTCCGTCGCTGATGTTCCACGATCCGCAGTCAGGCCGCGTGCTCCCACATCCGGTCTCTTTCTCCTCCGACAGTGATACCCTTGAATGAGTTTGAAAAGACAGTCTTTAGAGATATTGCAGAAGAAGGTAATTACATAAATCTATTTCTCTCCCAACACCAAGCAACTGGGGTAAACACTCGCCACATTTGAGATTTTGCAGCCAACGTATAAACAATTGATGATGGGTTTGCTGGATTCCTTACAACTTTTCCTTTGTGGCTAATTCTTTGGCGTTTTATTGGTTATTACATTCATTCGTAATAGGTACGAGGTCTGGTACCCATTCATTGCATTCGTCTATTACAGTAGATGTCAGTTCTTCTGGTAGAGACCCATTTCCCTGGTACGAGTCTTGCAAGGCTAGGCTGGTCTTCAGGGCTTTGTATTTTACGAAAAAGTGCAACGTGCTATTCACCATAGTCTGATAGGCATCCTTCTGAGGGATGAACATAGGCTAAACGACTCTTCATTACATCAAAACATCCTATTTTCAACAAGGTTTACTGAAACAAGTTCTTTCGATTTTCGATCTAATTTTAACTTGGCACACATCTTCCTAACTTTCTATATAAATTCTCGCAACCTGGTTACTACAAAAACTCGGGGGGGGGGGGGCTTGTGATAATTATTAAACTTATCCTTGGGGTGGGTGGGATCTTATGGAAGGCAATTAGGAACACAGCGAATTGGAGCAAGGGGCGTTTTTCAGGTTCTCGTTCAGGGCAGCTGATACCAAACTGGGGGCATTTTGGGAAGACGGGGGTGTCTCGATCATTTCTTACTGCTTGGGGTATGGAGACAATTTGGAATGGGGATGGTCGCATTACCACAGACATATTTTATCATAGAAGCCACTGACAAATAGTTCCCTGACTGTGGGTCAAATTTAGGGAACCTTAGTCGTCTTACCTGTCCCTTTCCTTTTGGCCAATTTAAATGTCATCCATATTTAGCAGAAAAGGAGAGGTAGTAACGTGGTACCAATACAATTTTATTTAGGACGAATTTGTGCAAATACTTGTGGTATTTGGGGCCAATCAGGAGGTGCACCAGGTTCGCCAATTAGGTGCCAGTCGCTAGGAAGAGGGAAAGTGTGGAGGGGTGAAAGAGTGAGAGAGAGAGAGAAAAAGAGAGAGAGAGAGAGAGAGAGAGAGAGAGAGAGAGAGAGAGAGAGAGAGAGAGAGAGAGAGAGAGAGAGAGAGAGAGACAGACAATAGGCCAAACAGTACACGTGTGACATGGAGAATGACCGTGTATTGTTTGGGCTATTCAGTGCGTTACCCAACGTTAGACGTTTCGGGTCTAGGTTAGGATGTAGAAAGCATGCAGTTTTGGGACGGAAGAGCATTAGGTCAGGTACAGAAAGATCGTGCATTGGGTAGGGCGTCTTTTTTGTGTCGTCTTGCAGCGTTAGTCCGTTTTCATGCATCGGGCGTGACGTGGCTCCAGATCCTTTACGGTACCTTAATCAGGACCCCAATGTAATCTGTAGAGGGAAAAAAGGAGGAAAAAGGGGGAGGGGGGGACAACATTCGAACACATCAAATGTACGGGCACGAAAGTCCTTTACTTACCGCATACTCGTACTTATCTCTTCGGGATATAATCCCTAGGGTCTTGGTTTCTGAAGTCAAGGGGGCGGGCAATGTGATAGGTGGTTCATGGGGGGGGGGTTCGAGGATGGCATTAAGGATCGTGTGTAGGGAAACGCTAAAAAGAGGAATCAGAGGTGCCTAGCGTGAGGTACCCGGTTTTGTAGATGTATCCGGCCATCGGGATCCTTAAATCATTCCCAATGCTGTGATGTTCTAAGGCATATCAGTTCTTCGTTCAATCCTGTACCTTAGTACCTTCGATCACCATATCTTTATAACATTTTATCAATCACACCGCTTTACTTTACCCATTCTCAGAAGTCGAGGTCCTTCTTCATACGTTAGTTCCTGAGCTTAGTCGCATATTTTGGGGGCAACGTATCATACCTTTGATTCGATCATCAATCCAGGGCCGAACAACCATTTCTCAGATAACCTTAAAAAAAGGAGCAGAACGGTTGCGCACAGAAAAACCCTCCCACTGATTCCCACATTTACAAAAGTATGTGATGCTTATTCATAGTTTTGAAGACCTTTATTTGCATAATCATTCAGTACGTAAAATGTGAAGAGTGCAATCATATTTTGGCCGGACATGTCGACGATGGAAGCACATACAGTAGGGGGTTATTTTGTGGCACAAGAACATGTTAAAAGGCCTAATTAATTATTTGCAAGTAACTAAAAACATTTCATTGCGTGGTGAGGGATCAGGGGCATTTCAGTTCATCAATGGAAACACAGTCAAGCTCATTGTAATCACATTTCCTAGATGTATACCGTGGGTGTGCATCATAAGCGACGTTATGTACCAGTTACAATAAATATCAAAATAAATCGTTCATTGAAATCAACATCTTTACGGAACCCCTTTCAAATGTTCGCCAAGTGAACCCTCCTCCCTTTTTCATTGAGTGCGCAATGGTTCGTATATATATCTTAGTACATCAAGTTTCATTAGCTAAGGAACACCACAAGGCATCCGTTAGTTCCTATTGATACCGGCGCCATTTTGGGCGAGGCCGGTTTAGTCCGGAAGTAGCATCAGGGGCAAAAATGTCCCCGACGTTTGGCGGTTGGACCAGGGTCCCTTTCGGCAGTTCAAAAAACTGTGCTAACAGAGGGGCTGGTGGTGTGGACCGTCAATCAAGAGAGGGAGGGGGTAGAGTCTTTCTTACCGGGTCATGTTGATGTTCAGCCGGAACTTACTCGAGTTCGTTAGCCCATAATGTTCCTGGGTGGTTCAGACGGAAGCTGATGCAGACACGAGAGCACCGCCATCTTGTTGCTGTGCCGTGGTTATTTCATTTGTGATCAATGCAGCTGTTCCCCACCGGAAGGCTGAAGGGGCTGAGGGCTCTTGAGACTTTGGTAGAATCTTCAAAGTCGAGGGGATGTTTATCGATGGTGGGGGCTTGCGCCCAGGTGGGCAAGCGCCCGAGTTGTAATTTCGGACAAAGTCTCTCCAGCGGCCTAGACCCGCCTTCCGAGGGCCCAGACGCCATTTTGAGACCCTGCAGCAGCCGCCCTTCGTCGTATCTATCAGGAGTGGAAGAAAAACTTCTTGTGGTGATGAAAGACAGAACATCATGCTGTTGGAGCAGGACATTTTGGTTCGGGCGCCAGGGTGCAGCAGTGGAGCCTTCATCAGGGGAGGTGAGGGAGGCTCGTCTGTGCCGTCTCCTTCTCCCGGCGCATCCCACGCCGTCCCTTTGAATCAGGGGTGCACATGATGACCACCCTACACCCCTGATTCCGACTCTTGGGGGACCATCGTACGTCCGGTGTTATTCAAGTAGGCCCATCGGACATTGTATGTCCTGTGCTGCGTAAATATACCAGTCGGGCGTTGTATGTCTTGTGCTACGGAAATATACCAGTCGGGCATTATATGTCCTGTGCAGCGTAGGTATATGGCCGTCGCCCGGCTGGAGGACATCGGCGCCGGACCAGGGCAGGGAAGCCTCCTACCTGTGGAGGCGGGAGAGGCTCGTCCGCGTCGCCTCTCCCTCCCTGCCCACCCTGCATCCGCTCGATGGAGGAATTCGTGATGGTCGGACCAGGAGATACGAGGGAGGGGGTCATTTGCATCCGCCCCCTCCCTACTCGTGGCCCGGGGGACGCCATCCCTGGAAGGGTAGTATGGGAAGACCATTTCATTGCCTGCTTTGTGGAGCCTCCAGTACCTTCTCGCCGGCGATCTCTTTTGGCCCACGGCTGCTGGCAGGCCCCGCCCCACACGTGCTATGTGTTTCGGGTGGGCGGGACCATCGAACTGTTACATTTCGAGGACTTCCGGAGTGAGCATAATACGTTTTATATTTCTCCTATTAGTACAGTTTGTTTTAGAGAGTGTTCTACTAGTTATTCTATTTACCGTTGGTTGTGTGTTTTCTTTATCGTAATTAAATCCTAAGTTATATAATAGACGCTTGGCTTCCTTGAGTCCTTTCTCTAACGGGGGTTGTTTACACTGGTCTGTAATTGTGTTTGGTTTTCAGAGTGGGGGAGCAACAGAGAGCAATCAGTCCCAGAACTCTAACATGTCGTTAAAATTGGTCTGACGAAATCTGTGCCATCGAGCATAATCAAACGGGGTGGTTCTGTCTGTCCTGTCTGCACTAGTCTGATTGGTTTTTATCTCGCGCCTTTTCCCTTTCTGTCGGCCTGTTCTTTCTGTCGACCCTCCGTTCTTACCTATGCTCTGCAGAGTCGGGCATTGGGCTTTCCAGTGCCCGAGACATTTACAGAAAGCACATTGGTTTTGTTTTAAATCTGTTCGTCCTGTGCATAGTGTCGGGGGATTACCTTCGGGTCATTGTGTCCCGGGGTTGACTTGTCGGCACATCCCTTTACACCGTTCTCTTTTCATGTCTACTCCTCGGAACTGTGCCATCGCTGGCCCTTCCCTTTGCCTACTAGACGTTTGGAGGGTTGTCCGTCGTGTCCCTTCACCTTTTCTGAATTCGTCGCCTTCCCTTCGTCGTGTGGCTTCTTTGCGCCACATACCGAGACTATCGAGCATAATAGGTGTTGTTTCATTCCTACGAAGGGCTATTTCTACCGTTTCTATTTTGTCAAGATCGAAGGATCCTCTCAGTGGCCACTGACTTTCTCGATCCTTTTTCGTATATTTATGCCACAGCTCACTATAGGCTATAGCGATCAATCCATGCTTCATGAACATGTCCTTATTAGGGGTGCCTTCCAGTGGAGCCGGATGGTTCATCTCTAATAAGCGGTCCGGGCTAAACAGGCTACTAACCAGTGGGGAGAAGACAGGCATGACGGATCACAATGGGATAATAGTCAGCACTACCTATCTTATCGCTGCGTGCAAAGACTAGACAGAATATTTCTATTCTACGTTGTTTGCACGTAGTGAATACCTCATGAACCAATCTTGAGCAATCAATGTTAGGTCAAAAATAAAAAATCAATATGGTCAATGGGGAGAATAAGTAGGCTCGCAAAGGTTCGCGTCACCTACCCTTTCACTATCTGCAAAGAGGGGACCTATTCTTCCCTGTTTGCAGACAGAGAATCTCCAGAAAACAATCTATAACAGTTAATCAATGGGGGGGGGGGGCAATTGTTCAATGGGGGAGAAAGATAGGTCCGACGGGTGCGTACCTATCCTTCGCTGTTTATAAAGGGAGAGCCTGTTGTTTCTCCGTTTGCAGACAGTGAATCTCCAAATAAATTAACAAAAAGTAATACTAGTATTTTCTCATCAATTATCAATCTCTTTCAATTATCAATCACTTTCAATTATCAATCACTTTTCGCAATTCGTCGTGTTTACACGACCTTACCCGGACCGCATGGACAGTTTCTTGTCTTCCGAATCCAGCGCCCGATCGTCCTCTTCTCTTCGTACTTCTCGTGGCACTCCTGATGGTTCCCAGTCAGGACCGCAGATCACTCGAGAGAGGTCTGTTCGGAACCAGTGAAGTTCGGATGATCGGCTGTCAGACGAGGGTCTATCGGACAGGGTACCTTCCGATCGTTGCAGTCGTTCACTCTGTCGTCAGGACCTCTCCCACTGGATCCACGAGTCGCTGATGGGCCCCACGTTTGGGACGCCAATTGTTAAAAAAGGGTTTCAAAGACAACCAGTAACCAAAGACCCTTTTATGTTGCCCGGCGGTATCGCCTCTATAACCCACCAATGTTAATCAATGAAGAAGCAGGCGCTGGAGACTGGAAGGCAGGAAACGAGGATTTTATTCTCTCCGGAGGAGAACACATCAATTCAGACAGCAAGTATCTTCACGAGGTGCTCTAACCACATCTCTGAGGCCTGGCCTCTTATACTAGGGTTTATGACCTTTATTGCACATAACACATTCTCGCAACACTTTGATATTTGAAAGAACATCCTCGGAATCTCCCCTTCAGGCCCGTTCCCACATACATTTACAGTTGGATTCCCCACCCCGGTCACAACAGGTGATGGTTGTCGCACAGCAGGGCATTCCGCCGATTCACGGAATGCATGGGGTTGATCGGATCTCATAGGGTGGGGGCTTTGATCGGCTCGAGGGTCTTTTGATGGGGAGGGGAAGCTTCCTACTGTACGGGGTAATAAACAGTATCCGCAGGGCCAGGTGGCGGCCTGGGAACAAGGAAGACAAACGGGGACACAGGGAAAGGGGGTTTGCATCAAAAGGATCTGAGGCTATGAAGGGAATGAGGGGAGGTGTCGCGCTGGGAACAGGATGGGATTCTGTGGTGAAGCTGCGCTGAAGAGGGGTTTATGACCCAAGGCATGAGAGAGCGGGTGTTGTCAGCGTGCGGGGGATGCTTGCGAGGTTTAAGAGAGAGAGAGACGCGCTGGCTATCAGCGAGGGGCAGGGAGGCCATGGTGCTCAAAATGGCTGTCGCTTACGCGCACGAATGGGCTCGAAAAGGGGCAAGATGGCGCCGATAATGTTCACCAAGCTTGTATTTATTTTCCACAGCCCTCGTTTGCCTGATTCTGATGATATTGGGCTTATTTTACTTCTTAGGGCGACCTCTATCTACCAGGGGGACGCTGCAGCAACCTCCTCACCTCCAAAGTGGTGTAGTCTTCAAAGAGCTGGTCTTCCTGGTTCCCTTTTGCCAGCTCTCCTCTTGATCTTTACTCCTAGCTGCAGAAAAGTCAATGGAGTACCCCAACTGGTACTCAGGGGGCATGAGGGGGCCAGCTTCAATTCAAGACGGCAATGGTCTCTGTAGGCCAAGGGGGAGTGAAACTACACTCTAAGGCAGTTCTCTCCCGGTATGTATAATGGGGTGCCACTACAGGCAAAACAGTAAAGCACTCTAACTTTCCCTGTTAGTGTACACTACCCTTATAAGGGCTATGACAGGTGAATATCTAATCCTGCAGAGTCCCCATATCATCAGGCTACCTATGCTCTGTTATGGAGCTGTGTACGACGGTAGTCTCCCGTGCGCAGCCCGCACACATGTACACACATGTGCAAATGTGTTCACGTGTAACCAGCTAAGTGCCCCCTGCCCTTGCTGTATCGCAGCAGCTTTATCCTAAAAGGCGGATGCTGGCGGTAAACTCATGCAGACATTGCCATGTGATTACCATGAGTGAGACACCTGTAGTGAGACTCACCCACAGTATAAAGTCCAAAAACCAGGTGATCAGAAAAGCATAAAATACAGAAGTACTGAGGGAGCAGAACCCAGTGCAACACACGCCACTGCCAGCTGAAAGTAGGGATGGGTACTCTTACCTACTCTGCAGTAACAAATGGCAATGGGTTCTGACCAGACACACCAATCGCTAGTTGCCCGCTACCGCTGCGAACTTCCACTGGCCCTCCTATGCTTTTTGTTCTTTATTCTTCATTTGTATTTTTTGTTCACTCACATGCCTCACAATAGGCTTGAGTATTATTTAATCATGTTTTTTACAGCATGCTTTTGGTGGTGGTATTTATGTGTCAGTATTTATTAGTGAGCATGTCATACAAATGGGATCGATATCATTGAGGGTTCAATTATTAGAGTTTACGAATAAGATGTTATTGGTGGTTGCTGATATGACTTTTTCTATATTATAGTTACCTACGACGAAGTGCTCAGCCTGAAATGCATTGGGTTATACCATCATGTTACGTGTGACCAATTGTGAATTTCGACATGTTGTAGAAATACATCTGGATTGACACCTCTAGCATATTTGAAAATTGGAATCACAACAACTTTGTACGAGTATTGAAAGCACTGAGGAAAATATAAATTGACGAAAAAGGAAGGAAAGGATTATATTGGACTCATGACTGTTGATAATATTGGCCTATGCCTTGTGGTTGTGCATCATGAGCCTGGTGCACTCTTATGCACTAGCTTGGTATGAATTTGCATGCGTGTCACAGGGACACAACATGCACTGGAGTTGCACATCAAAATCTCGCCTTTGAGTGTAGGTTACATCTTTGATGATTTATGTCATTTGGATTGCATTCTACTATTGATATGGTCACTAGCGGTAAACACGTGAAAACTGTCTGCCAAGTGTTTACCGTGGGTGAGACACCGTTAGTGAAACTCACCCACAGTAAAAACGTAAAAAAACTGGATGATCAGAAAAGCAAACAATCTGGGCGTACTGAAGGGGCAGAACCCAGTGCAACACATGCTGCTTTACTTTCTTTATTGTGCTCATAAACCACTGGCACACAAGTACGTTGGCCTGCGGCCACAAAAGGTGTACTCTTCTGATGCTTTATATTAAAAAGTCCCAAGAAATGTTTAAACTCTCGACTATTGAAAGGCGGGCCATTATCAGACTTCACCATGTCTGAAACACCACATGTCACAAAGAAGTCATCTAGTCTTTCAATGGCTCGTTCTTGGGTAGTAGATGAAAGATCTTTAATTAATCGTGAATACTCATCCACAATCACCATCAGGTGGTGTCCATTGTCAAGTGGACCGAAAAAGTCAATGGCTATTCTAGTCTCTCTCATACATGCTTTGGAAGTTGTGATATACTCATGGTGTGGTGTGTAGTTTTTGTAGAAAGGCAGTTGCATAGATGACAGGCTTTTAATTACTTTTCAACCCTGTCATGAAGATAAGGAAACCAGACACGCTCTAGGAGAGCTCGTTTTGTGGCAACAATTCCACAATGTCCTTCATTGACCACTTCAATTAATATCTGTCTCAGACTCTCCGGAATCAGAATTCTTGAACCTCGTAAGATAACTCCTTCCTGAGTTATAGACATTTCATCCTTGTCATTTTCACATTTTTTATATTTACCAGCACTAGTGAGCGGTCGAGGATGTTGGTTCCCAGATGATGAGTAATTACATCCTTGAGCTTTAACATGTCACTATCATAGCTCCTGGCAGTGATAATCTGAGCTAAGGAAATAGCAGCTGGTGTGTTTTTCTTTTACAATGAAATTGATATAGGCCTCAGCCGTCTTAGAGGGAGTACAGTGACCTTGTACTGCTGATTTGGAAATGTAGTTAGTCGGTTTCTGATCTTTCCCTGGTTGATGCACAATAATGTAATTATATTCTTGTAATTGTAATTCCAATTGTTCAATGCGAGGAGGCATTTTGACCTTTGGATCGCCAAATATAGTCAGAAAAGCTTGATGATCAGTTACTAGCATAAAAGGCTTTCCGTACAGGAAGACGTGGAAATATTCACAAGCTCATGCAACAGCTAAGCTTTCTTTTAGTAAGCATGTTCTGTTTGAGACATTTCTACTTGCAAATGCCACAATATACCTTCGAGCCTTCAAGTGTCTGCTGTGCTGTTCAAGGATATCGCCTAACTTGACGGGGCTAGCGTCAACACCCTCTGCATCAAGCTATGTATTGTTGTACGCTATTTCTGTAGCATTCTCAAGCCTTACTTGTTTAATTTTTTTAAAGGTTTCCTCACATTCATGTGACCAATGAAATGAAACATTCTTTTTAATTAAGTTTGACAATGGAGCACTTACAGTGGCAAAGTCTTGTATGTATCTGGACAGGAACTGACTAGGCAAAGAAATTAACGAACCATAGAAACATCTTGGTACTTACGACGAACACTATGGGCACGACATTCTACTGTTAACAGATCATCTTAAAATTCTGTAATGACCACTAGTGCTCATGCAAGTATTTGGTGCCTTCTTAGTTCTTGAAAATATTTGTCATGTTCATAGACTGCTGAGCAGGATTTAACATTGTCAGAGCAGATGATTTTGTGTGTAATTTTTTTTATAGTAACATTCACCATAGCCTCTCAAATTGAGTTGAATTGTCTGATATCTGTGTAGGCTCTCCAACATTTAAAGCTATACCTTTGAGGACCTTCCTTTTCTTAGGTCTTTCAGAGCAGAAAAGGGCTCAAATGCTCTTGTATCCTCAATTTTATAGACTGACTAGTGGCAGGTAGGCTGGGGTCTAGTTGTTTAACTTGTGTAAATAGAATAAGTAGGATTTTCACCCTGTGTTAATTAGTATTTATAAACATCACTATGCATATGCAGGATCGCAGCCACTGAAATATCTTTCCTTGAATACTGGTTCACCAGTTGGATTAGGAAAAGATATATCATCTCTGGTTGTGGTATGCTCTCATGAAACACAGCTGTTCACAACATATTTGTTATCCAACAAAACAAACAGAAAACATGCCAAATAAGAAAACTTTCAGTTTTGCTTTTCACACTTGACTGATCATGTGGCATAATTGGCTTAAACAACACTTAGAACAGGGTACTAAATGTTTTAAAAAGCAAGAATTGTACCCTATTGGAAAGCTACTGTACAAAACAAGAACCTTGGAAGGCTGTACCTGAGATAATTACTGAAGACCACTCTAGTGTAGTGCTAGTTATGGCTGGAAACACCAATATTTGGTGGATTTGGATTTCTTTCAACTTCTTTTGATGTTGTTTGTTTTTAGCCTTTTGGGCAAATGTGCTTTTCAACTGTTTTCCTTGCTGTTAATGTACCTGCTTTCTGAGCACATCAGGCCATTTTTTAAACCTATGTCCAACCTGTGTGGAGAAGATGTCTTGGAATGATGACCGCGGTGGATGTGTGGTCAGGTTTCTTGACTCACTCTTGCAGATGTTGCAGTCACTGGGGAATGTAATTTATGAGGCTGAAGAACAAGGAAGGTGTCTGTCTTCTGACTAAGAAGGGTGAGATTAAAATCCTTGTGAGCCCTCAGGGCATATGTCTAGTTTTCTCCACCTGCCTTGTATGAAAGGTTAATGTATGGACATTTGAACTTTACAAAGCTGTCTTTTAGAGTTTTTCATCCTTCGGCAAGTGCTGGGTCACCACCTTCTCTCACTTGGGAGCAGCATATCGCCTTCACTCCAGGAGATGCTGTTCAGTCAACTGAGGGTGATTTAAAGTTTCTGTCTTGTCCCCTGAAGTCCTATGCAGAGAGTCAAACTTCTTCATAAACGCATTGGTGTTTATCGATCTTCTTTTCCACCTAATTTGAAAGACCTTTCCACTAGTGCCTAGTGGGCAGTGAATAACCCAGACCCTGGCTGTTCTTAAAAAAAAATAGAGAAGCTGAGCCAGACAGTCGCCATGTATAATTTAATAGTGTATATATATAAAGTTAAATTAAAACAAGCATTGGCAAAACCAACAGGGCTCACCTATGCAGGAGATATTGTCTTTGCGAATGTGTTTTAACCAGGTGGTCTCCAATGCACTACCTAATATTTCACCCTATAACTCTCTCAATATATCCTCTACCTCCACTCTCATCCCAAACCTCATTCTACTACTATGATCTCCGAAATGACCCTTTCAAGACTCCTTCCTCCTCTGTCCCTTCTTTGATCACCCCAAAGCTCATCTTAATACTATAATCTCCCAAACAACTCATCTAAATTCTTTCCTCACCTATCCCTCCTTTGACTATCCCGAAACTCATCTTACTACTATGATCTCCCAACTTCATTTCTAGGGATTCTTCTGTCCTCCATCTCTCCTTATACTCATCCCAAACGTCATCTTACTACTATGATCTCCCAATAAGCACTTTCTAGACTCGTCCCTCTTTTTTCCCCCATTATACTTTTTAATCCAACTAACAGACTCACATGTCCATCACTCAAATGAACTCAAATTTCACTACACTAATCCACCACTAATCCTTTTTGGGTTTCGTATTAGCATGCTACTCGCCAAAAAGCGCTTCAACGCCTCACCACGGGTAGTAAGTGCTATATAAATGCAATTTCAATACAATATAATATGCATACAGCTCCTTCACTGTCTTGTGTAGGCACCACCACTATAAGAGAATCCAGTGGCATTGGACCAGCTGAACGCTCAATAATGTCATGCATAAGTAACGCTCCAAGTTCTTTTTCAGGCGCATAGCTTCTACATCATTAATTTCATTGAACTTATATAATATCTGGTGAGTATGTTGAGTCACTCCACAAATTCATCAATGGTTTCACTATCTTTCTGGCATATTTGGTTGAAGATGTATCATTCATAATTAACAT